>NC_084593.1:37112912-37852912 GCF_033807715.1 Cololabis saira | reverse complement strand
AAGGACTGATGGACGGGACAACTTCTACTCAGTTACACTGCCACGCCTCAGAACCTGTTTCCCATCTCCTCATACGGCAAACCAAATTGTGGTCACACCCGAGTGGACGTCTGCGGTGATCTCTGCATCCATGCAGCTGTGTGCCGGAGTGCAGTGCAAGCAATAGTGACTGTCATGCTGTAGTGTTGTGCTTTTCGTTTTCTTTCTTTTTTGGGTCCGGATGATGAAGGAAGACAGGACTGCGTGTCTGTGACTGCAGCTCCTGATGTAAAGCGTGATGAGGAGAATTTTGGCTTTGCCTTACTTGTAATGCTCTCTTAGTTAGGACAGTGCAGCACCAGCAACCTGAATGAGTAGAATGTAGATACAGTATATCATTGATGACACTTTAACAGTGTGAATGCTTAGATAAGACAAACGAGTGTGAGCATATACAACATCACTCCCCTCTGATTTAGGGTGCATTTTATTTACCCCTTTCCTTTTTCTTTTTTTTTTTTTTTGCTTTCCACATGAAACCGGGTTCCCCTCTGGTTTACACTAACTGATGCAGAGAGAAAACAAACACTCTGAGGTGGACGAAAACCTGTTTCAACTGTCAGCGAGACCTGCATTGATTTGTAAGAAGATGAAAACCAAAGTGTGAATGAAAATGTTTCATCGAGTAGATCACTTCTTTGTAATGCTGGTTTAAAAAAGAAGAAAATTTAAAAAAAAGAAAGAGCGGTCACCAGTAGATACTAGCTCATTGTGCAGCTGTACGGTAGCCTAACAGAATGTGCAATCCAGTAGATTGAATAGAAAACGGCAACTCTGTCCTCCTGTTTTGTACTCATTGCAATAGAGCGATGGCTTAATGTTTTAAACACTACAGTCATCCAGACATTTACATCCACCATTGTTTTCTATTCTTTTAGAATAATAATCAAATAATTTTGTAGCTACAAAGAATATATTCCCTCACAAAGAAATGCTCTGCAAGTTATTTAACACATTGACAAAGATTCAGGGTTGTTTTAGACTTTACTTCCTTTGAATACTGTTATTTTTGATTTTGTCACTAAAATTAAACTGCAGCTGAAAATCTGCCTGGTCCTTTTTCTTCCTTCCCCAGATTCCTGTTTGTTATGCTTATTCATTCACACTGAACTTGAAGATAGATGTTTGACTGATTTTTTTTCCCCAGAAATGAAAGGCATGAGAACTTTCTGCAGAAGTTGACACATCGTTAGCATGCAGAATATTACAGCAGATGAATGTTAGAGCTTATTTCTGGAGATGATGTGAGATAACATCGTCTCGCCTTTAACTGTTTTATCAGAAACATCTGTCCCCACAGTAGTTTGACCAAGTAAACGTGGAAGATTTCAATCAGCTGGCTCAGTGGGAGTAAAATCAGCTGACGTACCGGTTCCCAAATAGGTCCAAACATCACAAGACTTTCTGTGCCCAAAGGTCAAAGCTACTTTTGCACTTGTAGCCTATAAAATCCCACTGGATTATGTGGGATCATCAATTCTCCCTGACGGTGAAGGGCATCAAGCACAGCTGTTACACACACACAGGGGTGTGTTGACTATAGGTGTGTATTTTGTAAAACTGAAGGTAAATAACTAAAATTCTTGACATTGTGCAGAATCGGCCATTGATGCTTCGTATGTACGACGTTGATGCAGTCAAAGGAACCGTGATGCTTGATACCTGCTGTTTTCAGTCTCACGGGTGTGGAGTACCTCAAATTTGGTAATGAGCTCCAAGCTTAACTTCAAGCTCATTCAGTGGTCAAAGAACGACTTCCTGCCGAATAGATCCAAGAAAAACCTTGGATTGTCAACATGGCGAGCTGTTGCTCCCAGACCGGCCAATCATTCAGTGTCAGGTCTTTCTCCTGTAACTGCCCGAGACCTAAACACCCTGGTAAAAGTGAAACCAAGACCCAGTAAAAACATCACACTTGACATTTGATCAATAAACTTTTTATTTTCTTTCTTTTTTACAATTGAGGCGGTGTTTCAAAGAAATCATGTTTGAACCCACGAGGTGAAGAAAGTTACCTTTTATATAAAAAAGGTAGATAGATTGATGATACGCCTACTGGCCACATGAATAACTGATGATTATCCATCATACGACCAGTCAAAAGTAATTATATACAAGATAAAAAATGCCTTTTTTTTGTTGTTAAATATCGAGATAACTACCTATGTGGTCCATATTAAAAGAACCAGTGAAATGATGAGGTGGACGTGAAGGGAGCCACTTTTGGCCTGTTTGAGCAAATCTCCAAAGGCACGTCAGGGCTGCTCACCAGAAAGATGTCACAATAGATTATTTCACACAGCTTGATGCTGATGTCCCCATGCTGACCCTGCATGCTGCTAAAAGCATCCCGAGTGAGCCTGAGAGGGTCAGATGTGGGCTACAGTAGCACCAGTGAAGGTCATCTGGGGTGATGGAGAGGCGGCGGGGGGATGGGAGGAGGCTGAGCCAACGGAGACGGTGTGACGTCCTGGGAACTGTCCCGCTGGGTCTTTCCACGTGGTTTAAAATAAACCACATCAGGCAAAATTATATGAAGCAATACATGTATGTATGTATAAATAGCAGCACAGATTTGATTGGTGACTGCCTGGTGGCGCCAAATCACAACAAATGTAATCTAAACGCACTACAATAATACAGTTTGACTCATTACAAACATGTCTGATTAATACAAAGCCAATACAATAACAATGCTAATAATTATTATTGCTTCGCAATCGAAACCATCAGATTGCAAAAACACTTGCATCTTTTATATACTTTTTTTATAAATAATACTCTTCATGTAACTAATGGGGTGAGACAGGGTGGCACCTGTCCTCTTCAATATTTACATAGATAATCATTCCATGAAGCTTAGTCAGTGCAAGACCGGATGTATGATAGGTGATAGTCTTATTAATCACCTCATATATGCTGATGACCTGGTAATGGTGTCTCCATACAGTGCTGGGCTACAGCAACTGCTTAAAGTGTGCTCTAGCTATGGAGTCCAGTATGACATTGTGTTTAACCCTAAGAAGAGTGTTATTCTGATTGTTAAAGCTAAGGAGAATCAGAAACAAAAGTTTCCCCCATTCTTACTGTCTGACCGCCCCTTAGATGTTGTTAAGAGAGTACGGTATTTGAGTCACATCATAAATGAGGATCTATGTGATGATGATGACATCCAGCGTCAGTGCTGTAAGCTCTATACTCGCCTATTGTCCACCTCTTTACACAGCTCACCTTTGGTGTAATTATACCACCAAAGCCAAGCTAAAGAAGTTGCAGGTAGCATTATAATGATGCGTTCAGGTTCCTACTTAAGCTTCCAAGATGGACAAGTGCAAGCACTTTATTTGTTAATTGTTATGTCCCCACTTCCATGCTCTACTGAGGAATTTTATGTTTAAATTTATGTGTCGATTCCATGAGTCAGAAATTGTCTAATAACTGCACTCACTAACATCAAATGGAGCTACACATCTGGACTATGGAAACATTGGAACAGATGTTTGCATGTATTTTAATGTGTGACCTGTAATTTGTATGTATTTTTATGTATTTTATATGGAACCTTTTGAGTCTGTAATAAAGTATTCATATCATAATCCTCCATCCTTAGCAAACATCAGGCGACTGTGTACAGGGATATCTCCCCTTTAACTGGAAGAGACGTCTGGCAGGACCAGACTCAGGATTGGCACCTGCCTCACCCGGGTGGAGGTGGAGAAAGACAGGAAGGAGGAGAAAACAGCAACAACAACAAGTCAGGCCTGTTGGGAACAAGGTCAACAACAACAACAGCCATGTGATTGATGGATTTGGAGCAGCAGAGAAAAGAGTGAGGAGAGGTGCATCATGGGAGGTCCCTCAGCAGCCCGGGCCTATAGCAGCATAACTGAGGGATGTTTCAGGTCACCTGAACCTCCCTAAGCTTTATCAAAAAGGAAAGTTTTAAGTGAATCGTAAAGGCAGAAAGGGCTTCCCAAACAACTGCCATAAAGTTTATCTAAGCAGTTAGCCCTTTGAGCTAATCCAGTGTCGCAAACATGGCTTCTGCTAGAAAAACTTGGCACCAGATGACGTGACCAGCAGGTTTTCAATTTACCGGACAAATGTTTGAAATGCTGGTCAAATATTATCTAAAGCTTAAAATGAGAATAATATCAAGGCATGTGGATTCAGAATATTTTTTTTATTGAAAAGTAGGCAGCTATATAAAATAAAACGAGTACTGTCAATTAACTCACTTGCGTGACTAAAATAAATAAATAAATAAATATTGCACAAGCCCAGTCTCTTTAAACATGAACATGAAGAAACTGAACGCCTACCTGTTCTCAGGTGAAATAATTTGCAAACAAAAACACATCTGCACGGGATCATGTTGATAACGCTGCGTGCTGCTGACTCTCTCGCAGCATTTGCAAAACATTTTTTCTGATCCATCGATGATGTTGCACCTCAGCCAGGGATATTTCTCTTTCCATTCGGGCCAGAACGCCAGACTTTTCTGTTTCTTTTTGACTGGAGCCAGGGCATTATCCGTGACAATCTCAGTGATTTTAGCATCTCGGTCTCATCATCATCTTTCTCCTCAGACTGGTTTGGTTTCAGAAAATTGTTTTTAAGATTAGCCTCTTTCAACATGTTTGCATGTTTTAACTGGAGGAGCCTAAAAGAAACAGACAAGCTTCGTTTCACATAAAAAAAGGAAACAGTTTTGTTCCACATATGCCTGGCCTGCACATAACACTGACAAATGCTTAGAGGGAATATTTCGACCCAACATTTTGACCAGATGGGTTTAAAAATGCCAGACGTCTGCAGATTTTACCAGTCAAAGTCCGGTAATTACCGGATAACGGAAACCCAGGTCGCAAAGATGCCGCAATCAGTGCTGATTTCACCCCAACAAGATATTTGAAACAGGATATTCTGCTATAATGTCAATAGCTCCCCCGGTGTAAATCAGCTGAAAAAACTAATTCTTCAGAAATCCTATAGGTGACATAGATGAGTTATTCAGTAGATTTTACAGTCTACGCGTTTGACACTTCACCTCTGAGTGTTAACAACTGTTAACCAATGAAATCATAAAGTTTGGGTGGAGGAGTTTCAAAGCATTGGGTTGTGTGAGTAGGGAGCATACCTGTCAAGTTTTGTATTTAAAAATACGGGACATTTTCCGCCGCTGTCCCTCCAGCCCAACCGAGGTCCATTATTACATTTTAAGACGGATTTACGAGAACTTCAAAATAACTACCTGTCAACCACGTACAAACTACAAATATGTGCCCATAGCCTGATAGGCCGACCTTTGTTGACACTGAAATGCCGTGGACATTCCTATGTATGTGATTCCTATAATAGAGCCGAAATGAAAACACAAAAGTGACTTAAACGACACTTGTTTTTTTAAAAATATATTTTCAGTTTATATACACATTGATTGTCTTCAAGTGAAACATTTACATTTTCTTTTAATTTGTCATTTTCAGTCATGTGGCTCTCTGGCGCCGCCCTGGTGCTGCTGATGGACATCGATCCTTCCCCCGTGAGAGACACTAAAATCACCCCATCCTGCTCCTCTTTAGGAAAGTAAATTTAATATCCCATTTTAGAGATATTCATACGAAGTCTTTGGTTTTTTGGCAGAAATGTCTCCTCTCTTGTTACATCCATCCATTTCTGATTTGAGACCCTTTCTGTACCCATGCAAGACTGTTTTCAGGTGTTTGGGTGCAGCAGTTCTATCCACCCAAGCATGCCAGTAACAAGAGACTTTGGCTGACAGATTATTCTTTTGCTCTGGTTCAAACACGCCTTCATATTAACACTGAAATTAAGTTGTTGGAAAATATCAGTTTGAGTTGGGTTTTTCCTTTTAAGATGAATAAGATTGTACGTGGGTGAATATAAATTCACATCATAAACAATGTACACATTTATGTATAGATGAATACAGGGGCTCAGGGTAAATAGTGTTCGTATACAGTGACATAGAACTGCACATGGCAATAATAACTCTGGGATCTGCTACTTTATACTCAGGTTTACCACAATATATTTTTATACTGTGTAAAACTATGACTATTATACTATACTATTAATTGGTGTAACTTCTAAGTACGTCAAGATTTTTTGATATCTAATAACGAGGGCCGAGACTGCTGCTACCAAAAAAAAAGTGTCTCTTGCATTCATTGTTGAAGTATCTTTAAGCATGTCTGTTATTTTATACTGCCATCATGTTTGACATAAAGATCTTTGAAATTAATTGAATGTGCAACTAAAAAGAAGTTGAAGTTCTTTGGCTGACGGCTGGAGGCTGACTCTAATAACGTGTCAATATTCACCGACTCACATGTTGAAAATGTCCAACTTTACAGCAGAGATGAACATATTTAAAGTCTGGTTAAAAAAATAGTTTGGGTCTCCACAGAAAGATTTCATCTCCATGACATTTGAGAGGTTTGCTGTCTGTTACCTTTGCTGTGTTTCATTTTAAAATGCAAATTTTCCAAATAAAACCATCGTCAGATATGATACGGCTACAGGTTGGAGGGGGGGGGGGTTGCGGCATCACAGGCTGTCATGGTCTTAATGTGATGTTGTAAAAGAGGAAATCAGAACCAAACCAATCCCAACTAAACCCCCAATGAGGTCCTTTATTTTGAAAGACTTGATAGGTTGAAAACACATCAAGTGTGACAAAAGAGACATATTAAATCTGATGGGTTGTGACGATGCTTCGTTGTTGTGAAGGATTCAGTGTTTGACAGAAAATGAAGGGAAATCATCGTTATTTTTTCCCCTTCTGGGAAGTTTGTGACTTTTTTAAAAACCACAATTTTTCTACCACCAGTGTGCATCAGGTGATGTTGGAATGATTTCTCCTTGTTGTTGTTGTCCCTTGTGATGTCATAGAACTAATTGCATCACAGTGGAATCACTGAGTTCCAAAACCAACTGTTCCAAAACCAACTGTTCTGCCACATTTACATTCGACCTGAACTTCTGGATACCAGCGGTGACGTTTGAGTGTGAATTATTCCTGTTCAAAATGAATATGAATAACTCGGTTTGTGAGTCGTCCGACGTCCATAATCCTCCAACCTCTGAGAGAGACTCAGGTGACACATCTGCCGGTTTTCTTGCAAAAACCTTCCTGTTGACTCTGTGTTAGTCTGTATTGTGTATATTTCTCAGCTAAACTAGAAAATATGATAAAAACAAATATTTTTACATATTTTTCTACTTTAAACTAAAGATTCTCAGTTTTTAATCATCAAATTGTCTTTGTTATTCTATGGAAAACGTGTTTTTTCTCTTTTATGTCAAGAAACACTTAGCTCACTGAACGCTGCTGAAAAAAATGACCTATATTTGTGTTTATACCGTGTTACTTGCTGTTAAACAAGAGTTAAGACGCACAACAGCATAAATAACTTATTTCCGGGGGGGGTTAGCAGTTCGTTGCTGAAGTGTGCTGCATCAGAGTCAGTAGTGAATCAAAACTTACAGAAAAGTGTTGAAACCAAAGTCTAAAGACACTGTTGACAGACTTATATTCACATTTTATTTATATAAAAAGCTCATTGCCAATATGCTGCTTACTTACATGTTTTCGCAGGTTACTAACTTGTTGAATTACTTGGATGGGTTTTGTTAATTGTTCTGTTGGAAAATGAATATAAATACATTTAAAATGAATATTTCACCGCCAAACCTTTTTGAAGTTATGATAAACATAGTTATTCATATTCAGCCAAGAACTTAACACATACAGTTCATAATAATTGCATATAACTGTAATAATCAATCAATCAATCAATCAATCAATCAATCAATCAAATATTAACTCTCTGACGTCAGAACTGCAGGTTTTACTACATGCATCCAAGTTAATATCAGCTTCTTTACCTGGTTTCAGTGTCATGTTTAGCTCACCACCTATCCATCTATAGACATGGAGGGGTTCTTCACTCTTGTAGTAAATGTGTCTGTGTACTTACAAAGTACTATCAATAAGTACTGCACACTGTGCCACTGCGCCGGTTAGTACAAAGTACGTTACTATAAAACCACGATGCTACAATGTATTAAACACTAACAAAGACAGTTACGTGACTGATTGCTCCAACCGTCTCCCCGGTAGTGGTGCATTGCATTGTGGGGCATATTATTAGGGGTACACAGGTAGAAAATTTTGTAGAAGTATCAAACATCTAAATACTGTCATAATAAGCAATATAATAATTGCTCGGCGGTCATGTTCTGGGTCTCTGGAAAGTGCCTAGAGACAACTTCTGTTGTAATATACGCTATGTTAATAAAATTGAATTGAATTGAATTGAATTGAATTGAATTGAATTGAATTAAATTAAATTTAATTGAATACTTCTTACATTCTGCAAACTGTGTAACTGTTCACAAATGGTGTACTATGTAGTACATTTTGGTGAATCAGTTAACACTAGTAGTTCATTTTTTTTTACGGTAAACAAAAGATTTTCAGTTTTTTAATCATCAAATTGTCTTTGTTATTCACTAGGACACTTTTTTTTCTCTTTTATGTCAAGAAACACACTTTGTTAAAACTCACTGAACGCTGCTGAAAACAAATGACATATATTTGTGTTTATACTGTGTTACTTGCTGTTAAAGGAGCCGTCTGTAAGAAATGTCCAAAACTGGTACTGCAGTCACTTTCAAAATATTGTTGAGCGGCGTGTACCCTCCCCCTCCTCCCCCCGACCAGAGGTTGCCAGGTAGGCTGCAGAATGCAGCAGGAACGTAGGCTGCCATGGCTGCCATAATTAGAGCCGAGCTGGCAACCCGGATGCCGAAACAATACTGACTTTGTGATTGGGAGATAGGTGGAGGGTGGAGCTTCAGAAACAATACTGACTTGGTGATTGGGAGATAGGTGGAGGGTGGAGCTTCAGAAACAATACTGACTTGGTGATTGGGAGATAGGTGGAGGGTGGAGCTTCAGAAACAATACTGACTTGGTGATTGGGAGATAGGTGGAGGGTGGAGCTTCAGAAACAATACTGACTTGGTGATTGGGAGATAGGTGGAGGGTGGAGCTTCAGAAACAATACTGACTTGGTGATTGGGAGATAGGTGGAGGGTGGAGCTTCAGAAACAATACTGACTTGGTGATTGGGAGATAGGTGGAGGGTGGAGCTTCAGGCCAAAACAAAAAATGACAACATAAACATCAGTTGAGGGCTGCAACTCCTCTTTTTAAACTGGAATATCCTGGCTTGAGTGCTGTTGTCAGTGACATAAGTATTTGAAATGAACATGATTTTTAAATGTCTGTTGACATATCGGGGTAATTTTATGATTCGTTTTATTATTGCTCTTACATACAGCTCCTTTAAACGAGAGTTTAAGATGCAGAACAGAATAAATTACTTATTTCTGGGGGGCTTAGCAGGTTGATGCTGAAGTGTGCTGCATCAGATGTCAGTGGTTGACATTTCCCCCAGTTTGTGTTTCTGTTTTGCCCCGCCTGTCTTCCATCTGCCCTGATTGTTCACACCTGTGTCTCGTTACCCCCTTGTGTATATCTGGTCTTGTCTTTCCCTTGCTCCTTGTGGTTCCGTACTGTTTGCTCCCTCCATGTGTCCCATAGTTTTTCGATCCCTGTTTCTATGTTTTTTGATCCTGATAAGCAGCGCTTTGGTTTTTGGTTCTTAGTTCTTGCCTTTTTTTTTAAATAAACCCTTTTGGCTGAACTCCTGCCTCTCGCTCTCCTGCATCTGGGTCCTCATCCTACCACTCCGTGACATCAGAGTCGGTAGTGAATCCAAATTTAGAGAAAAGTGTTGAAACCAAAGTCTAAAGTTACTGCTGACCAACCTATATTCAAGTTTTATTTTTATAAAAAACTCATTTCCAATATGCTGCTGTACTCACAGGTTACTAACTTGTTGAATTACTTGGGGGGGTTTGTTAATTTTTCCATTGGAAAATGAATATAAATACATTTAAAAGGAATATTTCAACCTTTTTGAAGTTATGATAAACATAGTTATTCATATTCAGCCCAGAACTTAACACATAGTTAATAATAATTGCATATAACTGTAATAATGCAGAACTTTATAAAAGAGAGACATCAAATATTAACTCTCTTATGTCAGAACTGCAGATTTTACTACATGCATCCAAGTTAATATCAGCTTCTTTACCTGGTTTCAGAGGGCGGTGGCAGCACCACCAAACCCATCATGGTCCTCCGGGAGGATGACAGGGTTCCTGCCACTAAGAGGAAGGCCAGCAGGCCTCCAGAGGCCCCTGGAAAGAGGTCCAGGGATGCAGGTGAACCCGCTGTTGTCTCAGCAGAGACCGTCAGGGAGAGGAAGAGGGAGAGCTGTACCGAGCGGCTGTCGACCACAGAGACCCCTGGTAGCTGTGATGTCCAGCCAAGCTCCAGCAACCCCTCAACCCCCCGACAGGACAACGGGAACACCTACACGTCAGCCTCAGAGAGCAGAGGTACTCATGGTGGTCTGAAGACACATGAAGGAACTTTTACTGTCATGTTTAGATCACCACCTATCCATCTATAGACATGGAGGGGTTCTTCACTCCTGTAGTAAATGTGTCTGTGTTTGTGTCTGCAGCACGTTTTGAAAGAAAGTACCTGCAGCTTCAGATTCTCGGGGAAGGAGGCTTCGGATCAGTTTATTCTGGGAGAAGAAGAGCTGATCATTTCCCGGTAGGTATCACACCTCTGTTCTCAAGCCTCATGAGTACCGACTCTATCTGACACACTGCTGACTCTGACCTGCAGGTGGCCATCAAACACATCCCTAAAGAGTGTGTGGAGACTCAACCAGTGGTGAGCAGTCTGATCCTCAATTTTCTTTTCCCATTTATTTGTTGACGATGAAGAAGTCACACATACGAAACTACATCTACTTCATCGTCTGTTTTGTTCCTCACATTTCAGTTCCACCTTGGGAAGGTGCTCCAGGTCCCGCTGGAGGTGCTGCTCATGATGAAAGCGGCAGGCCGACCGGCTTCAGTGGGGAAATCTGCAGTCGTGTCGTTCTTGGACTGGTATGACCTGGAGCAGGAGGTTCTCCTGGTCATGGAGAGACCAGTTCCCTCCGTGGACCTGTTCACCTACATCCTGAACAACGATGGTCCCCTGCAGGAGGACATGGCTCTGGTACTGAAGCTGGGTGGAAACCTGCTTTGTTGAAGCTTCCACAGAGACAGGAACCAGCTCCTCCTGCAGCTCTTTAACCCACGTGTATCTCCGTGTTTCAGAGCATCATGAAGCAGCTGGTGGATGCAGTCATGCACATGCACTCCAACGGAGTCTTCCATCGGGACATCAAGTCAGAGAATATCCTCATACAGACCGACTCCGACGGTCTTCGAGTGAGGATCATAGACTTCGGATGTGGGTGCATCTTGACTGACGGAGCTTACAGCGAGTTTGCTGGTACGTCTGACTCCCGTTCTCCGTTCCTCTGCTGATCTTCGTGCCTGGTCCTTAACTTCTCCTTCCTCCTGGCTTGTAGGAACCTCTGACTTCACGCCCCCAGAGTTTTACAGGTGTGGGGGCTACGAGGCCGGCCCCACCACAGTGTGGCAGTTAGGTGCTCTGCTCTATGAAATGCTGGATGGACTTCACCAGTTTACCACCACCAAGTTCATCCGCAACAAAATCAGATTCAGCAGTGAGCTGTCGCGCGGTGAGAGGAGGCTGTTTTTGGGACAATTCGAATCTCCCAGAAATAGGTGAAAGTATTTCCTGATCCGTAATGTTTGTGGCCTCTCTTCCAGGCTGCCTGGACCTACTGAACCTGTGTTTGGCTGTGGACCCTTCGGAGCGGGCCACCCTGGAGCAGCTGCAGCGGCACCCCTGCTTAACACCACACTGCTCAGGCTGATTCACCTCCCCTGAGCTGTGGACTTTTTTACTGACATTTTTTTTATATGCTATTATCTGTAAATAGGATCTCAGGTCTTCACTATTCAAATGCACCTTAAACTTTTTTATATTTTTATACTATTTACATTTCTTATATTCTTATATTTCTTATTGTTTGCACTATTGTTTCTTATTTGTCTTGCACTGGAGAGGTGATGCTGATTTCAATCTCACTGTACCCAGGTACATTGACAATAAAGTATTCTATTCTATTCTATTTTACTTTCTCTGATATTTCCATACTAGTTTTGATACTAGAACTCCATCTCCAGTTATGAAACTGGCTATTAAAGTATTTTTATTGTGTGATTGGTAGTGTTGTCCAGATCAATCGGCCGCCCGATCGATCGGGCCCGATCACGGCATTTTCAAAACATCGGTATCGGCCAAAAAAGTAGCGGGAGATACCTAGTTATTAATGTTTTTAATATATATTAAATTGTTTTATATATCGTTGCATTTAACGTCACTTCCGGTGTAGCTTGCGGCCCGGCGGAAGTAAGCGAAACTAATATGGTTTACATGTTTGAATTGTGAAATTTTATATATTCATGTTGCATTAAGCTGCTGCTGCTGTTCATTTCATGCCATTCAGAATGTTGCACTAAGGTTAAGCCAAAAAGTATTTTAATTTTCTTGTGTTTGTGAGTTTGATTGGATGTCATTCAACTACCTCTTTTGAAGTTAAATGTATTTATTTTTGTTATTGCACTATTTCCAAAAATACCATTTAGCTACCAATAAATGAGACAAGGACCACTGCACCAGTCATATAACGAGAAAGCACTGAACAGTAGTCATACTAGCATCCTGAAACTAAAAACTGCACAAAAAACAAGTCAACGCCTGGGTAACTTTGCTTCCTACACTTTAGCCTCCATTAGCATCTGTTGGCAGTGATGCTAACAGACAAATTGGAGCTGATCAACTAGAATTACTAAGTTAACAACATTTGGAGCTGTAAAAATTTTAATTTTCTAAAGCTGGACATTTGGGAGATTGTCTCACTTTTGGGGCCTCCAGTTGTCAGTGGAGCAACAAGAGCCTCAACCTTGAAGTTAGATGGTTGGCACTTCAGCGACTACCTGAAGAGGTCAAGGCAATGCTGGTCAGTTCAGAAGGATGCAGGACAACTTGGCTGCAGGAGCCGGCTCTTCTGGGCCTGCCAGAAGAAACCAACGAGCTACAATCCTGCAACAGTTAGTCCAAGAAACCAACTGGTTCATTCGTATGAAGGTGGTTTCTGGGAGATGTTGATTTGAGCTTAGGTCTCTGACTCAAGGCCAGATTGTGGTGGTCTGTTTGTACTATTATATATATAGCAGTGGGGAACCTTCAGGGCCTTCTACGCCTTCAGAGAAGGCCTAAAAAAAGTAAATAATAATAAATGTAGTAATAATAATAGTGATAATTAAAGCTGCAAGCAGCGATGAACAGGCCCTCGCACCCTTGTGCATGTTCAGGCTTGCTGCAGTGGAAGCGCTTGTATGACTTGCATGTAGATTCTTCAGGCCTGGACATTTAGCGTAGGACACAGCCAAACCAAGTCCGATGACACCACCCACGACTCTGTATGTCAAACCATTCAAAAGTTATGGCAGAAAATAGGATCTATCAAATATCGACCAATAAGAAGAAGGGGCGGGGCTATTTCAGGCCAATGAAGGTCAAGTACTCAAAACCGAGTCAGATGACACCACCCACGACTCTTTATGTCAAACCACCAGATGAAGGTGGGGGGCGCGCTTTTTGGCGTCTATCGTCGTCACGGTAACGCTTTTGACTTAGAAAAGTAATGCACGTCGTCGCAGGATGGAGACGCACATTTTGAGGTATAACACACCTGGGTGCACGTTACGGTTCGGGCCGCATTAACTGCCGAAGGAATGGCATAAATTTCGCCAAAATTACACAATTAATTCAAAATGGCCGACTTCCTGTTCGGTTTCGGCCATGGCGCCAAGAGACTTTTCTTTAATTTGCGACATGATACAGGTGTGTACCAATTTCCGTGCATGCACGTCAAACCATAATGTGGGGCTTGAGGCACGAAGTTTTCTAGGGGGCGCTGTTGAGCCGTTAGGCCTCGCCCATTAATGCAAACCATGAAATATCACATTTTTTGCCAGGCCTGGCTTGCGTGCAAAATTTGGTGACTTTTGGGGAACTATCAAATATCGACCAATCAGATGAAGGGGGGGCGTGCTTTTTGGCGTCTATCGTCGCCACGGTAACGCTTTTGAAAGAGAAAAGTAATGCGCGTCGTCGCAGGATCGAGACGCACATTTTGATGTATAACACACCTGGGTGCACGTTACGGCTCTGGCCATATTAACTACCAAAGGAATGGCATAAATTGTGCCATAATTACACGATTAATTCAAAATGGCCGACTTCTTGTTCGGTTTCGGCCATGGCGCCAAGAGACTTTTCTTTAAGTTGCGACATGATACAGGTGTGTACCGATTTTCGTGCATGTACGTCAAACCGTATTGTGGGGCTTGAGGCACAAAGTTTTCAAGGGGGCGCTGTTGAGCCATTAGGCCACGCCCATTAATGCAAACCAATAAATATCTAATTTTTCGCCAGGCCTGGCTTGCGTGCAAAATTTGCTGACTTTTGGGGCACGTTTAGGGGGGCAAAAAGGCCCTCCTTTCATTGGAAAAATAAAAAAGAAAGAAAGAAAGAAGGAAGAAAGAAACATTCCTACAGATACAATAGGGCCTTCGCACTGTAAGTGCTCGGGCCCTAATCAGAGATGCCCCCCTGGGAAGCCAGAGGGGATGATGGGATGACGGTTCCACCATGCGGTTTGGAGAGGAGCTAAACCCAGGTGCCTCTAGGACCCAGCGGATACAGGCTGCCCTGCGGCTCCCGGCCTGCGGTGCTGCTGCATGGATGTATTATATTGCTGCTGTACCGGTGGTGTCTGTCAGCAGCAGCAGCAGCACCAGCAGCTCTGCCAGCAGCAGCAGCTCTGCCAGCAGCAGCAGCTCCGTCCACACGCCCTCACACACTCACCCATGCGTCTGCACCACACTTCCACAGGTCTGCATGGACAGCATCTGCAGCACTATGGACACATGTAAGTGCTGGAGCTCTCTACTCACACACTGCAGCTCTAAAGAGTGACAGGTTGAGATTTTTTTCTTGTTTTGTTTTTGTTTTTGCAGCTGTTGTGGTTTTTGTCAACTTGGATTTAAATGTGCATGCATTTCTTATTCCTTTGTTTGTGTGTGTGTGTGTGTGTGTGTGTGTGTGTGTGTGTGTGTGTGTGTGTGTGTGTGTGTGTGTGTGTGTGTGTGTGTGTGTGTGTGTGTTTGTGTTGTCCCAGTCATTCTGGGGTGTAGACGAGACATAGATTGGTCTGATATTGGACACTGTCAGCGGTGAATTTCCTGCAGATTTACAGCACCCAATGTTGAAATAGCTGGAAATACAAAAAGTCTTTCAACAATGTGTTTTCTCAAGGAGGGGCTCATTCTCCCCCTTTGTCCCCCTCCCTCAAAAATAATATGTCCCCCACACTGCAACAAAAAACAAATACACTTCCTCCCTTGTTTTAGGCTTGAGAAGAGCATTGACCAGGCTGTGATCTGATGATGTGCGTCTGATGTGTTGTTATTCTCCCCCTGATGTTTCCGTATGCTTGTAAAGCCTTAAAATCTTGTTGCCATCTGCCAGGCAGGTAAACACGTGAAAGTGATTATAATAGACTTTTTTTTTTTTTAACTCCACTAACGTTGACCTGAAGAGGGATCCGGATTAACAACATGTGCATTTCTGCTTGCAAAAATGCACCCTTTCAGGCAAATGTGTGACTTTTGGCTTTGCCTGCTCCACCAGTTCCTGCAGATTACCCACATGTCAGTCTGAGCAGCGGGTTTGGGCTGTTTGCAGAGTTTCTGAGAAAGGAAGTCCTAAGTTCTGGTCCAGGGTGGGAGCAGTCCTCATCTGTCATTCCTATCTGTCTCCACACACACACACACACACATGCACACACACACACACACACATTCAAGAATGTAACTTAACTAGCTGTGCTGTGTGTTTGGATAAACACCATAAGAGCAAACACACTGTGATCCCCAGGGATCACCCTGCTGTTTATATTGTCCCCATAGTCTCCAAATTGGCTGCTACTAAATGACTTTTACTTGACTGGCTCAACTCACCCTCCACTGTTTATTCTAAATAAGCAAACTGTCGCTTTCTAGTGGCTTGTTTGGTCTGAACTGTGGTTTGAAAACCTGAGAGGATTCTGTCAGTAATGATGTGACCCAGTGACCATTTGTAAATCCTCATACAAGCTGAACGCTGCAGATAATTGATCGATAAAACCTTAGGAGGAAATCACAGGTAAGATTTGTTTTATTTGCCTCCGAATCACAGCTCAAAAGAAGAAACGTGTTAAAGCAATTAGTACATTTACATGCTCAATTTAATGCAGCCATGGCTACAGCTCAACTAGGCTATTTAAAAGGACTCATTCCTTTTTTCTAGGTTTATGTGCACAAGAAGAGAACCGCCTCGCCTACCAATGAGAGTCAGACCCCAGGTTTCTGGTTGACCTGTAACCCCACGCACCAAAATAACACATAAATCTTTGCACAAGTGATGAATAGTGAAGTGGATAAGCTTGCAACTCTGTACCATTTTCACATTCTGAACCCTTTAATGTTTTTCCTCTCTGTAACGAAGGAGGGAGCTCGTGTAGGGCAGCTGGAGGCCGGTCGAACATGCTCAAGGATTAACCCGACTTTAGTTTCAGTATGAGAAGTTCAGTTTTAGTCCGACTAAGAGGTTTACATGTTTTATATGTTGGGGTTTTTTTTTCAGACTAATGCAACGATTCGATTTTATTTGAATGTCTCGTAAA
Source organism: Cololabis saira (assembly GCF_033807715.1). Taxonomy (NCBI): domain Eukaryota; kingdom Metazoa; phylum Chordata; class Actinopteri; order Beloniformes; family Belonidae; genus Cololabis; species Cololabis saira. Next base: position 37,836,041 of record NC_084593.1, on the reverse strand, counting down.
TACACTGGCCGTTGGGCTGCAGGTGGCACAGAGAGGACAAGGAAAGCCTGAGGAGACCATGAGTTTAGCTTACTGATAGTTTGCTATTTCACAGACAAACAAAAATATAGGAAAAGCATCAGTCTAACACGCTGAAGTGAAATAACTGCACTTTTGCTGAATCCTGTCAGAGTGTCAGAGAAGACCTCTATCTAGGGCTGGGCGATATATCGAGATTTTAATATATATCGATATATTTTCAAACACGATATGGTACGAGACAATATCGTTTATATCGATTTAAAAAAAAAAAAAAAAAAATTATATATATATATATATATATATACATTTTTTTTTTTTTTTTTTTTTAATGATTTTGATATAGCTTATTTTGTGACAAATTGACTTGAATGTTTTATTTGAGATTTGCACAAATGTTTTGTTATTTGCACAACTGTCAACCTCAGTGGAAAAGTCTGCCTGTTACTGTCTACATTGTATTAATTGCACAGTGTATTTTAATTTAATTGTTATGCAGGAAAGGGATATTTGTTTTATTTTATTCAAGAAGCATTTTTATTCTATATATGCAGGCAGTTTATTTTTATTTCATTTGTTTTATACATTTTGATATTGTGCAGACCTCTGTTAATAAAGGAACCTGTGTGACATTTGGCACAAGGCTTTGTATTAAAACTGACTGTTTTTTTAAGGGTTTGCCTCAGAAAAAATGAAGCTAACAGAGATGCTATGCTATAATGCTTTGGGGGAAACCCCAATTAAGGCACAGAAATAATATCGAGATATATATCGAGTATCGCCATTCAGCTAGAAAATATCGAGATATGACTTTTGGTCCATATCGTCCAGCCCTACCTCTATCCATACCTAACCGCCACGAATGCTCTTCATATAAGAACAGGAAATACATTGATGTCAGGTTAGGTTTGTAGATTGGTAGAGGGAACTTTTGAAAGTTTTTTTTCCTTCCTTGATGAGCCTGTGGTTGGTAGAAGGAACTTCTCTGGTAAAATAGGAGGATGCTTCTTTCTTCCTTGTCTCATCCAGAACCGGTGTCCCTGGTTTGGCTGAAGACTCCATACGGAAATAACCTTTTGTCGCAGACAGCTTTCACAACATCCAGCAGTAATGTGGACGGCTCACGTAACCATGATTAAACTTTTTAAAACAACACCTCACTGGTGAGGACGTAACCTTAGACAACACAAGCCTTCCTGCTTGGCTACATCAACTCTTCAGTTACCAGCTGTCCAGTATGCTTAAGTTTAAGACAGTGATATTTCTCAGCTCCTGCTCACTTCCAGTTTGTTGTTTGGCACATCATCAGCAGCCTGCTCTGTCCCAGTCAATGCGGTTGCTCCTCTCTTTAGGTCTGGCATGCATGAAATGAATCAGAAGTGCTGCACCAGCATGGGAACTGTCACCAACCCTGTTAAACTGACAAAAACCAAAAAGGAGGAATAATTCAGTTTTCATTCAAGTTTCATAATCCAGCTTCCAGCTCAATTTACTAATCTTTTGACTCAGTTGTGGCAACTTCTGCTTCATGTTTTCTTTTATGTTTGCTGCTGAAGGTTCATTTGCCTGGAGGCTTCATCAGACCCGTCTGTTGTTGTTGTCATTGTTCACGATCTTATTCAAATCTATGGTTTTTAGTTGGCACCTTTTTTTTTTTTTTAAACTCAGATTGTGATGTGGAGTGTCATGACTTCATCTGTCAAGCTTGGTAAGAACGAGAAGAGGCAGGCAGGAGCTTGAATGGCAGAAATCTCTTGCTATGCATCACCCAAGCCAGAAGGAGCTGCAGAGTGGAAAAGGTTTCCTGGTCTATACTGTGAGAGGGAGAGCGTCAGGTGGGTGTGAGGAGGGAGAGGCCGTCCCTTCAGAGATGCATTTCAGTGCTGGGATTGTCGGTGATTTGGCCCATTTGATATGATGAATTGTTTCTATTGTTTGGACTTTTTGGAGCATGTGGAAGAGCTCTCGGACTAACAATGATCTACTATCTGCACTCAAAAATCATGGGGAAGTGTCACAGCGCTCATGTGAGCTCGAGTCGGGATACATGCGAAATGCATGCTGCGCCCATGCCTGTCTGGTCACATGACGTTTGGAGCGCACGTTATGAATGAAACCCTGAATTCAGTAAACTAGCAGGGCGAAAGAGCACAATTAAAATGCAGCCGTCTGATTTAATTTAACCAGAGGTGAGTGACCTCACTGTGTCGGCATTTCTTACTCATTAGACATTCTGTGACCTGTATTTCTTCATAACACAGGCGAGGCTTGTCAGGTTAAGTATCTTTTTAATGCTGTACTATCCCGAAAAGAACACCAGTTTTTTTATAAGCAGAGTTTTCCTGTCAGTTTTAAGCAAAGGTGATCAAAATCAAGCAAACGCTAAGGACAAAGTGTTTGTAATGGTCTAAAAAGAATGAATTAAAAAAGTCCAAGACTCTGCTTGATATTCAATAGTCAGATAATGATTATAGTATATTATTAATAGCACAATAATCCGTGCTTGCACTGACATATCATAGTTTTTCTGAAGTTACCTCCCCCTCCTTTTGAAAGATCTATAAGATATATATATAGTAACCTGAAAGATATATGTGATGCTGCATTTTTGTTTTAATAGAATTAATTTAAAGCCATCAATAACATGGACTCGGATCCAAAAAGCAGGAATATATGACGTGTGTTATTGGATGTATAGCCCAGAGGTTCACGAGGTTGTGTTGTGTTAGCTTGACCAGGTTTCATCAAGAGTTTCTACACCTTAAAAAGCTGCACGTCCAATCTGGCGAGACAGTAATAATAACATATTCAGCATGATGTATATATGTGCGGCCGATCATGCACGACCATATATTATGCATGATTGTAGACCAGCTCTATATGAAGTGGAATTCCCCTCCTTGCAAGAATAGGTCGGTGTGATTTATACGGCTGAGATGTGTGTGAATGTGCACATGCGGGAGTTCACATGCACATTCTGCATGAGCCCCGATCCTTCTCTGCACAGACTCTTAGGTGGGGTTTCAATGGCAATACGCTGCACACGACACCGTGTCAGGGGACAACAGAGTGCATGTGACACTCACAAAGGGAGTGAGTGCCTGCGGTGTGCGTGCACACGGGGGCAAGCCGTGCAGAGAAAATTGTAATTTATTGAAGAGACTTGGCAGGAAAAGACCTGCATAACCTGTTATCTGTTGAGGGTTCATATATGATCCATGACAGCAGCTGCAATTTTGCAGGATTTATGCTATGTTAATATGTTGTTGGAGGTGGTTAATCCCCAGAGCACAAAACTATCTGTCAGGAGCAGGAAAAAAACCAAAACGGATGAAATTCAAGCATTTGTACGTCGGTTCTGAATTTTGTTGGGAACTCGTGAAGGGAGGCTGATACGGGACTGGTAACACACTGTTCTCCTAGAAGACCAAGGCCTGCGGAAGGAGATGAACAGGACCTTTCAAATGTCGGGAGGATGGATGACAGCAGTTGGTTTTTCTTTTTCAAAACTAAAAGAAACAGCTTGGTAATGAGAGGTTCAGAATTCAAGCATTGATCAAAGACCAAGCTCGGTTTCCTTGAGGCCGTCTTGATGGAAGTCAGATTAAAGTTCTTTAAAAGCGCCGCATCTTCCGTCGAGGATTTGAATGACAGCTTTTCCCTGTAATTAGCTAAATCTGTGGCATCCCGGGAGTTTTTTTTTTTTTGTCTTTAAGATGAGGTACTTTTCTGAAAGACTGTTTTGGGAATGGCACACGTTCAGAGTAATGAGATTGATCAGGAGCAAAAGGTTTGGGAAATAACTGCAACAACTTGTTTAAGATATTTTGTTACATTTAAGTCTGAAGGGCAGGAAAAAAGGAAGCAACTGTAAAACTATAGACTGGCTTCTTGCTTACAAGGATTAGGCGGGTGTGCACAGACAGATAGATATGCTAAACATGCAGCATTAGTAACAATGAGCCAGCTTAGTGCTGGAAAGTGGCTGGCACTGACGACACAGTGAGATCAGACGCTGTTTCTCATGTTTAAACGATTTATCAACAATGCTCAAAGTTGATCAGATTCTGAAAGTTTCAGCAAACAGACTCCTCAAGTGAGCAGTAGCCAGATACACGTGTGTCACTGAGAACCCCTGTTTTTTATACAAAGGAAAATCTCCAAACATAAAAATCTATACGTGCATGAAATCGTGTTTCAGAGTTTTGCATTTTAAGACACATCGTGGTGAAACCTTTGCAACTCACGGGTTCCCGGTTTGCCCTTGTAGTCTCCTGGATGTAGAGACTTGTATGAGTTTTGACCGGAAACGACTGATTATATTAATTTATTTTTAAACCCTACCTAAAGATGCTGAAATGCTATCCACTGAGTGCATTAGTAGGTGCAACCACCTACGCTGTCTGGAATTAAGTGATAAGTGTTGGTGATTCATGTTAGTTTCTATAATTTCCTCATCCCAGGTGTCCTTCATCCCATATTTAATAGCTTCTCAACTACACAGTACATGAACCAGCGTTGCCAGGCATGATGGGTGGATTCAGACGGAAGAAAAAAGAGACAGTGTCTGAATTTTCAGCTGAAGAACTGAAGGCAGTGCTCCGGTCACAATCCTATTAACCCGGCGAATCCCAAACCGAGACAAAATAGCCTCTTTTCATGAGCGTGTATGGGTGCGTGTGTCTGTGTCGTGTATATTTTCCTTGTCTGTCCAGCATCAGTACAGCAGGGCTTCCACTTGCAGGACAGCATCTTTTTTTTTTTTGGTCAGTGTGTGAATACTTTTCTGTGAGGAAGACATAGCATTGTGGTGATGTCATAGGACTCAGGGCAGATATGGGATCTGAATAATACTGACTGCACTGTAGGGCCTTTGTCTGGCGCCAGGCTGAGTCAAGCCCTCGTTGCCACCCCGGACCTGAATAAATGAGAGTAGAAAATGAGAAATGGGTGCAAGGGGTTTGCAGCAGACAGACATCCTCTCATATTGATCAGTTTTGCAGCCTCTGACCTTACGCCATACTGGGAAATCCCCAGAGCCAACTGTCGCCACCTGGTCACTGCAGCTATTCTGTTATCGCACAAGCTGCTCCCATCTGTTCATTTATTTTAAAAATCTGTTTTTATATTTTTTTTCATTGTAGGCTTAAAAAAAATATCAGATGATATCACAATCAACAGGAAAAGATTACCAGCACAATCTACTGTAATAATAGTCACACTTACAAGACGATGCTTGGTGGTTTGAGGTTGAGGTTCTCGTATTTTGGTCATAAATAGTAGATTTGACACTGCAAGGAGTGAGGGATTTACCTGGGCTTGAGCGTGCCAGTCGGTTGAGCATGCCAAAAGGAGCGTCATTAATGTTTCAGCGTTGTGGAGTGATGTTTTGGCTTGTTCATGCCTCCCAGCTCTTTGTTCACGGTGTACGTTTGCAAAACGAGCACGCTGGAGGCAAATGCCTGTGAACAGAACTGTATGCACTTCTGTGATGGTCCCTGTGTCATCAACCCCACTGCAGAGGAAGTGCATTCATCTTTGACAGGATTCCTGGACACAGAGCCTGCCGGAACGGGGCCATAGCATTGCAACCTTTATGGATGAACCAAAATTCATGTTTTGTCACTTACATGGCACAAATCAGTCACATATAGGGCTGGGGATCGATTCAAATGTCAAGAATCGATTCGATTCCGATTCTTAAGATTTAGAATCGATTATCAAGATTTGATTCAATCCGATTCGATTCCGATATTGATTTGGGTTAGTGTTATTAAAACAGTTTTTTGAGCTGTTTTGAGCATGAATTATATGACTGTAGTTATGCAAAATATTATTACTACTATTATATTGAGATTAAACAGCAATTATTGGCAGCTAATAATGCTGTAAGGACCAATCAGCTCCCCAGAATGCTGATAGAACTGCTTTCAGAAACATTATGTGAGTCAGAATTACCAAACAGATCCGGGGCAGCAAACAGAGACGGATGAAATCGGTTTTATTTTTCCCACATTACGTTTTTATTTGTTCCATTTTCGGTCTATTTTGCTTTTTTAATTTTTTTTGGTTTTTAGCATTTTTTGCAAATGTAACCCCAAGACAGTATATAAAGTAATGAAATATAGACAATTTATGCAATTATAACCTAACACTTTAATGTTTTCATCCCTTTAAACATATTTAAAGGCAAAAACAAAACATAAACAAAAAAATAACCAAAAGTTGTAATGTAATGATGAAAAAAAATAAAAGAAAAAAGACCCCCCCCCTCAAAAAAAAAATCTATCTTTAGACATATGAATCGATTTTTAGGAATTAATATGAGAATCGATTTAGATTTGGGAAATCGATTTTTTCAACACAGGCCTAGTCACATATACCACATTATCAGGGATTTTTCTACCACTCTGCATGACTTCGGCGGTGTATATCCTTGTTTTGTGAAGTTGTCCACTTGTCAGTTTTATCCGTGACTTGAGCTTCCTGAAGCAAAGTAAAACCACAAACCAAACATGAGGCCGGAGGTGGGAAAATGGGCAGCAATGCTTCACTCGCCTAACCTGGAGCTGAGGCCCTTGACTCTTTTGAGATAAGCACTCTGGCGTTTGCTTGCTCTCCCAGAGTCCTCGGCTGTGGATCTGTGTGTGCGGACATGTGTGTCTGAACATCAAAAGCTTCATTGTGTAATGGCTGACCTTTAAAAGTCTGCTCATGCTCAAGCAGGTGAGTGCACAGACCCATCATTCTCCCACACAGTCACCCTAGAAACATCCAAGCTGCCCAGGAGGCCAAACAACTTTGAGTTGATCCATTTTATTCCCTAAAACCCCTGGATAAGCTCATCATGAGTGAGAATGTAAGCCAGAAATTTGTCAGACACGATGACTGCAAGTTGCTTACGCACCCCTTTTTTGAAGGATGCAGACACAAATTTGATAAGAGGGGCTAGATTTAATCTGAGCCTTGTTTTACCTCAGAGATTTGGCTGAAGTGGTGTAATTGTGCTATGGAATGCATGTTTTTGTATGCATGCTCTTGACAAATGTAAGATTGTGAAATCATGTTTTGCAGTCAGCCGTTCGCTGACGCGTGAGTCAGTGTGAGTCTATAGCGGCTTTTTCTGCATCCAGGGTGGAAGAAGACAGATTGCATTCTTGGGGCATTTTCCATCTTCGTTGCCTTTATTATGTTTGTGCACTTGTATCATGGAGTGTCGGATCTTTGCGGTATTTTATGATAACCTGAAGCATCTTCGAGTGCTATAAAAACAGTAGGGAGAGTTTTTATTTTTTTCCTCCTCTCTCCCCATAATTTGGTAAATCTTTACAACTCCTCCAGAGTAAATAAGCTTTTCCACATGCTCCGGTGGTTTTTCAGCGTTGTAATTTGGATTACTATATGTCTTATAGTATATTTCAGCCGTATAATAATGGTAACTGGCAAAGTATGAGACAGAAATTCTCACTCTCAAGGGGGTCACCATGTAGATGCTAAATAAAAACTGAACTCCAGTTAATTATCTTTTGAAACGCAGCTCTGTGAGGAGACACATTCAACTCTATCTTGCAAGGGGCTCTGGACAGCACAATCAGAACAGGGTCACCAGAGACAGTACGGTAAAAATGGGGATTGGGTCAGCTGTCAGGAAGAGGAAACAGAAGGCCGGAGGTGATACGTGATGTCATCAGGAGAGGGAGGAAGTCCATCTCTATAGGGGGCACATGGGGCAACCCCATACTGTTGGGCAGACTGTTTATTCATCTAAGAGAGGAAAGGCATTCTGTCCAGAGCCTGGAAAATAAAACCTCCTTTTACACGTGGAGTTTTCCATTCATTGTCACAATTAGTGATGGTAACAGTTAACAGTAACTATCTGATTGGTTTGGACTCATTCACTCATATGTGTAACTTTTAGCACCAATCTGAGCTGCTCCAGTTAGGCCACGTTTACACGTAGCCGGGTATTTACAAAAACGGATATTTTCCCCTCTACGTTTTCAAAAATATCCTCGTTTACACGGACCCGCATGAAAACGTTGTTAACGTCATGCAAGCCAATCAGAATCCTGTAAAAAACATCAACAAATGACACGTGTAACTTCCAGTTAAGGCTGATTTATGGTTCCGCGTTACACCAACGCAGAGCCTACGGCGTAGGGTATACGGCGACGCACACCGTACGGCGCGCATCGCCGCGTACCCTACGCCGTAGACTCTGCGTTGGTGTAACGCGGAACTATAATTCAGGCTTTACTTCCAAGACAGAACGAGAGTCTTTCGTTTGGAGTGACAGAGAAGTGGAGTTACTTTTACGTGTGACTTTAGAATATAAAACAGGTAAAATACAAGAAAATATTGACGGTGGCCAAACTAATTGTAAACACAGGTCGCACACATGACGCTGGTGACGTTTCTTTTGCATAATGTGACGTTCTGAAGCCTAAATCTCCGTTTTCCTCTGTTTAGACGCAAATGTGAAAACTGAGTTTTTGAAAATCTCCACTTTGGCCGGAGTTTTCAGAAATTATCGTTTTTGGTGACTTTGAGCTCCGTTTTCGTGTAAACGAACGGCCAAAACGCATGAAAACGCCTCCATTTTTGCTCCGTGTAAACAAGGCCTTACTTTAACAAACAGGGATGCGCTGCAGTATGTGTTAATTTGGATCTTGATCAGCTTTTCGTAGGAATGCAACAGAATCGTATATCGTCCCTCATCTGGGATTGAGATTTCAGTGGCATAAGCCTGAGTAGAGACCCCAGATTCTCCTCCTGCTCTTCTGAGGCATTCTCAAGACAGTCCAGAGATATTATCTCTCCAGCCAGTCACTGGTCTGCCCTCGGGCTTCCTTCCGATGGGGAGGAGGAAAGTTCGGACAGGGCTGTTTTTGTTTACTTCTTTAATAATGCTGTCCCTCTGATTCCAGGGGGAATCAAACAGATTGCATTTTCTAAAATAAACAACACTGTCCCACATGTCCTCCTGTTTAAAAGACGTACCTGTGTAACATTGCATCACATTGTATCTAAAACACGTTCAAAAGTACAGCTTGAAAATTGAAAAGATGAAGATGGAAAAAGTGTGTCTTCATGAGCTTCTTCAAGGTAGAGGGACAACCCTGCCCTGATAGCAACTAGCACATCGTATATAGTTAGGTGAGACTTGACTTTCTTTAGGTTGTACAGTGGACGTTGGTGTAATGAGGTAACTGCAACAACCTGGTTAAAGAAGAAAGCTGGTACTCAATCTTGACAGAGTTTTTCACCACCTTGGAAGGTGTGATAAATGTTGAGGTGGTGTTTATTCTGAAATCCTGGTGGAGATATCATAGAGGTAGGTAGATATTCTTGCTGCTTAGTCTTAGCCATCTGGTCATCTGGCTTAAAAAATACAAGAAAAGCCGGGTTTTTCTCACAGCAGTGATATGAGAACACAGATGATGTGGACCATTGAAGTTGTGTAAAATGCAAATAGAAGAGACCCAACCACGAGCCTTGGGGAACCCCTGTGGGGAGACGATGAGACACTTTGAATGATCACCTTGTGAGATACAGTTGAGAAACCATGAGTGCTTTATTAAAGCATTCATGCCATATTAAAGAGGACTGATAGAATAGTTATCTATACCAAACCCAAAAGGTCTATTAGGACAAGGACTGCAGATTGACACGTAACTGCTGCTTTCAAGGACTCTGTTACAGATAGAGAGCTGTTCCAGTTGAGGGACAGGAAAGAAAGTAGCCAGACCAGCCTGTAGTTCTCAACCTGATCAGGATTAAGAGACTTTTTTTTAAGAAGAATCTTCACCCACATCTGAAGCACATAATTTAAAGAAGTCTGAGACGAAAGATCCAGACTTTCAGCTGAAGGTTCGGATTCTGTGTCTAATAGAAAAAACAAAAAAGCAGCTACAGGAAAATTCTAACTGTAGAAGGATTTATGGGAATTTTCCATTATATAGTAGGCTTTATTTGTTTATTTGATCTTTTATTTTTCTATTGTAGGTAGCGCCACAACTGAACCTTTGGTACTAGGCAAGGCAAGTTTATTTGTATAGCACAATTCAACACTAGGTAATTCAAAGTGCTTTACATCAACATACTACCCACCGCTTCCTCACTAAAGGTTGCACTACCAGATAGCATATACCATCACAACTCAACTACAGTAACTAGGTGATTTTAAGTGGTAGTCGAAGCATCCAGGTGATTCTGCATGGCTGTTGTCACCATGGTACATAAGACTGAACCCAAAGGGAAATGAAGCATTACTTTGGGTGATGTTCACATCTGTCAGTCAGAGGCCAGGTGGGGATACCGTTATCTCATTATTTCCAGTTTTATGGTGCAAAAACTTAACACAGACCTGTACCGGGTAAAACTCATTCAAGTATGAGGAGGACATGCAACAGAAAGGCCCCAGCTGGGATTCAAACCTTTTACATCTGAGCAATGAGGCCCAGGGCCAAGCACCGAGCCATCATGCTGACATGTTTCCAAATTCAGAACTAAACACTGCAGAGCGAAAGATGCCAAAATGCTCCAGAGAAAAGGAAACTGCAATCAGTTTTTAATTGCTAGAAACCTTCCAGTCTAAACAAGCATGTTGTTCCCTTGTCTCTACGATCAGATATGAGCCATTTAAGTGTTTTTATGACAGTCAGAAGCCCTGGAAGTCTATCTCATGCGGTCGGTATGGAGTGCACAGGAGACCTTAACATGATATCATGTGAACATTTTATAGTTTATTGGTTTGGTGTGGGAATATATGTTTCACGTACACTTAGGCTGCCTGTCCGTTATGTCGGGAGTGATTATTGCATTCAGATGCATCACTTTCCTAAATGTCATCATGTACAGGTGGACACTTATGGAGAAACAGTACCTGCTCATTGAATGCATTGACATAGACCAGGGGTCGGCAACCCGCGGCTCTAGAGCCGCATGCGGCTCTTTAGCGCCGCCCTAGTGGCTCCTTGAGCTTTTTCAAAAATATTTGACCTTTTTTTCTCTTTTTTTTCTTTTCCTTTTTTCCCTCTTTTTTTCTTTTTCCTTTTTTTTTAAATTTTTCTTCTTTTTTCCTTTTTTTATCTTTTTTCCTTCCTTTTTTCTTTCCTTTTTAATCTCGACATTTTGACTTTTTTCACGAAATTCTGAATATTTCCTCAACTTTTTTCTCGACATTTCAACTTTTTGCTCAAGATTGTACTTCAACATTAATCTCGACATTTCAAATGTTTTTCTCGAAATTTTGACTTTTTTCTCGTCATTTCGACTTTTTTCTCGACATTTCGACTTTTTTCTCAAGATTGTACTTCAACATTAATCTTGACATTTCGACTTTTTTCTCGAAATTTTGACTTTTTTCTCGACATTTCGACTTTTTTCTCGAGATTGTACTTCAACATTAATCTCGACATTTCAAATGTTTTTCTCGAAATTTTGACTTTTTTCTCAACATTTCGACTTTTTTCTCGACATTTTGCCTTTCGACATTTTCCCTCATTCTAAGGCTTATACATACAAGACTTTTCATTTTTTGCGGCTCCAGACATATTTGTTTTTTGTGTTTTTGGTCCAATACGGCTCTTTCAACATTTTGGGTTACCGACCCCTGACATAGACAGCACTGTTTGGGCCGGCACCAGAACTCTGACTGGATAACTCCTTCAGATGGATCGTTTGCATAAAGTTTTTTTTTTCTGGATGCGTTCCTTTCCTGAGAAGATTTTTATGGGTATTGATTTCTTTGTTCTCCACATTAAACGAAGAACTAAAGTACTAAATAAAGTGTAAATGACATCTAATGTGAGCAGATCAGCTCCTCCTCCACTATTGACGTAAAAGAGTTTAACAAAAAGACTGTCGGGTCACAGTTTCACTCATCAGGCTGATATGCATTATCTTCCCAACGATCCAGCACCGTCTGTGTTTTACCTGCTGTGGGCTCTGGAGATGTGGGTGTGTGAACGCCCAGACACGTTAATAAGAGGCTTCAGGTCATCATAAAAACCGTTTGCGTTTTCTGAATTTTCCTTTTCTGAATGTTTTTATTCAGCTGCTGTCTGTAAGCATGGATGCCTCATGGTGGTGTTTAGATAACCCTCTCACGGTAGGAAGATAGTATTCAAACTGTGCTGTCTCTACTGAAACATCTCTCCTATGACTGGCTTAACGCGAGATAATATTATGCTCTGTCAGAAAACAAAGAAAAGAAGCTCCTGGGTTATATTGTTCAGCTGATAGAGAGACTCCCACGCTATATTCCTGGACACCTCAATATCTTCAACCTGCAGCGCTCTTTCATCTCAGATCAGGTTGGGAAGTGGTTGCATGTCCAAAAACAATAAGGAAGGGGGAGACTTCCAAGGAAAATCCAGCAGTTTTCATTAGACGCTGATCTCTTGTGGAGTCACAGATGGTACGGGGCGTTTGAAGTTCTCCCTGCAGCTCTGTTAGCGGGACCTACGGTTCGGACTTTGTTTGGTATTGTGGACCAGACTATCGCTACTCCAGTTTCATGAATGTTGTCTGTACTGAATGTTGTGTTTTTGTTTTGCAAAAAAGAAAGTATGAGCTCATCTGGTGAGGCAACGCGACGTGGATCTCTGCCGTCCCTCCTGCCATTTCCACGGCTCCGCATGGGGTCACGACTTCATTCCTGAGGTCAGAGGTCACATTTAGTCACAGTGAGCAGTGGTTTGTCAGGCCGTAACCGGGCCTAGCAGGGATTGCCTGTATATTTGTCACAGTTCAGGGAGGTTTTGAACTAGTTGTGAAACACTATATGCCTCCAGGAAGTTCTGTCTTTTATATCATCAAGTTTGGAGGCAGTCCAGTCTCTCGTATTTGTGTATTTACCACATTGGTCCTCGGCCCAAATACATACTGCTTTACACAAGAAAGGCTCGGAAGTCTTAATATACATATGTTGTGCCTGTTGTGTTTTTGTTTTCTTTTCTTTTGTGTTTTGGCCTCTTCCCCTCTGTGTTTGCCTCCGCGCAACCTGATACCCCAGCAAAGTACCGGAGAAGCCGCATTAGAGTTGTGTTTTGGTTCAAGTGTGAAAGGTGCAAGTGCACAACATGTGACAAGTGTGTACGAGTCTGAATTCAAAAACTAAAGGGATGGTGGAGACCTGGATTCAGATCCGGGGTGACATCAATACTTTTACACTTTCAACTAATGTCTTTAAACATTATTTGCACATGTTTTCGGTTTGCTTTTTTTTTTTTTTGTTAACATTATTTTAAGATTCTTCAATTTGTGGTTTAGTGATGTTTAGGCACCAGAATACTTAAAGGTCGTCTTTATTTTTATAGCAATCAGTCTAGCCAGGGGTTGTCGGATAAAAACCCTGCCCTTTATCCTGGCAGTGCTCTGCTGTCGGTGTCCTGGCGGCTCTGAATGTCCAAACGCTTTCGCTTCTTATCTCAAATCATTTACACCTAATAGTTAAAGTGTTCTTATTAAATTCAACCTTGTTAAAGGGGACATATTATGAAAAACAAGTTTTTTCCTCGCTTTAACATATATAAAGTGGTCTCCCCTCAGCCTGCCAACTCAGAGAAGGAGGAAAGCAAACAAATTCTGCAGTGTCTGTACAGCCGCCCGGATGATCCATCCAGTGTGATGTGACTTCTACGAGCCGTTCAGATTTGCGCATTTTCGTTACGTAACCAAAATTCAAACCACGGCCACAACTATAAAACCGTGTAACTGTTTCAACTAACTGGATCAGCCGTTCCTCATCATGACTGTTTCCTACAGCGATTTCAACCAGCTTTCAACCAGCTTTCAATGCGAGCGGCAGGAAACGGCCAGCTCAAAACGGCGCGCTGCATCGCTGCGTCACTGCGGCCAGTTAGGACAGTCCAATACAAAATAAAGCAATGGAATTGATTTTGTCGCTGATGCTCTCTCGCATCGCATGCAGTTATGACACGGTGTAACTCCGCTGGCCGAAGCTTCCACCATTTTTTCGTAGCGGTGTATGGCATCATTCGCGTCATTGCGTCAGGCAGCCAATCAGCACAGAGCCTCATTATCATAGCCCTGCGCACTCAGAATCCTGCATAGAGAAGGAGGTTAGAGAATGGGAAGATAAAGACATTGTTTAGAGGCTGAACTTCTAATTTATTTAGCAAAATCAATCAAAAGCTTGTTCTTAAGACATTCAAGGCCTGTTTAAAATAGGGATTAGATGCCATAATAGGTCCCCTTTAAGTTTCACCTTTTGGAAAGCTTCTGTTTCAACCCTACAGCTGAAAAAAAGAGAAACATTTATTTGACACTTCTATGTACTTTTTCTTTATGAGCAATCAACACATAATTGTGTGAAACTGATGTTTGACAGAAGGATGTTGCGCCAGTCTTCCCTCTCTCAGCTTTTCCTTTCATGGGGTCGCCACAGCGAATTACGGCGTTCCACATATTGATTTGGCACAGCTCTTTTACGTGGGCTTGAGACCGGCAATATGAGAGCCCCGGTTTTTTAACCTTTTTGAGGCTTGCTGCCAGACGCCGTGGCATACTTCCACTCTGACGTTCACTAGCCGTGTTGCTACACAACCAGTCAACATGAGTCCTCCTTCCTCGAGTTTGCTCAGCCAACACGAGCCTCTAACTCTTAACAAGAAAGCAGATTCCCAGAGGTATGATACCCAGCTTGGCGTTTTTCATGTCCACCTCCTCTCTGGTTACACCAGCGATTGTCTGGAGCTCTGTGGAGGAGCTCCAGTCAGCTGATGGTAAAAGGCTTCTGGTATGTCTTTCTCTCCATATTGTGCTGTGTGTGTATTGAAATGTGTGTGTGCTTGCTGGGCTTTTTTTGTGTGCAACATTTGTACCTGTACGGCGAACAACGTGTTGCGTCGTGTTGGGCCACATGAGTCAGCCTCCAGGCAACAAGTCATCCACGTGTACCTGTGTTAAAGGTCTCGACTTGTCTCGGCTTCAAACTCCCTCCAGCTACAACATCCTGCTTCTTTGGGGGGTTTTTTTCACGATATACTTCATACCTGCTCTGAGTGGGAAGTTGGTCAGTACAGGTTAAAAAGTTGCGAAAGAATGTAAGAGAATAAAGAATGTGGGTTAGCCATTAGTCGGTGTGTGTGTGTTTACATAGCAAGCTTTTCCCAGGTGCAACACAATCCCTGGGATTACAGTGGAGGGAGATCTAACATGCACACACACACACACAGAAACACACACTCTCTCACACAGAGCCCAACCACCTCCCTATATCCCCCCCCACACCCCGCCAGGAAGAAAAGAGGAGGGGAGCCCGAGTGTGAGAGGGAGGTGGAGGGAGATAACAGATCAGATGGAGGAAGGGAGAGGTAAAGGGAGTGTGTATTCACTACAAAAGCTTCCCAGGACGGAGCAGGCAGGGAGGCTTCGGCTGGAATATTTCCTACGTATCTGCTTTGTGTATGAATGAGCTGGTTTGACTCCTTTGTGACTCTACAGCATGGTGGGACTCTCCTCTGGTGCTCCTGAGGGTAAGTTCTGCAGAAAGGTCTCTGGAAGTTGTATCCACAACCAATGCCAGGCTGTTTTAGAGAAAGGAAATGCGAGCTCTATAGGGGATGTAAAGGTGCCGGAGGTGTTTTTGTCTTGCTGAAATAACAAGAATGACAATGGTCTTCGTTGTGATTTAAAATCCTTTAAACACTCTTTGTGGTTTGCACGTGTTTGTGTGAGTATTCGGACGAGGTGAGGCGATAATGTTGCGAAACAGAACTGTTTCTAAGTCACTTCAAACTGTCACCTTTGACGCGGTTTGGAGGTCATTTACATATGTGATGAGTGAGGGACGTCTCATCTGGAGGATGGAAACAGAAAAACCTGCGCACACACGATCTGGGTCGCGTTATTCCTCAGATGGGAGTTTGTTGGACATGTTAGCACAGGTGCTCCACGTCGCGAGCCTCGCTCCCCCGGCCACCCCCCTCTCCCCTCTCCCACACCCTTCCCTCCATCCCCTGCAGAGCTGGTGCAGGGAGGCTGCCGGTGGAAGCTCCTCGTAAAGGAGTTAAGCAAACTACTCTCCCTGCCTCACAAAAGTGCACAAATACACAAGCAAATGCACCAAGCAGGGCTTCACACTGTTAACAAGGTGAGGAATGTGGCTGGTGTTTAACGACGATCGTCAGGGAGGTGTGAAGGCATGAATGTTTCAGTGTGTTTAGGGTCTTCAAAAGCTACACACATTCCTGCATGAACCTTTTTGTTGTGTTGGTTTGTTTTCTTCCCCTTAAATCTTTACACAATCAGAGCATCATCAGTCCAGAAACAGGCTCGTCCCTCTAAACCCCATCAAACCTGTTTGATGCTGAAACACTCAAGAAGTAGTTTCATTGACTTAAGACGTTAAAGTGTCATTTAACAAAGATTTAAAGGGCTTTGTGCTGTTTGGAAACCCATCTGAGGCCCCGTTTACACGTAGCCGGGTATTTACAAAAACGGAGGCGTTTTCATGCGTTTTGGCCGTTCGTTTACACGTAAACGCAGCTCAAAGCCCCCAAAAACGATCATTTCTGAAAACTCCGGCCAAAGTGGAGATTTTCAAAAACTCCGTTTTCCCGTTTGCGTCTAAACGGAGGAAAACGGAGGAAAACGGAGATTTAAGCTTCAGAACGTCACATTATGCACCAGAAACTCACCAGCGTCATGTGTGCGACCTGTGTTTACAATTAGTTTGGCCACCGTCAATATTTTCTTGTATTTTACCTGTTTAATATTCTAAAGTCACACTTAAAAGTAACTCCCCCCCCCCCCCCGTCCAGCCTCCTGCTCATTCAAGCCTGTGAGCGCGTCAGCCAGCAGCATGAAGCCTGAATTACGGTTCCGCGTTAAATCGACGGCGTAGGGTACGCGGCGACGCGCAAGGTACGTGCGCGTCGCCGCGTACCCTACGCCGTAGGCTCTGCGTTAATGTAACGCGGAACCATAAATCAGCCTTAACTGGAAGTTACACACGTGTCATTTGTTGATGTTTTTCCAGGATTCTGATTGGCTTGCATGACGTTAAGAGCGTTTTCATGCGGGTCCGTGTAAACGAGGATTTTTTTGAAAACGTAGAGGGGAAAATATCCGTTTTTGTAAATACCCGGCTACGTGTAAACGTGGCCTGAGTGTCATGTTGTTGATTTTGAGAGGCGTGACCAGCTGTTTAAGTGTGTTCTCGTGCACTTTACATGTAAAACACTACAATGAAGTTCCTCTTTGCTCATTTTGGCTGAACCTTAATAGTGCCGTAATCCTCCAATTGGATAATCAGCTTTTTAAAGTAGTGAAAGAGTTTTTTACGAGTGTGCCGTCCGATTTCACGCCAACTCCCTGAAAGCGCTGCCCTGATTCCTGGGTCGTATTTGATTTAGTGCTGACTGGTGTGAATTTGGACTTCTCTCTGCAGCGAGTGAGTCATGCTCTGGAAACGGTTTCGCCTTACACTTGGTTAGGGGAAGCCCAGCGCTGCGCTGCAGCCAGGATATCAACAGCTGGAACCACTGGCAAGGATGCAGCATTCACCAGGCCAAGACATGACACTCTCATACACGTCTTCTCCATGAACTTCACTTCCTCGCCACCCCCCCCCACGGGTGAACGGGATCCTAATGAGGAGACATTCCAGGTTCCTGCATGGATGCATTCCTCATGCCCACTTTACAGAGGGTGAGATGTTGTTACAATAGGAGGAAACCGCTCTGGTGAATAGACACAAGACAAATAGCTGCTGTTGCTCTCGACCACAGACTTGGCGAAGTATTAAGCCCAAAGGAAGACCCACCTCATGGAAGCATTTCTGCTTGTGGAGGGGGGGATGACTCTGAGATGAAGAACATGCATCACTGCCCAAACAATCAGCTTCATCCAGCTTATCAGGGCCGTCGACATGACGATAGGGCTGGGCGATTTTGGACAAAAATAAAATCCCGATTTTTTCTTTTTTTTTTTTCTCTGAAAACCCGATTTTCGATTTCGATTTTTTTGGTAAAACTACAAAAGACAATGGTATACATTGTTTCAAATATTTTATCTTTATTTTTAAAGAAAAATAGCAAAGAAATTTCCCTATTGGGAATGAAGTGCAATTGAAAGATACTGTAAATCCTCCTTGAGTTTAGTAAAGTGACAACATTTACAATTTTCTTGACCAAACAAAGATGACTAGACGAGCTCTGTCTGTAATGCAGCCAGCTGCAAAAAAGGAAAATCGATTTTCCGATTTTCCTTTTTTTAACATCGTCTTGATTAATAAATCCGATTTAGATTTAAAATCGATTAATCGCACAGCCCTACATGACGACAAAAAAAACACGATTGCTGAGTCAGGGTAATGCATGCAACAGAGTCAAGAGACTTTTCTAAACATACACCATAAGTCCCCCAAGGTTTCTTTCTTTCTCTCCGTGTGTGCATGTGTTTCTCGTGCAACAGGTCTTGTTGCCATATGACCGCCCAGTGAACAAAGCGGTTTCTGGCTCAGCGGCTGTCCTGCGCCTGACCCCGGCGAGGTGCACGGCTCAGCAGCTTTAGTGGGACTGGACTGTGAAAGTGCAGCTGGTGGGGGGGGGGGGGTAATGTAAACAAATGTGCCAACAGTGACTCAGGTCTCACAGAGGATGGCAGGAAGTGAGGTTGGCTTGGTGGCACTTGCTCGTAAAGGAGGACTGAACACCCGGATCAGCAGCAGGTTGGAGAGGCTTGCTCAGGGAGTCCAGCCCCGCGGGAGTTCCAGGCCGTTTATTTAAGTTTTGCTGTGAAAACAGGGAGTGGAGCAGCCCCACCCCTCAGGTCAACACATGTTGTGAAGCATATACTTCTATAATCTGAGTTTTACTGGATCTTAAGAACCATATGACATTCTTGACTTGAGTCTCCCAACTTTTAGATAAGGATCGGGTCTCTGTGAATGAATACGTGCTCGCTGGCTCGCTCCGGCTCGCTCCGGCTCCTTCAGTCCTTGTCGGAAGCCCATTCCAGTGGTTAACATTAGTTAAATCTGCTGCAGTCAGTGCGCACGGTCTCAAGCGTCTGCCAAGATCATTACGGTCCTGGGAGTCGGCTTGCCTTCTTAGGATTGCGAGTCGCGTTTGATTGAAGTTTGAGTTTTTGCCCATTTGTTTGCCGGCCAATTACATTTCAGAGTTGCTCTTTATTCAAACAAGCGCTGCGTAGATGCTTGTTAGTTTTGACAACTTCACGAACTCTCTAATTCCCCATTAGCTAACATGTTTCATGTCCCCGAAGCCTCTGGCTGCTGTTTAGTCTGGTTTCGGCCGAAGATGGAGACTCTGTGATTAGATGGCAGATGGATATTGACCCTCTGTGAGGCAAAGTGGCATGAAATGAAAGACGGACTCGAGGAGAGCGGAGCACAAAAGGGCCGTTGCACAAACACCTGGGGTTTGTTTAGACTCGTCCGTCTGACCTCTGCCCTCTCTGCTCAGACACTGAAATGGTGACCCTTTTTGCCTCCCTTCCCCCAGCAATGGACACGCTGGTGAGTGAGCTGGGCGTGCTGCTGAAGATGCTGGACCAGGAGAACCTCAGCTCCTCCACGCAGGAGAAGAAGACGTCCGTGTGGAACCTCCTGCAACAAGTCCAGCCTTCAGGTCAGAGAGGGGAGAACACATGGGACCTGAGGGGGGGGGGGGAACTGTGGGACGTCCACGATGCACCAACGGGGATCCGCACATTAAATATAAGTCGTATTCACACTCACAAAAGTTTTTGCTCTTTTTTTTTTGTTTTGATATTTTTATTAGGGGGTAAGGCACAGTTGAACAGGAATAAACAAAAAAAGATATACAGTCTACCTCTTTTTTTTTTTTTTTTTTTGGATTAAGAACAGAACAAAAAATCCACACAAAATAATGACAAATACATGAAAATTATTATATTCTTATATATAAGTAATATTTAAGTATTAAAGCTAAACAGTATGAATTAAAAAATAGATGAATAAAAAGGGGGAGAAAAAAAGAAAAAAAAAAAAAAATCCAAAGCAAAAAAAAAAAACAAAAAAACCCAAAAACAAAAGAAAAGTAAATAAAAAGATAAATAAAAAGGAGGAAGAAAGAGAGGAATGAGAGAAGAGAGGGAGGGGGGGATCCGTCAATCAGGACTGGAGAGAGTGGAAGAATGTAAGAAAGGGAAGCCACTTATTATAAAATTTGTTGCAACTACCCTTCAGTGAATATTTAATCTTTTCCAGCTTCAGAAAAAACATGGTGTCGTAAGTTTTTGCTCTTTAAAAAAAAAAGTCATAAAGCCTTCTTTCTATTCTTTTTAGAGTGGTACAGCCAAAGCAACGTTTTTATTTTAAGGCCTGCATGATTTCTGCATTATTTCTGCATGATTTCTGCCTGATTTTCTCTAAAGTCTCTTAAGTTGGGACACAAGAACCAAAAGGACAGAAATGTTCTGTGGTTCATTGCACACGTGCACAGCCCCGAGGCCGAAGGCCAGGGCGTCTTCGGTGTGCATCTGGTCTGGATTTGGAGGTAGTAACAGAGGTATAAGATGTGAGACGAGCTCTCTATGACGCAGGGAAATGCTGCTTTTATCTCTCAGATGATTCTTGGAATAAGGCACGCACAGACCTCACTTCAAAAGGGAAACAGCAGCCGCTTAAATCCTGGCTGTACAGCCGGGGGGCGAGTCAAGCAAACTGTACATCATAGCGGGTCTCTCACTAGCCCGTCCTGGGAAGTACACGCCACAGATTTGAGGGGTTTTATTGTGATGTCTAAACTAGACTGAAAGACCAACAGACATTGGAGTGCAAACACACCACAGGGATTTACATGTAATGTTTACCTGAATGAACATTATGAATGAACTGGTGCTGATGGGAACCTGTTTTGACTTTGTCCCCCAGGGTCGGGAACAGATTACATCTACGTGAACTCCTCCGTGTACAGAAATGGCACCAGCTTTGTGGAGTCTCTCTTTGACACGTTTGGTGCGTCCCAGTCCCGGCTTGGTGACATGTATATTTCATATATATATATATTACACTCTTTTATTCATGCAAAGTTTGAATTTAAAGTCCAGTTTTGTCTGTGTGCAGACTGTGAGCTTGGAGACTTGAAGGATGTCACAGATGACCCGAAAGAAGACAAGAAAACGCAACCCGACTCTTTAAAAAAACAGGCATGTATAAACGTTATCTTTTCTTATCGAGTACAGTTGTGTTGGCTTTAAATGTTTGAGGGTGTGTGAGTGCGTGGGATGGCTGTTTTGGTAAATCCATACCATCAGCCATCAGCACTCTTACGCTGCCTTGCACAGGCTTTGAAAATGAATATTACTGCTTTTTGTAACGACATGTGGAGACGAGGTGGTGAAAAACCAACCCCGTTCCGTGTATGTGGGGCTTTCCCACGTTCACATGCTCATCAGTCTGCACCCCGCCTGCAGAACGGGGGTTGAGGGGACCCACCCATGCGTCTAATTTATGAAAATAATTGATCGTAAAGGTTTATGCAATGCCGCTCTTTTTGGCTTTGAAAAATATTTGGCAAGTGGAGGGAATCTGACTTTGTTTGTGTTTGTGCGTCTCCCTCTGCAGAGCGGTGCAGACTCCCCCCCCGCCCCACACTCGCCCCACTCCCCTCCTCCGCTGCCCACCACGCTCCCTCCAGAGGAGTACTACGAGGAGGCAGTGCCCCTCAGCCCCGGCACGATGCCCGAGTACATCCTCGCACGAGGTCAGCACCTTGTCAGCACTTGTCAGCACTCACAGTTTTATTTAAAAACCTTGAGGTCAATACTCGGGGAATAACTCATGCAAACATAGCCGCACGGCAGTAATTAAAAGCTCAACTTTAAGTGCTTCAAGATAAAGTTGGGGTTCAACTTCTTCCACTTCCAGGGAAGCCCAGCCCGCCCAACTCGATAGAAGATGGTTACGAAGACGCTGAAAACCACTACCCGACCACCTGCATAAACTCACAACGTAAAAACTCCTGTGAGCTTAAAAACACTGAATATGGTCCCAGATTACAGCATTAGGCAGGATTAACAAATAACACATCCTTTTATCTCTTCTGCTTGCTCAGACAATGACTCGGACGCTCTGAGCAGTTCCTATGAGTCGTACGAGGAGGACGAGGAGGAGAGGAGCCCTGGAGTCCGGCTGACTCACCAGTGGCCGTCGGACGAGAGCTCCATGCCTCCTGCCAGAGACTGTCGCATCTGTGCTTTCCTGCTGCGGAAGAAACGCTTCGGCCAGTGGGCCAAACAACTCACGGTTATACGGGAGAACAGATTACAGGTGAAGCATTTTACTGTTACCGCTTTTTATTTTTTCCTGCCATTACAGTAGTAGTAGTTTATTTGTTTTGGTCATTTACATTAAAGATATTTGCATATACACACTGTATATGTATACACACAGGTATGTGTGTATATATATATATATATATATATATATATATATATATATATATATATATATATATATATATATATATATATATATATATATATATATATATATATATATATATATATATATATATATACTGTCTGTGTCTGTGTGTGTGTGTGTATATATATATATATATATATATATATATATATATATATACAAATTTCTTTTTTTTAGACCAAAAAGGTATAGGCTGAAGCCTCATGGCTTATTTTGCCTATCCTTTTCAACAAAAGGCAGACTAGAGAAAAGGAAGGAAAAAAAAAGATACTAATAAGAAAACAAAATGAATCAACAAAACAAAGAAGATGACCAAGAAGAGAAGAAAATAAATTTGGTCACTCACGATTGAGGACAACATAATTTAGACAGTTGGATATTTAAGAAATAGCTTGTCATAGTAAATATATAGTTGGTAATAATTAGTATAGTTTCTGTTAGCGTATCAAGATAATTTATATTAGTGTTCTATATTTATCTATTATTTCAGATTTTTTTTGAATTTGTAAATTAAGTTACTTTTTTTTAGTTCCTCATCCAGGCGGTTCCACAGTTTCACCCCTTCGACACTGATACATCTTGACATTTTATTTGTTCTTGGCCATTTCTGCTCAAAAATGCCATAGCCCCTTAGGTTGTAGCTACTTTCTCTCACCTGGAACAACTCCAGGATACAGCGTGGGAGAATCTGGTTGTGTGCCTTGTACATTGCTATTGCTGTCTTGAATTTGATTAGATCGTGTAGTTTTAGGGTGTTTGTCTGAATGAAAAGTCAAACACCCTACATCTCATTAACTATTTCCTCTTTGCTTCTGCAGTGCTATAAGAGCTCTAAGGACCCGTGCCCCTATGTGGACCTGCTGCTGCCTCAGTGCACCGTTGTCTACGTGCCTAAAGACAGCAAGAGAAAGCACCACGAGCTTCGCTTTACCTTACCCAACGGGGACGGGATCGTGCTGGCGGTGCAGAGCAAGGAGCAGGCCCACCGATGGCTGACGGTAACCACAGAGCGTCCGCAGGAACAGATCCCTCGCCAGCGCGCGGCGGTAGTAACACGTGTGAATCCTCCGTCACAGGTCGTCAGGGAAGCCAGCGGTCAGAGTGCGGGACCCGAGGAAACGGCATCGCCCGTCACTCCGAGGAAAACTGACCCCGACAAGGTATGTGAGGAAAAGAGGATGCCGCCGTCTTCCTCTGCTGCTGCCGGTTTGATTCCCGAGGTGTCATTTAGCAGCGTGGCGAGGAAAGGGCTGCACTTAGGGGTGATTGTGCTGTCACCATCCGTTTTCCTGGACACATTATTTGGCCTGACGGAACACACCGCAGTGCCTGCGCAGGCCTTGCAGAAGCATGGGAGATATGGAGTAATGAGGTGTTGAGGCGGCAATGACGGGGGGCAGTGAGTCAGTGCGTCAACAGACACGTTGTCCGCAGCTTTCCTCTTCAGAGGAGCATAAACTACTCCCACAGAAAACCACAGACAGGATCTGAGTCCAAGAAGACAACAAATCTGAGTAGCGCTGCACTGATTCCTCGAGTAACTCGATTACTAAAAATGATTGGGGAATTTCCTCTGCCTTGAAGGCTTGTTTAAATAAAAATCAAATTTAAACTTCAGGTTTCCCACGGATTGTTTTTAATATGACACAATGTGCTAACAAGCATGTGTCCCTTAAGACTCTTGTTCCGAGTCCCGGTCCACAGCCAAGCATTTCTTATTAAATGTGATGGTTCTTCAACTGGGTGATATAATGGGGAAAAAATCGGGATAAAAAATAAAATAAATATATATATATATATATATATATATATATATATATATATATATATATATATATATATATATATATATATATTAAAAAAAAAGTGTTGGTTCTGAATGTGAAGTTGCACAATTTAAAAGCAGTGTCTTTTTTTATTTTTGATACTTTTTTTATTTTTGTTTCAGAAAATGTTAAGTTTAAAATAATTGTATTTATTTTTATTGGAAAATTTAACAAACAGTTTACTAGTTTGCATAATATGTAAATAATTGTCAATTATTCTCATAAAAGAAACAAATTAGTTGTTTTTAATCAAGTAATCTGTCTTGTTTTCTTTTGTATATTTATAATTGGGCCTTAATAAAGCAAACGTAAGTTTTATCCGATTACTCGATTAATCGATTGAACATTTCATAGAATAATCAATCACCAAAATATTCGATAGCTGCAGCCCTAACTCTGAGTACACGCCCTTTTTTGTCTCATTGAATCATGTCTTCATCCTCGTGAATCAGCTGCCGACACAATCCAGCGAGGAGGAAACTGGTCGTAATTACAGTTATTGAGCTTGCTGCTAGTAAAAGACAAGCTGCCATTTGCAGGGGGGAGGACGCAGGTGTGGTCTCTCCAGGTGAAAGTGTGAACCTTGTCTCCCACAGAGGTTGTCTGCGGAGAGGAACACGTCGGACTCAGACAGCGTGGGCGTGTCGGCGGGAGAGAACAAGGAGAACGGTGAGCTTCATCTCTCCTTTATGTTATTAGCGGATTAAGTTTGCTCAGAGGACGCTGGTCAAACTCTGGACGATGCTATAGATGTATGAATATAGTATGAATATATAAACTGTAACGATAGAAAAATATGTGTTTCAGAGTATTTACAGTCCCAGTATGTTGGAGATTAAAGGGGACCTATTATGGCATCTAATACCTATTTTAAACAGGCCTTGAATGTCTTAAAAACAAGCTTTTGATTGTGTTTGCTAAATAAATTAGAAATTCAGCCTCTGAGCCATGTCTTTATCTTCCCATTCTCTAACCTCATTATCTATGCAGGATTCTGAGTGGGCGGGGCTATGATAATGAGGCTCTGTGCTGATTGGCTGCCTGAATGACGTGATACACCGCTACGAAAAAAATGGCGGAAGCTCCGGCCGGCGGAGTTACACCGTGTCCTAACTGCATGCGATGCGAGCGAGCGTCAGCGACAAAATTAATTCCATTGCTTTATTTTTCTATTTGACTGTCCTAACTGGACGCAGCGACGCAGCGCCATTTTGAGCTGAACATTTGTCGGACGCCCTGCTTCTATTTTCTTCCTGTCGCGTGCGTTGAAAGCCGGTTGAAAGCGCTGTAGGAAACGGTCATGGATGAGGAACGGCTGATCCAGTTAGTTGAAATAAGAAGTTATCTCAATGATTCCTCCTTATTTCACTACAAAAACCTCAATAAAGTGGCAGCTGCTGGAGGGAGATGGACAGAGAGCGTCTGATGTCACGCAGTGCTACGTGATAGTCAGACGCTCACATGCAGTTACACGATTTTATAGTTGTGGGCGTGGTTTGCATTTTGGTTACGTAACGACGGGGGCAGAATCTGAACGGCTCGTAGATCCACATCACACTGGACGGCTCATCCGGGCGGCTGTACAGACACTGCAGAATTTGGTTGCTTTCCTCCTTCTCTGAGTTGGCAGGCTGAGGGGAGACCACTTTATATACGTTAAAGCAAGAGAAAACCTGTTTTTCATAATAGGTCCCGTTTAAGTTGGGAAAAAGCAAGTAATGACTTTTTTTTTGATAAAGGTAAGGTGAAAAAGGGCCCCTTTTCTGCGGGCCGTAAGATCACACGCATCATCAGCTTCTCCAAGAAGAAGTGCTCCCGGCCGGGCGACTCGCGGACGGCCTTTAGCGACCCCCGACAAGGTACGGGCTCGCCCCCCCGTCACTCCTCAGGTCTCCAGGTTTGCAGACCTGTCATGATTCTTCTCCCTCCCCCTCCACCACACAGGCTACCTGGCGGTGCTGGTGAACCAGGTGTGGCGGGAGCACTGGTGCTGCGTCTGCAGGGGGTCCCTGCACTTCTGTCCTGACAGGGGGGACTCGCGGGCCTCCAAGCCCTCCCTGCCCCTGCTCGGCTGCGACGTCGTTCCAGGACTCGGACCCAAACACCCCTTTGCTTTCCGCATCCTGCGGAGCGGCGTGGAGGTGGCTGCTCTCGAGGTAGGAAGCTGTTCGGGGGCTATTCAGGTCCTCCGGTGTGTGTTTGTGTTGTGTTAGAGAAGCTTGGTCACACAAGGAGAATCTGGCTCCCAGCTCATCACATCCAGCTCATCTTAGTTGGTACCGTAAAGATGCTGTCACCTCCAGGTTCTGATAAACCCCCTGTCGAGCAATAATCCGCTTGTGAACCAGATGTGTTTCCTTAGACTGGGTGGAGGCAAAATCACAATTTGAAGATGATTAAATATTGTACTTGCAACAGGTTAATACACTGCAAAAACTCACAATCTTAACAAGAATATTTGTCTTATTTCTAGTTAAAATTCTATTAAAAAATCTCATTACACTTAAAACAAGACTCATCACTGGAAAAAACAACAATTTTCACCTGTTTCAAGTAGATTTTCACTTAAAATAAGTAGAAAAATCTGCCAGTGGAACAAGATTTATTTTGCTTGTAATGAGAAGATAAATCTTGTCCCACTGGCAGATTTTTCTACTTACCCGGTATTTCAAGTGAAAATGTACTTAAACAGGTGAAAATTGTAAAATAACAAGTTATTTTTCTGGTAATGACTCTTGTTTTAAGTGTAATGAGATTTGTTGACTAAAAATGAGACATTTTAAATAGAAATAAGACAAATATTCCTGGTAAGATTTTGAGTTTTTTCAGTGTATGTCAATGTGTTTCCTAATTCTTGCTCCACTTCTGCATGGCATGTCTTCTTTGAATTTGTGACCTGGTAGTCAATGCATATATTTATAGAAATAAATGTATCTTCTCAATGTATCTTCTACGTCACCTACGTCACTTTTTGTAAAGATTCATATCCGGCACTTTTTGATCCTCATATTGTACATTTCTGTTTATTTCTGTTATACATTTTACTTTATTCTATCTCTTAGTTTATCTCCATATATTTGTTTGCTTTTATATTTTTATTTTTATTTTTACTGTATTGCACCAATCACCACAACAAATTCCTTGTGTGTGTTAACAAACTTGGCAATAAACCCCCTTTCTGATTCTGATGATAAATAACCTATAAATTCTTATATCATCCAGTTATGGATTACAATAAAAGCACCTTCTTTTCCTGTCTTTCCTTCACAAGGCGAGCAGTTCTGAGGAGCTGGGCCGCTGGCTGGGCGTGCTCCTGGCTGAAACGGGCTCTGCCACGGACCCGGAGTCTCTGCACTACGACTACGCCAACGTGGACGCCATCGCCAACATCCGCGACGCCGCGCGGCATTCCTTCCTGTGAGTGACTTGGGGGTCGGGGTGTTTGGTGGAGTTCAGGACACAGTGGGGATGGTTCGACTTCATGCTTCCTCTCTCCTCGCTGTCCTCTCAGGTGGGCCACCTCCTCCGGCAGCGCCTCCACAGACTCCAGGACGTACGACGAGGTCCCTAACGAGGACATTAAGGTGGGACGTGCATGCTGGGATTCACAAACGTTTCCACATTTACTGGTGTGTCACGCTCAGCTTTGATAAGATAAGGAGCTGATTGAGTGTTTGCAGCTGTTGGGATCAGTCACTTAGATAGATGGAGGGAGTTCTGTTACGTCTCCCAGGCAGAGGGAAAAAAAAGTTGGACTCAGACCAGTGACAGAAAGACGAGAAGGCCTTGGTAGTTTCACAGCCTGTAAACTCCTCGGTTAACCCCTGACGCCTGTCACCACCTTCTGACAAAAGCAGTCACACCTCAGCCAAGATGAAGATGAAGAGAAGTTTACAAGTTTAAGTCTAACGCACCAAATCTGTCCTTTTTCTTCCCGTCCTCCCACATCTGTCCTGCCCACCCCCCTTTCTCTGCTCCACCCAGTTAAGGGAGAACCGCAAGCAGCAATCTGGGAATCAAGGGAAGCGGCGCTCCAGTTTCTCCAGCAGCGACTCAGACAGAACCAAGCCGCTCGTCTCCCTCAAGAGAACGGGCTCCAGTAAGTGTGCATAGCTGGTTCTCCAAAATTACACGGACGGATGGAGTGAAGCCTTTGTGTACTAAAAAAAACAAAAAAGTTGCTTTATCCAGTTAAAGACAGAGGACATAGAAAGGGCAAATTCTTTACATCAGACTGGGGTTTTTGTTTTAATTTAATGCAGAGAAACTCTTCTTCTGATGAAATGAGGGCCTTTTTGCCCCCCTAAACGTGCAAATTTTGCACGCAAGCCAGGCCTGGTGAAAAATTTGATATTTCATGGTTTGCATTAATGGGCGTGGCCTAACGGCTCAACAGCGCCCCCTAGAAAACTTTGTGCCTCAAGCCCCACAATACAGTTTGACGTACGTGCACGAAAATCAGTACACACCTGTCTCATGTCGCAACTTAAAGAAAAGTCTCTTGGCGCCATGGCCGAAAACGAACAGGAAGAATTAATCATGTAATTTTGGCACAATTTATGCCATTTCTTCGGACGCTTTTTCGCCCGAACCGTAACGAGCACCCAGGTGTGTCATACATCAAAATGTGCGTTTCGATCGCATTACGGCGCATTACTTTTCTCAGTCAAAAGCGTTACCGTGGCGACAATAGACGCCAAAAAGCGCCTTCATCTGATTGGTCGATCTTTGATAGTTTCTATTTTCTGCCATAACTTTTGAACGGGTTGTGGTAAAGACATGTGGGTGTTGTCATCGGACTCTGTATTAAGTACTTCACCTTCATTGGCATGAATTAGCCCCACCCCTTCTTCTGATTGGTCGATATTTGATGGATCTTATTTTCTGCCATAACTTTTGAATTGTTTGACATACAGAGTCGTGGGTGGCCTGAAGAATCTACATGCAAGTCATACAAGCTTCCACTGCAGCCTGAACGTGCACAAGGGTGTGAGGGCCCGTTCATCACTGCTTGCAGCTTTAATTTTTCTCTGCTATTATTATCATGATGTCATGTTTGCACCCGTTGGAGAGACCAGCGCCAGGAAGTGCAGTATACTGTGGTATATACTGACGAGTGATACAACGAACAACGCAATTGATTGGGAATTTGTTGGTTTATTGAATGAATGTTTTACTAAAGCTTTCCACAAATTAAAATTAACCGGATGCATTTAAGTTTTTTGTCAGCCTGGATATCACTCTGGCCTCAGACGGTCAGAAACTAGTTATTGGCTGGGGCTTCTGGGTACGGCGTGGTGTGTATAGCAGAGTTAGGCGTCTACTTACTCCAACTTCCTCCCACAGTTCAAAGATATGCGTGTGAGACTGAATGGTCATTGTAAATGTTTTATGGATGTGAACCGGCACTCCATCCAGAACCCCCCCACCCCGTGCTGTCGTGATAAAGATGATATACTGAATAAATGGAGGGAAAAACTACACCCTTTGATAAATAAATTGATTAATGCTGCAATATGTTTCTTTTTATAAAGATCCATTAGGCGTTTCATTAAAGACTTCTTTGGAAGTAAATGCATCCTCAGCATTTGATGTCACATTAGATACCCATCTCTTTTCTCCATCTGCCTCCACAAGCAGAGACTGAGGAGACAGAAGGGAACTAAAAGCGATACGGATGGCCCGTGTTAATGTATCTCAGTCCCATCCCACACACGGGTCATAAATCCCAGGGCTCTGGTGCCGTATAGCTCACACTATCCTGACAGACATAATCGCAGTCTCCATGCGGTTCACTATTTCTCCTTTCCCTCATGATCATATTCTCATTTTCCATCCCTAATCTGTCTCTTCTCTTGCGTCTCCCACCTGCCCTGTTGTCATTTTCTTTACCAGTGGAGGAGATTAGTGGCTTTTCTAAAGGTGATACCAGTGCAGGTAGTTTGGATAGTGTTGCTTCCCCGTCCAGGGATGAGAGCTTCAGGATGCGTCCTGACATTTATAAGGTGCTCACATTAGATGTGCCGTCTCACCTTCGCCTTTGTCTCGTCTCCGTGCACCATATCATTTTACGAATGCTTTGAATTGTGGAACAAAGGTCAGGTTGGTGTGCTTTGCTTTCATGAGCTTTCCAAAGGCATCGCCGGACTCCTCACGAGGAGGGCGCGGTATTAATGAGGCAGAGACGCAGATCAGCTTTCACACTTTTTTCACCTTTGATCCCGTCTAGATGCCAACCAGTATGGAAGATATGGGAAAACGCGAGCAGAGGAGGATGCCAAGCGTTACCTGAGAGAGAAAGAGGAGCTGGAAGGAGAGAGGGATGGGATACGGAACACGCTTGTGACCCTCCGGCGGCAGAAGCGGGAGCTGAAGGACGAGCTGAAGACGAGCTCTGGTAAAGACAGAGGTGTCAAAAGTATTCACATTCATTACTCAGGTAGAAGTATAGATACTAGAGTTTGAAAATACTCCTGTAGAAGTTGAAGTCAAGTATCAACTCAAGTTTAACTCAAGTAAAAGTATAAAAGTACTGGTTTCAAAACTACTTAAAGTATAAAAGTAAAAGTAATGTAAGGGGGAAAAAGCCATTAAGGACAAAAGCCATTGAAAATGCATCTTAGTATAATGCAAATATATTAAAGAACCATATATGTGTACTATTGAGCATTAACATGTGTTTCAGAGAGCAGGAGATATGATGACTAGTTGCCTATAAGTATTGTAATGGTGCAAAAAGTCAAACTTCAGAGGCATGTTATCATTTATCCTAACC
Organism: Cololabis saira; assembly: GCF_033807715.1. Classification (NCBI taxonomy): domain Eukaryota; kingdom Metazoa; phylum Chordata; class Actinopteri; order Beloniformes; family Belonidae; genus Cololabis; species Cololabis saira. The sequence continues at coordinate 37,804,978 of NC_084593.1, read as the reverse complement.
TTTATTGGAATGTACATCCAAGTTTAGTTGCAGGAATCTGAGGGAACGGATGTAAGAACAAAACTGGACAAGAACATCTGAAACAACCACAACCAAATTCACTCTATCCGGATGGAGCAATTTAACTGGATAGTTATTTTTTAAAGGCCGAAATGAAATAGAGTAACAAGGCTGTTTTTAAAATGTAAGGAGTAAAAAGTACAGATAATTGCGTGAAAATGTAAGGAGTAAAAGTAAAAAGTCGTCTGAAAAATAATTACTCCAGTGAAGTATAGATAACCAAAATTTATATTTAAGTAAGGTAACAAAGTATTTGTACTTCATTACTTGACACCTCTGGTAAAGATGATGAGAAACTGAACCTACAATGAACAGCGTGACAATATCACGCATCTGCGTCTCCGTTTGCAGAGTAAAACAAGCACCAGGACCCAGATGAAGGCTCAGCGCTTCCCAAAGCCCTAACATGGCCGTTAAACAAATAAAAAATATTCATAACTTTGCAGCCAGACAGTTAATATTTAATCTATCCATTGTACAAACTAAGTAACTGTTATTTATCAGATTCTTCCCTCTGAAGCCCTTTATTAGAAGGTCGTGTGAGAGGACAACTCCCCTACAGGGAGAAATAAAAACTATCCTTATTAAAACCAACAACGTGCTTAAGAAAATGTATTCGTCTGATTTAATTAATTTCCTGTAGTTCCACATGGCAGGATGCCAGCAGAGCAAGACTTTGATCTAGACTGATTTTAGAAATCTTTTACTCAAGTAAGTAAGTTTGACCAAGTTTTATAATCATTATACACAAAGATTTCCCTTTAAAAAGGGAAATATAGGTATCCCCCCCCATTATGATGAAGGTTTCTTCCCTCCTTAAGGGGAGGTTTTCTTGCCACTGTTTGGATTAAGGTTTTCTCCCACCAGGGGAGTTTTTACCTGCCAGTGTTTATGTTATCTTTATGTAATAATTGCAATTTATTGAAAAGGTGAAGCACAAATGAGCAGCTGTGTTGCTTTGATTCCTGATTGCGTGACAGACAAGAGGAAGTTGTTCCTGAACAAGCGTGTGTTGGAGCTGGAGGAGGCGTGCCGGGTGAAGGAGGCTGAGAGAGTGGACCTGGAGCTCCGGCTCACGCAGGTCAAAGAAAACCTGAAGAAGAGCCTGGCAGGCGGAGCGCTGGGCGCCCCGGTGGAGGGCAAGCCCCCGGTCACGGTATGATTGGTGCCTTATTATCAAATGACAGGGTTGCTTTTAATTGATCCTCAAGATTTTCTTTCTTTTTCTCTTTTATAGCCCTCTAGGAAAAAGATCCAGAATATCTACAGCGATTCTTTACCAGTGAACTGCGCCGCAGAGATGCGGAAGAGACCTCCGCCCGTCTATGCCTCCTCTACTGGAACCGTCATGCAGAAAGCAAAGGTCACTACCATCCATTTATGCTGCCTTTTGCCTGCTGACTTTATGAACAAATCCTCACGTTGTCGCTAAACATGGTCTCCACAGGTAGTTAATAGAGTCACAGCAGCAGGTGTTATCTTCATACGGCCTTTCACTTTTCCCACATACCGAGTCTTTGTGTGGTGAACATTTACAATTAACTCCTGTCCGTTTGTTATGTGTGCCACAGTAATTATTATCACATGTGATTCCACTGCTATACGTGGAGTAGGTACGCAACTGCTTCAGCACGTCAAAAACTCATGTTGCGAGGTGATTAAGCAGCGGGTGCCACGTAAACCGGCTTTTTTACACTGCTGCTCTGCACATTTTATTGATGCAGTAGTGTAAAAAGAACGGCCAGGTGCTTCCGCTGTATCCGGACGATAAACAACGAATCCCGTCCTTGCCAGGTTTTAAAATTGGGTAAATAAAACTTCATATGAACAACAGTTAGACGTGGTCATGATAGATCTTTACTGCTTTTACTGGAACTAAAGAGTCAGTGGCAGTCCAGCGCTGCTGATCAAACACACTTGGGAGCTGGAAAATTCAGCTGTGTGTTAACACGATGTCTAAATGGAAAGACATCAGCTCTGATCCCAGCAGTTGTTGCTGCCCATCAGTCGGGGGAGGGTTATTTGCAGTTATGCAGGTTATTTGCAATTTTACAATCCAAAGATTATTCAAAAGTGGCAATCAAAGCAAAAGCTGGAATAATCTTCTCTGTAAAAAGACCATGGTTTAGGTTTCAAAGCAGCATTTAAACAACCACATGACTTGGTGTAATATTTCCTGTTTTGGGGCAGCTCATCGTAACTCATTCTAACTGTCAAGCACGGTGGTGGGGTGGTGGTCGTTTGGGATTGTTTTCCAGTCAAAAGGTTTGCAGGGATTTCATCAGCTGTATAGGTCTACTGTATACTGAGGTCAAATGTCGAGCCCATTTGTCCAAAAGCTTGGCATGAATGAAGTCGTACAGCGGGCATTGTCACCCAGACACGCCTGCAAGTCTACAAAGAAACAGAATGAAGATGTTCAGATCACCCTGTCAAAGTGCAACTAAAATGTTGTGGTGGGATGTTCAAAAATTTGTGTTAAAATAATCCCTGAAAACATCAACGAGTTAAAACAGCACTGAAAAATAAGAGTGGTACAAAGCCCCTCCACAGTGATGGGGCTGATGAGGTCATTCAGAAAGAATTACTCAAGGTTAATAACGACAGTGTAACAAGTTACGTGAGGTTTTGTTGATGGTGCCTAATTTTAAGACCTGGTAAAGTCGGTATGATCGATTTTAAAATAAAGTTGTGATAGCTAAAGCCCTGGAATGAAAAGATGGTTTACTTTCTTTATAACGTGACTGTTGTTTGGAGGTCCACGGCCGTTGCCAGGGTGACGGCATCCAGACTAACCAGAAGGCCAGAGAGTTCATTTATCTGGAGTTCAGGTCCAAAGAAAACAGACTAGGCCGTAAATGAAATTAGTGGCAGGAAATTGAAAGACAGCCAATCCTTTATGTTGTTGAATCATGACATCATTGATAAGTTCAGCTGAGGATCATCTGAAAAGCAATAAAGATGTACCGCCTGCTGCCTCACAAAGGTTTTATGGTAGTTTATCTAAAATGCAAAAGTATTGATCCGAGTACAAAACCCTGTGGAGCACCAGAACCAACTCTGGTCCAAGAGGAAGAATCCTCACTTAGACAAGGATATATGTTACTTTAATCAGGCTAATGTGCCTCCTTCAATCTTCATAACATGTTCAAGACTCTGAAATAGAATATTGGGATCAATTGTAGCACCGGAGTGAGTATAGAAAAGTCCACAGTCCCTGGCCCCGAGATCAGGGAAATTTACACTAGTTCTGAATCTGTGTTTTGATGGGACCTAATTCTTTACAAAGGCCCTGCAAACATCATTTCTAAGCAAATAGTCAGTTTATGTGTTATTCTCTTTTTGGGGGACTGTTTTGAATATATAGCTGCGATTGATCACAGATCTGTAACTGGTTTAAGTATGGAGCCAAATCAGGGCCAAAAGTTTTGCTAATTTGAAAATAAAATTTGAACCTGAAATTTTTTTTTTACAGTTTCAGTTTTATTTTTTTCAGTATCAGATCTTTTTTTCAGTTTCAAATCTTTTTATTTCAGTTTCAAATCTTTTTTTCAGTTACAAATCTTTTTTTTTCAGTTTCACGTCTTTTTTTTTCAGTTTCACATCTTTTTTTTTCAGTTTCACTTCTTTTTTTTTCAGTTACAAATTTTTTTTTCAGGTTCAGACTTTTGGCCCGGATCTGGCGTGGGGGGCGTGGCATCAACTGAGAGGGGCGTGGCATCATGAGTGACAGCAGAACAGAGAAGGCGGGGGACGTTCTTCAGTCATGTTGCCTTCAGGAATCGTAGGTTGCAGAAGTTATCAGTAGAAGTTTGATTCAACACTGTATATACACCATATTCACGTGATTGGCAGTGGAAAAAACTGATATTAGTGACACATTTCTGTTTAAAAAGCTGTTTTAGACCGTACTTGGCACCAATCGCAGTATAAAAGCAATAATCTATGCCAGACTGTACAGTTCAACAGCCACACTTTAAAGTTTGACATTTCCCACTTCCACATACTACCAAGTACGGTCTAAAACAGCTTTTTAAACAGAAATGTGTCACTAATATCAGTTTTTTCCACTGCCAATCACGTGAATATGGTGTATATACAGTGTTGAATCAAACTTCTACTGATAACTTCTGCAACCTACGATTCCTGAAGGCAACATGACTGAAGAACGTCCCCCGCCTTCTCTGTTCTGCTGTCACTCATGATGCCACGCCCCTCTCAGTTGATGCCACGCCCCCCACGCCAGATCCGGGCCAAAAGTCTGAACCTGAAAAAAAAATTTGTAACTGAAAAAAAAAGAAGTGAAACTGAAAAAAAAAGATGTGAAACTGAAAAAAAAAGACGTGAAACTGAAAAAAAAAGATTTGTAACTGAAAAAAAGATTTGAAACTGAAATAAAAAGATTTGAAACTGAAAAAAAGATCTGATACTGAAAAAAATAAAACTGAAACTGTAAAAAAAAAATTTCAGGTTCAAATTTTATTTTCAAATTAGCAAAACTTTTGGCCCTGATTTGGCTCCATATTTAAGGAGCTCTTCAAGAGTTTTTTTTTTTTTTTTTTTTTAAGTAATTTTAAAATTTTGTGATGATTTTTGATGATACATCAGTACAAGTTTTGATCAACGGTGCAAATTTTTTACATTTTTGTAAATTTTAATAGTAACAATTTTATATTTTACTCTTTATAAAGTCTCTTTTCGGGGACTGTTTTGAATATATAGCAGCGATCGATCACGGATCCATGACTGCTTTAAGCTCCTGAATAAAAAGCTCTTCATGAGGTTTCTTTTTAAAGTAACTGTTTTGTGACATTTTCTGATGATACATCAGTACCAGTATTTTGACTAATTCCACTATTTATTCAAGAGTAACAATTTTATACGTGACGAAGCTCACGGTATCATTGCCTTGTTGCCCTGAACTAAACGGGCTTCGCTTTATGAAGAACATGGATGTTATTGATGCATAGTTTATACGTTTTTTCATCTGGTTTTCTGTTTCTGCAGGAATGGGAGTCGAAGAAAGGAACCTAGAAGGGGATTATTGGACAGGACTGAAGACTAAAAGGATATCAGGGTGTGACTTCAAGAAAAACCCACCATTTGTGCCAAGGACATATTTAAACTAATAAAAAAATCAAGAACCAACCATCAGCCACTAGGTGGAGGTAGAGTCTTGAATATCTTCTCTTCAGGACTGCTTGGATCATGTTAGTGTTCACGCCCTGTATCCAAGTCCTTTCACTGCCTGGAGTAGCACCGTTTAAAATATGGACAGACGCAAAGCAAGGACACGTAGTTCATGAAAGAAAAGCGCAAGACAAGTGTATTAAGAGCAGAGGGAGTGCATCAAATGTGCCTTTGCAAAGTAGAGAGTGTGAAACGTTGGACTGTTCACGAGCCTGCAAACCTCAGAAATGTGATGTGTTGTTGGAGAAGAGGGTGAAAAGTAGTTCTTACTTTAACGGGCCTTTTTATATGACACAGTGTTTTTATTCTGCTTGTACATAGTGATCTGTGACTACTGTTTTCTATGTTTTCTACTTTTTATACAGTGATTCAGTTTTCATCATGCAACCCTTTCAGCAGTGTGCAAAAGTTTAGGGCACTTAAAGTGTTTTTTATTTATTATTTTCTTCATACAACGCCACACTACCATGATGAAAACCAAACCAAGTGACAGTTTTCCAAGGCGATACACTAGGCAGGTACTGTATGTTGCTAAATTTCAGACTTAACTCCAGACAGACTCTCTGATCTTTAACCTTATGTTGCAGAATTGGTTTTCTTTCTCTTCTTATTGTTTCTATTTTCAAAAAGCCTGGCCAGACCTCCTAATTCTGTCCTGTGGATACTAAGAATTAGTCTGGCTCCTCTGGATTCAACTGTGATTGCTGTTGCATACGACCGATTAGAGAAACGCGGCACGTGCAACAACCAGACTAGTATCAACAAAGGAATAGTGTTGCGATTGGTTTTGGTATGTTTTGCACCAGTGGAAACGGCTGTTAACGAGAGGAGAACCAGGTCCATTTGGACCAAGTATATAAGTATGGCAGGCCAGACTAATTTTAAATGACTGCATTTCTTGACTAAACAGGTGTCTGAAACTTGTGCACATTCCTCTTCCAGACATGGAAGAGGAATGAATCTGTGCTATTCATCTGTGTTACTTGGAAAGTACAGCTTTATCTATAGCTGGTGTAAATATTAACTTTTCCACTTTCCGCATTTGATCCAAATAGAAATGTTAACATCCAGTCAGAGTTTTAATATTACTATTCTAGATAATTCAATCACTAACAAAGTTTTGCAAATCAATATTTTTCAGTTAAGAAAATGGTCAGTTGTCTTTTTTTTTTACACCTTAGCTGAACCTGTGGTTGACTTTTGCACTTTATGCACCCGGATGAGGGACTAATAAATGTCCCCCTTACTGTCCAAACAGACCACACAATGGCATTCTTTCCCAACACGACATCCCCCTCACACAGTCACTTTTTTATTTTAATTGCACACTGAATTTCTTAAAGTAAATATACAGAAATTTGTCTCAAATGACGCATTACAAACGAAGCAAGAAAAAAGCACACCTACACGAGTCACTTAATGAAGGCATTTCATTGCAGCACATCAGACTGGTGGAGTTCAGGCTGTTCGTAAGAATAAGTTAACTCTTCCTGGTTAGTTTTGTAGATTTGTAATTAGCTGCCAGACTTCACCAGGACTCCAACAGGACTCCAACATGCTAAATTAGTGAGACCCATCCATTCATAATGATTTATAGTCATAGCTTTTCAATACAGACCATAAGTACAGGACGGCTGCTACTAATTTGTAGCCCTAAAAAAGGTTTAATCTTTGTGGTGCAAGAGGTTTCACGAGATCAGTTCAGATCCAGGCAGTGGCGACTGGTATTGGAGCTCAAATTGAAGAGGTAGAGCAGATTGGAGATGTTGAGATTAACTATTCAGCAGCCTGGAGCCGGCGCTCAGAGGAAGAGATAATAAAGCCAGTACAGGATATTGACGAAGAGAAAGGCTGAGGGGAATGCGGTGCGGGCATGGCGATCGATGTTGTGTGGGTTTTCCACTACGAAAACAGCCGCCGCCCTGCGGGACGCGTGCTTCACGGATGACAGGCCGCAGCCCTGGCTGGCCGTCTCCTCCTCCTTGGATGCAGCAGGCTTCTTCATCTCGCTGCTCACCGGGTGCTCTGTGGACTCTGCAGCGGAGCCCAGCTCAACGGACGGGCTGGGCCGGCTGGAGCTGATGATGGGGATTAAGCCGTTCCCGTTGGACTCGCTTAACTCCCTCAGCAGCTCCTGGCGGATACACAGATTCATTTATAATTACAGGGTTTGTAATCATATGTAAATAAAAGACCTTTAAGTCACGCGTCTGCGTCTCTCACCCTGTGTAAATCCTCTATGGTCTGATGCTGCATGGTGTAAAAATGGGCGCAGGCGTACTCCAGCAGTGCCCCGAAGATGAAGGTGAAGCAGATGCCCAGGTAGACGTCGATGGCCTTTATGAAGCAGTTGGCGTTGGGCAGAGAGGTCCGGGCCCCCATCATCAGAGTGGTCATCGTCAAGACCGTCGTCACCCCTGAGGGACACATCAGGGATTTGTCTTTGTTTCTCAGTGTAAAAAAGTGGTCCAATGTGAGTGTGTGTGGACTGGTGACCTGTCCCTGGTTTACCCTGCATTTCACCCACACAGACCTGGGATGGACTTCTGTGACCTTTGACCCTGGATAGGTCTAAGCCAGGGGTCGGCAACCCGCGGCTGTAGAGCCACATGCAGCTCTTTAGCGCCGCCCTAGTGGCTCCCTGGAGATTTTTCAAAAATCTTTTTTTTCCTTTTTTCTTTTCTTTTTCTCTTTTTTTTCTTCCTTTTTTTCTTTTTTTTCTTTTTTTTTCTCGACATTTCGACTTTTTTCTTGAAATTGTACCTCAACATTAATCTCGACATTTCGACTTTTTTCTGAAAAAATTTTGACTTTTTTCTCAACATTTCGACTTTTTTCTCGAGATTGTACTTCAACATTAATCTCGACATTTCGACTTTTTTCTCGACATTTTGACTTTTTTCTCGACATTTTGACTATTTCCTCGACATTTCGACTTTTTTCTCGACATTTTGACTATTTCCTCGACATTTCGACTTTTTTCTCGACATTTCGACTTTTTTCTCAACATTTCGACTTTTTTATCAAAATTTCGATTTTTTCTCAACATTTCTAATTTTTTCTCAAAATTTCGATTTTTTTCTCAACATTTTGCCTTTCGCCATTTGTCTTCATTCTAAGGCTTATACAAGACTTTTCATTTTTTGCGGCTCCGGACATATTTGATTTTTGTGTTTTTGGTCCAATATGGCTCTTTCAACATTTTGGGTTGCCGACCTCTGGTCTAAGCAGGTGCAGATAATGGATGGACGGACTAAACGTCACCTCCCTCATTAGATCCCAAATAATTTTCTCATGTTGGTTATAATTTAACTTCTTATATTGATGATAAGGATGTCACACAGATGCAAAAGAAAAACAAACATCCACACACCCTCCTACGGGTTAATTATGAATCACCACCATGTATACTCTAATTGGAGGAAAACCTACCTCACCCCAGAGCTAATACTTAGTAATACAAAGTCCGTCCGTCCATCCATCCATCCATCCATCCATCCATCCATCCATCCATCCATCCATCCATCCATCCATCCATCCATCCATCCATCCATCCATCCATCCATCCATCCATTCATCCATTCATCCATCCATGCATCCATAAGCTGTCTTATTTCCTGTGGAAGCAGACAGATGTACTTACCTTTTCACACACTGCCTCTATATTGTGGCTCAGGTGAATGCAGTGAATGAATAATGAATGCATGAATAATGGAAACATGTATTAGGTTGTGTTCTTTTTTAAATCTATTTTTTTAAATGTTTTAATTTAAGGCATCCTGATGCATAAAACCATAGGAATCAAAGAGCGTGTAGTTTGTTTTTCACATGAATGCATATATGTGAACATTCCCAGAGTCCTATATGTTCTATAGATGTTTTATTGAATCTATAATCTCTTTTAGTTTAGTGTCCTGGTTTGGCAACTTACCCCTAAAAAATAAAAACTGGCTTAATCAGATTGTGAGGTGGGCCAGTAAGCTAATTGGAGAGCCACAACTCAACTTAGAGCCTCTTTAATGTGCAGCTACAGAAACTAGCTGAGTCCATCTTAGATGATACATCTCATCCACTATACGGCCAATTCCAGTATCTCCCTTCTGGCCGTAGTTTTAAATGCCTTTGTGCAAAACTAAAATGTATAAATGTAGTTTTGTCCCCTAAGCTATTAATGCCCTAAATAGGACATGAATTCCCATCCTCCATCTAGGTCAGGGGTCGACAACCCGCGGCTCTAGAGCCTCTTTAGTGCCGCCCTAGTGGCTCCCTGGAGCTTTTTCAAAAATGTTTGACCTTTTTTTTTCCTTTTTTTCATCTTTTTTTCCTTTTTTTCTTCTTTTTTCTTTCTTTTTCCTTTCTTTTCTCTTTTTTTTCTTCTTTTTTTCTTCTTTTTTTCCTTTTTTCTCTTTTTTTCTTCCTTTTTCCTTTCCTTTTTAATCTCGACATTTCAACTTTTTTCTCGAAATTTAGACTTTTTTCTCGACATTTCGACTTTTTTTCGACTTTTTTCTAGAGATTGTACTTCAACATTAATCTTGACATTTCGACTTTTTTCACGAAATGTTGACTATTTCCTCAACATTTTGAGTTTTTTTCTCAACATTTTGAGTTTTTTCTCCAAATTTTGACTTTTTTCTCGACATTTCGACTTTTTTCTCGAAGTGCAGAATGAAAAAAAAATCTTCCCCCAGTTATAACTGATATAGATACATGCAGCATGTGTTGCCTTCATTCTGAAGCTTACAAGACTTTTAATTTTTTGCGGTTCCAGACATATTTGTTTTTTGTGTTTTTGGTCCAATATGGCTGTTTCAACATTTTTTGCTGACCCCTGATCTAGGTCTATTTATTTATTTATCTATTCTATTGCAAGGACACGTTAGAGTTGGGTTAAGAAATAAAGTCTTAACTGAACTATCTCTTAGGAAAAACACAAAAGCACATGAGACTAAGCATGTAGAAGAAGGTAGTGTGAGGAGTTTTCTGCCACCGAGGGAGAAGCTGTTGAGTAACCTGCAGAGTCTGGTACTGACCAATGCAGGTCCGAGCTGGTACAGACGACTGGCTGATCCAGAAAGAGACCCAGGAGAGCACCACCAGCAGGACGGAGGGGACGTACGTCTCCAAGATGAAGAACAGGACGTTTCTACGCAGGGCAAAGTGCAGCACCAACTTGGGGTAATGGCCTGTGAAGCAGCAGGAAGATCCGGGTTCACAGACAGATAAAGGTGTATGACTCGTGCTCTGCGTGACACCACGCCGTACCTGTTTCATAGATGGCCTCTGACACGGACGTGTAGTAGCTCTCCACGCTGTACTGAGCCAGCCGCAGGGTGTTCAGGCCCTTCACCGAGTCGTTCCCTCTGGTCCAGTAGAACACCACGTCCTGGATGTTGTAGCCCCCTGACAACATAACATGCTTTACCAAATCTGAGATCAGCAGCAGCACAACGTTCCTTTACTTTAATACTAAACACACAAGGATGAATGTGGTTCCATCACTCACAGCTCTCCAGCTGCAGCGTGCACACCTGTTTGTCCATGGGGTATTTGGTCAGGTCCATGTTGCAGGCGATTGTAGCGGTGATGCTGTTGGGTATTCACAGGAAGAGCATCAGAAACCTTTCTCCTGAAAACACCGTTCTGCTTCGGTTGCTCTTTCATTTCTGTGATACGACCATTTACTGTAAAAAAACGTCAGCCGACAGAGTAGCAGATGTACGGAAGAGTATTAGGGACAGGCAAGAGAAAAAAAAGAGTGGAAGATTTTTTTTTATTGTGCACTTAAAACTGCAAGAAAAAAGACGAAATGTCGAGAAAAAAGTCGAAATGTTGAGATTGTTGAAATACAATTTCGAGAAAAAAGTCGAAATTTCGTGAATAAAGTCGAAATTTCGCTTTTTTTCTCAACATTTCAACTTTTTTTTTAGACATTTCGACTTTTTTCTCGAAATTATACTTCAACATTAATCTCGACTTTTTTCTCGACATTTCAACTTTTTTCTTAAAATTTCGACATCAATCTCGACATTTCAACTTTTTTCTCAACATTTCGACTTTTTTCTCGAAGTGCATAATGAAAAAAAAATCTTCCTCCTCTAAAATATTATTTTTATTTTTCTCATTCTGGCCCTAATACTCTTCCGTACAGATGTGACGCTGATCTTACTGCCTCACTGTCCAGATGGTCACTGACATCATCCATCACCACCAACTACTGATCAGCACCTTGACAAGGATCATTCAGTGTACTAAAGGGCCTGGTACGAGCAGATATTTAGGCCGCTGAGGGAAATGCTGCTGGTGTCTTTCATGTTTCATGTCTCCTTCTTTACTGTCAAGAGTTAAGAGCAGATTTGAGCTGTGTTGAATAACATTTCTAGTCACCTGCTGAAACCAGCGGAGGCAAAACTGTGTAGGAAAACTGTCAAGGATCTGTGTCACGTTCGGTGTTGTGTTCGCTTTTGTTGTTATTTCAAAGCAGTCTGAGAGTGGAGGAACAATAGATTCACAAGTACACGGGGAGGGGGGGACTCAAAACAAATGAGCAACCTTTCACAAGCAAGATCAAATCTGAGCACAGAAACCCAGATGTGTGGTGCTGCAAAACATATCTGCTGATAAGCAGGGACTTTTTAAGTGTGAGGGAGAGCAATATCTGAGCATGAAAGCAAAAACTCTGCGCTCTTGACTAAAGATAGTAATATACCCACATACGCCGGCGGGGCTCTAACGCATGCACTGTTGAAATGCCACCATTACTGTTAACAGACATGAATCTACATGTCTGTTTGCATTCATGCACAATAAGATCTCCATCTCCACCCTGCAAGTCAAACCACGAGGGGTGTTGAGTCAAAAGAGAGATCTGTGGCAGAGTGACAGCTCAGATTAGACGTCAAGACACATTTTTACATTTTGAAGTGTGTGTTCAGTAACAACAGCATGGGAGACGGTGTACCGCAGGGCGTAGAGAACCGTCCCGTTGCTGAAGATGCGGATGAGGCGGTTTTCCACCGTGACATCATGCAGGAAGGAGCGCTTGGAGTCTGGGATGAAGGTGTCCGGGATCCAGAGCAGCGACACCAGGCGTCCGTCCACGCTCACGCTCTCATTCCCCGGGAACACCAGCCTGGAGTCCCGCCAGCGCTGACGGAGGAAGATGGTTGCAGTGTAGTCCTGAAGGGGTTACATTAAAGAGACGACAGCTTTAACACCCTTCACCTTCTCCGTCACTGACCCCGTGGCACAGAAACATGAGGGGAAGAGGTCGTACCATGTTGATTTCAGAGATGGCATCGATGCTCGCGATGTCAAGGCTCATTCCAATTTCCACAGGACCTTCTGTGCAGGAGAGAGAAGTTTTTTTACAAGAGCTACCAGTAGTGGACGGGAATTAGTGTCAGGTTGACAAAATACCATTGAAATTAGGCCGGAGGTAGCGATTGTATCCTTTCATGAGTCTCTGAATTGTCGGCTGAAGCTGCGAGTCGTTCCATTCCCCCCAGTTGTTGCTAGGAAACGTACAGCCTCTGATAAGAAAAAAAGTGTAGAGAAGTAAATGAAGTAAGATGAGCAGTGGGTGCTGGTGCAGAGCATGGCCCCACATTTAAAACCTCCAGAAATGTGAGCATGTGTTTGTGTTTGGGCTCGGGTCCCTCACCCCCTCACGACGGCCAGGCACAGGACCAGAACCTCACGCAGTCCCACACACATTGCAGGTCAGCAACGCTGCTCAGATAAGTGCTGAAAGAAGGGCCACAGCGTGAACACGTACTCTTTTCTCCTGTCTGCCTCCACACATGATGGGACGGCGCTGCTTCACCAGAGGATGGCAGCAGCTAACTGGATGTGAGGGCAGGTCTCAGGGGAAATCTGCAGCTCAGCAATCGTTCTCACCCTTTCATCACAAAACTGTGCTGTCTCCCCGCTCTGATCTCAGGAAAAGCACTCAGACCTTTATATCGATTCTTTTCTATCTATTTGTTGTTTTTCCCATTAACTCACCGGTAGCGGCTCCTTTTAGCTGTCTCACACTCTTTCACAAACCAAAACATTATTTGTTGAGAATTACAGATGGAGAGTGAATAAGGATGTGAATCCAGCTGTATATTTACCTTTGTTCATGTGTGTGTGTGTGTAGATGTGTGTGTTTCTTGCAGGTAGGAGTGTGTATTCTCCTGAATTTCTGCAGCCAATACCTCATGGTTTATTCACAAAGCCTCCTTGACAACTAATCAAGCCATTAATCAAGTGCTTGTCGTTTTGTCCCTCCCCTCTGCCCTTCCTGTTGTGTTTTGCTGCCACTGATTTACCTCTTGTATGTTCATCCCTATCATGCGAACGTGCCGTGCAAATGTCGATGTTCCAGCTTTTCCCAAAGGAAACTAAACGTGCAGAAGTTGCACTGATCAAAGTGGTTAATGAGCACGGGAACACGGCTGATTTGGACACTGACATTATAAATAATACAGGACAAACAGAGCCGTGTCAAGCTTCGTGCCATCATCAATCAGACTCATAAACAGCTGATCTTACCTATTCATTTTTGTACCCGCTTCTATACATATTTTTTAAAAAATCATTGTACTTATCACGCACTTAACGGGGGACTTATATTTTTTATCTCTTTTTCTCTCGTATTTTATCTATGCTATGGTTTTACAGCATCTAAGTCCAGCAGTATTTGTGATTGCCCAATGTATGTTGCTTTATATTGATTGTTTGGTTTGTTTCTGTACTGTCCTGTTGCATATGTTATCTATACACGCACTGATGCTGATGCTTTTCCACAAATGAAGTTCCTAACGGATAAATAAAGTTATTTATTATACAGACGTGGGTATTACTGGGACACATTTGCTTCTCTGTTCATGTCAGTCAGGATTAATTCATGACTGCATAGTTTTCTGTCTTTTCATTTAAGTTGCTTTTGACTTTAAGCTGATATTTTACTTCTGATTTAGTGTCGTCTTAATGACCCTATCTCTCAGACGAGCCTCCTTTCCTCTTTTATACTACTTTTCAGCACCACATCTTTCCTTTCCTCCCTTCCTTGTTGCTCACACTTGCACACGTCTATCTCTACGTTTCATCCTCTTAATTCTCTCTAAAATACCTCCACGCCTCTACATTTCTCACGTGAAGTTTCTCTCACCTGTATTTGCTCTTGCCACACTTATCTTCTGCTTCTATTCTTCCACTCCTCCCCCTCTGCAGCAGTATCCTTTGTTTCCTTCCCGGTTCCTCTGGCTGTGGCGTACACACGTGTCCTCAGGTGTTTCTGCTGATATCCCAGGGTTTCTCCCAGTTATCAAGAAACCACCGTTGGATCTAAGATGTAATCCTGATGTGTGAGCTGCAGCTGGTTGTTTCACTGTTTGTGCAACTGCCGTCTCCCCCTCTCTTTCTCTCTCTCTCTGTCTCTCTCTCTCTCTGCACAGCTGGAATCATCACCCCCCCCCCTCCTTATCCATCCCTCTCTCAGTTTATTCCACTCAGCATCACTTTTGAGCTGCCCGCTATGTCCACACATGAAAAAACACATTTCCCCACTTTTTGTGAGGATATTCACATCTCAATCCCCAGCTCCTTGACTCTAATCTTGGCCGTGAATAAATGCCTAGCTGAATCCTCGCTCAAACACAAACCAAATCCTTAGTCTTAACCCTCCACCAGCTTTTGACAGTGGTTTAAAAAGGTGAAGCCACTGTCTTCTCCTCCAAACTCTTCTCTAAAAGAAGCGAGCAACCCACAGAGACACACACTCACACAAGATCTAGTTTGAGCCCCCAAATCTCTTTTACTTTTTTTTTCCCTCATTCCCGTTATCCCTCTGGGGCCTAATCTCTATCCACCTCTTCATCCTTCAATTTAGCCTGACACTGGCCCTCCTCGTGGGCTCCGAGCTCGGCCCTCTATGCTTCCCTCGCCACCCTCATCGCCGACCTGCGTCCGTTCGCATTAGCATCATTATTTGAACCGGCGTCCCCCTGGGCTCTGTCTCTGACTCGACCTCCGGAAGGTGCCCGTGCTGCCCAGATAAACGCAACATCTTTTAACGGCTTTTCTCTAACAGATATACCTGTGAGTTGACGCTTCGCCGCATGAGCAACACATTTGAACCTTTGATAACTAAAGAAATGGAGATATTCATGATGACTACAGGCAGCTTGGTGTTCCTTTTTTTGCAACTTTCTCTTTATTGGTGATTTCAAGTTTTTTCCAACAATAAAGGAAGTAAAAAATTGTATTTATATTTAAAATTAAATAAATAAAAACTAAATAGGGGAACAAACAGGTTGACTTAGGGCATACAGTGTACTCGAGTTGTAAAAATAAATCAGGGGGGATGGTGGATTTTATCATATGAGGACAGATAATTTGTGCTGATTACAAATAATATAATATATTACAAATAATAGCAGTGACCAAAACACCTGCAGAAATACTGCAGGAATGACATAGCAGCAGTTAAATGCAGCCTTCTGTAAGCTTTAAATATCCACTGGGCTTACATCAAATACATCAAAACACAACAATAAAAAACTGTTTTCTGAACTTATCAATATGACTCTGTCCTTCACAGGATAAGTAACATGGATCACTGCAAAAACTCAAAGTAAGAATATTTGTCCTATTTCAGTTAACATGTCTCATTTTAGTAAAACAATCTTATAACACTTTTCATCACTGGAAAAAACAACAATGTTCACCTGTTTCAAGTAGATTTTCACTTGAAATAAGTAGAAAAATCTGCCAGTGGATGATTGATTTTTTTGCTTGTAATTAAAAGATAAATCTTGTCCCACTGGCAGATTTTTCTACTTATTTCAAGTGAAAATTTACTTGAAACAGGTGAAAATTGTCAAATAAGTTATTTTTCTGGTGTTATTTTTCTGGTGATGACTCTAAATGTTGAAATAGCAGTAAAACCACATTCATTGATGAAATGACATAAGGGATGGAAAGGAGGGATGGCAGTTTTACAGGGGGGATGATTTGGACCGTTTTTATTTCAGGGGGGGATGATTTTGACAGTTTTTATTTCAGGGGGGATGCCATCCCCCCTCATCCCCCCTCAATTCGAGTACTGGGCATACATTAATAAAAATAAGAAAACAGGATTTTACATTCACACAGTCAATTAGTTACATTCCACAGAATGTAAAGTCCACCTTTCCCAGTATTTTATATGCAGCTCAGCCTGTAATCTTAAGGAGAAAGTCAGTTTTTCCCTGCGACGTATATACTCAACTATTGTGGTCCAGTCTTTGATGGCAGATTTGTTTGCAGCCATTTCCATGTAACAGCCTTCTTGCTTGCAGCCAAGAGCACTTTATAGAGGTAGTTGTCCTGGACCATAAATCCATCTGGGATTTTACCCAGATACAATGCAGCTTAGAGTTCCTAACAGTGATAATGGTGACTCGACCACACACAGCAGTCGTCTGTGCTTAACACTGAGCTATGTTTCTCTGGTGCTGCTGATATTTTGGTCATTAGTCTTCATGAAGTCCTTGCTTCCCCGTGGCTCTGGAGCTGAGCCCCATCTCAGACCCTCAAGAGCCCACTGGTAGGAGTTACGTCTCATTACAGGTGCTCACACCCTCTGCAGGGCTGCAATCTCCGTGCTGACCCCACTAACGGGTCAGTAACCAGCTGACATGTCCAAGTCCAGGGGGTTAACACAACACAGTCACAAAGCAGTGTTACACTCAGTACTGGAGTTGAGGGGGGATGAGGGGGGATGGCATCCCCCCCTGAAATAAAAACGGTCAAAATCACCCCCCCTGTAAAACTGCTACCCCCCCTTTCCATCCCTTATGTCATTTCATCAATGAATGTGGTTTTACTGCTATTTCAACATTTAGAGTCATCACTGGAAAAATAACTTATTTGACAAATTTCACCTGTTTCAAGTACATTTTCACTTGAAATAAGTAGGAAAATCTGCCAGTGGGACAAGATTTATCTTCTCATTACTAGCAAAAAAATGTTGTTCCACTGGCAGATTTTTCTACTTATTTTAAGTGAAAATCTACTTGAAACAGGTGAAAACTGTTGTTTTTTCCAGTGATGAGTCTTGTTTTTAGATTTTTTTTACTAAAATGAGACATTTTAACTAGAAATAAGACAAATATTCTTGTTAAGATTTTGAGTTTTTGCAGTGATCCATTTTACTTATCCTGTGAAGGACAGAGTCATATTGATAAGTTCAGAAAACTGTTCTTTATTGTTGTGTTTTGATGTATTTGATGTAAGCCCAGTGGATATTTAAAGCTTACAGAAGGCTGCATTTAACTGCTGCTATGTCATTCCTGCAGTATTTCTGCAGGTGTTTTGGTCACTGCTATTATTTGTAATACATTATATTATTTGTAATCAGCACAAATTATCTGTCCCCATATGATAAAATCCACCATCCCCCCTGATATTTTTTTTTTACAACTTGAGTACTGGTTACACTTTATTCTTCTTAATCTGAGTGATGACGTTGCAGCGCTTTGTGGGAAAATAATGACTGGATTTGCATTCACCCGAGAACATCGTGTGAATCAGACAGCCCGGAGTGAAAACGGCAGATGAAAACGTTGGAGAAGTGCCTGAAGGGGAAGACATACGTGTCTTATCTGTGAGTTGGGAGTTTAACGAGTAATCGCAGCCTCAGCGTATTAGTCAGCATTCAGCTGACTGCGTCATCTGCCACATTTGCTTTCCAATTGCGGTGTCTTCCTTTGAATGTTTTCAAGACTTCAAAATGCATTTTCCTAACCATCGTCTGTCGAGCTGTTTCCCTCACTGGTTTATTAGCTGGCTCAATTCACATATTATCCTTTTATGCGCTCAATTGGTCTCTGCCTATTGACTGAACTATGAAGCATCCTCTCAATACAAAGTAAAGTCATGTGCAAACGTTGGTAAGTGAGTTTAATCCTGGCTAATGGAGAACACATAACTGTTGTTGACTGGAGATGCAGAAATCGGGATCTGTGTGATATCTTAAGCGGGGGAAAAAAGTGGGTTATGCAACAGGGGAAGGATTCAAACGACAAGCAGCAAAGCTGCATCAGAACGGCGGAAAAAGTAAAGGAATCTCTGTTTTGAAATCCTCAGTTTTAAATCAAGCTGAAATGCTGTGGTGGGATGTTAAGAGAGCCGTGCATAAAAACTTCAACCAACTGAGCAACGTTGTAGAGAAGAACATCGATGTGAGACCCTGATGAAAGTCATGAAGTGACTGCTAGAGTTTGGTTTTCAAGCTTCTGAATCTTGGGGGTACTTTGTATTATTTTTGGGGTTTTTTGGCCTCATTTTTGTAAACTAGAAAAATAAAGTAGTAAATAAAGTAGTAAATAAGTAAAATAAAAATGGTGGTGGTTGTTGTTTATCCTTTTAAAACTGCAGGCGCTTCATCTGCCCTTGTTGACCGTCTGAGACCTGGTGCAGGTTCAGAGCTGCTTCACATCTCTTCCCTTTACTGTACTCTCAATCTCTGTCCAGGACCGCCGTCCAAAATGGACAACAACCACAGCAGTTTTTTTACTCTCTACCAATAACTTATCGTTCCACTGCTGCTTTTTTGTTCTTCTCTTTTAGATAAAGCCGGCTGGAGGCTGCAGTTGCTCTATTTCTTAAATATAGAAGTCAAAATGTTTTAGTCATGCTGGTTAGTGACTCATTGTCTCAAATTTATTCTGCACTTTGGTCAATAGATCGTAGAGAGATAGTTGTTCTCCTCGTTGGATTCAGATCTCTTCTTATTTGAGCTTATTCCCATGTTTATATATTGGTATTTAATGTTCATATAGGGGTCTTTTTTTAAGTTTTTGGTTTTTGTAATTTAATCATTTGTAAAAGGGACTATGACAGACCTGAGTGCAAATGTCTCTTGTGTATAAACGTGTGCTTGAATGACAATAAATCTCCTTGAATCCTGTTCAGACGTTTCTTTTCCCACTAATGCGTCAACATTTTTAGTCTCACCCGTTAAGATCAATATATTATTCACAGGACCCTTTAAAGCACTCCATCCCTTCATTTTTAAGTCACAAGCAATCAGTTCATCGTTCTCACAGTGCCCTGCTGCCACGGCAACCAACCCTGATTCATGTGTCACTCATCTGCTCCATGTCCCCTGTTGCTGCTGTTATTTGAAATATTTAAATTACTTCATGCTATCCTCACAGTCTTCCCTTTTTCCTTCCTCTCCCTCCCATCCATCCACTTTTCATACACCATCCTGGCAACAGCAAAACTCCAGTTGGGTAACTTTCCCGTGAATCCCATGCTGCTTAATCCCATCCTCCCTAATATCCCCCCTCTTCCTCCATCCCTGAGGGGATAAACTCTCCCTGTGTGCTGTGACGTCTGCCACGTCCAGGAGGAACTCTTGAATTAATGTGGCGCGGACGCTTCCTCCCCTGAGCCAGCTGTCCTCCCATGACTGTTGCGTCTCTTTCTAGGCCTGTGGAGCAATTAATAATTAAACTCAGCGTTATAATTCAGCAGAGTTCTTCCTATGGGATGTTTCTTGTGTTTGTGTGTTGATGCTGCAACGCTGTGTCATGTTTCTGTCATTGTGCTGGTAGATGTGGAATAAGAATATGCTGTAAGTTCCTGTCAAACACGTATTTCTTGCAAATATCTAATTCTCCTATTTCATCTCTTTTTCAAAAAAAAGTTTCTTTCACAATCTTGTTACAATCTTGTTACCACTTTCTGGCATTGCAGTCACTTATGTAATGGTAGCTGCTGGGTCTCTCAAGATCTTTGTATTCACCAAAGTGCAATTAAAATGTTTTGAAAGCAATGATCATAGAGCATGGCACAGCATTCTGTTCGGGACTGGGAGCAGGCCATCCTTAAGGACTAATAACCACAACAGTGCAGAGAGCATTATTAAAAGAAAGCTCATGCAGGATTACAATAAAACCATGCTGAAAATTGGGAGCGAATCTTTACTTCGGACACCAGAGTTTGGGTGACTTTCTTACCAAATGTACATCAGCTTCAATAATAAATAGTGTTGGAATTTTTACACTTAACGTGTCTTGGGTAATTTTGTGCTTTATAAAGGATTCTTCCTTATGAAAAAATTAAAAAGCAGTGGTCCTGCTGGTGAGGATAACTGCGAATATAGTGCAACTATTCAAATAATAACAAAAAAAAGTCTGCTGTCCTATAGTTTCCGCATGAGGAGTTCAGGATTTGGAAATTCAGTCGAAATAGCATGAAATAAGCTGCTTAATCTCTTCATCTTAAAATCTTATTTCTCTTGATCCGATTGTCTTTTGGATGCTTCCAGGTTGATTCGAGCATTAAAAAGCTGCATGCTACAAACTGGGTGACTGGCGTGAGGTAATTTCCTTGACGAAAGGAAAACCAATGTTGTTATTTTCCTTGTGAGGGCAGGTATCTCTTCAAATGGGAGTCATTTGCCACGAGACATAGCTGGAGAGAAAATTAACACAAGTGTTCATCTTCCTGCTGTTCTATTTCCACCGTGTTGGCATTGATCTTGGCTCCTCGGGGATAAACACAGACGTAACAATAACGTGGATGTGACTCTGTATTACACCGACTCAGTGAGTGTCTGCTTGGTAGAAAAAGCCAGAAGTCCCGCTCTCCTGCCAACAGAGCTCCATCCTGTCCTGCCCGAGGACTGCCGTGGTTGTTATTCGAGCAGACAAGCCAGAAAGCTCATCTTTATAGGCAGGATTGACCCACCAGGATGCTCCGTCTCCCTCTTGTTTCAGAAATCCACTGTTTACCTTCCCCTTGCACAGCTGGGGGACGGGACTGTTTCCCCCAAGCCATCACACTCACCAGGAAACTAAGAATGGAGAGTTGTGCTTCAGGGAAAATGCAGTTATTACCCATCCTGGGGAATTGTGGTCATTACCAACACATTGATTTGCACTCGTCTGCACTCCCCCCCTAGCTTCTGGTTGTGTTTTTTTTCTCTTTCACTGCTGTTTAATGTAATGATCAATTCGTTAAAGGTTAGAGAGATATTCTAACTACTGACAATTTAAAAAATGTAATTAGGCTACCTTCTTGATGACAAAACTTGTGTTACTGATTTGTTTTTGTATAGAAATACACACATAACCTAGATTTTAATTAAATAGCTTCAGATGTGCTTGTTATAAAGTTTGGCTGTCTTCAGCCATCCTTGATGTTTCATTCTGTTTGCAGCATTTCACTGTGAGCAGTAACTGTTTCTGTGCCAACAAATAAACAAATGAATGGGTGCACTTCAACACTGTGTTGCTCCAAACCAGGCTGGAACCTGGCTTTCTCCGGTCTGGAGACTCTCCACCTTCGTGGAAAACAGGAACTTTGGAAGTCACCCTTGTGGACATCCAGGGGCTAAAAGCAAAATTGTGTTTTATACAAAACTCTTGAGGCTTACCAAGTGCCCAAACCTGATATGTCATGACAGTGTAGGGCAGAGGAACAGTCTACGCTCTGATTTATCTCTCTCCCTCCCTGTGTGTTTACTTCCCCTCAGTTATCTCCATCTTATTTTCATCAGTCTCTTCTCTGGCCAGTCAAGTAAGACCCGTCGTTCTCTGCTCTGAGTTCTTTAATCTGTTTTTATCGGGTAACTGAAGTGTCAATCCGTCAACCGGCCAAGCAGATCTCAGGGGATTTCGTGTTGATTTGTGCCCTGTAATCACCCAGAACCTGGCAACAACACAAGGACAGGACCGGTCAAGGATGTCACTTATTTCAGTACCGAACCTCCTGCAACCCAATCTGGCAACAGCAGAGCTACCTGACCCAACAGAACAAAGAAATGCAGTTTCAATAATTAACTAGAACATTTCAGGAAATTTTGATATGGGCATGCCCTACTGCCCATTCGTCCCCTCTCGCTGCTTTGGTTTGGGGCTGTAGTGGTTGTGTTTAAGGTTGTTTTGTCAATGTCAATGTCAATGTCAATGTCCATTTTATTTATATAGCACATTTAAAAACGACAGAGGTCGACCAAAGTGCTGTACAGTGTACATTTAAAATACAACAATATCAAAAGAAAATACAGTACAAAGTGTAGAAACAATAAAATCACTAACGTGCTAGGATGATCAATAGAATAGTAATAAAAATAGAAAATAGAAAATAGACGGCAAAGAACAGACACCCAAAGTGCACAATCACTTCTCACAGATGTAGGCCACTACTCACCGTACACCAAAAGCCAAAGAAAAGAAATACGTTTTCAAAGAAGACTTAAAAACCTCTAGGGTCTGAGCAGATCTAATATTTAGTGGCAAGCTATTCCACAGCTTAAGCTGGGCTGGGCGATATTTTAAATCGTTTGAGACAGCCCCATCTCACACTGCATGACTAGATTGCGGAGTTCAAAAGTTCACAGCCCACGATTTATGTTCTCACACTGTACGACCCGATGCTCGGATGCGACCCGTCTGCTCACACTATACGATCATAATCCTCCCGTCGGACTTCTGAGTACTGGAACTCGAGGCCGGTTTTGGGGCAGGGGTGGGCTGTGCCCACCCAAACGTGCGTCCTGCCCACCTGATCAAAGGTTATGGGGATCCTTTTTTTTTTTATAATTTTATTTTTTTATAAATATAAAAAAAATCTCAAAATATCTGTACCGTTTCTGATTGGGTGTGCACTGCGCATCATTTTTAGACACAACAATGAACGCATACCGCAAAAGTTGTGTCTCGGCGGAGGGACCTGGCGTCAGTGCCGCTGCAAGGGGTGTGCGAACCGTGCGACCGCACGGGGCCTCGCGCTATGGGCCATTTTTTTTTATTATTTTTTTTTTTTTTTCGTTTTTTTTTCGTTTTTTCCCCTGTGCATATCAATAAATATATGTGCAATGATGCGCGTGTGTGTTGTTCAACACAACTGCGTCAGACCAAGCGCAGACACAAGCTGCTCTGATCCAGACGGGTGGAGTGTGGAACAAACTGTCACACAATGTCGAGAGAACGAGACAGATTCAGGAAATTTCCACCAGGGGATGAAAGGCTCGTTTGATAAATTTGTTACAAAAATCACCGATCCGACCGGGTCTCAAGCAGCCGTGGGGCCCCGCGTCGAGGCAAGCCAAATGATGATGAGGCAGGGGAAGGTATCCAGTATTTTGCTAATTGGAGAGTTAAAATTGCGCATATAGACAACCGATCCGACCCGAAAAACCCAAAAATTATGCGCGCGTGAGCATAGCGAGCGCACGAGGGCCCCCCCCGGCCATTTCGCACAGGGCCTCGCAAATCTCCCAGACGGCTCTGCCCGGCGTCCCAGCAAAATGAGCACAACAGAGCGCACACTAAAGGCTGATTTATGGTTCCGCATTACACCAACACAGAGCCTACGGTGTAGGTTACGCGGCGATGCCCCCCGTACGGTGCGGGTCGCCACGTACTCTACGCCGTATGCGTATGGTTGGGCAGACGTGGGAAATGCGGTCTTTTTTTTTTGCTATTAAAACATGATTTGTAATGTGAATTTGCAACACTTTAAACTACAAATAATAGTTTTTGACGTGACATCAGAGATTGCGCGTGCTCTCTGCGAAAGGATGAGGACACGTTTGATTTTCTTGCGAGCACACGATTTGTGATCGGGAGCTCGTCGTAAGGTGTTAATCTCTCGTCGCACGAGGCACGACCAACGATTGGGTCGAAATCCGGCCCGATCCAAAAAAAAGCTGGAAAGTGCCCCAACTGG
The DNA here is from genome assembly GCF_033807715.1 of Cololabis saira. Taxonomy (NCBI): domain Eukaryota; kingdom Metazoa; phylum Chordata; class Actinopteri; order Beloniformes; family Belonidae; genus Cololabis; species Cololabis saira. The sequence goes on along the minus strand of NC_084593.1, from coordinate 37,781,014 downwards.
GGACTCCATCGAATCTGTTGGGGGACTTCAACGCTCACGTGGGCAGCGACAGTGTTACCTGGAGAGGTGTGATTGGGAGGAACGGCCTCCCCGATCTGAACCCGAGCTGTGTTTTGTTGTTGGACTTCTGTGCGAGTCACAGTTTGTCCATCACGAACACCATGTTCGAGCATAAGGGTGTCCATCAGTGCACGTGGCACCAGGACACCCTAGGCCGGAGGTCAATGATCGACTTTGTAGTCGTGTCATCTGACCTCCGGCCGTATGTCTTGGACACTCGGGTGAAGAGAGGGGCTGAGCTGTCAACTGATCACCACCTGGTGGTGAGTTGGAGTCGCTGGCGGAGGAGGAAGTTGGACAGACCGGGCAGACCCAAGCGTATCGTGAGGGTCTGCTGGGAACGTCTGGCAGATTCCCCTGTCAGGGAGGTCTTCAACTCCCACCTCCGGGAGAGCTTTGACCGGATTCCGAGGGAGGCCGGGGACATTGAGTCCCAATGGACCATGTTCTCCACTTCCATTGTTGACGCAGCCGTCCGGAGCTGCGGCCGTAAGGTCTCCGGCACCTGTCGCGGCGGCAATCCCCGAACCCGGTGGTGGACACCGGAAGTAAGGGATGCCGTCAAGCTGAAGAAGGAGTCCTACCGAGCCTGGCTAGCTCGGCGGACTCCCGAGGCAGCTGACGGGTACTGGCAGGCCAAGCGGACTGCAGCCCGGGCGGTCGCGGAAGCAAAAACTCGGGTCTGGGAAAAGTTCGGGGAGGCCATGGAGGAGGACTACCGGTCAGCCTCGAGGAAATTCTGGCAAACCATCCGGCGCCTCAGGAGGGGGAAGCAGTGCTCCGCCAACACTGTTTACAGTGGAGGAGGGGAGCTGTTGACCTCGACTGGGGACATCGTCGGGCGGTGGAAGGAATACTTCGAGGATCTCCTCAATCCCACTGACACGCCTTCCGTCGAGGAAGCAGAGGCTGAGGATTCAGAGGTTGATTCATTCATCACCCAAGCTGAAGTCACCGAGGTAGTTCGGAAGCTCCTCGGTGGCAAGGCACCGGGGGTGGATGAGATCCGCCCTGAGTACCTCAAGTCTCTGGATGTTGCGGGGCTGTCGTGGCTGACACGCCTCTGCAGCATCGCGTGGCAGTCGGGGACAGTGCCTCTGGACTGGCAGAACGGGGTGGTGGTCCCTCTCTTCAAAAAGGGGGACCGGAGGGTGTGTTCCAACTACCGGGGAATCACACTCCTCAGCCTCCCGGGGAAAGTCTATTCCAGGGTGCTGGAGAGGATAATTCGGCCGATAGTCGAACCTCGGATTCAAGAGGAACAATGCGGTTTTCGCCCTGGTCGTGGAACGCTGGACCAGCTCTACACCCTCCGCAGGGTGCTCGAGGGCGCATGGGAGTTTGCCCAACCAGTCCACATGTGTTTTGTGGACCTGGAGAAGGCTTTCGACCATGTCCCACGTGGCATCCTGTGGGGGGTGCTCCGAGAGTCGGAGGCCCTCTGCTGAGGGCTGTACGGTCCCTGTATGACCGGAGCAGGAGCTTGGTTCGCATTGCCGGCAGTAAGTCAGACCTGTTCCCGGTGCGTGTTGGACTCCGGCAGGGCTGCCCTTTGTCACCGGTTCTGTTCATTATTTTTATGGACAGAATTTCTAGGCGCAGCCAAGTGCCGGAGGGGGTACGGTTCGGGAGCCACTTGATTTCATCTCTGCTTTTTGCAGATGATGTGGTCTTGTTGGCTCCCTCGAGCCAGGACCTTCAGCATGCACTGGGGCGGTTTGCAGCCGAGTGTGAAGCAGCTGGGATGAGAATCAGCACCTCTAAGTCTGAGGCCATGGTTCTCGACCGGAAAAAGGTGGCTTGCACCCTCCAGGTCGGGGGAGAGTTCCTGCCTCAGGTGGAGGAGTTTAAGTATCTTGGGGTCTTGTTCACGAGTGAGGGGAGAACGGAGCGCGAGATCGACAGGCGGATCGGTGCGGCGGCCGCAGTAATGCGGTCATTGTATCGGTCCGTCGTGGTGAAGAAGGAGCTGAGCCGAAAGGCAAAGCTCTCGATTTACCGGTCGATCTACGTTCCCACCCTCACCTATGGTCATGAACTCTGGGTCATGACCGAAAGAACGGGATCCCGGATACAAGCGGCCGAAAGGAGTTTCCTCCGCAGGGTGGCGGGGCGCTCCCTTAGAGATAGGGTGAGGAGCTCTGTCACCCGGGAGGAGCTCGGAGTAGAGCCGCTGCTCCTCCACATCGAGAGGAGCCAGCTGAGGTGGCTCGGGCACCTGTATAGGATGCCCCCTGGACGCCTCCCTCGTGAGGTGTTCCGGGCATGTCCCACCGGGAGGAGGCCCCGAGGAAGACCCAGGACACGCTGGAGTGACTACGTCACTCGACTGGCCTAGGAACGCCTTGGAGTCCCCCTGGAAGAGATGGAGGAAGTGTCCGGGGAGAGGGAAGTCTGGAGATCCCTGCTCCGACTGCTGCCCCCGCGACCCGGACTCAGATAATGCGGTGGACAATGGATGGATGGATGGATGGATGGACGGATGGATGGTGTTTATTTTTTTGGAGATTTTTCTTTTCCATATCAGAGCGGGGTCATGCTGTACACCTGCTGGTGCGCAGTCGGACTTTTGCGACTTTTGCGACTACTTGGCATGCCCATAATAATAATAAATTTTATTTATAGAGCGCTTTAAAAAGATCTCAAAGACGCTTCATAGACACAAAGATAAAACGATCGATCAAGAAAATTTAAATAAAAAAACTACAGGATAAAAAAGATAAGAGATAAAAGATTAGATAAAGGATAAGAAACGAATCACACATTAAAAGCTGTTCGGAAGAGGTGAGTTTTGAGATGCGATTTGAGGATGGGTAAGTGTGTGCAGTTGCGGATGTGAGCGGGGAGAGAGTCCCAGAGAGGGGGCAGCGCTGCTTGGTTCTGAGTGGTGGAGACAGGAGGTTGGCATCGGATGATGGGAGACCGCGGGAGGGAGTGTGGCGGTGGAGCAGGCTGGTGAGGTAGCAGGGGGCCTGGTTGTAGAAGGCTTTGTGTATGAGGAGGAAGACTTTGAAATGGATGGGTTGAGGGACAGGGAGCCAGTGGAGTCTCTGGAGGACTGGGGTGATGTGGTCACGGGAGCGGGTGTGAGTGAGTGAGAGAGTTTTGTATGTGTTGAAGTTTATTGAGGACCTTGGAGGATGAGCCGTAGAGAATGCGGTTGATTACATTACAACTGTAGGAACAAAAAAGGCAGCTGTGGCCGCTTGCTGACGCGTCAATCTTAACCTGAGGAGTGAGCAGGCCGCTTCTTTTCACCAGACAGGGTGGGGTTTCTCTGGCCGGACGTAGCGCGTGGAAGGATCACGTTATTCCGGCCAGATCCTCCCCACCTCATCTGGCGCCCCGGCTGGCCAGAGGGGGCAGTTGATCCTGTGAATTCTTCTTTCCTGTTTTTTTGGTAGAGGAGTGACCTTAGCAACCTTCCATACTTGAGGATAAAGTCCATCCTTCAGACTTAAGTTAAAAATGTAACATACAGGATTACCTACAATTCCAGCTGACAATTTCAAGAGTCTACTGTCTAGATTAGACTATCAATTTCCAATATGTTAATCACCGAAAATTCAAATTTGCATTCTTTATCCTGCATGATTTGTTTTTTTTTTTACAATTCGATTCAGATAGATAACCATTTACAGGCAACATGTCATTTCTTATAGTATTAACTTTATTTATGAAATAATTATTAAAATAATCAGCAATTTCCTTGGGCCTAGTGATGAAGCCAGCACCTGATTCAATAAATGAAGGTGTTTTTCCCATTTTATCTCTTCCCATGATCTGATTGAGAGTAATCCAAAGTCTTTTACCATCATTTTTAATTTCCTCCAATCCAGATTGGTAGTATAGCTTATTTTTCTGTTTATTTACTTTGGTCACTTTGTTTCTTAAAGAGCGATATGCTAGCCAATCCTCTGAGCTCCCTGTATATACAGCAGTTCTTTTCAGTTGATCTCTTTCTTTCATCAAGCTGCTCAGGTCAGAATCAAGCCATGGCTTGACAGATCGGACAGTGAGTTTCTTGATGGGTGCATGCTTATCACAGACAGAGAAATGTTCTAAAAAAGCAAAGCAAAGTGTGGAAAATGCATGACAGTCATCTTTTCAGTTCTGCTGCTTTCTTCCATCTGTGTAATATTTCAAGGAACCTCATAAAACACAATTTTAAAATGTTTTCCTGCTATCTGTCACATAAAAACTAATGAATTAAAATTGGTAATTGCCTGTCAGTTTTTGTGTCTCATTAAATCAGTTTTACACATAGTACTGTTTAACCCATTAACAAGCGAAAAAACGTATCCATCACGTTTCCTGCATGGTTTTACTTGTTTGCCTCCTGAGTTCTTGGGAGCACAGCACTTATTAAATCACTCTACACAGTTTTACCTTCTAGAATCACCCTCTTTCCCCAGAGCAAACCCTGTCCCTTTTGCCAATCTACTTTAAATTCAGTGGAGGAGAATGTCAGGTGTGGTTATCATCTGGACCTGAGTGGCATCTTATTCCATTCCACGGGCGGCAGGTTGGACTGAGAGGCAATGTATAAAACATTTTCACCGTTTTAATATTGAGTGCACACAAAGAAAGAGAAATAAAAGGTTGGAAAGTCCAAAAGCACAGTGAAATGCAAAAGTGGCTGCTGTTGAATGCTGTGCCTTGGTAGTCCACCCTCAACTCAAGCTGGATAATCATGTTTTGGCCGAAATATCATTATGACTTCATGTTAACTCGAATCAGTTTCTGTATTAAGAACAGTGTTTTATACATTTTTCAGGGTTTCCTGTATTCGCCTCTCGCTCAGAGGTCGTTTGTATTGTTCTGCTGGGGTGAATATTACTGAGAATGTGCCAGGCTTTTTTTCAGGGCCTCTAAAGCATCCAGTGTGGACATTATTAGAAAAATGATGTGCTAATTAAATTAACGTTTTTGATATTTCAGAACCTTGTGAATGGTCTGTGCTAGTATAGTATTCACCTTGGTGGAGTATATGTGTGTATTTGAGCATGCATGCACTGACGGTTGGTGTCTGAACAGATGTGAAGGAACGATTTTCCCTGCAGCTGCAGGATCCAACTCATCTGCCTGGTCCAGATGACTCCTCTCCACACACACACACACACACACACACACACACACACACACACACACACACACACACACACACACACACACACACACACACACACACACACACACACACACACACACACACACACACACACACACACACACACACACACACACACACACACACACACACACACACACACGCTACTCACATATACATGCATGCACACACGTGCTCTCTCTCTCCTTTTGCCACAGGGATTAAGACACACCAATTAGCATGCACCAGTTGATTCACTGGAGATAAGCAGGGATGCCCGGAAGGGAGATACAGGTTCACAAGGCCAGTGCTGCATCTCATCTGGACAGACATTAGAGATGCACTGCAAATAGACTACGGTAAATATGGATGCAGTTTCTTTAAAAGAAAAATATTTCCCAGACCGTTTCAGAAACTGTTAAGTCCTCTTCCATCCTGATCAATAAAAACAATCCCAAGCAAACCATAGCAGTGAAGTCGATCAAAAAACACTATAATGTTATGAAGGACAACTTTGATAAAATGGTTTTATCCACTTCAAATGTTTTACTACTTTAATTCAGGGGGTAAAAGTGTGCCGGGGCTTTCCCTGGCTCAGCCCTGGTATCCAGTCACGTGGAAAACAAAGTACACTGCAAAAATTCATTTCTAAGAGAACAAAAAAATGTGTCTAGTCATTGGACTATGTGTCCTGTTTCAAGAATTTTAGTCAAAGAAATGTCTTTTCTTACCCCATTCTCACTTATTTTTGTTCACAATAAGACAATTTGACTAGATTTAAGAATTTTCTTCATATTTCAAGGGACTGTTTTTGCAGCTTACACCTTTTTTACTATTGAAGACATGAAAAAAAGAAAAAGAAACCTGGCCTTTACCAGATTTTAAAATAAACCAGGGATTAATAACTGCGCATAACATATTTAACATAGTGTACTTATCAAAGGCTAAGTCAAAATGCAGAAGCACTGTTTGAAAAGTGAAAACTAAATACACAGCATGATTCAATAGTGTGTAAAAATACAAAAAGAAGCAATTATTATGGGCTAGTATTTTCTGAAAACACTATCAGCCACTCACAGCACTGTGCAGAAACTTTAGCTACTGCTTCTTGACTACTTTTTTCAGTTCATTGAGGTCTGAGCACATTTGTTTATGCGCAGCTCTCTTTAGATCTCTTAAGATCCCATAAACCCATGCCATTAATTTTAATCTAGCCTTTAATCACCATTCTCCCCCAGGGGAAAACTAGAAGTCCACACAGTGGAGTTTTTACTGGGACACATTCAGCTTTTCTCTTTATTGCAGTGGGAGTTACAAACAGCTTCAGGCCTGACATTGACACTGATTATAGTGTAGTAACTGTCACATACTGTATTGTGGATGCAAGTTTGCCACAGCGGACAAGATACAGTATTACACAATACAGCTCGCATGAGGTTTTACTGAACTAATAAAATGATTATATTTACACAGCAACAATGAAAGTGTTCAGCTCTGCAGGGGTCATCTTAAAACTGCTATGATCTACAAAGATGCAAACAGTTCATTGTCATACTAACCACAGCAGCACAGATTAGCCTAAAGTCACAAACATGCGGAAGTCGGGGTCGTTACTGTAGCAGTCTGTTATAGGCCTATATCTTGTTTCTTCTTGTTAAAGAGAGTTTGCACAAGCGAGGACCTGCTGGACATTTTAAGTAAAACAATTAACTGCCTCCATTCTAATCCAGTGAAACTTTACATTTTAATGTGCGCAAAAACGAACCTGCGTTTGCTTCAGTCACAAGTTGGAATCTGTGATTTCTACCTTCGACTACAACAACAGGGACTCAGTAACAACTGTTGGTGGCCAAAGACTGAACTCATATTACTGGTGTGCTAGTGGGATGAAGAATGATGATGATAATATGCTTCACAAGCTACTGAGCTCAAATGTACATGTGTATGGTTTCACAAAACTGTCAATCTCAAATACGGCAAACATTTACTCTCACAACCCATAAAACTAGTTATACAGTTTATAGCACACCCCATTAAATATTCAGTTGTGAGTGAAAAAGATGCTCAGATTCAGATATCTTGTTGTTATTACTATCTGGAAAAGAAACTGATTTAACTTCAGGTAAAAGAACAGGTTTGTTGAGGATATTCCTCAGTATTCTTAAATGAATATTACAAATCCATATGTTCAAATATGTTAGATATGTTAAAGAAACACACAGGCTTTCAAAGGGTTTTTTCACATGAATGTAGGTGTAGAACCATGATTTGAAAAGGAAGCTATGGATCTCTATCACTTTGCTATATTGATCAAAGCATTGACAAGTCTGGGATTCATGTTAGCTTCTGTCATACTGATAATTAGTGTCAGCGTGATTTGTCCCCCTGGACGACAACTCGCCATTAAAAAACTAAGCAAAACAAAAAAAAACAAATGCAATGGATTCAAATCATATTAAGTCAGTATAAAGTCTGGACAACAGAGATATATTTTCAACGGTCACGGTGGCTGCCTGCTGCAGTTGCTCTTTGGGTATTAGCTTTTTATACTCTTTTAAGTTTTTCATTTTTTTTTTAATGATCTCTCCCTTTTTGGATGCTGTGCTATTTGAGGAACTGCGAATAAGATGGATGAGCTGTAACAAAGCTAGAGCTTCGGCCATGCACGGGTGGTGGAATTACAGATGTCATCCAGGACTACTGTGAAACGTCATCTCTGCAGCCTGGATATTAGACTGTAAGCTTGGACTTTTACGGCACGATTCTTACGTAGTCTCCAAATCTTTGAGCGAACCAGTTGTCTCATGAACCCAGCCAAGGAGACGGCGCCTGAAAGCTTTTGAAATGCTCCCGTTGAGACCTGTAAGGATGGACCAAAACCACTACAGAAGCAGTCCACAGTGCTTCCACTCCCTGTGGGACTTTGTGGAAAAACACAACCCTCAAAATATAAAACTACATCAAAGATGCGTCTGTACGAGTCTGCTCAGAAAAAGCCTGTAAAAGTGAATGTAACCAACTTTTGTTCAATCCATAAAACGTCTTCGAGCGTGCATTCACATTTTCTCTTCGCCTGGTCATTTACTGTAGGATATAGTATACATAGGACAGCTGCTCAAAACCAACTGTGCAACCATTGCCACAAAACATAAATGCAAATACAAACAATCATATCCATTTTTCCAGTTTCAGTTAATTTTTTTTCTTCAAGTTAAAATAAAAATACATGTATTGGGTCCAGAATTATTTTGTTTACATGATATCACACTGTATTCTGAATGAAGCGTTGCACATTTAATGCACATTGTGCTATGTTGAAGTGAGTTGAGGTTCAAAAGTACGGTTTCACAGTAGATGAATAGACTTGAACCAGCTGACACCGTTTTGACATATGAAACAAAACTATGACGAGACCAGGATGGGACAACATTCAATCCCACAACTCCAGCAAGGCATTAAGACATTTCTTCAGATTCAACATTTTTAATTTCTTCTCTGTGATCTAATGTTAATAAAATATACGTTCATAAGGTCAGAAAACCAATTGATTTGGTTTTTATTGACATTTTCTTGTTGTTTTGGAACTGAGGTGGCAAACGTATCGACCTAAATGTGATGCTGTGGCTTCAAGATAGGTTGTTAAATGTCAGCGTCCTGGTTGAGGCTGCTTCAGAGTACCCTGGAGTCCTCCGACTTGTGTCTTGATAAAACATTTGTAACAGTTGTTGTGTTGAAAGTAAGTTCATTTATTCCAGCTTCAGGAGCCGCATGAGCTCCCAGGTGTTTTACCACTTCAGTGGCCTCGGCCAGTATGAATTCTCTTCTGCTTCGTGTCCAGGTACGCTTTCACTTCCTCAGCCTCGTTTTATTAGACGCTTGTGATGTTTTCCTTCTTTGTTCCGCCACCTACCCTTGTAAATCCCCCTGACTTTATTTAATCTCTATTTTCCTGCTCTCCCTCCTTCAAACCCCCCAGAGCCAAAGACAGCCCACTCGATTTGAATGTGTTGTGGTGTGTCTAATATAAATTAGACACCCCAGAAACCCAGACCTTATATTATTAGGGAATAATCCACTTAGACAAAACTTTGACAGCGTGCACAGTACAACATAAGTAAGGAAAAGATATATAGAGTATTATTTTTTCAACTTTATGTAATCCTTATTGAGGCTGTAAACTATGTTAGATGAGGCAGTTCATCCACAAAAATAGGTAAAAACAGAAATATTTCATTATGATGTATACTTTCATGTATAGCTCTTGATATGTGTATTGACACTAAATAGTGCAACAAAAGAAAAACCTCTCAGTGGACATTTCACAAAGACAAACCAGGCAATTCATTTTGTATTGATTTTTCCTTTGAACCTCTACAAATCTGCAAAGTAGTAAGAAAGCATATTGGGACTTGGTGGAAAAGATATAGAAAAGTCCATTTAATGGCAGTCAGGACCACACACGCCTTTGAAAAACAACTAAACAAATGCATTGTCCTTAACTTTCTTTTTTTATATACTTTTTATTTTGTCTTTTTCAAGTTTCACAGAGAGGAAAGAGAAAAAAGAATAAAAATAAATAAAAATAAAGAATGATAGTAACATTTATAACATCATAACTTCCTGGGGGAGATGTAATATTTTGCCATTCTTTTCTTTCCCTTCCGTAAGGGCATGGCTGGGATTTGGCCTTAAATGTAGACCATTTTTGCCACTTTTGAGCAAAATCCCTTCCTCTAATTCTCAAACAGTTTGTCAGGGCCTTTTTAGCAGCAAGAGTCAATATTTTGAAGAGGTAGATGTCTCTCTTTTCAATTACTTCAACAGGGATAAGTCCCAGATATACAGTCCATGGGTCTTTAGGTATTCTTAGGTTTAGAATTTCCTCTATTGTTTGGATAACATTATGCCAGAATAATTGTATTTTTGGACATGTCCAAAAGATATGAGAATGATTGGCTACTACATGATCACACCCTCGCCAACAATTCTGTTGTTGTTGTGTTTGTTTAGTTTTAATGTGTGGAGTGATAAAAAAGCGTATGAGATTTTTGCATCCGAATTCTCGCCAACTTCTCGAACTGTCCTTAACTTTCTAAAGTGCAAACTTGAAAAGTTCCTTCACTGACCAAAAATTGGTCTGAAAGCTGCTCGTTCACCTGTGGAGGTCAGTACACACTCACGCAGTTACACTCGTCCCTCTGAAAACACTGCAGCTCTATTGCCAAAGCTGCTGTATCTGTAAATGATACAGGAATACAAGATTTCTCAAAACACTGGAGGGAAGTAACGGCGCTGTGAAAGCAGCACGTCTTCCCTGGAAAGTTTTTGCCGAAATAAGAAAGTTTAATGCCTTCAACAAATATTCATACAAGCTGTCTTCAGATGTTCTAAATACTTGCTTCTGGTAGAAATTTAGAGTAAAATCTGTTATGTTTCCTTAAATAATTCAAGAATAGGGCAATGTGCTTGTTTTTAATTCAAATGGTGCCAAAAAGTTTTCAAATTATATGGACCCGTTTATGTTGTATGTAATTTGTGTTCCTGACTACAGTGTGTGATTGCTGTTTGTTGTTTTTTGTTGTGTTTTCTGTTGTAACTTATGCTGCCCTCTTGGCCAGGTCGCTCTTGGAAAAGAGATTTTTAATCTCAATGAGTCTTACCTGGTTAAATAAAGGATAATAATAATAATTAAAAAAAATATGTTTTTCTTTTTTTTTTTGTGATCAAATTTTTATTTCTTTTTTTCCTTTTTCTGAAAAAACAACATGGTGCAAAAAAAACACCAATACATAACAACAAAAAATGAATAGATAAATGTAATAACAAAAAAACAAAAACAAATACAAAACAAAAAAAAAAGTAATGCCCATATTATTAAGTATAACAATGCAAAATTAACACATAAATTAAGAGCAAACATAAATAAATAAATAAATAAATGAAAATAAAATCATAACCCCAGACATTACCCACCCACCCCCTGGATCCTAGCAGCTTTAAATCACATCAATGTGTTTATAATATAACTTTTAACATGGTATACTTAGTTTTCCTTTATCACACTAAGGACATAGAAATTATGTATAATGAATAGTTCACTATATCAAAATCTAAACACGACAGAAACTAAATAATTCCTTTATTTCCAGGCTTATCAAATGCCTTCATACCTGCTGCTGCTTGTTTTTTTTTTGTAATTAATTATTTTATTTGTGTATGTAACATTTAGTAGTTGAAAACCGATAACCATAATAGTTTTTTTCCAAACATTATATTTTGTATGACATAGATTAAATAAAATAAAATACAAATAAAAAAATATGTTTTTCTTATCTTTTTTTATTTGAAAAAAGAAAACATTCACTTGATTTCACTTGATTTAATTTAACTTTAACCTTCTTAATTCTCCTACAAGCACATTAAATGCAGTCAACAAGCTATCGTATCAAACTGTTGTTATTCTTGAGAGCAAACGTCGATAAATATATACGTCTTTTCTTTCCAAAGCTGAACTTGACACTAGTTTTTATTCAACTCAACCTCCGAATACTCTTTGGAAAATCCCTCTTTACCCCTCTAACCGGACCAGTGCAGTCAGGTGCCTTGTTGTCGTCCCTAAAGTCAGACTAGTGTGTCACAACACGCGGATTATGGGGGTTAGGAAGATGCACCAGTACGATGCTGTTGATCATGCAAGACCGGCAGTTTTGTCTCTCCTGTTATCACAGGTAACCTTCAGGCGCTGACAAAACCAAATGGCCCCAAAGCTGAAGGTTTTATCGTCCAAAGTTACGGCCTTTGTGCAGAGATGTGTTGTCTCTGACCCCTTACTGGGTCACCAAGCGCCGTTAAAGGTGGCAGTAAAGCTGAAATCTAGCAAAAGAAAGGAAAAAGGTCTCAGCATACAAGTGCACATTATTTGGTTTAATTAGATTAATTCATCATTAAAATAAACACGATCATTTTGGTGCACTAATGAGCCCCTCGAATTCTCAGCCAGCGTCGGCAGCATTAAACATTCAACGCGCAGCGTGCCCATGTGGCTTCAGAGGAAAAAGACTGACGACGGCTTAAATCAGGATAAAAGTTCAATGAAATTGAAAGTTTTAGGTGTAAACAACCTTTGGGAGGAGGTAGAAGAGAGTCGTAACTGTGCCTTCTTTCTTTGGGGGGGTATAACTAAAACGTTAACAGAAAAACAACAGCAGACAACTAATATTAAAACAACACCAGGGGGGGTTCATATTACAATTTTGCATTTTCATCCATAGTGTGATCTTTTTTTTTTTTATTCTTAGGAAAAACCAACTTTCTTTCAGCTCTATACCGAAGCCTCAAGGAAAAAACAACTTTCTTTCAGCTCTATACCGAAGCCTCAAACATTCTTAATGAGTGTGAGCTCAGGCATGCTCATTATGTCGCTGCCTGAGGCCAAACTGATGGAGGCGAGTGCGTGGCTGAAGGTTAAATGTCATCACCGTGGACGAGAAGCCGAACCGTTCTGTTGTGCTAAAACCTTTTTTTTCTCGTTTCTTTCTTGCAATTCCTAGAAGAGCCCAGTTTGGGAGTTTATGTTGCTGCATGGTTGAGTTTTAATGACGGTTTTGGGAGACTGTGCCGATCTCATGGAGCGCTTTAATGCGCGCTGCCTATTAATCAGCCACACTCCCTGCCCTCCATGCAAAGCTGCAACCCCCTAAAGCTTTTGTGATTCAGCAGACATACCTTCAACTGCAATCAGCTGGACTGTGTGAAAGTAATTTAGAGTCTCGCTCCGGAGGGAACCGCCATTAAGGAAAACTCACACTGAAACGCACTAATGGCCTTGTTGGACTGTATTTCTCCCGGGCCTTATCCGGGTTGCTCGCACAGGTTCAATTGCTCATTTTTTATCTATCTATTTTTCATGTGTGTGTGTGGTGCGAGCAAGTCGGTTTTCAAGGTTGTGGTGGTCTCTTCAGTATTTGTATCAACAACAACAATCATGTTGGTCCCACCGAATGAAAAAATAACAACAGAAAGAAACAGAAACAGAAAGATCAGTCTTCAATAGTCATTTTAAATCAATCAAAAGGAGTTTCTGTAATTTTTCCTCCCCGAACAGGTGTGGAGGTTAACTGTCCACTGACAGGGGAGCTCTGCAGCAACCCTTGAATCTCTCTGATGCTCTAGGGCGTCCCCTGTTGGTCAGTCATATCAATAAACAGCCACTGACGTTTCCTTGCACTAGCTAAACAAGACAGCAGGTTCTTTGATAGAGCCACTCCACCATGTATGAGGTCATTGGCTAGCAGTGTAGCCCCGATTTAAACGTCTGACCCGTGTGTCGACGCCTTTTAAGTTGAACTGTCAGCAAAAAGCACAGTTTAAATTGGCAGTTGATAATCCTCTTTTCTTTAGGCAGAATGAATATAGAGCCAACATCCGTCCATTTCCTTCCTGTACATCTTGGACAAGAGATTGTGAGTGTTTTGTGAATGTTACTACGACACAGAAGCTAAATGGACTAGACACAGCACTAATTTCTTAGAGAGCCCCTTAAAATTAGATTAAATTGAGAGATACCATTAGGTCCACAAGTGAATGGAAGTTTTGATCATTTTGCTTTTCATATTTAATGGCACTGAAATAAAACACTCAGCGTGTAATCAAAGGGAATACTTTCATTTTTCATTTAATCAAGTTTTCAAAAAAACGATTTACTGTTTAGGAGCAGCCATACAGCACTTTGAAGAAGCTTAAGTGCTCAAAACTATTTGGTCTACACGACATAATTGTTAATATAACCATCATTTTTGATACTTTGCAGTTCGGAGTTTTCTCCCTGGAAATGCGTCACCAGACCCAGTTACCGCTGGTTTCTCTGCCTTTTGCCTCCAGTTGTGTCATCACTAACCGAAAAGCAAGTTCTAACGGCTCACACCTGGCCATTAAAGACTTTTTGTTTCTTCAAACAGTCTCAGCTTTAGCAGCATGTTTGGGGTCATTATCCATCAGCACTGTGGAGCAACATCCCACCAGTTTTGTAGCATTTGACAGAATGCAAGCAGAATATATCAGTGAACACCTGATCATTTATCCTTCCTCTTCCGTCAGCAGCAGTCACACCCTGATAAACACCGGGGAGCCTGTTCCATTCGTGGCCGTGTGACCCAAACCATCACGCTGCCTCCACCGTGTTTCAAACATGATGCTTTAAGCTGTTCCTTTAAGTTTCAAAACGTTTCCCTTCCCATCATTGTGTTACACATTTGTCTTGGTTTCATCTGTTCAAAAGAATCTTTATCCAGAACATGGGGAACTGTTTTAAATGTTTATGTTTGTGTTTACTCTTGGTGTTGTCATTATTGTAAACCCCTTGTATTTACATTCAGGCTGTTTTTGACTCCTGATGATGCTGTAAAGGGGTTTGTCGTCTACGATCGTCCACTATTGTTATCTTTCGTGGTTTCTTCCAGGGCTTCTGTTGTTGAACTCACCTGTGCTTTGTTTGTTTTGAAAATGTCTTAAAGTGTTGTAAGCAGTGTTTGCTATATCTCACTTGGATACTTCTTTCATTCCAACTGAGACCTCCTTAGATTAGTATCTTCAACCAACAGCCAACTCAATACCTGATATCAGACCTTTTATCCTCTTCATTAATAGTGAAGTAAAGAGGAAATAGATTTTTATCTTCTCAGTCAACTGTTCAAATACTTTTAGCGCCCTGAAAACAGCGCCATTCTCCATGAAATGGTTTTGATTCATAAATCAAATCCATTGTGGTGTACGAAGGGATCAATATAAAAACGCTGCCAGTGCTTAAATATTCATGGACTTATTTCTAAGTTTGGATTCAATGCTTATTTCTAACTGTATCTCTACTGAGAAGATTAAGAAAACACTTCCAACTTATAACAACACTATGTTTGGCATGAGGCCATCTTTCAGGTAAACTGTGAAAACATAGCTTAAAAAAAAGATTACTTTTCAAATTGGCAATATTCCTCATTCATATACATTTGAGTCCTTCCTTCTTTCACTCCCTCCCTCACTGAGAAAAAAACCCTTCATATCGCCATGTTTATTGCATGTTGACATGAAAAATATTTTAGGGTGAACTAGGAATGATTCATATATACACAAGGCCTCAGTGCCTTCTGTGTTTGTCTTCAAACTTCAGTTTACCCCAAATCGTGTATATAAACCATGTTTAAGAAGGGAAGATCACTTTCTGGACTCTGGCACGCTGGGATGCAGCGTCTCGTGGAGAAGGAGCTGCTGCGTCCAAAGGAAAACACGTGGACTTTTAGGAAACTGGGACATTTTCTGTGGTCTTGTGACTGTTGGATGTTAGTGAATGTATTCTGCTGGGTGTCTTCATGTGTTGCAGAATCGTAGGCTCGGGATCAATATCTTTAAGATCAGGAGTTTTGAATTGCCTATAATGGAAAAGTGAAAGAGGACCTGATGGATGTCAACCCTGGGTTGGAAGAGGCTGCTCGGTGTCAGTGTCTGGCGTCTTCTGTTGACCTCTGCGAGGGGGGGGGAAAAACTGAAAGACTTTTGAATGACCTCCAAACCGGTGGAAACCCATTTGGTTCCTTTCGCCCCCTGCGATCGTGTGTCGGGAGTGTGTGGGTGTTTACACACAACAGCAAACTGGTGATTCATTGCTGTGGCAGTGGGCATGACGACACGTCTCCAGGCTCCACGTTCTCTGCTGGCGTTTACTAAACAGCCTGTGGAGGACACCACTGTTTTAGTAAATACAGAGGGTGCGTGTGTGTGTGTGTGTGTGTGTGTGTGTGTGCATGTGTGTGTGTGTGTGTTTTCGGTTGAATCGGTACCAGGAGAGTTGGACCTTCTCCTCAGGTGCTCAGGTCAGCAGACGATGGGCTGAAGCCCTTCGCTCTGAGGGAGCACACCTGTGGTCTCCTAGATGAAATGTGTCAGACACTGAAGTGTGACTCTTTTTCCTTCTTTTTTTTTTACAAATCTATAATCAGGACAGTTCCTACACACACAAATCTGTCAGGCATAACAGCTCCTGAAGAATGGCTCTCTGTCTGAGTTTATATTGTAAACATTTGCATACACTGAACACACACCAGCACATATTTCTGTGTGTGCGTGTGTGTGTGCGCGTGTGTGTGTGTGTGTGTGGTGCAGTGCAACCTCTTGAGGTTATGCGTGTGTGTTTGCGGGTGTGTTCCGTTAGCTCGGCAGGTGTGTGGAAGACTGCCACGAGCCAGGCAGCAGGTGGAGATGAGGATTTATAGATTTTTATCGTAACTCTGTGTTGAGCAATAATTCTTGTGCCCGAGGCAAAGAGCGTGCACGGCTCCACCTGAGTGATGGATGATGGGTATCCCTCAGCCCACGACGGTCCGGTTGTGTGTCAAGACACACGCAGGTTCACTTTCTCTATAACCGCCTGACATCTCAAGTTTTGCCCTTCAAATCGTTGTCATTTTCTGCTAAATGAGGGCGGGCAACAGACAAATCCAACAGGTGCTGACAGTTTTACGCTGTTCTCCGCTGAGCTGATGAGACAAACAGCCGGGAGGACAGAGGATTTTACATTACGTTGAAAGAAAAACGGGTATAAAACCTGACACAACCTGTCCACATTTAAAAAAAAAAAAAAAATCATAATCAGTACAAATGAGAAACAGACAAAAAGACAGGGGGAGTTCCCAAGATACTGACTGGGAATAAATCCCTCAGGTTTTGCCGTTTCTTATCTGTAAAGTCCCATCTGGAACTCCACCGTCTCCCACTAAACTTGTCATCTCCATCCAAGGTGTGATTAAACAGTTACAAATTTGCATCAGCTTGAGACTACGGAGTACGAGGCGTCTGCTGTTCGCAAAGATGAGAAATGTTTCTGTTGGCAGGGATCATGCTGGATTGATTAGGACGTCTTGCGCTGTTCGTGTGTCTTATTATTAAGGCCTTCAGCACAAAGTCTGAACATGATATAGTGGAGTAGGTGAGGGGGGGGGGTCTAATATCGGCTGTGATAGCTTCTCCGACAGCTCAAAAAAACTGAGCTGGAGGTGCAAAATGTCTCAACATGGATGTTGCAGTGTAAAATGTTCTCCTCACCTCCCACTTTATTTGACTCCGCCAGATTTTAAAGAACAAAGAGAGCATCTAAATTCATAGTGTCTCACTTAGATGTGCTTTTTGTGCAACTCTGAATTCTCTCCATAATCCTCCACATCACATTTAAAGCCCTTGATGGCTCGGCACCTCCTTTCATGTTCTATTTTCTAATTCTATTCCTTTTTTTTTTTTTTTTTACCTTGTCTGCACACATATTAATGATTGATACCATGCAGGTAAAAACCAAAGGCATATATATGTGCATTATTGCTATATTTAATATATATACATATATACGCCTACATACGCATACACATACATTCTAATTCTATTCCGACCGACCGACAGACTGGCCTGAATGTGAACTGTGCTTTTTCAATTTCAGCTCCAATATTTTAATAAAACACTGTTCTTAGAGTCTGACGCTAACATGTGTGTAGTATCTTTACTGTTGATTTTGCATCTATTTTAAAACTCATACTTGCTGTGCATGTATTATGCACTGTATTACTTATGCCATTGCTTTTTTAAGGCTTTCTGTCCTACTTGACCTACAGTTATCAATCAGGCTGAGCTACATGGATTAATTTTGTCTCGCCTGCTCACTGTCTGCTCCCTAATCTTCTAATCCGGTCTGGAACCATGATACCTGTTGGAGGACTTATCCTTTTCGCTCATGAACTTGCCGCTGCTGACTCCAGTCCTGAGTGACTTCTAGAGACTTTGGCACAGTGTGATTCTCGCGGGGTCACGTCGGACGCGCTCGCAAATCTGAGAAACGAGTAAAGCCAGAGTTTATGATCCATCCAAATGCTGGCTCATCACTGGCTTTGAAATCAGTTATGCAAATTCCCCCACAGTGACCTCCTACCTGTAAGACACTTTGTTATGAGTGCCAAGATGTTAAATTCCACTTGATCCACTTGAAGTGCATTATCACTGTCAGTCTTCTTTTTTTTCCCTTTCTTTCCTTTTGTTTTTGTGTTTAGTGTAAATGGCTGTCATGCTGCCTGTGTTTCAGGGTAAATAAAGGCCTAAGGGTAACATCAGTAAAAGGGGTTTTATTTGTTTAAATAACACTCAAAGCGATGAAAGAATGAGCTCAGTGAAATGAAACGAAATGACTGGCAATTTTTCAGCTCATTTTTGTCATTTAACTGTAAATAATGGCTATTAACAATCTTTTCGCTCCAATGAAGATCTGTTGACGGGATAAGTACTGATAATATACAATATACAGGACTGTGTCAGAAAATTAGAATATTGTGATAAAGTCCTTTATTTTCTGTAATGCAAAAATGTCATACATTCTGGATTCATTACAAATCAACTGAAATATTGCAAGCCTTTATTATTTTAATATTGCTGATCATGCATTACAGCTTAAGAAAACTCAAATATCCTATCTCAAAAAATGTGAATATTCTGTGAATCTTAATCTTAAACTGTAAGCCATAATCAGCAATATTAAAATAATAAAAGGCTTGCAATATTTCAGTTGATTTGTAATGAATCCAGAATGTATGACATGTTTGTTTTTTTTATTGCATTACAGAAAATAAAGAACTTTATCACAATATTCTAATTTTCTGAGACAGTCCTGTACAGTAAAATGATATTCTGTATGGATTATATGTGACAAGACAAAATATATCACTAATCAGTTAAGTGGATAACTACATGTTAAAGCAGTTTTCTGCAATTTTTACTTCCAGTTTTCACATTTTACCTTATTTTGTCTTTATGTGCACTTTCAAAACTATAAAATTCCCCTTTTCTAGATTATTTCTGCTTGGGTGACAGTTAGAAAAGAAAATACACACTGAATTTACTTTTACAGTGCAGAGTTGTGTCTGTGTGCAGGATTAAAAAGTACTTTTAACCTCTTGGATATTGTGTCGTGGTGAAAGTCGTGGAGCGAATATGAACCAACGGCTGGTAAACTGCACCGTTAGATTGCTCTTCATTCGGCTGCATCAACAACATTCAACATTCAACAGCATCCTCGCTTCCCTTTTCCCGACGAGTCCCTTAATAAAGCTGTTTGCATCCCGTCAGCAGTGTCTGCAAACAGACTGTGCAGGCCGGGATTTTTTGTTGTTTAGTGTAGCAAAGGAGGACAGCATGGGAATGTGGACTTTCACTGTTTAGGAGAATCAGTTAACAATCCATCACACAGAGATCAGGTTACATGCAGGCTCCCCGCTACTGGTCACCGCCTTCCTGACACCACTGTTGTCTGTTACTGCTGTTTGTGGTCTCACTTTCCTTTCCCCCTGGCCCCCTCCCACCCCCCTGTGTTTGTCCCACCAACTGTTTGCGTATATAAATCAGCAGGAAACTTTTACTCTCAAACAATTTATTCATATCAAAAACACAACACACACCAATGTAGCACACATTACAAATCCATTTTAAGCAGTAATAGTACCAACAAACCAAGACACAAGCGTTATGTACAGTAGAAAGCATCGTTACCACCTGTATCACACTCTTAGACTGTAAATTAATCACATTTATTAAGCTTTGGAAGTACTTTTAACATGTTGATCGGTGTAATTTAACCACCCCTCTAATAGTGCTGTGTGAGCGTCGTTAGGGCGATACCATCAGAGAGTAGTGGTGTGGAATGGCATGATGTCAGCAGATCAGAACTGGGATCTGTTAATAATGAGTAAGATCTGATAGAGACGAGCTTAAGGAGAATAAAAGCTGACAGAGGATCTGATAGGGAGGCTAACCGCAGTTCCAGGGAGTGACAGTCCGAGGCGGCTGCAGCTGACTCAGCCGTTCCTGTGGGAATCAAAGCCGTTCTAGTCAGGCGTCACACGCTTTCCTGATCTCAACTGTCTCCGTCAGCGCAAACATACCCTTTTTTTCTCTCCCTCTCCCTCTTTGTGTGTTGTTTTTTCTCAGCACAACATTTCTTAAACAAAGTAAGATCAGACAGGGTGAACGGCTCAACTGTCTTTTCAAACGCAACCCCTCTCCCTACGAAAGTCTTCTTAAACCTCTGTGCCCTCGCGGTGATAGATGATTCCCGTGGAGCCCAGTGCTGGGTAGAAATGCCCGCTGGAGCCGCTGTACTGGCTGAGGATGGGACTGGAGTAGCCTAGAGAGGAGTGGGTGGGGGAGGAAGTGAACACGGGGGGCGCCGGCACCTGTGGTCCCCACTCGGAGCCGCTGGAGTTGGGGGAGTAGGTGCTGAAGGTTCCCGGCTGCGTGGTTCTGTGGGGCCCGTCCAAGGGGTGGTTGATCTGCAGCGGCCTGCTCAGGCCGTCGCCCCCCACCTCGTTCGTTGCTCCGGTGGAAACCGTAGACATCTCGGATAAGAAGCTGCTCAGGCACGGCGTGGGCCCCGACAGGGACGGGGAGGGGATTCTCTCCGGTGGTGGGGACATGTTGAGGGAGGGATGCTTGGGGCTGCCCCTCTCGCTGTCGCCTGACTCCGGGGCCCCCGGACCGCCGTCGCCCCCGGAGAGGGTGTCCGACTTCCTCTTCCTTTTACGGCGGAAGTTTCCGTTGTCAAACATCTTTTCGCAGTTTGGGTCAAGCGTCCAGTAGTTGCCTTTACCTAAGAAAGAAGATTCAGTTTAGATTCGAATTCATGTAAATGATCTATTTTTCACTTGTCAGAACTTGTTGGTTTCATATGATAAAAAAAGACAGAATGATATTTGAATATTACCTGGATCATCCTCGTCTCTAGGTACTTTTTTGAAGCAGTCATTGAGGGAAAGGTTGTGCCGGATGGAGTTCTGCCAGCCCGCTTTGCTCTTGTTGTAGAAGGGGAAGTTATCGGCAACGTATTGGTAAATCTGACTGAGCGTCAGTCTCTTATCGGGGGCTCCGTGGATCGCCATGGCGATGAGTGCCGAGTAGGAGTAAGGAGGTCTGACCAGCTTCATCAAATCTTCTTGAGATGGGAGACTGAACCAGCTCAGTTCTCCCCCCGGACCTCCGTGTCCAGCCGGGCCCAGGTAGGGCCTCTGCATGCCGTAGTGCTGGGGGACGAAGGGGGGTCCGGGGTTGCCCGGCGGGCTGGTCGTCGACAGGTACGACGGCGTGTTGATCCCCGAGCTGTTAAACCACAGGTAAGGGTTCGGGGGTGAGTTGGTGTAGTCGCCCAGGTCGTAGGTGGTTGGAGTTGTCCGCTGAGGACTCGGCAGAGAGGGAGGAGGGTAGTAACAGTCGCCGTACATGCTGAGTTCAGGGGGCTCCTGGCCCAGGCTCGGGAACTGTGGGCCGCACCGAGGAGGAGACTGGCTCTGGGTGTCAAACGAAGACATTGTCCGGTTCCTTCTCTCACCTCAGCCACCTCTTAAGTCTTCACCTTTAGTCGTCCGTCCTCTCTATCGCAAACTGGGGATTTTCTCACCTGGCAAAAATCTCTTTTCCAGTCTTTAGTAGGCGTTTCAATGTGAGCTCCTGCGATTTTTGAGCTTTAAAGTCTGAGGCTACTCTTTTTCACTCCTTTCTTGTCTGTTTGCCCTTGCGCTATGTCAAAGTGTCACCTGTCACACCTGCTTTATCTCTTCCCTTGGAAACGCCTCCTGTAGAACTTGATTGGTTGTTTTCTCAGGTGAGAAGTCTGCCTGGTTCTCTCTCGTTTTTTTCCTGTTGTCAGCTAGTTCAGTCCCCCCAGGGTTTTTCTTCACTTCCATTAAAATAATTTTCCATTCATGCAGCTAGTTCAGCATAAACTGAAATAATTTAACTGAAATAATTTATTAAAAAATAAACTGATTTTATTTTCTGGTTGATAATTTAGATGCACAGTTGAACTGAAATTAGACGTAAACCTATTCAGGCTATTCATATTTTGTTTTATTAATTTGTTCCATTTCTTTAAATAACTTTTCCTGCCTATACGCTACGCCTCTTGTGGACAATTTATCATGAAAGCATGAAAGTTACAGTGACATAATTTGTGAGAATTTTGATCGATATTTTCTTTTTTATATTTCTAATATTACATTTCAGAACATTTAATAGTAAAACACACTGGCATTCTCCGTTATTTATAAATAAATAAAATAATCATTAAAAAGAGAAAATGTGCTGAAAACATGCAACAGCATTCCATTAAATCATTGTTGGAAACATTTTTCTTTTTATTATTTTTATATGAAAATGTTATTTTAGAAATTTGGAGAATTTTCATAAAGGCCATACCAGAAAAATGAATCAATAACAATAAAAGAAGGAAACAAAAAGTGTGTCAGGGATTAGCTCACAGCTTTACAGGTGCACAATAAAGTAATGTTTCCACCAAAAACAGATCCAACAGTTTAATTTTAATAAATGGTGAACCACCAATATATGCCATGAAATTAGAGGAAAATGTATTGACTGGGGAAAAATGTTAATAAATGTTGAATTACACCAGTTTTTGTTTTCTCAATTATATTTATTCTTTAATTATTTTTTTAAGTAGCTTAATTTATGAGTTTCTTTTCCCTTTTATAATGTAGGCTACTTTTTAAATGTATTGATTATTTATTTCTATATGTGAATACTTCAATCCATCCAAACCTAACAGAGCTAAAACAAAAATAGGGGGAATTTGTCAAATAAATAAAGACGTAATGTTTGATCGTAATTGGTCGACGGTGCGCATGCGTAGTTCTGCTTCAAATTATCAAGAAAATTTGGATTTCCAAAAAGACCTAATCCAGAGTCCAAGAGGTGAGTTGGAAGTAATAATACGTATTAAACTTTAAATAATACACATTAACCCCACATAAATAATGTAATGTGGGGTTTTAACAGAATAACTCCGTGTAGGCAGGCTAACGCGCCAACGGTCGCCAGACTGCCTCCGTTTAAAAGCGTTCACCTTTGCCACCGGGACGGTTTTGGTTTTGGTTGATAAAAACTTTCGTGTGACCACTAAACAGGTCGGTACACTCGCGAGTCAGTTAGATGGCGGACTTGTCTAGTTCCCCGGCGCCTCCTAAGACGCGCAGAGACGACACGCTGGAGCTGGACGCGGATCTGGAGAGGATGACGGAGGACGTGGAGAACATGTCAGGTGGGTTCACTCTGATTTATGGTTCCGCGTTACATCAACGCAGAGCCTACGACGTAGGGCACGCGGCGACGCGCACCTTACGCCGTAGGCGACGCCGTCGATGTAACGCGGAACCATAATTCAGACAACAGTTAGGACTGTAAACCCGTGAAAAGCATCAGATCCATGCAGCCCTCCCTCCCTGTGCACCTGTAGTGAGTCAAAGGATAGAGTTTAAAATGTTACTGCTGGTCTACAAAGACCTGAATGGTCTTGGACCAAAATACATTCTGGATCTGTTAGTTCCTATGAAGCTCCCAGACCCCTGAGGTTCATCTGGATCTGGTTTGTTGTGGTTCCAGAACCAGAACCAAGCAAGGTGAGGCAGCGTTCAGTTATTCTGCTCCTCACCGGTGGAACAAACTTCCTGTAGACCTGAGGTCTGCTCCAACTGTAGATCCTTTAAATCAGGGTTAAAAACATTACTGTTCACTGAAGTGTACTCTTAAATTAAACCTGCTGTACTCTACTGCCCTTACCTTTTAACAACTTGTGCTTTTTATTATTTTACCTTCTTTTCTCATAATTTTATTTCATTTTATTTGTTATTTACTGTCTAATTATGTCTTGCCGCTTTTAATGTTGATGTAAAGCACTTTGAATTACCTTGTGTTGAATTGTGCTATATAAATAAACTTGCCTTGCCTGTGCACCTGCAGTGCAGCTGAGCTGGATGACGTACGACATGGTGGAGCTGCGGACCCGGCCAGAGCTGGCGTTGCGCATGCGCGAGCTGGAGGAGGCGTACCGCCGGTGCAGAGATGCGGTCTACGGAGAGGCCTGCCAGGTGACCCCCCAGCAGCCCGGCCAGGTCAGAATCAGAATCAGCTTTGGCCAAGTTTGAACATTGCCCGACAAGGAATTTGACTCCGCTTATTTCGCTCACTGTACCCAGTTTTATAAATAGCAAACGGCAAATCAACAAATGTTGCACTTATTAACATATATACAATTTAAAAAAATGAAAGGTGCAGCAGTATGAGGTAGACATGGTAATGACGGCTCTAAATAAAATAACATTTACAGGACTGTCTCAGAAAATTACAATATTGTGATAAAGTTCTTTATTTTCTGTAATGCAATTAAAAAACAAAAATGTCATACATTCTGGATTCATTACAAATCAACTGAAATATTGCAAACCTTTTATTATTTTAATATTGCTGATTATGGCTTACAGTTTAAGATTAAGATTCCCAGAATATTCAAATTTTTTGAGATAGGATATTTGAGTTTTCTTAAGCTGTAAGCCATGATCAGCAATATTAAAATAATAAAAGGCTTGCAATATTTCAGTTGATTTGTAATGAATCCAGAATGTATGACATTTTTGTTTTTGTAATTGCATTACAGAAAATCACAATATTCAAATTTTCTGAGACAGTCCTGTATACAATTTTTGAAGAAGTGAAAGGTGCAGCAGAATGAGGCAGACATGGTTATTGTTGGAAGGTGCATTGTTACAGCATGTGATAGTGTTATAATTACTGTTATTATGACCCCCAGGAGCCCTGCTTGGAGCTCCCCCAGGAGCCGGACTCGGACCCCTGTCCCGGGACTGCTGCAAAACAACACACCTAAAAACAGGACGTCAAGTGTCTGCTTTCAGATGAAATCGTGACATGTTGCACTATTTTTCAAGTTTAATGTTCCAAGTTTCATCTGCCTGCTTTAAAACTAAGTTATTCAGCGACTGTTGGTGTCACTGACTTGATGTTAGTTTGCCTTTCATTTGTTTTGTTTTTTTGGAAGTGTTGTGATCCATTTAGCATGCTGTATTAAATAAACATATTCAGTTTCCAACTGTTGTGTCTTCTTTTGTTCTTTTGTGCAGAACTTAAACTTATATAATATCCACCAGACTTGACTTATATTTTAGATCAGATTCAACTTTATTGTCATTACACGTGTACATACAGGACTGTCTCAGAAAATTAGAATATTGTTATTTTCTGTAATGCAATTACAAAAACAAGAAAGAAAGGAAAAAAAAGAAAAGAAAGAAAACAATTAGAATATTCTGGGAATCTTAATCTTAAACTGTAAACCATAATCAGCAATATTAGAATAATAAAAGGCTTGCAATATTTCAGCTGATTTGTAATGAATCCAGAATGTATGACATTTTTGTTCTTTTAATTGCATTACAGAAAATAAAGAACTTTATCACAATATTCAAATTTTCTGAGACAGTCCTGTAAGTACAGAGCAACAAAATGCAGTTTGGCATCCAATCAGAAGTGCAACAGAAAGTATTATAGTAAATACAGTATATACAGATTATAAATTAAATAATGCAGAGATAGAAACAACCTATCTGAGGTTGCTAAACTAGTGCAAATATTCAGTGCATATTGACTTGGGAGTGTAAAAAAATGGCATAAAGTGTCTACAGTTTTGAAATGATACTTGGCATAACCCTGTTTGCATGTAATATGCATGAATATGTTTTTACTTTCCAGATGGAAAATACAGAGAAGGAGGCAGAACGAGCCGTTTCCTCTGCCTGCATTGACTTGGAAAACATCCTGAGAGGGCTGGACTCCCTGTCTAACAGCATGAATCAGCTGGCCTGTATGTTTTTGACCGTTTATCTTCAGCCATCTACTTTTCACCCCCTACGTTGCCAAAAAGCATCCGTTTTCTATATGCATTGCTAAACCGCTGTCCCAGATTCAAAATGAGATAGTGAAACGTGGATATTAGATACACCAGCTTAGCCTGGCGTGCACTTGTCTGCAGTCCAGACTCACAGGATGCCACTCGTCTGTCAGATTGGGTTTTGTTGATGGGTAAATAGGAGTAACTGAAGGATTTCACACACATGGTTGTCCATAAGTCCTTCTGATGCGACGCTGTGATGTCAAAGCTTTTAGTCTGCCACAGGGGACAGATCTGGGTTTACAGCCAGAATAATATATGCCAATTTGTCTCACTCAGCTATAACGATGACTTACGAGGTTTAAAACTCTGGATGCATAATGTAAACATAGCTGACATACTCTTACTTAAGTCTCTACCAAGTCATGACATAGCAGTTATACATAATGTTGGCTTTATTTGTGAGGAATGCTGTCAACTTCATGCTTCTGCCGACGTTTACATTCTTAAATGTGTTTTTTTAACATAATTGTATAAACTTTACACATTAAATAACTATTTTGTGGCATTTAATTAGCTTCTGTTCTTCTGTTAAGATATGGGCACATGAAAGGGAAACAGTCAACACAAAGATGTTGGTTTATTTACAAAGTCTGACATGAAATACTGCTGCAGTTTGAAATAAAAGGAGAGAATTGGTAGAGACAGGGTATACTATTACATTTTTTCTCGCTCTGGCTGTTTGGATTGAGGCGTAATAACACTTGGGTTTGACTTGAGGCATCTGTGACACGAGATACTCTGTTTCTGCCGGCAGTGCGAACCCATCTGAAGCAATGCGATCTGATTGTTTGCGTTGGCCACCCTGAGAAGCTGGCGTTTCTCAGGAAAATGTCAGAGACGGGGAAGCAGCAGCCCTCAGCCTGACCCGCGACTGAGACGCGAGGAACAGAGGTAATCCCGCGTATCTGAGGCACGTCGTTTGGAAAAAACATGCAAACAGTGTTTATTAAAGACAGCGACGGTAGAAATAAGAACAAAATGACCTTTTGAGACTCTGAAAATTGTGACATTTGTTCAGAGGCTCCTAGAAGGAGCAAGATCATTTGCATGTGAAAATTAGCATATAGGAATATGAATGTAAGAGTCCGCAGCGAGCCTGGTGCTGGTGCTGGGGCTGGTGCTGGTCAAAGCCCCGCAGGGTGCAGCAGACAAACCAAGTAAGGAGCTCCCTTCAGAGCTGTGGACGGTGGCATCCATGAGCAGCAGCAGCGCTGTGTCTATAACCAGTACTCGAGTTGTAAAAAAAAATCAGGGGGGATGGTGGATTTTATCATATGGGGACAGATAATTTGTGCTGATTACAAATAATATAATATATTACAAATAATAGCACTGACCAAAACACCTGCAGAAATACTGCAGGAATGACATAGCAGCAGTTAAATGCAGCCTTCTGTAAGCTTTAAATATCCACTGGGCTTACATCAAATACATCAAAACACAACAATAAAAAACAGTTTTCTGAACTTATCAATATGACTCTGTCCTTCACAGGATAAGTAAAATGGATCACTGCAAAAACTCAAAATCTTAACAAGAATATTTGTCTTATTTCTAGTTAAAATGTCTCATTTTAGTAAACAAAATCTCATAACACTTAAAACAAGACTCATCACTGGAAAAAACAACAATTTTCACCTGTTTCAAGTAGATTTTCACTTGAAATAAGTAGAAAAATCTGCCAGTGGAACAAGATTTTTTTGCTTGTAATGAGAAGATAAATCTTGTCCCACTGGCAGATTTTTCCTACTTATTTCAAGTGAAAATGTACCTGAAACAGGTGAAAATTGTCAAATTTATTTATAAAGCACATTTCACACGATGAGCATGGACTCAATGTGCTCAAATACATAAATAAACAAACAAAATTACAGGTTTACAGAAACAGACAAAAGTATGTCAAGAGAAAAACAACAATAACAACAATAATTCAATTTTAACAAAAGTGCGATCACTCAGCCAACCATGTAGAATTTACTCAAACGCCTGTGCAAAAAGGTACGTTTTTAGTCTGCTTTTGAAAGAGGGCTGTTGGAGCAGACCTTAGTTCCTGCAGCAAGGAACTCCAGAGAGTGTAGTAGTGACTGAAAGCACCATGAGCAGATCTAGTGTGAATTCTGGGTATGATGAGGAGACTCTTACTTGATGATCTAAGGGATCTGTCCGGTATGTGTTCAAAAACCAAACACACGAAAGATGACAAGGAGCTGATGATGCAGCGCAGCGTGAGTCAGCTTCAAACACTCCCTGAGGCAAGATGAGAACTTTTCAGTTTGGTCTATCAGAAAACTTTTTAGTTTTCAACTGCTTTTTGGTTAAACTTGAGATTGTTGACACCATCGCCTTGGTTACAGTTCATAATGTTGTAAAGCTTGATTAAGCAGCACTAGGCTTCAAATTGCTTTACATCAACAGCGGCAAGACACAATTAAACAGTAAATAACAAATAAAATGAAATAAAATGATAAGAAAAGAGGTAAAATAATAAAAAGCACCAGTTGTTAAAAAGTAAGGGCAGTAGAATCCAGCAGGTACATCTCATTCTTACAATGGCAATAGAGTGTGAAGGTGCTCAGAGCTCTTTGAGCTGACTGTCCCCATCAAAGATCCGTTCTTCAAGATACAAAACCGTTTACACAAACATATCACACCGCTGTCCTGTAAATGATCAGTTTCAGGTCCATTTATTTGTCTTTTTTACAGAAGGAGAAGGATCCAGCCTTAGACCTTGTTCACCTCTATGACAGCTGGCCACCTTCACCTCCACACCGGTTCTAAACCCTGAACTCACCATCAAACATTTGTAGTGAGATAATAAACAGAAAATAAATACTTTGGTTTGTTTTCAGTGCATTTTCATTTTGAATCACCTAGTTTTGTACATGTGTCATTCTGTTTGAGGATTAGAGTCCAAAGCTGTAACAATGATTGCAAAATAAGCACGGCCCGTGGAAGAGGAGAGGGGAGTCGGGTGTCTCCAGCCCGTGCAGTCGGCTGCCATGAACAGAGCTGTAAAGTTGTGGTTGATAAGGGAGCTGCAGAGCTGGATCTTGGTTATATTTTGACCAAAGTGTGGGATATATGCCATTAATAACTGGAAAATGTGCCAACTTTTGGAAGCAGTATGACATACAGTGGGGCAAAAAGTATTTAATCAATCACAGGAAATCACATTGTAGGATTTTTAAATAATTAATTTGTAAGCTATAGTGAAAAATAAGTATTTAGTCAATTACCAACAAGCAAGATTTCTGGCCATCAGACTTGTAACTTCTTCTCTAAGAAGCTCTTCTGTCTTCCACTCGTTAGCTGTATTAATGGCACCTGTTTTAACTCATTATCAGTATAAAAGACACCTGTCCACAACCTCAAACAGTCACACTCCAAACTCCACTATGGCCAAGACCAAAGAGCTGTCAAAGGACATGAGAAACAGAATTGTAGACCTGCACCAGCTGGGAAGACTGAATCTGCAATAGGTAAACAGCTTGTTGTGAAGAAATCAACTGTGGGAGCAATTATTAGAAAATGGAAGACATACAAGACACTGATAATCTCCCTCCATCTGGGGCTCCACCAAGATCTCACCCCGAAAACAGACCTGAAACATCACTGCTTTGCATGGAGGAACGGGTCAAAGCACCACAGTATGTACAGACCTGGAGAAGGCTTATGGTTATGTACTTTATAACGGTTATGTTACAAAGTACTGAGTTGAACTTTTTTTATTTTCCAAATATTTATTTTCCACCACAATTTACAAATTCATTCTTTAGAAATCCTACAATGTGATTTCCTGGATATTTTTTCTCTCATTTTGTCCAGTTGAAATGAATCTATGATGACGATTACAGACCTCTCATTTTTCTAAGTAGGAGAACTTGCACAATCAGTGACTGACTCAATACTTTTTTTACCCAATGTATATTATTTAAATTGTTATTAGGGAAATATGTAACAAAAACAATTGCAGTGAATTCGTTTTTTTTCTTTTTTCTTAAAAATGAAGCAAGTATTTGGGTGACAGTAGTGGAAACGAGGTTCTGTATATTTATTCTACAACGTCGCCATCTGCTGTTTCGCCGCCAATAGCGCTCGTGTTGTGTAAGTAATACTCCCAATACTTTTTAAGGCTTTTATTGTCTATTGTTTCAGTTGCATAAGTGCAAATGCTGGCTTCACTTTAATGTCACATTGTTCTGTTCAAACGTGTTTGTCCTGGCAGAAGTTCAGTTCTTTTCTAAGCAGGATGTGTTGGCAGCTGAGATTACTCTGTGGTGAAACATGAGACTAAATACTGTCTAATTAATTAATTACTAATCTAATTGACAACCAGAGACGAGAGTGGTACCTTTACAAAATTTTGACAGCTTTTCTATGTAATTTTCCCCGTGTAGACTGAATGGCTCCTGTTTCAGGAGCACTAGATGAGTCAGTGGTCATAACAGTGCTGCCCCCTTGTGGCCATTATTGATAACGTTTGGCAACATCCAGCATCCAGATGTCCCATGATAAATGAGGAGCGCATACTGTACTTAATATTTGAACCAGGGAAACCTGCCCCTATCCATTTGTTGTGTGCTGGGTTTACAAATTAGAAAACTGGTTCCAGGTCAGATCCTTAGCATTCAGACATGGTTTTGGTTTGGTTTTCAAAATCCCTTTATTCCACCATTGCAGGTCCTAATACAAAAAATAATCAATATACACAGAAAATTATTGTTGGATCAGAAATTGAAAAGCAGCTCTTAGGGGGCACGGTGGCGCAGCTGGTAGTGCAGCGGTCTCACAGCAAGAAGGTTCCCCCATGACTTCAGCACCACACCCTGGGTGGGGTTGGTGAAAGGATCTTTCTGTGTGGAGTTTGCATGTTCTCCCCGTGTTCCCCTGGGTAGCTAATGTGAGCTACCCTCACAAAAACATGCACACAGTCCTGGGCTATACATGCCCCCTCTGGCCAACCGGGGCGCCAGATGGGGTGGGGAGGATCCGGCTGGAATAACGTGATCCTTCCACGCGCTACGTTCGGCCGGAGAAGCCCCACCCTGTCTGGTGAAAAGATGCGGCCTGCTCAAAAAAAATGGTAAAAAAAATAATTAAAAAAAAAAAAAAAAAAGAAAAGCAGCTCTTCATCCTCCCCCACAGAGCACAACACCCTCCCAACAGTCCACATGTTGTTGAAGGCCATCATGTTGTCCATCATCTTATAGTAGGAGTGTTCAACCTTCAAACGGTAGCCCCTTCAGTAGCCCCTTCAGAACCAGCACTGGCTCCAAGCAGCCGGCACCTTGAAGCTGGTTTCAGTTTAGCAACACCCGAGATAAAGTTCAGCATTACATGAACACATTTCCTTTTAGCTGAATATTTAGGGCCAAAAACAAACAAGGCAAATGAAAAAACCTGCCCAAAACCCTGAAACCACCCTCTCAAAAGGTCAAACAAGGCAGACAACCGTGCACACTCCACAAATAAAAGTGATAAGGTCTCCGAAAGCCCACAGAAAGGACAGCCCTCCCCCAGCTCCGGATCAAGGTGCGCTCTGTATCTGTTCGTGGCTATAGCACCGTGTACAATCCTCCACTGGAGATCTGCTGTCCGCTTTTCAACAGGCAGCTTGTACAGGCACCGCCAGCTGCCTTTCGGGGAATCATCTGGACCAAAAAACCCAGCCCACCTCGACTCCCTAACTCCATCCAACGACCGCAGGTTCAAAACCAGACATGAGAAAATCAAACATGTGACGTCACCAGATTTTAAAGTCTTGGAGGAGACTTCAAAACATCACTTTCAGGCCACAGCGAAGATGGAGTTGGATTTGGGGGGCATAATTGAACTGAAACATTATTTTACCTTGTTGACTGTGTTTTTGACCTGCAAATAAAATAAACATACTGTTGTACAATTAGCTGTACACTCAGCAGACATACAGAAAAAGCTTTATTTTAAGCTTCTACGAAAGGCTTTCATTTTTGATATTAAGAAGTAATCCCATGAATATGCTTAGGCAAACAAGCAGTATGATACAGTTAGAAGTATTATAGTATTT
Source organism: Cololabis saira (assembly GCF_033807715.1). Taxonomy (NCBI): domain Eukaryota; kingdom Metazoa; phylum Chordata; class Actinopteri; order Beloniformes; family Belonidae; genus Cololabis; species Cololabis saira. The sequence continues at coordinate 37,748,971 of NC_084593.1, read as the reverse complement.
GCTGGTTTCGAGTAATTGTAGCAGAATTGCAGACTTAGAGGCTGGGGAACACAAAGATATATATACTGTATATATATATATATATATATATATATATATATATATATATATATATATATATATATATTATATAAACTTAGCAAAACAAGTACGAAACTGTGCCTTATAGGTTATTTGTTTGTTGTAACAATGCTTCTTGCTATAAATCTTATACTGGTGGAAAACTGCTTTATTTCCCTATTAAGGGGTGCCACGTTTGTAAAGCCTATGGATTTGTGGGATGATGAAAATTTGCCAAATCCTCTATGGCAATTTTTTCCTTTTTTCCTTTTGGTGGGCGAGATGATTGAAGTTTGAAGTGACAATATATATTGGCAATTTAACAATTGATCCATTCAGCAAAAAGGAGCCTCGTGGTGTGTGGAAGAACCATACACAGCCACAACAGCCTGGTGCCTCCTCATGCTGGGCTCACACTGCTCTGAGATCCCATTCTTCATTTAGCATTTCTCACAAGTCAGCCAACGTGGTTGTGGCTTGAACAGCACACCCAAGCTGACCCCACAAGTGTTTAATGGGGTTGAGGTCAGGGCTGCTGGCAGACCTTTCCGTCCTCTCTACTCCCAAATTATGAAGGTGTTCTCTGATAAAGCCTGCTCTGTTGGGGAAAGTGCTGTCATCTTGGAGGACAGAGTTGGGTCCCAGACTGTGGAGATATGGGATTGCCACCGGTTGCAGGATCTCATCTCGATATCTCTGCATGGAGATTACCTCCAATGATCACGAGCCTCAATTTTCCTGTAAGGGAGATGCCTCCCCACACCATCGTACTGCCTCCACCAAAAGATGTTACTCTGTCAGTGCAGCAATCAGCATAGCATTCTCCGTGTCTTCTGCACACTTTAACCCAATAATCCAACTGCCGTAGGCGGAACCTGGACTCCTATACATAACGTTCCTCTGTGTTCAGGTTCTAGTGTACGTGATGACGACACCAGCGCAAACACGCCTGATGGGGAAATGCAGTCATGGTATGGGCTCCTAGCAGCCATATGAGACCTGAGGTTGGCTGTATGCAGTCTGTCCCTGGTTGTCTGGGTAGAGAGATTTCTGCTATATCATCCTGCAAACCTTGACTGCAAATCTGTAGAAGACAGCCTGCAGTAGTGCTGAGGAAACGGTTGCCCCCTGTCTCTGACATTCCCTGTTGTATGGACCTTGGCCTTCAATTTGGAGATGGCACTAGAGCTCACTCAAAACAATGCCACATAACTGGGGAACACCAGCTTGAAGCTGTCCTGTGTCCTGCACGCGCCCGGTCCAGATCAGTCAAACGTGGCTACTGATTCATGGGGCAGACATCTACTGACCTCTGTAGCGGGGCCCATGCTCACATGTGCTTCTCCTCAGTCTGTGGATAATGGAGAAGCATATGTGTCCACAGACTGTGGAGGAGCAGCATGTCTCTCTCGGTCTGTTCCCGAGAGGGTTATCCTAAAGCACCATGAACTCTGCTCCAGATGCACCACCCTTCATCTGTCACAGCTGGAGAGCTGGCTGAAGACCCCAAACCCCTGCAGACCCTCTTAAATTCATTACTTCAACTGGTCGTGAGCAGATGATTTAAGTGCTTCAAACATAAGATAAAAAGTAGTGAACATACTGCAAGTTTCCATGTTTTATTTACCAGATCGACTGGATCCATGTACTTGTAATCAGTTGAAGCACTTCATGTAAGTGGGTCAGCTCTTTTTTCAGTCTGGAAATGATCTTTTAGTGCATGCCATGTACATAACACGTTTGCTCATAGATTGATTAAGCCAGATGTATTGAATTCAATATATGATTTAAATACATTGTGCAGTTATGAGGAAAATCACAATTATCAATATGTGTCTCATTTTCTATATGACTAACTGTCTTAGTCCATGTAATACAAGAATAAAAGCAAAGGAAAACAACGTTCTCAGACTGATGTACAAGTGTGCACAAATGATGTATTTCTTACACTTTTCTGGTCCGTCTGCAAACAGACAACAGTCTGTGATCAGGATATTCTTATTTTCAGCATTACCAGCAACGAGCCCCCTGTCCATGGAGTCGATGTTCAGCTTTGCTCAATCAATGGCTTGCAGATGCAACTCAAAGGCATGTTTTGTATTCTCTCTCACTGTAAGTCTCTCGTTTGAGAAGGGCTTACAAGATCTCAGCAGGGTTTAAGTCAGATGATGGGGTCTTTATTTGGTTCTCACTTCAGGCCTGTAGTGGCCGACTCAAACAAAGGAGAACTTGGAGCTTTGTTCTGCATAAAGAGTAAAGCCTTATTTACTCTTCTTCCTGAGAGAGTGTTTTGACGGTTTATATTGTCATGTTCCAGTTTTCCGATGCATTAGCCATGTTTCTCACCACCTTGTATGTCTTGATATCCTAAAAGCTACACGTTTGATTGCATGGAAGGACCATCTTTGCAGTTTAGCTATTAACATTTTTTTTCTTTTGTCCGTTTCAGTCAAATATATTTTGAAGCCACGCTACTTTAAAATGCAGCTGTGCATAGTGTGTTTTTCTTTTTGTCCCAGTGCACCTTATCAGACAGAGGGTGTTGATCGCCTACAGCCACAGAGCACACGCGGTTATACGGTGTGGTTTCATTGCTATCACCTTTTCTTTTGAGGGAACATTAGTCAGACACATGCTGGCTTCTTTTCAGTAACAGATCCACAAAAGTAAGGGGTTCACTGGACCACTCTGCATCACTCTTTACCTGCCTTACAACATGAAACCTAAATCAATGAGCTCTGTATGTATTTGGAACATGAGCCTATACTGTACCTGTATAGCTTCTTAGAGATGTGTGTCATTTAGTGGTTTTCTGCACCTCTCCTCTCTAATTTGTAAGTGAGCTTGTGTTGGGTCTTGTATCCCAGCAGCAGCCCGTCCCCTGTCAGGCCTCCCGGTATCTCACACCCAGGTGATAGAGGAAGGCAGCTGGGAGTGGAGGTGATCAATCACACTCAGATCCTCTCAGACCCCCAGGCCTGTCTGAGAGACTCTATGAGCTTCCTCAGGGGGTCCTTGTGAGAGTTCCCTCACCACCCCTACCCCACATGAAAGACACGACTATGCTGCATCAGGCACGAAAGCTGGTGTAATTACAAAGCAGGTGAGACACCGGCTTTGTTTCATGCAGAAAGTGTTCAACATATGCAGGAGGTTGCATCAGAGCATCCCACCTGCGGAGCAAAGCCCAGCCGCAGCATCATATGGGACCAATATGGAAGTAGGGATGTACTCAGCGGAGAGCAGAGATAAGGGCCGGATAGCTGAGGGGTGAAACCTTCATTAACGCTCAGCGGGGCATCATGGGAAACACACAACAACCCCATCTAAACAGACAAATGGGAAGGAGTCATGTGTGTATCTTTTGCTTAAATTTTTGGGGTATTTTAGCGCTTTGCTAGTTCCTTCTTGTACTGAAAACGTGAATTGTGAGCATATCAAGTACAGGACTGTCTCAGAAAATTAGAATATTGTGATTTTCTGTAATGCAATTACAAAAACCAAAATGTCATACATTCTGGATTCATTACAAATCAACTGAAATATTGCAAGCCTTTTATTATTTTAATATTGCTGATCATGGCTTACAGCTTAAGAAAACTCAAATATCCTATCTCAAAAAATTTGAATATTCTGGGGAATCTTAATCTTAAACTGTAAGCCATAATCAGCAATATTAAAATAATAAAAGGCTTGCAATATTTCAGTTGATTTGTAATGAATCCAGAATGTATGGATGTATGTATTTTAATTGCATTACAGAAAATAAAGAACTTTATCACAATATTCTAATTTTCTGAGACAGTCCTGTATGTTTTATCTATATATGAATTGCTCAGGTGTTGTCATGTCTAATTCATAGAAACATGTGAAAATATAAAATCCCTTTTTGGTTAACTACTTTTCCCACAGTTCTTCTGAATCTGAATCTGCTCAATGATAATTGAGGTTGAATCCTCTCATGTGTATTTACTACCTATACTGTAACTGGCCTATAAAAGGGAGGGAAACATTCCAGCAGAGGCGGTTTATGTTAAACTCACACCCCCTATAATGCCCACGGGCACGGACCCCCTGAAGAAGTCAAATATCCACACCATCTGTCATGTAGCTCGGAGGATGTCAGATTTATGACACGTCCAGCTGAGAAGAAGATTTTGGAGATACAGGGGGCGAGAGGAGAGAAGGAAGTGGATGAATGACTCCTTCAGGCATTGGGAGGGGAGGGAGGGGGGTCCTCTTAGATCTAATTACTTTCAAATTACAGATGTGGGAATCAACTTTCTTTCTAGGTGGAATTTGGCTTCATCAGAAGCGTCTCCTCGTAGTTGCAGAGCAGTGACCCGATATATGCTTAATAAAACCCCGAATCAGCTCCGTCAAGGCACTTCCCGTTGCGCTTTGATGTAAAGGGCTGCATTTGCATCACTTGTGGGATGTGACACAGACGAGGAATGTCACTGGGGCAAATACCTTCCACTTGTGTTGGAAATGCTTTCCTAATTTGTCTTTCAAAAGGCTCGCTGCTCTTTTAATGAAGCCAATACACACTCACATCAAAGGGGCTGCTGGAGCAGCTCTGGATCAACACCTTGGATAGGTGGGAGATGCACCGTGTTAGTCGTGTAATCCTCTGTTAAGTGTATTCAGCCCTGTACTCTTCTCATTCTAATTTGTTAGTTCTGTCACAAAGGTAGTCCCGATAAGTAGCGATTAGTTGATCTCGAGGTATTGAATGAAATGCAAAAAGCGTTCATGCATGGGCATATCTTTATTATTATTAAACAAGGGAAGAAACATTCATAAATATATATTTGAGTTCATACATGGAGACATTAAAAAAAAGAAATGAAAAGTGCAAATATTTAGTAAGATTACAAATACATAAACCTCTTTTATTGTCATTTGGGTCCCCGGTGTTTCCGCCTGACCCCGTGGCCGTCCACGGCGTCCCTCCTGGCGCACATGTGCTTCACAATAACCTGGGAGCAGTTCTCGCAGTTCACCTTGCAGCACCAGTGGAACTTGCAGTTGCAGCTGCTCTCCACCTCCGTGCGCCTCTCCTCCACCCGCAGGCCGCAGTCGTGGCACAGCCTGCGGCAGCTGCGTCTCTCCCAGGGGCCCAGGCCGTCCCCGGGCTGCAGGCAGTCCCTTCCCTCGGTGCCCTGCAGGCCCAGGCTGCTGTTCCTCCGGCAGTAGTCCGGGGAGTCCTCCAGGTAGATCAGCTCCGAGGCCGCGATGGTGCCAAACGCGTCCAGGATCGCTGCGCGCGCGTCCGCGCTGTTCCCGGCCCTCATGCGCCTTTTGTCCACGTCCAGCTTCTGAGCTTGACCGTGCTTGAGCTTTAAGTAATTGCCGATTTCCCTGAAGTCAGACAGCTGCGTCCAGCAGGTCTGGACGCTGCAGCTCTCCGACATGCCGTGGCACCTGCAGACGCGCTTCAGTGTCGCCCTCACGGCCTGTTGGAAACCATAAGGTATTTCGTTTACAGCAATTCTCTTGCAAACAAATAAGACGAATAAATACTTTTTTGTCTCAAAAATAACCAACCTGCCGTCCAGCTGCGTTGTTGTGCAGGTTTACAGCAGCTCTGCAGTCCTGTCCTGTCTCCTGCGCATCAACGTACAGTTTGGAAATCCTCTCCCCGAAATCCACGTTATCACTGCAGCCCCCCCATAACCAACCTCGACCACCTGCACACAGAATATTAACTGATCAAAAATACACTTCATGCTTCAAAAGTTACCCAATAACTTCCCTGACATCAAATACACGGTAGCCTGCACAGTTTCAAGTCCTTAAAATTATTTATAGAAAACAGGGGAAACATCCTCACCTATTTTTCCATTATTGTTTGGAACATCACAGCCACAGTTTTCAAGGTCTCCCAGACTGCAGTTCCTGGTCAGAGTGTACATGACCCCCGCTGCACTGATGGCGTGGACGAACGAAGTTTCTCTTGTGGCTATATAAGCCCCGGGAATATCAAAGAAAGAAAGAGAGACATTACAGAACATGTCAAATATGCTTATAGGAATGCATGCTATGAGACCTTAATAGACTAAATATCCCCACTTGATTTAAAGAGGGGTTTTTATTCTGCGCAAGGGTCAGAAATGAATGCAATATCAGCATTAAGTCATTTGGATACGCATTCATTGAATGGGGGGATTTTATAAACTCACACGATTCTGGGCAGCAAAAAACACCAAACCTACCCAGTCTCAGTCCTTTCAGCTGGGTTGCGCTGTCGGGACAGTTCCATCTGTCCCACGCGAACTGGTGTTTGCACTCTTCCACCCCGCTCCGCGTGCCCACCTGCACGCTCCTCGCATAGGTGAGATGGGCCTGCAGGGAGGAACATGCGACATAAGGTCTCTGACCTCTTGGGCGACTAATATACAACAATAAATAACCCTGATGTTGTTTACCTTTGGTCCCGTCATCAGAAAGTTGCTGGCCACCCTGTGAGACGGATTAAATAATTATATGAATGGGTCTCCTCCACATTAATGAAATGTAAATATGCGCATGTCTTACCAAGCATGTCCAGGGTACTGTTTGATTAATATAAAGAATAGCCCAAATAATAAATGCACCATTTTTTTTCCTTTGGATCCTTTGCAGAGGTCGGTATTTTGGCCCGGTGCGCGTCAGCTTTCCTCTATATTTGGATGAGGAACAAATGGAAGTGTTGTTCTTTGTTCCGGAGGCCAGAGGACGCTGATTGGGCGGCGGGGTCAGGAAACGCCTATATGCGCACTTCAAAGGACGGTGCTTCTTCCCCAGGCTGGATGACAGCGGGGTACAGAATGAAATCAGAGCGTTTCCATCGACAGACGTGGCTGAGTCGTGTAATTGTATAAATATATTTATTATGTAACACTTTCAGATAAAAACTAAGTATAAAATATTAAATACAATTCACATATTGAACATATTGAAGTCAAATCCAACTGTTCGGCCAAGCATCTCCAATAATGGGTCCCTGGAGGGGACTTGAGTCCTCAAAAACATCATTTGATTTAGTCTGTATGGAATCCATTCAGTAAGATCAAAGTGCATAAGATTATTCCGGTGATTCAATTCAGACCGAGAGTCATTTGCAGGAAAATCCATAAAGCTAAAAAATGATTGATAAGTCCCGAGTCAAAAGTCATTCCCGGCGCGCACGGTGCCTGCGCTTCGTTTTATTTGGCTGTTTCTTCCCACCTTCTTTACGCGTGCAATAGTATTTCGTGACAACTTGTGTGCATTTGTCACACTTGACGGTGCAGCACCAGTAGAACTTGCAGTTGCAGCTGCTGACGACCTCAGTGCGCTTCTCCGCCACTCTGAGGCCGCATTCATTGCACAGCCTGCGGCAGCTCTTCCGCTCCCACTGGGACGCGTTCTTGTCTCCCTTCAGGCACTCGCGTCCCAAAGTCCCCGGCACTCCCAGGCTGTGGTTCTTGTCGCAGTAATTCGGCGAATCTTCCAGGTAAATAAGCTCCGTTTTGGGGATGCCTCGGAAAGAGTGCGCGATGGCGCCCCGGTTCCCTGCCCTCGCAGGCTTCTTGTCGGCCCCCAGCTTCTTGGCATGCTCGTGCTTCATCTTCAGGTAGGCGCCCACCTCTCTGAAGTCGGCCAGCTGCATCCAGCAGGTCTGGATGCTGCAACTCCCGGACACTCCGTGACACTTGCATGCTTTCCTCAGGGTCGCCTTGACTGCCTGCCAAGAGGGAGAGTTGAAACATTCAGTTATAGATCCTGCACCGTTTTGGGGTGAACATCCTCAAAAAATGATTGGAAACTCAAATCTCACCAGTCTGCCCGCTTCATTATTATGCAGATTGACTGCCGCGCGCGAGTCGTGCCCATCTTCTAGCGCGTCCACAAACAGTTTGGAAATCTTATCGCCAAACGCTGCATTATCACTGCAGCCCCCCCAGATCCAGCCTCTGCCCCCTGAAAGTAAAACAGATCAAGAAATGAACGTATTAGTTATTTAATTGTACTGATGAAAATCTACTTTAGTTGGTTTGGTTTAATTGCAGATGGAAAAGTCATATCTGTACCTGTCTGGCCAATCCTGGAGTCATCGCAGCCGCAGTTGTCGAAGTCTCCCATGCTGCAGTTCTTGGTGAGTGTGTACATCACTCCGGCCGCGCTGATGGCGTGCATAAAAGCCGTTTCCCTTGTGGCTGTAATGCACAACAGGCGAACTTTGATTTATTTATTCATTTGTGTTTTTATTTTACTCTTTATTCAGTTTGGCACCATATATGGCTGCGTAAAAAGAGCTCCGGTGCGCAAAGCGGACACCTTTGGGAATATAAGCAGGGATAAACTGAATTAAAATGCTGGGGTCTTTAAAAAAATAAAATAAAATAAAAATCTTACCCATCCTAAGGCCGCTGTGGGTGGATAATTGTAGCGAAGTCTCTGGGCAGTTCCACTTCTCCCAAGCGAACTGGTTTTTACACTCGCGTACTCCGTTCTGTGCGCCTATTTGCACACTGCTGGTGTAGGTCAGGAAGGCCTTAAAGAAAAAAAAAAGAGTCATTTTCAACTCAAGTGAATAAAAAGGGCAACTTATAATGATTAAATGTGGAATTAAAACAAAATATCTTTAAATATTAAATATGAGAGCCACTGGGAAGGTTTTACACACGACGCATCTCATATTTACCTTTGGTCCCGTCATCAGGAAATTATTCACCGTCCTGTTAAAAGAAAACAAGATATCCGTGTTAAAATCACCTCATGATACCAATAGCAAACACATTCAGGCTATAAAGTAAATAGGAAATCCAAAGGTAAACAGCATACCAAGCGGTTGCCATCTGAAAATGCCATAGTATGGCCAGAGTGAGAAGATGCGGTGCCATGGCAGATGTCCCTGCAGTGGCCTGTGTGTGCTATTCCAGATGTGTGCTCCTGGCGAGGGGAAAGCAACTGATTCCGCAGCTTCACCTCACATGATATTTATATGCTCGACCCCCTTGATTGACAGATTTGTCGTGCAGGTAACGGTTCACTGTGAAAATGTGTCAATGACAACATTAATTGCGCGCGTCCTATAGACAAATAGGAGCCGTCGGTGCGTAAGGGCACTTCAAAGACGTGACGCAGACAGTTAAACAGCCCACCCCTCACTCATTCACCTGTCGTTCCCAGGCTCGGACTCTTGTATAACTTTCCCACGAATTTTAACATTTTTAGGAAAAATAGTTTATTAACATCAAGACAAAATATTAAATTCAGCTATTTTCTCACATTCCTTAATGGAGGGTGGGAAGGCCTGTATAATAAATAACGCGCCTAAACACATTAAATATAGTTAAAAAGCATTGATTTCAGTCATATTGGTTGGATATAGTGAATGCTACCCCGAGGCTGCTTGTGTTGAAGCGTTTGAGACGTGGTACCGGTGTCGCAGGGGGACGCAGCCACTACAAAGCCATCAAACTTTTCAGGGGTGACCCTATATAGTCATGTAAATACTGCCTCACACATTGGCGAAATTGGCATCGTCATGATAATAGGATAATAGACGTATCCATGGGAAACAAGCTGGTGTGAAAATAGTCTGGAATTTACAAGAGCATAAACACATAGGATCTATTGTCTTAAACATTTAATTGCAGTGGGCACTCATTTTATTGCTATAGCCGATGGTGCGTTTTATTTTGACTCTTTACTTTTGACCGAATTAAAAAAAAAGCATTGACATTGGAACTGTATAATAGAAAGCCTGTATTTCACTTCTGCAGTTATCTCTCGAGTTTGTTTTTTTCACATACTCAATGCCATCATCGACACTCATCAATTTCTAGTTTCTGTCATTTCATACTTTTGCTGTGATTTAATGTGAGAGAAGTTAGCAGTAATGATTAACATTATCTTTTTTCGAATTAAATCGCTTACACTTGTCAAATCCCCTCTAAGCTACTCAAAATCCCGTAAAACAACAGCTCACTCAGCCTGCTGGACAAAAGCCGGGCGACTGGGCGAGGTTCTGTGAACAAAGCAGAGCCGGGGGTGCGGATAATCCGCACTAATTAGATATCACCCACATTCATTTTCCGCCAAGACTGAAACTTAGAGCCCCTCAGCATCAGGCTGAGAATAATACAAGCCCATTCAAATAAGTACTTGGGAATCGGTGCTCAACCAGAGGATCATTTTTCACCGGTTGGGTTAATAACAGCAGACAATGGTTCATCCAGCTCCGTGAAGCGATTTCTAAAGTCCGAAACTGTTAAGGATAACTAAGACGCTCGTCCATTAGAGGGTTATTTTCAAGACTTTAACAACATTAATCTTAGTTTATGGTACTTATGAATAATAAAATAGCCTACAATGTTGTTAAAAATCCTTTCTTTTCTTTTTTAAAGAACTGATTGAATCGCTGGCTGGAATTGAATTAGTCTGTAATATTCTTGCAATAGGCCTTTGTTAAAAATGGTAATTAAATAATCTCGTAATTTCAGACACATTAGCCAGCCCAGAGAGGGTTTGTGGAGGTGAGAGAGAAGGTGACAGATTTGACGGGAGGAGGGAAGCTGGCAGGAGCAGAGACGCCATCAGCAGCTGCAGCCAGACATGCGCGTCACACCTTGCTGTTAAGGCCGATTTATGGTTCTGCGTTACACCAACGCAAGGCTAAGGCGTAGGGTACGCGGTACGGTGTACGTAGAGTGCGCGTCGCCGCGTAACCTACGCCATGGGCTACGCCGTCGTTTTAACGTAGAACCATAATTCAGACAGCTGCGCGTTCACACCCAAGTTTAAACAGCGTTTGTAACGGAATTATGTAATAGTTGTCTATAAACAGATAATAGTCCATAAGCCACTAAAAAGAAAGTTGTGTCATCACCTATTAATGCATAAAAAAATGTGTATAAATTCAGTAGAATCAGTTAAAAGGTGGAAAATGAGGCTAATTAGATGCATGTAAATTCTGTTGGAGGAATGTCCAACAAAACAGTTGAAAACTCCCACTTCAGACCTCAGTAGCTTTGCTTTTTTTGCCCACATAGCTTAAAACTTAAGTAAGGGCATTTGTTTATTCAAATTCAACGTAACTAAATAAATAAATACATTGGACAATAAATACAATTATTCCTGTCTTACAAAGTAATCATTTAGACTCTTATGACATGACTACCCTGATGTTAGAAAGCCACTGGGGTTAAAACTATTTATCTAATCAAGTTGTGGTAATCCATGATAAAAAAATTAATAAAAATAATTAAATGACATGAAAATTGCTGCATTTTTAATCAGTTGCTAATTGAACAAGTTTAACTTTTAGTTCCTTATTTGTTACCGGAAAGGTTTTGTGATTCTGAACATAATATTGTTTTTATTGGACAAAGTAAAATTTCAAAATTTACAGAACTGTGGAAGACAATCAGTTCTATGGTTTTTAATCTGATATATTAGCAATTTATAGTTGTGATGATTGAGCATAAGCCTCTTGGATTGCATTTTATATACTGTGATACTGTAATAGGCCTAACCATTTTTGCTTTAGATATGACATACATATCTTAAATCCTAAAGTAATGATATTAGGAGATTTATATTCTGTAAAATAGATTCTGCGTTCTGCTTCTGCATCTCATCATACAAGATATTTTGTGTATTTTGCAAATAAATGACACAGCAAAACGCGCGCATAGTGTTTCCATGTCTTCACATTTATTCAAAAAAGAAAAGTAAAAAGTTTATTAAGAAAACATCCCACATGTGTTGACTTTAATTGCTCCAAAGTCTTTGGACAACCCCCACCTCCCCCTAGCCTGTATGCCTGCCTCCCACCCGGTGCTATCACTGCACCTCGCCCCGGTTTGGCAATATTGGAGACATGTTAGCTGTAGGCTAACAGAACAAGACAGGCACGCAGGCTGACGTTTTCAGAGTGGTAAGAGAGCCCCCATGTGAGAATGCCAAATACCCTTATAGCACCCTAGGGAGCTCAAGAGCACCCTGTTCTGAAGACAATGAAAGAGAATGAATACTGTGATAATCAAAAGAAAGTGCTTTTTGCTGTGGCATCTCAGCTCCCGCTCCTTTTCTGCTCCAGTCAAGGTGTGGCATCGCCTTTCCTCTCCTGCTCGATAGCTGCAAACGAAGACAAAGTGATTCAGTTGGCAGGGTTTGCATTGCAGTGAATATGTCAGAATGTTTCTACAGTTAGTTGACTGCTGATTCTGCAGCTTCTTGACTTGGCTGCTGTGCTTGCTGAGTGTGTGTGAAAGTGATGATGAGGAGGTTCTGACAGGAAGATTACTGCAGGGGAGGAAGGACTTACTGGTGGAGCACCATAGAGAAAAGCAACACATGCAAACTCGGGGGACACTCACTCTCTTTGGTGGGCAGAGGGTTTTTCTCTTTTGTCTCTGTCTTCTTCAGTTTCGTTTTGTCGAAACGGGCGATTTCAGTCATGTCGGGCTTGTCGGACATTTTGACTGTAAAAGATGAGACAGAAACCTCACTGCACAGGTTTGACCTTCGTTGTGAATCAGTACATTGCATATACTGATTAACAATTAAAAACAACGTAATTTCTTTTTGAATAGTCATCATGAGAGCTCTTTGTCTGATATCTGCCATTTTGAATTGAGTTCAGCCAAAGGGAGTGGCTAGGACATGTGCGGCTCACGCTACGTCTGCATGCATGCCTCCCACACATGCTCCGTCCACATATCTGCTGCTCCCACATGCCTAGCTAACATGTGCCTGCTTTTACTCAGCTGTCTGTTCTCTCCTTTGTCTCTGAGGCTCAAGTCTTTGTTCTCTCCCTCTGCATCATCCCTGCCTGTGTCCCTTGTTCTCTGCATTCACCCCTGCAGCCTCGTGGAGGATCCTCTGCAGGCTCCACTGCAGTCATATTCATAACCTAGCCTCAGGTTGGACTGATCAGCCCTTCACAGTCTAGCCCAGTCATGCCTGTGTGAACTGCTACACTGGCAGGGATGCGGGGATTTGACGAGCCCACACGCCTGCAAGCTGGTTACAAGCAAACCGAGCTGCTGCAAAATTACTCCCACTTGGATAAACTTGAATGGGGCCTAATGGAATCAGCCTCCTCATGCAGATAAATCTGCCTGACAGTTGGCTAGATTTTTCAACTGTGCATCTTTTAAATTATTACCTTTCTTCTCTTACAAGAGAGTGTGAATCATCTCAACTAAGACATGGTGCTCATACCCACCACTGCCAAGAATTGGGATTAACAATATGACAAATAAACCTAATTACCCAAACCATATTATCTACTAATCTATTACTCCTGTGTCAATGTCACTGCAATCAGCATCCTTAGTGTCCTACCATTGACATCCTTTCACTGCTGCCAACGACAGCAGCCTCTACCCATCCAGCCACACCCCAACCCTTTGTCTGAGTCCTGCTAAATTAGAGCCAGAAACAATCAAACCAAACAAGGACAAATTAAGAAACATACTGGAGGAGAGGTGAGTCTTTCTTACCGATGTTGCTCACAGCAGTGGGCTAAAATCTACCAGTGAAGGAAGCAGGAAGGGCTAGAGATGCAGAGATGGAGAAGCGAGAGCGACGCGGAAGCTGAGACAGTCTGCCGGTGTGTGCGTGTCTCTCCTGCTACCAGGGTGTGGGTATAAGAGGGAGGGAGGGGGAGAGAGAGAGAGGGACTGAGAGCTTCGTCAGCTTTCCTCCGTCATTAATTAATCATGTTCTCCGGGGAAGGAAAGCAGCCATGGAGAAGCCGTTCAGTGGATATAATGCTGGGCTGATTATGATTAATGAGTTACATGACACACTGTATGTGCTATAAATGAACCGATACAGTATTTGCTGATCCTCAGCTGCTACAATTTAATAACCATTTTCGCAGACATCAGAAATACTGTGACTGCACTTGCTCTGCTGTTGTAATGATCATAGGCTGCAAATGTGTGAACAGTAATGATTATATATGGAATTGTGCTATTTCAGTTTCACTGGGACAAACACATGTCATGGACAGCAATTTACCCTGGATAGTTTATGAGGAGGGTCTCCATACTTGTCCACTAAACTCTATCCAAATTTCTAACAGCATATATATATCTTTCACTCACTGCAATGTGCAATTATGTAAATATCCATCTGTAAATATCCGTCAGTTATCTTTTTTATAGACTAGTATTTCTTATTATTTATCTTTCTTCTTATTATTATTATTGTATACCAGTTTACTGTTTATAGTGTGTTATTATTATTACTGTGTTATTACTTTTACTTTTTCTATTGATGCCTCTTGTTTTTGCACTATCCCCTTTGCTGCTGTAAACTGCAAATTTCCCCTCTGTGGGACTATTAAAGGTTTATCTTATCTTATCTTATCTTATATATATATTTATATTTAGATATTTATATACAATTTTTTTTTCTCACACAACCCAGATTACGAGGCATAAAAGCAAAACCAAACAAGCAAAGACAACAAAAAAACAAACAGTATAACAGGCCAGAATTGAAGTTATGAGGTATGATTATGAATGAAAGTTCCCAGATCTAATTTTAGTTTTTTAAGTATTTTGCTTCCTGTTCATAGACAGCTGACAGATTTTCACATGAACAGAAACACTAAAGAGCAAAAATTTGGTTTTTGAGACCGTTTCACATCAACACAGAGTAAAAACTATATCTGCAGGCTTAAACTGGATTGATTAAATTACTTATTCAATCAATGGGCTGAACAAGTCACAGTACTACTACAACACCTTGTTGGGATTTGAAAAAAGAAAAATAATGATAATTTACACATTGATCTGAGATATGTTTGGAGGAGAAAAAGTATTCATTCAGTAACTTCATTTCAGGAGCATCATCAGCTAAACTCTCATTACAGTAACGATTTGGGAAAGTCGTCCCAACGTTTTACTGTGTACCTATATATTATCCTGCATCCATATTTTATATTCAGAACTGATCAAAGCTTGAGCTGTAAACACCAACATATCACCTCCAGGTCATCTTATAAGAGTTTCTATGTGCTTTTGTGTGTGGGGGATTTTAACAGCCTCATCCTTTTATTTTACACCTGATGAAGCACGTCTTGATCACATCATGCACTATTAAAGCCATGATGTGAGGGGCTCAGGGTCGGGTGCTGACATCATTAAACTAGCTGGCCCTCCCTCTTTAATCTTCCCGGAGGTACAGTTACAGTTACATGCTGCTGATGGCAGCTGTGGGGGAAGCTGTCTGAGAAAAGGCTGCTCTTCTCAGAATAGCATGAGTCAACATGATCTCAGCTGCTGAAATATGAATAGAGAGCTAATGTAGTTCACATATAATTATTATACATATTATTACACATTATATATACACATATATATATATGTATACACACATTATTTGCCTTTATTGTTAACCCCCCCCCCCTGCTGTGCAGTGAAAGTAAAGCATATAGGGTGAATGTAAAAGCTGTTGAAAGTGTGACGTCATTGCATGACTTTGGGTTTTACTGGATTATGTCAACATAAAGACGTCTTTCTGTAAAGATGCTGCAGCACCACCTGCTGGCAGACGCCCTGAACTGCTTCATTAAAGAGCTGCAGATGAGGTTTGCTCATCGAAATAATAACTTTAGCTCTCCAGCTTGCCCCATGGCTCTGTGACGTCACGTCACGGGGAGCACCTGTTCTCCAGCCCACCTGGGGGCCCTTCGGCACTCATTCAGATTCAATGGTTTTCAAATGTGTGTCACTGATTCAGGCTTTCTTGCTTCTATTGAGTTGTTTGCTTCTTTGTGATGCTACGGAGGGGGGTAAAGATCTTTGACCTTCTCTAATTTATCCGAGCCTTCCTATTAACCTTTCTGTTTGAAATGTCATCGTGTTTGAGGCCTGAAGACGGGATGCTGACTGACAAAGGTCAGGCTCAGGGGCCAAAGGATCTGTCAGAAATATCAGACAACCCACTGCGTGTCAGAAGGGGGTGATGGATCAGTAATGCCTTCTGCAGATCTAGTCGTTTCCCAGTGCTCTTTGTGCTCTCCAGATGAATAATACTGGCGGAGATGAACACATGTGGTGTCACAGGCTAAACATCCAGACGATGGCAGCACAGTGCAGGTTTCTACACAATAATAGAGAGGCAGTGATTGCTGCAGCACTCACAAAGACCTGCTGGTTTCCTGCTGTGGACTAAACACGGGGTGGCAGCAGAGGACTGTTTAAACTCTCACCACCAACGTTCACCCACTCCTCAGCTCTAGAAGACAACCTGAATCCTGCCGTCACTCATGCGGTTGTAAAAAGAAAATAAAAAAGAATCCTCTCACGTTTCCAAACACAATTTAGCCCGTACATGTTTCTGGAAAGCAAGTAGTTGTGATGCCAGTGATGTGAGTGGATTCAGCGTCTGAGATGTCAGGAAACCTGCAGAAGGCTCTGATTTCCTCAAAGACAAATAATAGAACACAAAAGCAGGTAAATTTAGACTAAAGGATTGCAGAAAGATGAAGTAAGTAAGTAAATATATACATAAATAAATAAACTTATACCTAAAATTCAGCTGCGGCTTGGGAGACTTTTTTTAATTAATCTTTTTACTGTTCACATGATCTGATCTCTGAAGCAGATGATTATAGTTTTTTTGCTGATTATGCTTCTCTGTAACTCAGAAGAAAAGTGATATATTGGTTTGGGTTAGAGCGGAGGTGACATTTTTCCCATAAGTCCATACTCAGGTAGTTAAAGCGGCGCAGACATCAGACAGTTTAACTAAAACAAAGGCACAGTTCCTGAGCCACTTAAGTCATCGTGTCTCTCAATAATTCATCATCAGACGAAGACTTGCTGTTGTGTGAGCTTGTATGACAACATGTCGCCAGCTCTCATCGCTGATCTGTGCATGCTCCACTGCTTTAAACAAATTAGACAACACTTCCTTTCCCAAAACCCCAAGACTCGTGACATTTAATTTGCACTTTTGCATTTGTTCTTTTTTTAATTCTAACATTCAAATGGATTAGATACAATAGTCAATAAATGAAGCTCTTTTTTCTTTTCACGTCAATCTCAAGTTTGTACTATAAACTTGAAACTATATATTTATGAAGTTGTACATAGTGATTTAACTCTAATACTCTAATGCAGATATGAAAAGGCCAGAGAAAATTCTTTTCCACTCTGTAAGCCTCTCTAGGAGTGAGAACTGAGGCTCTAATTCATCTACATACAAAGAAAAATCAGAAAAAGAAACTTGTGGGTTTTTCCGCAGGCAGGCAGCGGCGAGCAGAGTGTTTTTCAGTGTTGCTGCTGGATGTGTGAGCAGGGTCAGGACGGGGCAGGCTCAGTAGAACCAGATAAGCGGCCTCCCCGGATCCTGATCTCCTCCACTAATGATCCAGTGTTTGATTGCTGCCCTGTGCTCCATCATCCGGCCAATGAGCTGGGAGCATCTCGGCGTGGAGGAGTTATCTCACCTAGCCAGCTGGAGGCCGGAGACAGAGATGAAAAGGGGAGGAGGAAAAAAGGCAGCGAGGGAGGAAAGAAGATGAAGGGAAAAATAAGGAAGGAAGAGAGAGACAGAGATTAGATCTCCTACAGATTACAACACTGCTATAGATAAGGAGAAAAAAATGCTTTAAATCATCTTATGGGATAAAGTAGACTAATGTCAGTCTGTAAATTTGATACCCATAATTATCTGTTTGTAGTGATGTGTGTTTGTGTGTGTGCAAACATATCAAAGCAAACATTCCCCTGTGCACTTTCTCTCTTTCAGCATCCTGGTTCAGCTGTTCCTCTGCTTTCTCTGGGCCACGTGTAAAGCACATTTTATATACAGGATACTAAAGATGACCATTTCAACTCTTCACAATCTGCAACACCTCAAAAAGAGAGTTGCTCCTCGCTGCCACAGTCTGAGCACATCAAAGCACAACAGTGATTAAAAAGGATGGATCAGGCGACATTTGCTCTGCTGGAAGTTTTACTGGCCCATTATTAGATAACCAGTAATTGTCATTTTGTGCAGCTGCAGATATGGTAACCCCGAAGCCTCAATCCGTAACTACACAGTCTTGTTTTCATCTTTTCATGCAGCCTAATAACGGGGTCCAAGTGGTCGCTAAATATCAGGTTCTTTATCTGAGCTGATCCACTATAGCGCTTCTGATGCGTAGTTAAGAGTTAAAGATCTTCTCAACGGAAAAAAGCAACAACTTCTCAGTCAGAAAGACATTCAAGGACGAGGACAGATGGAATAAAGACCCATCCACCTGTGTGACATAAATAGACCATGAAATGGCATAATGCAAGACAAAAACATAGACTTTCAGTTGAATTCAATTCAGCTGTGTTTAAATCATGGCAAACGCCATCCCAAGGCACTTATAAAATACAGTTCACCTCATTCCAAACGAGTCTAATGAATACAAAGCCGATAAAACAC
This sequence comes from Cololabis saira, assembly GCF_033807715.1. Lineage (NCBI taxonomy): Eukaryota > Metazoa > Chordata > Actinopteri > Beloniformes > Belonidae > Cololabis > Cololabis saira. The sequence continues at coordinate 37,730,494 of NC_084593.1, read as the reverse complement.
CAATAACAACTATTGCTTGGCTATTACAACCCCCCATCCTGAAGAAAGCATCAGGCGACTGAGGAAAGGAAAACCCCCCCTGTGTATAAACCTATGCAGAATAAACAAATATCAATAACATTAGAAAAATATGATAAAATAGAACAGTATTGACAATACAAGGACATTTCTAAATCAAAATAACCAATCAAAACTACAACAATCAGAAAAGAAATTTGTAATGAGACTGCATTCACAATAAGAAGCCACAATCCACTGACTGCACGGAGCAAGTAGAACGCAGAGATCCCTAGGTGACGCTCAGCGGCTAAAACCTCGAGTCAGAACCAAACAGGGAGAAAATGCATTTAGCTACAATGCCACAAAGAGATGAAATGCTTGCTGTTGATGTTAAATGAGCCCCAATTCCGTCCTACCCTCCACAGGTTACCGGTGTGTGGTACAGTCCCGCTGTCTGTGTAAATGCTTCACATCCTCACTTCTGGCACACAACCAGATTAGTCACAAACAAAAAGTCCCCCAAAAAAATATGCCAATGAACAGAAGAGGGAGCTGAAATGACACGATAGGCAACAGCAGCTTATGGTACAAAACAGTGGTCCTTCTGTGCATGTTAGTGACAGCAATGATCACAAGAACAGATCTAAAAAAAGAATACAAAAATCAGACTAATATGTTTACCAAAAAAGGGAAGAGATTTGTCATCACATGAGAGATCAGTGATCGACAGATGAAATGATGAATGAAAGGGCTGCGTAAGCTCACATCTCTCTTTTCCGATTCACTACCTCGTCTTCCTTTTTCATGCGTTTCCGCGACATAGTTCAGAATCAGAATCAAAATCAGAATCATCTTTATTGGCCAGGTTCGAACATTGTCCAACAAGGAATTTGACTCCGGTAGTTTCGCAGTAACGTGCATTTACTGTTGGTAGTGTGCAGGGATCTGTGATAAAACATCACGATTAGATAATACAGAGGTTTGTAGTGTTTAGTGAACTGGCCAACAACATCCCCTTTTTATTCATGAAGCAACCTTTTGAATATGACCAGTGGTTTCTTTTTGATGTGGGTTCATTCTGTCAACTTTATTATTTTTCTTTGATGAACAAAAACTTCATCATATTAATACTTAATCACATGCAACTTCAGTCTAACTTTGAAAATATACTTTTCTACCATCAAGTAAAGGCACTCTTGTAAATTTCAAAAAAACACACATTTTTGGAGGAATATATCAAATAAATTCAGACACGATAGCTCTTAGTATTCATATAGGTGCTCCTGCATTGCTAAAATTAAATTCTATATGTTGTATTTAAGTAGAATTTCTTCAGAGCAAAAGGATTGATGAAGTCTCTCTGGTTTAAGACACTGAATGCAAATCTGTTTCTGCTTTTTCAGGAGAAAAAAGTTATGATACTCCAGTACAAAGTATACTGACACAGCTAGTTGGGATTTGGGTAAAAGTTTGGATTTTAAATCTAATAGGAGCGGCAGCTCCTTCAATAATTGGACTTGATGTGTATGCTTTGCTGTGAAGCGACTTAATTTTCATAACGATGTTCAAAAAATGTGTTTTTTTTGTTATTGTTTTTTTTTCCCACTTTTTCTGAGCTCCAACAGTAGATGTTTTCGTGCTCCTGCGCTGAGCCAACGAACCGTCCTCTGACAGCAGCTGGTGATGAGGCAGTCCTTTGTGACCTTATACAGTAAGAGGGCTTTTAGTGGTTTACTGTATTATTCAAATAAATGCTGTGTGGGCTGAGTGACTCAGAGCTGCTTTTGTTAAAGGAAGTTTGAATCGTTTCGTGGTGAAAAAGCACTCCGTTACCGTCCTCACTCTGAGCAACTGTTGGCCTAGCTCCCTGCCAGAATTATGCCTTTAGTCTACAAAGCTGAGAGAGCTGTGACTGCTGGCTGCTTGTAAAACACTAACCTAACACTAACTAACTGCCCTGCACTTCCTTAGATGTTTCCTTGCTCTATCACATCTGATTCAAATGAAGTATTGATAAACAAGATCGCCTCATCCAAGTACCCGAGGACCAGGATGAGGAAACATCGGATGTTTGTTTACAGCTGATTTCGGGCAGGTTTTTTCAACCTTTTTGAGAAGTGGCACACTTTTCAGAACATTAATAATAAAAAAAATATCCTGCAGCACACCACCACCCAATAACGCGAGTTTTGTCACCGCCATCTCTTGCATGCATCAATATGCATGCAATGCATCGCTATTCACTGACAGAGAAGAATTACTCTGCATGTCACTATACTATAACCACAAATTATCAACAATGGCAAATCACGGTCTCTAAATAATAATTTGTTTAGGCAAATTAAGTGAGATTGGACAATTTCACCCAGCACATTTAAAAATCTCCTGCAGCACTGTGGTTGAAAATCACTCACGTCGGGTACTTCTACATCACCTTCATACTCATCATACTAACAAACAGTTTTCCGACTGGTTGAAAGTCTGAGGCTTCTGCAATGTCTTCTGATTGGTTGAATCTCGGGGCAGGGAACCTCACGATATCCAGCTACCAGTCAGGAAGCTCCAAAACCTGCTACAAGAAACATAACATTGAGAGATTACTTACATTTTCAACAATGGCCATACTCCTAGCCATACATGTCATGAAAGCGACTAGAGACAACTTGTATTGTAATAGATGACATACGTAAAATTGAATTGAATTGAAATACTCGCTCTGGCAGACCCCCGTGACCCTGTACAGGATTAAACTGGTATAGAAAATGCATTGATGGATGAAATATTCACAACAATATACACATTTCTTCCAAGACATTATTTACTAAAGGTTTGCGTGTGTAAAAACGTGTGCAAACTTGACATCACCCGCAAACCAATGTGCAAGCTGATCTACTAACAGCGTGCAAAGAGGACTGCGCCTCTCAAATGAGCAAAATAGCACACGCTATTCATTTAGTACTTTTGCCCTGATGAATAATCAATATGGGGCGTACCCGCCAGAAAGTGCTAAATACTGGGAGGGGAAAATGCAAATATCTCTATTTACCACACGCAATGACATTTACCAAGCCTGAAAGTTTTTGCGGGGATTGTGATTGCGTCTGTATTTAATACGTTCGAAAGGAAGGTGCTAATCTGCCCAGCATTACGCAGGGATGCTTGTTGGTGCCTGATTTGAGGACTGGGGTGGGGATGGCTCAACTTGTGGTGAGGATTCTCCACATGCAAAAGGAGAAATATTTTATTTGAATGTTAAATCGAGTATTATTCAGCAAAAGGTTGCCACAGGAGGCGCATTCATTTTTTTATTTGTGATAATAAATAAATCACGTGTTTTCATGGAGAAAAAAGTGTTTCTTATTGTGCGCCTATACTACTCTGCAGTTGTCATACCCCGGTGTTGTGCAGTAAAAGCACCCCCTCGTCTGACAAAAATTATATTCTCATTCGGCAGGGGTGCTGAATACGGCACAACAATTTGCCTCTTCCACTAATATCTCTAACTCCAACTCGTCAAATTTCATTTTGCGCTCGCAAACCGTAAGACACGCAACACCTCATTTAAATACTGCTGTTTGCACCTGTTATCAATTGCGCACGCAATCTTAGTTGATCACCCGCAAAACACACAACAACAGCACGTGCAAACTTTTTCAGTGCACACGCAATTTAGTACTCTTTATTTAAGATCTTAGTAAATCGGGCCCTATGGAAACAACAACACAGTTTGCCGGGAGCAGATGCTGATCACTCCTTTCTTTTCCGCTGATGGAGAGGGTCCTGCAGTCCACATTGCATTGCCATGTTTCTCCAGTGTTCCAAGAAAAAATAGAAAAAACATGACTCTGGAGTGGATCCTTTTACTCTCTTTCTTGTTTTTCTAATTCTCATTCTCTCAAGGTGAGTTGGTTGGTTGTAATATGGAATTTCACCACTAGATGTCACTAAATCCCCATCGAACATTTCTCTGAGTATCAGGAATAGCAGAAGGAAGCAGAGTAATTAGAGCCCGAACTTCAACCACGTCTAAACTAAAAAAATGTTGATGAAAACAGCAACATTGACTTCCTCAAGAAAAAAGAAAAAGAAAAAAAGTCACTTGCTCTAGGTGCCTTCAGTTGTGTTTGATGGGAGATGAAAGCGCAGTTTTGGTACAACTTATTTGATCAATACGTTTTGATGTTGCAAACACTTCACTATAAAACATCAAATTATAATCGCAAGACAGATTACTTGTATGATCAGAGTAAAAACATGATCAGTGGGAGCTGAAATGAAAGAATAATTACAGTGCGCCAAGTTTAAGAAGCTTTGTTCCGTCTCCAAGGTTGAAATTGTAGTTAGTGACCTTTTCTCCTTCTTCTTTGTATTTTAAAGCCATATTTAACCCAGTTCTGAACTTCTGCTAATGCTCATTTCATCTTCTCCGAAGCAGATAATGCAAACATATGTTTTTAGGATCTTTGTCTTTTTGTAATATTCGTTAATAGTTATGTTGAAATATGCTTTCTGAGAAAATATTTTAAGATATTATATACACACTGCCCTCTGACACACACTAAAGATTACTGTGCCAAAGGAAAGTAAAAAAACATACATAAAGAAGCCTTCCCGAGTGTTTTAAAATGCTCCGTCAAAGACTGGGGTCTCTTTGATTTATCTGTAATGAAATGCAATGGCACTGCCAGCTCTGTCAGCTCGTGTTTCTGAACCTTTGAAAGGAGAGATCAATACAGAGGTTGGCTTGTAAGTGGATGTGAAGTGACAAGGTCAGCATGTAGACGTGGCTTTAGGAAAGGCAGCCAAGACATTGGCTGACAAAACAAACAAAAAAAATCTTTTTATTAGGATCAAAGAGAGGCCTGTCACTGGCGAAAACACACACAGGGTAGAGAAAACCACACAAGTATACTCTGTTTCATTTTGGTCCACAGATCATAATGAGAGGAACTGCAGGATCAGTGCAGTGACAGGCGACTTCTTGTTACTTTCACAATGAGCAGCCGAACGAGGACTTCTGTATGAGCGCGATTGCGTGTGTCTCTGAAGCCCAAAAGGCACACCTCTTCCTTCCTTCCTTCCTTCAAAAAAAGTATTCACTTATCTGTCAGGCACATCCAGGCTGCTCGTATGACATCTGTGGAGTTAGAAATTGAGACATGTTAATAAAGTGGAAGCACATCTTGGGGAGAGCGGGAGGCAGGGGACGGGGACCGGGATGATTCAGCCTTTTATTATGCACCTCTCTGCAGCATCGGCAACAAAACAAAGCTAGTTTTGCTGTGTTGTTGCAGCTCGGGGTTGGGTGGGTGCGAGGTGACAGCCTTTCAGGAATCCCTGCTCCAACACCTGAAAGGCTTTGGCACTCTTCTTCTGACACAGAGAGATTATTAAATGTCCCTGTGTGACTGCTTTTGGGTTTTTAATTTTTTATTTTCAAATGCACACGCTCACAACACAACGCCGGATGACTGCGTGTGTTATTGTGTGCATGTGAACGTGCAGGAGCATCATCTCGGGTGCAATATGCTGAACGTTATCTCCACACAGCCACCTGTTCATATGAAGGGAGTCAACAAACATCATATGAATTCCAATAAGGCTCACCCTCGGAGTACACACACTTCATCAACATGGAGCTAGCAGTGTTCACTGTAATCTAAATCCCTTATTTGAAAGCTTTCTCTGTGTGTGTGAGGCGGGAGGACGGTGGAGAGAAGGGAGATTAAAACTGACAGTATTCATTGGTCTTTAGGCGAGGTTGAGACAGTAGGTCTTTGGTATCAGCAAAGGATTGATCTCAGTGTTAATTAACAAGAACCAAGCTCATCAAGCAACAGACACATAAAACAGAGATTACAAGGTGCATATTTAACAACGGACTGTGAGGATTCTCTCATTTTAATTGTAGACTTGTGCTAATACTTGCTCTGCAAGGACCCCCCACACACACACACACACACATTTTTTTTTTCCTGGAGTCTCCTGGAGTGACATCAAGATGTGTTAATATGGCCTCAGGCCAAAGTTTTGTTAGCAAAAACAAAAGAAAAAAGTCTTCAGCTGCAACACTTGAAGTAGTTAAATATTCACCTCACATCCTGCTCCCATTTTCTGCAAGGAAACAAGACTTTTCAAGCTGGAAACGTGTCAAGAATTAAAGCTGTTAATCCCGAGGATTAATACAATTGAGTTTGCTGGATTGTGGTAATGCCCTGTTTGCTAAGCCTTGCCCATTAGGTACCTGCTGCTGTCACACTTGGTTGGCTTCACAGGAAATTGCCTGGTTTTAGGAAGCCAACAGTATGCCAAGGCATTTGAAGTGAACCACAGAAATCCACTTGCATGCACACACTTGACACACGGAGCAAAAAACGGGCAAGTGTTGCTGCTCATGTCCTTTGGCTTCATGAGTCCAATTACAAACGCTGACCCACGCTTGTCCATGTGCATGCCGGTGTGTGTCTGCAGGCAGGTGTGTCAGCAGACCCTGACAGCCAGATTTCATGCACCACAAGCGATGGCACAAACAGAAGCGCTCCACCTCGGAGTGGTAGAGATTGGCCGGCTCCTACTGGAGGCTTTCTGGAACATGGAGCCACTGTTCACCAGTTACCATACCGCCTCCTCCTCAAACGATCTGCCGAGAAGGTCGCAAGCACTGAAATGCTTGTCAGTTTACATCTTGTCAACTGGGAAAATTGTGCTTTTTTTGTTTGTGTCTAAAATCACACATTTGACTAAGTGTTTGAATGAACTAGAAGTAATTACCGTATTTTCTGGACTATAAGCCGCTACTTTTTTCATAGGTTTTCAACCATGCGGCTTATACAAAGGTGCAGCTATTCTGTGGATTTTTCTTCCGCTGCTCAGGCGCTCTAACTGGAATTAGAATCAAAACTAAGACAAAATAAATGCAAAGAAGAATACGCTACTTCTTCTTTAGCAGATAGAAATTGGTAGAAGCAGATTTCAAAACAGATATATAAATAGCGGTTATTTTCTCTTGGTTCTGTCCCATTTTAATCAGCAAAGCTGCTGTCGTGTTAAAAGACACTGTTAGGAAAGGATCTATTTAGGTACAAACATGTACATCATTTACAGTTCAAAATCCTTCTGTACATGTAGTAAATATCTAATCTAACAACATAAATATCTGCGGCTTGCATATCTTTTTTTTTTAAATAGAGCGGATGTGGCTTGTATGCAGGTTAGGCGTATAGTCCAGAAAATACGGTAATTCAATTCCGGTTTTACGAATTGACCCGGTCATAATGTAAAATGGCACAAAAGAGTATTTTTCATCTTAACCAATCCATCTCAATTTCATTTCAAGGAATATTTGATTACTTTCAGGATGTTTCATTGAGCTCTTGAGGTCTACTATCCCTACCATAATGTTACTTTGGGGCAAGAGACTGATTAAGAGAATCTCAGACTGTTGTAAAAGCGATTTCACTTCCACACCTGGTTTTTTGTGCTGCTTTAAACGTCTCTGTTTGATTCAGGCAAACACGAATAAACCAAGTGGAAAGGTATTACATGGGTAAACCTTGTTTCCTAAGATAGTCCTTAAAATTAAATTTTAATATTTCAACCTAAAAAAAAGAGAGAGAGAAAACAGTTTTAACCCCCTAATTGTCTGCTCAGCCCTCCTGGATTGCAAAAACCTTCTCAGTCTCTAAGAAAGAGAGAGGATGACTCTCTTTAAAACGGCAGTGACCTTGGCGGAGGATGTTGACTCCCTGTGCCCATCGAGCTGTGATTTAACTGTGACATTATTTACAGTTTAGAAAAGGAACTGAATAACAATTAAGATTAATACAGCCACGAACCACAACAAGCTTTAACATTTTAGAGGTGACATGGGGGGGGGGGGGTGAATTTATGCGAGTGCTCTGGGCTTTGAGTTGTGGTTCGCTGGTTTTGACCCGCCAGTATAGAACTTCTAAGTGACCACACTGGGCTATTTCGTAATTACGACCTTTTTCCTTCTGCTGCAGAGAATGTGTCTTTCATTTATTTTGGTAAGAATGTCTGTGATTCATTGTGAAGGATGTCTCATGCAGTTATCATATTTGTGGTCCTCGCTCTGTAACAAGGTAGTGTCGTCTCTGTTTGCAATTTCAAAAGCACTGGTAGTGCTCACAATGATTCATCGTACCTGAATGAAAAATTTCAAGGGGAAAGCACAGTTTGTGAACTGACTAGCAATTGTAATTATAGTACATGTAACGTACTGTTTTGAAAAGGGAGAGGCAGTCTTTACCTTTATAGAACTGGCCGGACTCTCCTCTGTGCAGAAAATTAGAAGGTGGTGCAATGGCACTACTGTGTGAAACCTTGGTGTTGTTTTTGATCAGGATTTGTCATTCAAACAGCATATTAACCAGGTTAACCAGGTTTCCATCACAAATATTAGGAGCATCGTCCCCCAGAGTGATGCTGAAAAACGAATTCATGCATTTGTAACTTCTAGACAACGTTAGCATTAGCAGCGTGTCCAAGTCTGAAACGGCCGAGCTCTGCGATATTTGCAAGACCTAATAGCACCTTACGTTCCTAGTAGAGTTCTCCATTCTCAAAGTGCAGGTTTACTCATTACTCACTCAATAGTTCCTAGAGTATCTAAATGTAGATTTGCTTCTTTGTAGATATGAGATCCTGACCTGCAGACCCCCCATTCTCTGGCCACATTGGTGTCTGCTGTCTACATCTGTATGTAGTCATCCCTGTACTGAATCAGTTAGCCATTGTGTCTGTGTATCTGCTTTCTCTGTTCTTCATTCCCTCTGTCTGTTCCCTCTTTTCCTGCTCTGCCCAGCTGGTCTCCAACAGGAGGGTCCCCCTTATGATCCAGGTCCTGGTCCAGGTTTCTCTAGCCACTTGAGTTTTTCCTTGCCTCTGTTTGGCTTAAAGTTTTTCTCCCACTAGGGGAGTTTTTACCTGCCCATTGTTTATGTAATTATTGCTCAGGGGTCATGTTCTGGTGAAGCACGTTCTGGAAAGCACTTTAAAACAATTTGTATTGTAATAACCGCTATATAAATAAAATTGAAATAAATAACAATCGGGGCCAGAGCTAGTATAAATCCTGCAGTAATCAGATGTCAGCATGCATAAAACGGTTCAGAACAAATAAAACCTAATCTGACCCTTTGGATCATCTTCAAAGAAACCAAGAGACTACATTGGGTTTCATCAACTGACCACTGGGGGCTGGCTCCGAAAATCTACTTAGGATTTAGCACGCTGTAGAATTGAATTGAAATTGAGCGGTCGATGTACTGGACCGTCGTGGTGAAGAAGGAGCTGAGTCGAAAGGCAAAGCTCTCGATTTACCGGTCAGTCTACGCCCCTACCCTCACCTATGGTCATGAACTTTGGGTAGTGACCGAAAGGACAAGATCGTGGATACAAGCGGCCGAGATGAGTTTCCTCCGCAGGGTGGCTGGACGCTCCCTTAGAGATAGGGTGAGGAGTTCGGTCACCCGGGAGGAGCTCGGAGTCGAGCCGCTGCTCCTTCACATTGAGAGGAGTCAGCTGAGGTGGCTTGGGCATCTGTACCGGATCCTCCTGGACGCCTCCCTAGGGAGGTGTTCCAGGCATGTCCCTCCTCCCTAGGGAGGTGTTCCAGGCATTTCCCACCGGGAGGAGACCCCGGGGAAGACCCAGGACACGCTGGAGAGACTATGTCTCTCGGCTGGCCTGGGAACGCCTCGGACTCCCCCCGGAAGAGCTGGAGGAGGTGTCTGGGGTGAGGGAAGTCTGGGCATCCCTGCTGAGGCTGCTGCCCCCGCGACCCGGGAACGGACAAGTGGGAGAAGATGAGTGAGTGAATGAATGAGTAGAATTGAACCTTTTTTGTGTTTTTATTTTCTCCTCTACCAAGCTTTATTTACAACAACAATACCAAAGACAAGACAAATGAATCTGCGTTACAGAAAAATATAAAAAACAAAAGCGTTTAAAGGCTGAGTAATAAAATACAAAAAGCTCGAGCTAAATTTAAAAAAGATTAAAACAGATGAAATGCAAGATAGACAAGTTACAATGCATTGTGGGAGATGACTGAAATGCAGCAGTAAAAAACATGGTTGAAGATGAAGCTTAGTCATTGGTACCTTCGTGCCATTTGACCGACCTACTGTATGTCATAGACATAAAGAAATTGTGTCAGGTCAAGTACACACAAATGAAACATCGTTGCAGCTACGTAGGTCAGTAGTAAAAAAAAAAGATTTAATATTTCCTGTTATTGGAGTACAGCATCTTCACCTTCCTGTTCAGATACAAGATACCTTGTACATATGTACTTTCACACTTGCCCTTAGCTCACTCCTTCACTCTTCAATGAATCCACTGCTTAGAAATAGGCTATAGCCCCGGGCGTTATCTTCCGTTTCCAACATGACTTCCTCTCGTGTTGCTCTGCCATTGCCAATTATCGGTCACTTCATTATATCTATAGTGATGCTGCTACCATTCCCATTCCTATTTATCTCCTCTCACCCAATGCCATATCCATGTTAAGCACCCTCAGGGAGGAAATGTAGTAATTAGCATGCTGATGCATGCACCAGTGGTGTTGCTGTAACTAGTTGAACAGCTATTCCCGCTCCTCACTCTGTGGTGAAACACTGGGCAAACCTGTGATGGGTGTGTGTGTGTGTGTGTGTGTGTGTTGGTGTGTGTTTGCTACGATGTGTCTTGTAATGAGCTGCAACTAATACAGCAGTAAATACTGTTCTTGTCAGAATAAAAAGGTATAACGCTGACGACAGATGCTCTCACTATGTGGTCTAGCACTGACTCATTCCCATCTATCGGTCTGTCCTTCAGTGCGTCTCTGTATTTGTGCGTGGGGTTGTGTCGTTACATAAGAATCCACACAGTTTCACAGTTAGGATGTGCACTGTTCAGTTGTGCAAACAAAGAAGCGAGGGAGTGTTACCATGACAATGGCATTAGAAACTAACCTTACATCAAACCGTGTGTATATCTGTGTGTGTGAATGTGTATATATACATACATATATAATCACGTTTCTTTTTTGCGTGTGTGAGTACTTCTGCATTTGCATCCATTAAAGTCAAACCGGGGAAAATGTGCCTCTTGGTGCACTAAAGGAGAAAGAGCAAGGGTAGGAGGATGGTGATGAAATGGATAGCAGAGAAGAGATTTGTTTTTGGAAAGGGAGACATGAGATGGAGAGGACAGGATGGAAGGCAAAATTGAGGATGCGGGGGAAGTTAATTGGTGGGGGGCTGGGTTAATTTTTGGGCCCAGATGTTTCTAAATGATCCTTTGAGAAATTCCCAAATTCCCCTCCCCCTTTGCAACCCCCACCCCCAAGCTTTCACGACTGAATATGCCATTTTGCCGATGCTTTGAGCAGCCTGTGCAGCTTTGCCAAAGCTATGAGTAAGCTGCGCGTGGGCTTGTGCAGCATGTCTGTGTGTTTGCGTCGTACTTGCCTGGGAGTGAGCGCATATATTTGACTTGACCTACTCTGGTCAGATTAGTGGTGTCTTCTCAGGGAAATGTTACCGGGGTGTGAATCCATGTTTGACCCACAGAGTGGGTCATCACTCCTTCCTCACAGGTATTCCATCTCACCTCGTTTCCCCGGCAACACCAGCTCACTCACAGGCTCTCAGATATGTGAAGTAAGGTGTTACAGCACATTACATTCTCTCTCTTGAGTTTTCACTTTTACTTCTAGGGCTGGTGATCGATTAAAATGTCAAGAATCGATTCAATTCCGATTCTTAAGATTCATAAATCGATTATCAAGATTTGATTCGATTCGATTCGATTCCGATATTGATTTGGGTTAGTGTTATTAAAACTGTTTTTTCAGCTGTTGCATGAATTATATGACTGTAGTTATGCAAAATATTACTACTAGTATTATATTGAGATTAAACAGCAAGTATTGGCAGCTAATGATGCTGTAAGGACCAATCAGCTCCCAGAATGCTGACAGAACTGCTTTCAGAAACATCATGTGGGTCAGAATTACCAAACAGATCCAGGGCAGCAAACAGAGATGGAGGAAATCGGTTTTATTTTTTCCCACATTCCGTTTTTATTTGTTCCATTTTCTGTCTATTTTGGTTTTTAATTTTTGAGCATTTGATTTTTATCATTTTTTGCAAATGTAACCCCAAGAAAGTATATACCGTATTTTCACGACCATAAGGCGCAACTTTTTTTTTTTTTTTTTTTTTTTAAATGTGCCGGGCGCCTTAAGAAACGGTGCGCCGTGTCTATTACCTGAATTACGGTAATGTAAGGCCGGCCACCATGTGAATGGTAAAAAGAGAAGGGGGCGGGGGAAGCCCCGGTGAGTTGCGACGTGAATGAGACTCCACTGAGCTGATTAATGCGAAACAGATGATGAAAACGTTTAAGGATTTGCTTGATGTGTAAAGTGAAATAAAATACAATCAAACTAAGTTTTGCTTCCGCTCTATTTAAATAAGCACACTTGTTCTGCATCGCGCGTGTGTTTTGCATGTCGGGAACCGAGGAAGCACCTGCCGTGGGTTTGCGGGTCCGATCGCCGGTTCCCCGGGGCAGATCCGGCTGAAATTCCAGTGCTCTTTCCCCGGGAGCCCCTACAACAGTGCATGCGGGCTCCTCCGGTCCCGGCTGGTCGGAACCGTCCACGTTCCCCGGTTAAAGCAGCGGCTGGAGCAGCGCGGTGATCGGCGCTGCTGCAGCCGACTTCCTGGTTCCCCAAGCGGGGTCCGATGACCTGGTTCCCGGCCGCTTTGCGAGCAGAGATTTCAGGGGTCTGTCCCAGGTCGGATCAACTTCAACCTGCGAGATTTTCAGGCAAATCTGTCGGTTTGATCTCCAGTAACCAAGATGCAGAGGATGCGCTCAGGAGCCGCCAGGCTCCCGCCGCGGGTTTGCCGGGCCAGGGCGCACCATCCCCGGGGCAGATCCGGCCGAAATGCCGCTGGTCTTTCCCCGGGAGCCCCTGCTCCCATACAGGTGGATGGCTTCGGTGTCGGCCGGTCCGAACAGGTCACATTCCCGGTTAAAGCCGCTGTGATGCGCGCTGCTGCAACCCGACTTCCAGGTTCCCGAAGCTGGATCAGATCAAATTCTCCTGGTTCCCACCCGCTTTAGGAGCAGGGATTTCAGGGGTCTGTCCCAGGTCGGATCAACTTCAACCTGCAAGATTTTCAGGCAAATCTGTCGGTTTGATCTCCGGTAACCAAGATGCAGAGGATGCGCTCAGGAGCCGCCAGGCTCCCGCCGCGGGTTTGCCGGGCCAGGGCGCACCATCCCCGGGGCAGATCCGGCCGAAATGCCGCTGGTCTTTCCCCGGGAGCCCCTGCTCCCATACAGGTGGATGGCTTCGGTCCCAGCCGATCCGAACAGGTCACATTCCCGGTTAAAGCCGCTGTGACGCGCGCTGCTCCACCCCGCTGGGGAGAGACGGGCTCTGCGCGGTGGAGGATCCGCACAACGGGGTATGAAAAGTTTATTTACTGTTGTGCAGAAAGTGACTGACACCGAGGAAATTCGGACTGGCGCAGCTGAATTAGCGGAGCTCTTTAATGCAGAAACAGAGGTTTTGCTCCCGCTCTATTTTTTAAATAAGCGCTTGTGTGCTTGTGTGTGCGTTCTGCATGTGTGTGCGTTCTGCAGCGGGTGTGTGTGTTTTCCGGCCGGCGTGTTTTGCGGCACGCGTGTGTGCAGCTCTGCTCTGTAGACTGCGCCTTTTGGGTCGGTGCGCCATATGTATGTTTTAAATCTAAAAATGACACACAAAAATGAGGGTGCGCCTTTCCACACGGTGCGCCGAATGGTCGCGAAAATACGGTAAAGTAATGAAATATAGACAATTTATGCAATTATAACCTAACACTTTAATGTTTTCATACCTTTAAACATATTTAAAGGCAAAAACATGGCACCAGTTATTCTAAACAAAAAAATAACCAAAAGTTGTAATGTAATGATGAAAAAAAAAATAAATAAAAGAAAAGAAAAAAAAATCGATCTTTTGACTTATGAATCGATTTTTAGGAATTAATATGAGAATCGATTTAGAATTGGGAAATCGATTTTTTCAACACAGGCCTATTTACTTCTACAATCATAAAAGAAAATGTTACACAATGGACAAAATATGACCGGTGGATGGAAATGGTCCACAGGTCATGCCCATTTAGGAGTACTTTCACTAGTTTTTCAGATGTTGTCAGTGGAATCCAAGAAGGACGGGGTCCACATGAGAGCGATGATGAGGAGACAGCAGTGAGTCATCACAGGGAAGACTGACTATACTGGGATCATCCTGCTTCCTGTATTACTCAACCAGCACCACCAGGCTCCTCCATATCTCTATCTCCCATTAGATCATTGATGCTAAATCTAACTGTGTCTTGTCCATTTGGTTCCTCTTTTTTTAAGTTACCGTATATCCTGGAATTGACATGTAATTGTTTGATTATGGTCTTTATTACATCCTTTTGCATCTGCCTTTTTTAGCACACCTTGTTTACTATAAGATTTACTGCTCTCTGTATGCCATGATAGGGTTACATGCTTGAATAGCTCAGGAGCATATGTGAAACCTATCTGATTACACCCATAGATGGCCGGACTGCTTTATACAGATTTGATTTTAAACTCACACATGGCGGAGCTATTTTCCGCTGTCTATGGTTATCTTTTCCTTCTCAACAGTCCCCCTTTGGTCCTTAGGAATAGGACCAACTCCAATAAAACATAAAAGGACAACCATAGATCCTGGTCACATGCAAAAATACAGGTTTAACACAGTAAATAGAATATACATGGTAACATATCGTATGAACAGAAAGGAATATAAACTAAGTGATGAGCACAGCGTACTATGATATCAGGCCTACTTTTGTAGAGGTTGTTTTCCATTAAAATTTTTCCCCTTTTTCCAAAGATTGTCTGACTTGTTTTTCTCTTGCCCAAAGGCAAGTAAGGAGAGCAATCATGCCATGTACTCCCTTTTTTGACATTTAGACATTAGCGATAAGTTGGAATACTTTTTTTTAAATATTTACAATCATTTCATGAGGAGAGGTAAGATGGTTTATTCCAAACAAGGAACATAAGTAATGATAATAAAAAAAACAGAACAACTATTTTCTTAATGAAGCTTTGATAAGTGATAACAGGGTGTATACTTTCACTTCACAGTTCACAGTTTTGACTCATTTCTAATATTTGCTTTCTGTGTTGCTGGAATTAACAGAATACCAACTAATAACAACTCATCTGATATATGTTTTACGCAGGAAATGTTTTTTGTTTTTAAAATTTGCTCGTCAGTTACAGTAGTAGTTAGATGCAGTCAGAGTCCAGTGCACTGAAAGAGATACATTTACTAGACATCTCGACACAAACAGAGGATATTTAGAACTACTTAGAGGCAGTTATTAAAACACAATTAGCTGTCTAAGTTGGTGTAACATTAGCACTTGTGTTTCATGGTTGAAAGCTCCATTGTGACTGGATTTGAGTTTGGGTTTTGGAAAAGCATCTGCTCAATCCTTTTTTCCGATATTGCCAATGCCAATTTTTCTTTATTCTTGAAAGTGTTAATGCGACTAAGGCTGCTTTCTTCTCTTACTAGAAATCTTGACTGCATCGTAGTCATGAACCACTCCTGTTTTCACCCTCGACATCAACCGTGTTTCTCACAATTATTGGTTCAAACAAATATGTTTGATTTGTCAAGCACGTGTTTCTATTTTCCAGATGTTTTTGACCAAGCACTGATGTGAAAAGAAGAAAAATCCCAGGGAACATCTTCCAACTCTTTTAACAGGAGAAGAATACTTCTTGACCAGTGGTTATATTTAGCATCCCGAAAGCCTTTTAACGTTCATATAATTGCACCGGTACCAGCTCAAAGATGGTATCTGGATGAGTGTGATCTAATGATCTAAACCATGGGGCGGCAACCCAAAATGTTGAAAGAGCCATATTGGACCAAAAATACAAAAAACATGTCTGGAGCCGCAAAAAACGAAAAGTCTTGTATAAGCCTTAGAATGAAGGCAACACATGCTGCATGTACTGTATCTATATTAGTTATAACTGGGGGAAGATTTTTTTTTTTCATTATGCACTTCGAGAAAAAAGTCGAAATGTCGAGAAAAAAGTCAAAATGTCGAGAAAAAAGTCGAAATTTCGAGAGAAAAGTTGAAATGTCAAGATTAATGTTGAAGTACAATCTTGAGACAAAAGTCGAAATGTCGAGAAAAAAGTCGAAATGTTGAGAAAAAAGTCGAAATGTTGAGAAAAAAGTCTAAATTTTCAGAAAAAAGTCGAAATGTCAAGAAAAAAGTTAAAATGTCGAGAAAAAAGTCAAAATTTCGAGAAAAAAGTTGAAATATAGAGATTAAAAAGGAAAGAAAAAGGAAGAAAAAAATGAAAAAAAGGGCAACACATTTTTAATAAAGCTCCAGGAAGCCACTAGGGTGGCACTAAAGAGCTGCACGTGGCTCTAGAGCCACAGGTTGCCGACCCCTGACCTAAACAATCTGCAATGATATCGCAAGAAATAGCATTTTCAGATTAGCAACTGTTCATTGTGTCAACAGATTTGCTAGCCGGTATCAGATTTAGTGAAACCACCAGAGTGGGGGGTTTTAGAGGGGCATTGCTTTTCTTCTCCAACCGTTCAGGCTCGTTTGTGTGCACTCACAATCACAGCAGGATGCACTGACTGAGGGTTATAGAGTAACCAGAGTCAAGATCTGAACGCTGTGTTCTTTCTTTCTTTTTTGTGAACATGAAGAGATCTTTGTTTCCGTCTCAAAACCTTCTGTTGGACGCCTGTGGAGTTTGGTCCTTATCTCATTAACCAACTGCTGCACTCTGCATCAGTCGTCTATGTTCCAAATATTCTACCTAAATTAGAGTAAATCAAACATGTTCTGTTTCTCCAGCGAGGCATGAGCAACATTTAGCCACTCGCAGCCTTGCAAGAACATCCAGAAATATTTGAACAGTGACAAAAATGTTTTGATTTGTAGCTTTTTTAGTTATAGTAAATTAACTGAAGTTGGCTTAACATGCTGGCAATAATTTCCAGGACTCAAAAATAAAATAAATAGATGAAATATGTTCATTTTTTAAACAGTTTATGTGGTACAGCTTATATTACAGTCAGTTAGTGAAATCTGGATCAACATCATCTTCATCTATAGTGCATCTGTATTCAGTTTATTTACCTTTAAACCTCCTTGGGAGCTTTTGAATTACTGTAATTTGGTAAGTTTACATGAACAGCGATGTAAACAGCATTTCTGGTTACCACCAACCCAAATATGGTCATATTCAGAGTAACCACTAATCCGTTTATATGATTTGCTGCTGATCTTAGTTGCTTTAAAGGAGCATGAGGCTCCTTTTAAGAAATGAGACTCTCTAGCGCCACCCTTCGTCACGACGGCCATCGGGGGTACTGCAGCCAACAGCGAAGCCGGCACGGGAGAACGGGGAGAACGTGCATGCAGCGTCATGTGACGTCACATCCGCAGGACAGCGCGGGAAATTCGGCCCCCGAATTGCAGCACATTTTGCAGCACACAGCCTGTTCAAGGCAACGGAGAGATACACTAGAGGGCTCATTCTTTTTGGTTTGGAACGCTTCATCTGACATTATTACTAGAAAACTTAAAACGTATACACATTTTTTTCATAAATCCTGCCTCAATCCTGCCTCATGCTCCTTTAAGCAGAAAAGTATAGACATGAGCTGAGATGATGTTCTTGCAGTATTTTGTGAAACACACTGTCTCTTCACAACACAAACCTTATGCTCCCTCAGTTATTTGAGAACAAAAGTACTTTTAGGGTGAGGTAGCAGTGCTCCAAGTTTTCAGAGAAAGCTCTGGATGGATGCATGCTTTTCGGTTACATAGAGTGTCATAAAAAGCAAATAGGTGTATATACTAACAAATGGGATGAGGCGGACCAGAGAGACAAAACATCTAAGAAGAAATAAGTCAAAGTAAGGGTATAAAACCTAGACGCTGTCTCTCTGTATTTAGGAGAGCCGTCCAGTCAAGGTTGCTGTGCTCGGCTGAATCTGAACAGACTATATTCCCCCCAGCTCTGCTCAAACCTGTGCGTGCCCACGACATCACACTGCATCCACCTGCTTTACACACAGGTTCTCCTTTTTAGTCATGAGCTTTTGCACGTCCTGGAGTGAGACTGGGCCAGACCTGAAAATATCAGCAAATGTATCGACCTCGCTGCATACGAAATGAAACACCTGTAATTAGATTTTCACATTTTCATCCTGCGACTTCCCAGACAGAAAATGATGATTGCCTTGTGCCGCGTTATTACAAGGGAATGTAAAAAAAAAAAAAAAAGTAAAAGAAAATAAATTAGATTACCAGTACTGGAATACTGCATATACCACTCAAAATCATTTTTCATTATATTAAGCAACTCAGTAAAGTAAGAAGGACAGTTACATATGTTTCATGGCCAATACGGCCGTTGTAGTAAGTGTTTTTTTAATTCATCTGACGGCTCAAATCCTTTTAGCTCCGAGTGGATTCCCTCTTGATAACACATAAGGCCCGGCGGCCTCTTCTCTGCTATTTCCCAGCTATCTTTCCCAGCAGTCTGTCAGCTGTGAGTTTTCGCCGTTCTGAGCCCTGCTTCCTCTTATTTCACTTTTTCCATCAGTCTTTAATCCTTTGTGGTTTGCATAAGAGGTTTGAGGAGTCTGATGCACCTATTAGCATTTTTTTCTCTTCTTCCCTGGTTAGGAGAATCAGAAAAAAAATAAAACATTTCCACATGCGACAAAATGACATGGGTGTTTCTGTGGCTCAGGGGTCGGCAACCCAAAATGTTGAAAGAGCTGTATTGGACCAAAAACACAAAAAACAAATATGTCTGGAACCACAAAAAATGAAAAGCCTTGTATCAGCCTTAGAATGAAGACAAATGGCAAAAGGCAAAAAGGTTGAGAAAAAAGTCGAAATGTTGAGAAAAAAGTTAAAATGTCGAGAAAAACATTAGAAATGTCGAGATTAATGTTGAGGTACAATCTCGAGAAAAAAGTCAAAATGTTGAGGAAAAAAGTCAAAATGTTGAGGAAAAAAGTCAAAATGTTGAGGAAAAAAGTCAAAATTTTGGGAAAAAAGTCAAAATTTCGGGAAAAAAGTTGAAATGTCGAGAAAGAAGTCGAAATGTCAAGATTAATATTGAAGTACAATCTTGAGAAAAAAGTCGAAATGTCGAGAAAAAAGTCAAAATGTTGAGGAAAAAAGTCAAAATGTATAGAAAAAAGTCAAAATTTGGGGAAAAAAGTTGAAATTTCGGGAAAAAAGTTGAAATGTCGAGAAAAAAGTCGAAATTTCAAGAAAAAAGTCGAAATGTCAAGATTAATGTTGAAGTACAATCTTGAGAAAAAAAATTCTAGAAATTAAAAAGGAAAAGAAAAAGGAAGAAAAGAGAGAAAAAAAGGAAAAAAGAAGAAAAAAGAAAAAAAGGAAAAAAGAAGAAAAAAAAGAGAAAAAAAAAAAAAAAAAAAAAAAGAATAAAGCAAAAAAAAGGTCAAACATTTTTGAAAAAGCTCCAGGAGCCACTAGAGCGGCGCTAAAGAGCCGCATGCGGCTCTAGAGCCACGGGTTGCCGACCCCTGCTGTGGCTAAAGGGGGCAAAAGTGAGCAGTGTGAGCCCAAGGAGACAACAATGGAATAGGGATACATAAAAAGAAAAAGTAAGGAAATGAAGACTGAGAAAGGGAAGGTGTGTGCTTGTGTGTGTGTGTGTGTGTGTGTGTGTGTGTGTGTGTGTGTGTGTGTGTGTGTGTGTGTGTGTGTGTGTGTGTGTGTGTGTGTGACCTCAAAGTGCTCAACCTGTCATTCAAGCTTTAGGGGTTTATCTTTGGGAGCAAGAGCACCTGGCTTAGCTGGCTTTGCTGCAGGTACGGAGGATATCTGTGTGCACACTCGCTGAAGATGTGACAGCAGGTATCCACTAGTGGGGAGAGATACGACGGCGTCATTATGTGCGAAGCATAAAACATTCACAGACATAAGCTCCTCTTTTTATGTTTGCCTCTGTTTCGGTGTCATCCAACACAAAAACGCACCACACACACACATGGGAAGCGGCGGGCTGTGGGGGGAGATAGAAGGGAACCGGGGAAGGGCACGCTTGCCTCGACCGGTTATCTCGACCCGGTCAACGCTCATGACGACCAATCCCTGAGAGCCTTGAAATTACAATTGTGCTCATGTGAAGGGAAAATATTTTGGATGAGCGGAGACATTGGCCTTGACCTCTTTTGCGCTGACATACCGTGAACTTCACAAGCGCACAAATGCACACGTGTTTTATTTTTTAGCTGGCTGGGTGAATAATCTCTGGCAGTTGAACACAGATTACGAGTCCCAGAGCTTTCTCCCCTAGCAGCAATTCTCAGGAGGGTAAAGAGTGGGATGTGATGCTGCTAGAGAAGGAGAGACACCAGTGAAGACACGTTTATGAAACAATAAAGTCCCAATATCATAAATCTTAATCAGTGAATCATGTTAAGTCGATAGTTGAATCATTGTGAATTAATTAATGAAATACCCAAATGAGTCATATATGAATAACCATCATTAGTTCTCCATTTGCATATGACGGTAATTACAGGTTTCAGTTAATGTGTTATAATTACAGCACAGACGTGCCCTCATACAGGATCTTCACGATAATCTTATTGTGGCTGACATTACTGAACTGTGCTTTGCAGTTTTAGACTTGCACGGATTATGGTCTTCTGGTCCTTTTTCGTACAAAAGAAACAAAACAAAAGACCAAAACTGAATCCTGATCTGTGATTCTAACTATGGTAGGGGAGAGCTGAGGAAAAATCTGAAATCTTTCTGTGGCTTTGATAGAACACCTTGTTTGCCCCCCACTATTTAACAGTTTTCCATTGTAAACACATAAGAAGTTTATGCATCCGCTACATGGTTATGTAGCGGTGACACTTTAAACATTTCATTAAAGCTGCAAGCAGCGATGAACGGGCCCTCGTGCGTGCAATTTTCACCAATAAAGTCAAGGACTCAAAACTAAGTCCGATGACACCACCCACGACTCTTTATGTCAAACCATTCAAAAGTTATAGCAGAAAATAGGGACCATCAAATATCAACCAATCAGAAGGGGCAGGGCTAATTTGCACCAATTATGTTCAAGGACTGAAAACCGAGTCCGATGACACCACCCACGACTCTTTATGTCAAACCATTCAAAAGTTATGAGAGAAAGTAGGAACTATCAAATATGGACCAATCAGATGAAAGGGGGGCACGCTTTTTGGCGTCTATTGTTGCCACGGTAACACTTTTAACTGAAAAAAGTAATGCGCATCGTCGCAGGATGGAGATGCACATTTTGATGTATAACACACCTGGGTGCACGTTACAGTTCGGGCCGCATTAACGGCTGAAGAAATGACATAAATTGTGCCAAAATTACACGATTAATTCAAAATGGCCGACTTCCTGTTCGGTTTCGGCCATGGCGCCAAGAGACTTTTCTTTAAGTTGCAACATGATACAGGTGTGTACCGATTTTCGTGCATGTACGTCAAACCGTATTGTGGGGCTTGAGGCACAAAGTTTTCTAGGGGGCGCTGTTGGGCCATTAGGCCACGCCCATTAATGCAAACCATAACATTTTTTGCCAGGCCTGGCTTGCGTGCAAAAATTTGGTGACTTTTGGGGAACGTTTAGGGGGGCAAAAAGGCCCTCCTTTCGTCTGAAAAAAAACCGAGGAAAACGAGGATAAAAATTCCTACAGATACAATAGGGCCTTCACACTGTCAGTGCTCGGGCCCTAATAATCAATCAAATGACAAGAGGGAGACGACCGACAGGCCTTGTAATACCGCTGTGTCCCACTAGATGGGATGTGGATCATAACAACATGTTGTCGGTGGAGGACTGAAAACACCTTTAATGCCAGGATGTAACACGGATGAGCCACAATGCCTGAACCACAGGGCAAGCAGATCACCGGTGCAAAAAGAAACATCCAGACGCAAAGTAGAAATGTAACTCTGACAAGTTGTTTTCAGCTAAGTCATTTGTTTCAGCTTGTCCCTTCTTCAGGCGCAGCCATGGTGGATTGTTGTGTCCTGAATACTGATCTGCTGTAGGTTTTTAATGTCAGACGGCCTCCCTGACAGGACTCTCCCCATTTATCTGGACTTAGGACCGCTGATAACAGGTAACTCTGGATTTTCTTCACCTCGTGGACAGGTTTTTGCAAGGGAGGGGGGTCCATTTCAACTCTGCCGACCCGCATTTTGCTCCTTCAACAAACCGAGAGTCAACATTGGGGTTGTTTTCCCCCAACGGAGATAAAAGATTCAGACATGGCTTGTAGTTTATTCAACACCACAGCTAACTTTAATCAATATGTAATAGCAAACTCACTTACTTTGCTCCACTTTTCTTGTGGTCATTACTTTGTGAGACCTTGTGTAGCCATGAATATTGAACAGTTTCACAAATGAATGCACATATTTAACTGTCTCAACATGCTTAGTCAAATAAAACTAAGCCTGAGTCCAAAGTTTACTGTGTCTTGTAGGACGTCACATCTGTTTGTGAAAAGATAACACACTTCCTTGATGATTTAAAAGATTTACAAATATATACACTTTTTTGGGGAAAGGCATATTCCATATGGTTTCTTTTATTCTTACAACAGAAAAATCCATCATATTAAGGAGTGAAATTAGCTGAAAATCTCAAACGTCTTCAGTTTCAAGTACTTCAGATCACTCTGGTTGTAGATGGTGTGTTTTGTTATTCCAATGGTTGAAATATCCTCCAAGAAATGCAGTTATGAGGCTGTCTTATCTCCCGCAGCTGAGGCCAAAGGCTAAAGAGAACAAGTAACGGGAGATATTTCCTGTCTCACTAATGACTTCCCTGCTGACACGACAGTCAGTGATCACATGGGAGGATGAGTAATGACATGGGGAATCATATTACATGAGGTTAATGTGAATATCCATTCTTAAAATTATGCAGATGCCTTTGTTTTCCTTTGTTTCTTCTTTCAGTCTACAAAGAAATCAGTACTAAACCACATCTTACCTGGATGATGTACTGTAGGAGAAAAAGTGTGTGTGTGTGTGTGTGTGTATATATATATATACGGTATATATATATATATATATATATATATATATATATATATATATATATATATATACATACCATATATATATACCGTATATATATATATATATATATATATATACCGTATATAGATATAAATACCGAAGAAGTGACTACGTTTACATGCAGTCAAAATTCGGGTTCTTGCTAATATTCCGGTTACTGACACATTCAGAATATTCCGTTTCCATGTGTGAGCAAACAGGGTTATCCCTGTTTACATGGTAATTAATCATTTGGGATATCTGGATCAAACCAGCGACGCGTGGAGAACATCATGATGCAATTCCCGTAATTTCCGCTTCTTCTTCCTGTATCCAAATTCAAAACAAATGCTGCTTCGTGCAACTTTTCACTCACCTTCTTGTAAATCTCGCTATCCCGGTACTTTCTACCATCTACAAATGCCAAAATGTTCATATCCTTCATTACATTTATAAAATGATTAGTCTCCTCCTCACTCCAAAAGTCTTGCGTATCTCTGTGTTTTTTTTTTTTACATGATTCGGGTTTTAAAAGGAGTAACCCAGGGGTCATATTCGGGCAAATTCGGGTTATTCAAAGGGGTTATTGGTGTTTACATGGCCGTGCAAAATCGGGTTATTGCTAATATTCGGGTTTTAAAAGGGTTATTGACTGCATGTAAACGCAGTCATTGATACCATTTAACCATCTAAACTGTTATTGCCCAACAGGAATCAATTGGTAAATCATCTTGTCACAAATGGTAATGTTGGAGCATGCTGAAATGTGCAGGACTGCTTCCAGAGGTAGTGCTGCTCGCTGGAACAGCGAGGTGCTGACCTTCTCCCAGCAGGGAGATGACAGCCAGCTCTGCCAACATGTGTAGCCTGACAATCCGACGCCATGAAACCCATCTGGAACACGCTAGTAACCAGTTCTGTCTAAAGGGAGCATGTTATGAGACGAGCCAATCAGTCACGTCACTTCTTCACATCTACTCTGACGTACGTTTGGAAAACCTTTGTGATCCTCAGTCAGAGGCAGACATGTGCATATGCTCTTTTCACCAAATTTATTGAGCCATTAAGGTTTTCTTTTTCTTTTTCATAAATCATAGTCACCGAGACATTTCACACATGTATAAAAACTTCAGATTTTCAACCATAAATGGCTGTAGGGAATAACGTCCCCTATTTAATCATTAGCACATAAAAATTTAATTTGCAACACAACTAAATATAAAAATTAAACAAAAGAAGGGAAAATTGACTCGATTCAAAGGTGAGACACTCATGAGTAATACAGACTGAACTCAGTTTTATTAGGTTTTTCAAAACCATGTCACAATTTACTGAACAAACTAAGCACAAATGAAGACACATCTCATCAAAATCAACGTATTTATGATTTCATAAACTGTTGAGCCATATCTGGAAGAGTAATCAAAAGGAATTGTGGTCGCTAGCACTTCACAACATTGTGTACGTTCTTTGAGTTCTGGGGGGACAGAAGCTCAGTCTTCAGGTTTGGACATCAGCTGCTTTCTGCTGATAGATAGATTATATCAAACCTTCAAATATTGAATTAACATTGTTTAAAGACCTGCTACAGCATACTACAATGGCTTTATAAAGTTTCAGCATTAAAGCTCCAATATGCAAATTCTCTTTAGAGATTAACAAAGTATTTATTAATCTTTAAAGAACTGAATTAATATTAAAGATACACAAAGGGTATCTATAACAGGACAGACTAACTCCCTCATCGGACCGTGCCTCCTCTTCTCCTGCAGCTCAGCATCTGCTGCTTCTTGCTGATGCATGACTTTTCACCAGTCTCTGAACCTTGAGTCCCCACTCTGAAAATACCTGCTATTGCCAATCCAGCACTAACTGATCTATTTCAAAGTTTAGCTGCAAAAGAAAACCTCAACCACTTAACGTTTGATTTTACTTTGGCGTGCAAAGGTGTTCGCGACTCAATGACGACAAACATTGTGGACAAACATTGCCGATTTAGTCTCATCTATCCAAACCATAGTGCTCCGAAGGTGTTGTGATCTTTACAGATGCAACTTTGCAAACCTCAGCCACGCTGACTTGTTCTGATTTCGGCGTGAACCTAAACATAATAACTGGGGCCTGAAGAGTCGGAGATATAGCTCCTGTTTTTATGTTTGTTTGCTTTTTTGTGATTTTTATTATTTTGAGTGAGAATTCCACTCTCTGGTTTTCTAAATGACGTCTGATATCATCATTTTAGTGCTCCAAGACCAACAACTTTACTTTTATAGTGCTGGAGACTGTTGCTGATGAGCATTTATTACTGTAAAGTGCATCTGATCAAGATCCCCTGACCTATGCATTATGCATTGAGGATATGCTTTTTATGGGGGGGGGGGGGGGGGGGGCAGGACATCAGACAGGTGGAAGCAGCAGTGGGATGACCAGATAAATTGCAAGGGCTTTTTCTATTTTGTTCCCATATTAATATGTGTTTTCACAAAAACAAACAACTGCAACCTGGAGATGAAATAATAGTTTACAAGAGGCTAAATAAGAGCTGTGATTAAGACTTGGTTCCTCATTTCCCATCAAGCACAAATGTTGCAGGATGCCGTTTAAATGCTGGAGCAAGTAGCACAGCAACGCTTCCCCATTTCTTTTTTTCTGATTTGCCTTTTAAGACCGATTAAATATCCCACTTTTATTTCTATATTGTCTTCCCTCCCACTCCCCAAACCTCTTCAGCCAGGCTCCTTTCCTCTTGGGCCATTACATTTCATCATCTCGGTTATCCCTTCTGTCATAAGTGGCCATTGCCTTTTAACAAGACGCAGGAGGCCAGTGGAGCAAGCATGGTTAAATGCTCTCTGCCCCCCTATTTCCTTCTCTTGAAGGCGGTGATGATGGAGTCTCATGTCTGGAAGCTTCATTTCCCCCGTGGACACTCTGGCATATTGTGGGTCATTTGTAGCGCTTAGATGGCCGAGTTAGGGAACAGATCTCAGCCTAAGCCTGCTACAGCGGGCTCTGCTCTGCATCAGCGCCAACGACTTGAACCAACACGGAAAGGGAAGCATTACAATGGATGCACTGGTGGTCTGCTGCAGTTACAAACGGTGCAAGGTGTTATGCTGGGTGTCTTCAATCACCAGGACGATGGAGATGAGACACACATCTAGTTTTTGATCAACTAAATTACCAACTGATCGCTTAACTGACCAAACCTGCTCCATAACTGCTGTTATTACAGCTGTCACGCTTTGCGTTCCCTCACTGTTCAGGCATGAACAGATTTATAAGATTACGTTTGAAACAGTGATGCTAAAGGTTCATTTCCCAGGCAGGGGAAACAGAATTCTGCGGTGAATCATAGAGACTAGAAATAGCATACCTCTCGCTCCAGAAGCTCCAAGAGAATAAAATAAAGACAAACTCAGACTGATTCAACCTTCTGAATCTCTCACCTTCTCTGTGTGAATTCCAATCCCACAGGCCTTCGAGGGGAGATATGGAAAACTCCCTTTTTTTAGACTTAAGCATGAAACTTTGGTATTTGGGGCGCCTAGTACACCATGAAACATGTCTTATTAAAACAGCACCCGTGTTGAATATGCTGCTCTAGTCAGGACAAATGGTAGTAATTTAGCATGTAAGATTTTGGTCCTGTTTCTACGTCACACCAGACATTAACCAGTAATGTCCCCCTGCAGGATTTCCTTGTTCGGACAGCCGTGGTCCGGCGGCATAGAGCTGAACGATTATGAGGATCTCACATGTTGTTCTTATTGCAAGCAGCACTGGAAAACACTGGAACTGTTCAACTGAATGCATTCCCTGCCATCAACAAATGACCTAGAGCCCTGGATGGAGTCTCCACTCTCAATACAGGCGTGAGTTCAAATCCTGCTGGCACCACGATGTCACATTTTTTTCCTCAGGTGAAGATAGTCTGGCCAAAAAACACTAAAAACAGGTTTGTATGTAGGAAACGGATGTGTGCATAGTGTACAAAAATAAATGTGCGGGTGAGGCACATTTACACTAATTACAATTATCAAAAGAATTGAAGGTATTTTCTGACCAACACCGCTCAGCACTGCATTTCTACTGAAGTGGTTGGACCCGTTTATATGTGAAGTATTTTTTATATCTTATTTCTTTCTCTATACTTTTTTATGTTTCTATTACACAAAACACCTTGCTGAAATGTGCTGTACAAATAAACTTGCTTTGCCAATAATACACAATAACATATCTCCTGAAAACATTGACACATTGTGTAAATGTTTTATTAATTTACTTACTTTTGCAAAAAGAAGGATATTCTCTGGTACTTATCTCAGCATGCCAACTTTTACTAATTGTAAAGCAGAAGTGGATAGAAATATGATAAACCTTCGAAGAAGTTGGGCTGGAATTATACATTTGCAGCAAAACCCTTTTTGTGTAACGGCCGGGGAAGGGATTTGAAGGGTTCGACTGATGAACCTCACCCAAGCGTCGATGTGGCTTCTTAGACCGGATTTTCAGAGGTGCCAGATTCCACTGAATGCAGAAAAAGGAATTTCATTGGATTCGTTTTAACCTTTGGGTTTAAGAGCATGACAAAAGAACCAGTATTTCATACTGCTTTAACATGTTTACTAAAATGGAAATGGAACATCCAAAATATGGCAGCTGATAAACTATAATTGAACAATCGCTGTTTGGGGTCGGTTTCCATGTTTCCCAGCTTGTACTGTGGTTCCCCGTGACTGTAGCGTTTCATCCAAAACAACCTCTGTTCAAACCCAATCTGTACACAGTTCTGTTCAAAGAGATACGGGTGAGATGACAACAATTACAAACCAAACAGGGGATTAATCACAGCATGAAAACAATTTACTGATAACATTTTAAAATCTCAGGAGCAAAAAAAAAAAAAAAAAAGAAAAGCTAAATCTGACTGCTGTCAGTCTGGCAACATGTAGATTTGGAGGCGAGACAAAAGCCCATCTGCTGATGTTAGCTGAGCGAGATAAACAGAGCCAGGGGGACGGATACAGAATTGCTTTTACACTCGTTTACAAACTTCACTGCAGACATACGCTGGCACCAGAGGCATGAAAGGCACATCAATTTGACCTAATTGGCACGGACGTGCCAGAGCTCCTCTAAGAACAATCGAAATGAAGCCTCTGACAGTAGCAGAAAGACGGTGTTAGAGACGGAAATCAAGACAGATGAAACGCCGTCCTTTGTGGAGCGGAGAGAGCTTTGAGATAAGTTTATTATGTGACACCAGTGTTTAGTGGAGGAAAGTGAGAAATATGTGGTGCCAGTGGTTTTCTGAGAGAAAAGTTTGCAGTGCAAGAAGACAGTCTTCAAAGACTAATGTCAGGTATCATCAGCTTCATTACAGCAGCGAGCTTGGTTCCTATTCTTTTTCTCCTTTATTTTTCCCCGTAAACACTTTACATACTGGCGTTGCACTACTCTTGTCTGTATTTTCTTTCGTTTCTGAATTTTGTCTGTGCGTGCTCAGAGACTCTCATGAGTGGGCATGGATGTGTGTGTAACCCTGTGCTGCAGTCCGGGCGGGGATGCTGAGAATACTGTGGTTTGTGTTTGAGCACCTGCTCTGCGAGGCTGCTAGCTGTGATTTGAGCTGCACTCATTACACGACCCAGTGCTGCCTCCGCACTGATTCAGCCAAAAACCCTAATGAAGGATAATGAGCCAGATCGTTTGTCCTGGTGTCCACCAGATATCGAGCAGGAACGGCGAGACCACTGAGAGATGAGAGGAAGAGGGCTATGGCTGATGTGAACACTTTTTAATTATTATCAAATTACAAGTTTGCGATAACTTCTTTTCAGATCCTGAATCTCACCTCTGTTATGACACTTTTCTTCGAGTTTGGCCCTCTGGTCTAGAGCCTGCATCAATCTCTAAAAACACTATACCAGAAATAGAGCAATCATAATTACGGGCCACTTCACGGGCAGGTCATATCAAGCTGGGGGCCAAATGGGAACAAGTTGTACCAAATTTCCCACCCGACCTTTCCATCATCATTCACAGGTTTCAGCTGGATGGAAACGTGCTAAGTGAAAGCCTGAATTTGGCTGCGAAGTAATGCAAAAACGCTGCATAATGAAGGATATTGACGGTTTAGAGTGGTGGGGAGTTTTATGAAGAGCAAGTGGAGTGCAGATGGGCTTCAGCTTAAAGGCTGACAGAAAAATTGGTTCAGAACAACCCGACGTGTCGAACAAACTCCTGGAGCATTTGCATTAGCTCCTTAGTTAATATGCAGAGCACCTGCTTAAAATGCTTTATTCGCAGGCTCTATGAAACCCGTCTCTGGTGAAAAATGGAACGCTATTCAAGGATACCTTGAATAGCTGCATAAAACATAGAAAAGGTAGCCAAAATGACTGCCTTTCTTATGAAAAACAAGAAGAAAAAAAAAACAGTAATTGTTTTCTTGCCTTTGACTTACTGCTTTCCATTTTGAACATCGCTGCCTACTCTCTTCAGTTTGTGTTGTCATTTAGCCTGCACCACATTTTTTAAACTCCCGTTCTGCTCCACAAAGCAGGCAGTCAACTCCCCTCTCAGTCAAGTCATTCTCTAAGTGTCGTGTCAGTTCCCCGTGAATAGGAGATAATTAGAAGCTGCATTCTTTTATGCTGGGGATCACCATAGAGACCCAACAAGTGGCAGGATGCACTCAGCATCCTCAGACAGATCTGTCACACTCACTTTTCTAACCACCGCCACAGGCTGACTTGGTAGGTACGTGTTTGTGTGTCTGTGAGCGAGAGTTGTGCTGTGAAGAGGTTATTTGTGGTAGACTACTGTGGGGCTTTTGTTTCCCTCGTCTCTGTGCTTCTGACAGAGGGAGGAAAGCACTGTGCCTTTGATCACACACTGGAACAGCTTCATACAGATAGATGGAGGGGAAATGGGGAGAGAGATGGAGTGATGGGAATCTGAAAGACTTGGAGAGAGCAGAGGTGGAAGGGAGGGAGGCTTTGGTGGCTGAGCGGAAGGAGCGAGCACATGGGGAAAAGGTGCATGCATGAGCTTCTGCAGCTAATAAAAACTCAGCTTCTTGAATCCTAAATCAGTGACTGGGAGATATAAAATACGGTGTGACTGCTGCTGTTGTTTTGTGATTACAGACTGATATATAATCTGCATCTTAGGGTTAATGAAAAGATATGTTAGAGTCAGGGTTATGGCACCGCTTTTGACTTTCCTCAGTCTTCTGGTTTGT
The DNA here is from genome assembly GCF_033807715.1 of Cololabis saira. Lineage (NCBI taxonomy): Eukaryota > Metazoa > Chordata > Actinopteri > Beloniformes > Belonidae > Cololabis > Cololabis saira. The sequence goes on along the minus strand of NC_084593.1, from coordinate 37,700,030 downwards.
GTTGAGCTACTTTGCCATAGTTCCCATAGGTCATTGGTAGTTTTGGTCTCTGGCACAACTTCACCTACTGTACATCTGGTGTGCATGGAGAGGGGGAAGTCAACATTCCAGCAAGAGTCCTTTTTCATGGATTGTAGTTCCGATCCAATTGATTAATTTGGGAAACACAGTGGCTTGGTGGTTAGCACTGCTCTTTCACAGCAAGAAGGCTCCTGGTTCTGTCTGTGTGGAGTTTTCATGTTCTCCCCATGCTCAAGTGGGTTCCCTCCGGGTACTCCGGCTTCCTCCCACAGTTTAAAAACATGCATGTTAGGTTGATTGATGACTCTTAATTGCCCGTAGACGTGAGTGTGCATGGGTGTGTGTCTATATATATGGCCCTGTGACATATTGGCGACCTCTCAAGGGTGTACCTCCTCCCTCTCGCCTGTAATGAGCCTGGATAAGCCGGCTCCCCGTTACCTTGTACAAGATTGAACGGGTATAGAAATGAATGAATGTATGGATAATTTTTACCTGGCTATTGTGTTGTGATATGTGTGTAAATGGTTTTGTTTTTGTCCTTTCAACCCTGGGCAGCATTAGTTCACTATATGATATGGGTTTGATACCCCTGCCACTTCCACTGATACATAATGCACCAAATCAATCACAACAAGGGGATGACTCATTATGGAGCTTCCTAGAGTCGCAACTGAAGAGAGAGATTAAGAGAAACATTTCTATAAATCCTTGGATGAACAAGATTTTACTACAAAACTGGTAACAGATTTATAGTAAAACCCTACTAAAATCCTAGACTCTGGATATCTTTTGTTGATACAGTACTTGCCTGCTTGTTACTGTGCCTGTGCCACATGCTTGTATGCCTATCCAATGGTGTCCAGAGGCAGTTTCTTTCTTCTTCTGTGTCTGCTGGTACTGCCCCCGGGATGAGCCTGAATCCTTATGTGTACTGAAGATGGAACGAATTCAGATGGTTGGCCAGGCTAGTAAGTTTCTATATCTGGTGTGATGTCATTACAATAATGTCTACACCGGCTCCAGGTCCATCTTTGGGATTCAATTAAAATATTTTCACTTATTTGCAAACGGGACCAACATGATTGTCTTCAGAAGATGAGAGACTGTCTTAAGGACAAACTGGGTCCCCGGGAATCTCCTCAAAGATAATTTGCATGACCTTCTCCATTGTTACAGGTTTTCAGTGCCATTTTTTTCATCAAAAATTGTTCAAAAATGTCAACAGGTATTTATGCTTTCCCAAAATATGGTGCCCTCCATGCACTGAACTCTCATGCATAAGAGCTTATATTGGCGAGCAATCGAGGGCTGTTATGAGCGTTTACAAGTCGGCAGTGGATTAGTCAATTTGGATAACTGACACCTCTTTTGAAAGGTCAGAGCCAATGAAATTCAGGGTCAACGTTTGTGTGAGACACACCGATGAAATGCTACTCCACTGTCCCCTGAAAAAAGACCTCTAAATCCAAAATGGGTCATAAACAAACACAGACATGTCGGACTAACTAAAACCAGTGTTTGATTCGCTCAGATCCAACTTTTCATCACAAAACAACAAAAGTAAGACAGAATTTGTGTTACTCACTGTAAACAAGCCATTTCTTACTTTTGTATTGTTTGGCTGCTTCTTTACTGAGTTTCCACAGTAGAGGAACACTCATGGTGCTTAGTCTCAGCTTTTATATTGCACCTTGTTTATGTAGCATATATCCGAGATCTCGCAATGTAAATGTGGCGAGTGGGTTGTTTTTGATCTTTGACTTTGGTTTTGATATTTGATCATTAATTTGCTTGGTGTGGGAGTTAAGTCTAGTGTGTAAATATGACTTATTTGTAGCTTTAGCAGAGTTTCTCCTTTTTTAATTGCATGTCTAATATGGTTATATTTTTATATGATTAATGTAGTGTTATTTGATTTTTGTTGCTAAGCGACCCCAGGGTTCCCTTTGGGGGACCATAGTTTAACAGGGTATTTTGTGTCTCACCATATTTATCTTATTTTTTCTCTATTTGTTGATGTTTAATTGCTTATTATAGTGATATTCATTGTTAGATTTAATGACTTGGGTCAACATTTGTTGTTTTATAACATAAATATAAACAAAGTTTGACCCTCTGTGTCCGGAAGTCTTTGTTAGCACTCAAACGTTTGTTCAGCTTCTAGTTTGGCGAAGTTGCGGGCTGCCCCTTTTGAATCCTTCCCTTCGTGGCTGCTGGACTCTCGGTTATCTCACATCAGCTTTAATTAAAGCCGCTTTCACTTGACATGCCTGTCTCTTAAATTCTTCATTTGGTTCCCCTTTCAGCTCAATATGAAATAAGACTGGTTTGTTGTGCGGTTTTGCAGCAGTTATGTCTCAATCTCTTACACTACAGTGATTCTGATGTGGCAGCATCTCTGCCACTTTAAAGGATCGTGACAGTCAGAATTTTGGAGCAGCCTGCCAGTCTGAAAGCAAATTGCTGTGATATATTGTGTAAAATGGAGAAAGATTATATTTTTCAAACTGAATAGGCATCTGGAGTGCGCGAAAGTGTTCTGCTGCCATTTTATCCAGAAAACAGATCCTTTCTGGTAAATTGTCCTTGTTATTTCGATGCATTTGAAGGTTTATGTGTGCCATTTAATTTACACACAGCATAGTGTTTAGATAAAGGTACTTCATCAATTTGATAAAAAGTATAAAAGCATGAATAGCTATGTTTGTTGAATTGTACACACTCGTGCAAGATGGCAAACCTTTCAAAGTGCATGAGACAACTATGCCAACTTGAGGCAGAAAATTAGAGTAATTTTTAAAAACTTGTTTTCTAAGATTGCAGCAAAGAATTTCAGGGAAGCCAAAATCAAATAAATTATAAGAAATAGTCACAAAAGAAGTCAACCACATACTAATTGTGAGAAACTCTTTCTTTATATAGGTACCCTGTTGTCTCTTTTCCCCCCATTTTCTTCTCTGCGTACATTTCAAGGTTTCAGGAGCTTCAGGATCTTGTGTGAGAGCTTCACGCCTTCTTTCTTTATGAATATCTATTTGCATGTAGGAAGTGGTGTCAGCATGATTCTTTTATATGCATCGTTTATCTCCACATTTTGTATCCCATCAAACATTACAAATGTTTTCGGACAGTGTTCCCAACTCTCACTTACATAAAATGAAATAGCTTATGGAGCAGCGTTTCCCTTCCTGTTTACCTTACCTAATACGAAACGCTGTTGAAGAGAAAAGAAATGTTAATCTTTGCCAATCTCTTTGTACGAAAAAAGACAGTTCATACATTTACGTATTATATACATTTGATACTTTTAATATATTTATCTTTAATATAGCTGGTGTAGCAGGGCAGCACGTGGCTTAGTGGTTAGCACTGTTGCCTCACAGCAAGAAGGTCCCCGGTTCGACTCCCAGGCACGGCAGGGTCTTTCTGTGTGGAGTTTGCATGTTCTCCCCGTGCTTGCGTGGATTTTCTCCGGGTACTCCGGCTTCCTCCCACAGTCCAAAAACATGCATATTAGGTTAATTAGTTATTCTAAATTGCCCGTAGGTGTGAGTGTGCATGGTTTGTGTGTTTATATGTGGCCCTGCGATGGACTGGTGACCAGGGTGTAACCCCTGCCTCTCACCTGAAAATAGCTGGGATAGGCTCCAGCAGACCCCCGTGACCCTGAAAAGGATAAACCGGATATAGATAATGGATGGATATAGCTGGTGTATACCATTATTAATTATTTCTTTGTTTGAAATATATGATTGATCCACACTTATCCAATTTATGGTGACCTAAAAAACAGTAACTGCACTCATACAGTCACTCTGAAGATTAACTAAACAAAGGGCCTTTGAAACTTTTCCTGGTAAGAACCTAAAGCTGCTAGTCCAAGACGCGAAAAACACATGGAAACGCACAACGAGCACTGGAAATCTGCAAGAGAAAAAACAAACACGAGAACAGGCAAAGATACGAGCAGCAACTATCCCAGGTCCCCGGGACCCAATCAAAGCTAGGCTACTGCTTTTATCTGACCCCCAAAACTGCGGCGCGAGCATGCAGGTGAACAAGCAGATGTGTATGTCTGTGTAGCTGTGTGTGTGTGGAAGGAAGAACCTGGAACCCAGGCCACCAGCAACCCCACAGAGGGCGGGAAGAGGGCGGGAGGCAACCTACCGCCAGTGAGGCCCGTCCCCCCCCAGCGGCGGGCGAGGGCACCCGCGGGCGGGGCCCCCATGGCACGGGAAGAGGCAGCCAGGGAACCCACGGCGGCGGACCGGGACCCAGGCGAACCCCGACCACCCGGTCCGGGCCGGATATGCGGCCAGGAGGCCCACACCCCCCAGGCCAACGACCCCCACCCGGCGAGAGGCCAGCCTGCCCGGAGAGACAGAGCCGCTCCGGCCGCCGACGCGGGCAGGAGCACCATCCATCCATCCATCCATCCATCCATCCATCCATCCATCCATCCATCCATCCATTTTCTATAATAATAATACTATAGTATAATAATAATAATAATAACTTTTCTTTTTTTTTTAACCATCAAGCATCAATTGTTGCAACAATTATACTAAACCAAGGAGCATTTTCTTCTATTTCACAGCCACAAACCCAAATATAGCAGCCTGGCCTAATTTTTTTTTTTTTAATCAAAGCTGCATTGTTGGAATAAACTGACAACAGAGTTCAAAGACAAATTATAACTCACAAATCCTTGCTGCACACTGGTAAAAGTAACTCACAAAGGAAAACAGTATGTTTAGATGCACTTCTATATGAATAAATTATATTTGGTCTGTCTACAACATCCCAAAAGCTATTTTTTTTTCTTCTCCTTTCAATCTCGGCTGTCTGTGCAAAGCTGGTTTTCGCTGCTGAGTCCTCTGATTGAATTTACCGTGGGGGTTATGCAAAGACAACCAGCTACTAATGAAATGTGAAAGGAAATGTTGCAGGTTTTGTTCCATAAGCTTCTGCTTACTTTCAGCTAAGAAAAAGCCTCGCGTCAACACGTCCATCTGAAGAGCACACACGCTGGATTAGTATGTGGATTCGCTCCAAGCACAGTTTTTAATTCTCTTGCAGTTCTGCAATGCTGATTTGTGTACGTAGGAGTCTGTTTATGACTGTAGCGTGAATCAGGGGTACTTGTTTATGCAACGTACTGAGCATTGGCTTTCAGAACACATAATATAATATGAAAGCGAATCAATTTTATGTCACAAATACCTGCACAATGTGAGGATTGTCTTCTTCTGCCTGCAACAGTTTTCCATTTGTCAGTAAAGGATATAATTTGAGTTTATCGCTGTTCTTTATTTGCGATAGAATCTTTTGAGTACAGTGTCTAATGTAATATATAATATATATCTAATGTAATATATATATATATATATATATATATATATATATATATATATATATATATATATATATATATATATATATATATATATATATATATGTGTATGAACTAAACCTTTTGTCCCAGTAACATGCAAAAGTAACTCATAGTAATGGTTTATTATATTGCATATGAAGCTAATATGCACTTATAAATTTAACCAGGACTGAAGATATATGATCACAGCATTACATGCACTATTTTTCTGTCTTCTTGTTATTCCAAATCACACCCTTCACACCAGAACCATTTTTATCCGTCAATCAGCATGTTATCCGGTACAATCTTCCTTTTGCAAAGCTCAGATTTAAATAAAAGTCAGCACAGATCATCAGTACTCAATATTTAAATCTCGAACAAATGCACTATAGCCAGATAAAGGGTACACAAAATGTCAATGCTTGATACAATCGCCCAAACAATGTTTCCCAGATCATACTGTAGGTTTTACTGAAATGACATTTTCAAAAGAGCCTATGTGAGGTTACATTCTCATCCCACGATGCTACAGTCTCAGTTCCGGGTTTCAATCTGGTGCATGCAGTTTATGAATCCCTGCACATTCTTATCACAATTTCCACCTTTAAAAGCATTTCTCAAAATATGCTCTGCTCTTCACTGTTCACAGTATTTTTTAAGTGTTCTTAAATTGCAGCATCACAAGAAAAACCAGGTTACCAAGACAAGTAAAACATGGGAAGAGGAAACAGCCTCGTCCGTAACATCAAGCATATTCCTGCAGGATCGTAACAGCCAGAATACGGAGTAAAAACTAGAAGCCAGCAAATAATGTTGATTTGTCTTGTATCAAACTGGCGAAACTTTAGCAGTAATTGGACGAGATCAGGGAGGTATCTTAATCTCTTTCTGATCAGTTATTGACAGATGGAAACCAGCCTACACCACATCAAGGAACGCTCGACTCGGATCACGCCCACTGTTTTCAGCAGTGTCAGGAAGCATGCAGCGATGACAGCTGCTTTTAAATATAACAAGCTTTTGTCCTATTTAGGAGAAGATGAAAGCACACAGGGCGGCAGAATAAATAATGCAGAAATGATTAAGAAATATACTGCTGTTCTCGTGGAAAATAAAGCGGATTAATATTGCGGTCTTTTAAACTTCAATACAGCTGAAAATGCTCCATATGTGCGAGCAAGGAAACAGTTAAATATTGTGTTGTTTTTCTAAAACTGTTGTTGCCAACAGCCACTGCACGGGGAGGATTTATTTCACTAATATTGATTACACTAATTGCAAATTACTGATTGTGCTAAAAACAGTGAGTGGCCATGCATCTTTCTTTGTCAAAACAATGGAACTGAAAATATGTTTAATAAAACAACATCATCGAACCTTGAGGCGGTATGAAATTAAACATCAAGGGAATTAAACGTTATTAACAGCAAAGATTTGTCGCTAATCTTGAACAAAACAAACACCTTTCGCATGAGTCTTCTTTCAATGCTGCATCAGATGCAATTAAATAAAGCAAAGTATGCCTGACTCCTTAAGTACCGCTCTCTATTTTACCTCTTAGATGACAGTATAACATTACAAGACATAGGCTACGTCATAGGCTTCCAAGATCGTCTCCGAGGAAACACAATGCTTAAATCATATTATTTGAAGACCTCTGGTCTGACAACACTTAATCTCCAAGACTGTGATTAAGGCAGTTTTGGGAACATTAGTATCTGCTTAGACTGTGATTCTGATGTAAAATGGACATTAAAGGACAGGGAGTAGACCTGGATCAATAAGCTGGAGAGGTGATTCGCGACCGCTTACAATAAGCAGGTTTAAGTCCATGGGATGAAGTGAATGGGAATACAGTCAAGGTTTCATGATCTGTCAGAGCTCTAACTGAGCCCGGCATGTTCCACATCATGGTTTGACTCACTTTTTCTTTGAAGTGCACTCATCATGTGCTTCTCAGGACTTGCCTTTGACGATTTATGAGTAATGTCTACGCGGTGAAAGACTATCTATGTGGTAAAAAGCACAACTACCACCCACTGAAATTGATTCATATATATATATATATATATATATATATATATATATATATATATATATATATATATATATATATATGTGTATGGATTCATGCATAAGTAAGCATACCCTTGGCCTCAGAAGCCAAGATGATATGGGGGGGTATGTGTGTTCAAATCCAGATTCCTTGACAGTTTGATGGTTTTCTTATGTATATGGCTCATTTCAGATGCACCCGCTACATTTCACTGGCATCTCGGCTTTGACACCACACAGTCTCTTGTATTTCATCAGACCCTGATCATTGCTGTGGAGCCTTTGGCGTCACATTTTAATACACTGGATGTGGTATCATTTTTTTAACATATGGGGTGCTCCACATAGCATTACTATCTTCCTGGGAGAAGAGACAGAAATCATTGTGGTGTTAACAGGTTGGATGGCTGATGGAGTAATACATCTCTGGCATCTATTTTGGAGAATGTGTCATGTTGAGGCTGTTATTGTTACACTTTTATTTTACTCTTTTTTATTTTATCCTGTCTCACATTTTTTGTTTAGTTTAGTTGTATGTGTTGCAACAGAACCTCAGGAAAACATCAAAGTTTTAGCTAATGTCAATGTAAAGGTTCTGAAAGTGCCAATATGTGCAGTTCCTTGATTGATCAATAGGGGCTGGCTCCAAACGTGAAGCAGTCTTTAATGACTTCCAAGTTAAAATGTTCATATTTACAACTTAGAACATGGTTTTATTCTCCATAGTCAGATTTCAAATGCAATACAAGTGTTTTTTGTTTTGTTTGTGTTTTTTTGTTTATATGCCTCAACTACAGTGGCCGAGACCCACCATTTCTGAAAATAAAAATAACGCTGCAAACAGAAACAAACGCCGCTGCAAATAAAATAAACGCTTAGCAAATAAAATAAACGCTGCAAACAAAAAGAAACGCCGCTGCAAATAAAAGAAACGCTGCAAATAAAAAAACAACGCAAATAAAAAAGCCACAACGGAAGTGAATTACCGGGGACTGTTTTTGCTGATGCACAGGTGTTGCACATTAAAAATTACACGTAGCGACGTTGAACACTAACCTTTTCACTTATTTTCTCGTTCGTTGTTCTTCTTATTCCTCGCTCTTCTTATTTCTTCCTTTTCACTTACGTCTTCGCCTTCTTCTTCTCTGCTCATGTAAAAAAACACAGGTGCATCAGCAAAAATAGTCCCCGGTAATTGAGAGGGACCTGGCTGCAGGCAAGATGGCCGACAAGAGCGCCGCCATACTTCTATCTATACCGGAAGTCCATACCGGAAGTTGGTCACTTCGTTAATATATTATTTTTTTTAATTAATTTATTTTTTTTAAATTAACATTTGCAAACAGTACATTGATAACGAAACTTCACATTATGCAATTTCACGTTGAATTATAGCATATAAAGAGTATTACTCAAATAAAAAACAAAACCAATGCATACCGGAAGTTCATACCGGAAGTTGGTCTTTTTTTTCTTTTTTTTTTCCAACAGTTCTTTATTAACAGAACAAACAATCAAACAATACAAAAGAATGTCTTATCAATGAAATATCAAACATCAGAACATCAGCCAGGGGGTAGGCTGCTAAATACGGAAGTTGGTCTTCTTTGTGTATATTGTTCAAATATGACGGAGGTAGTTTAAAAGCGGCCATAAAACGAAAATTATAAAACATTATTATAAAACATTATATAACATAACGTACTTACTAATAACGATGTTTTTTTTAAACTTATTTATATACATATATAACAAAATAAAAAACATGTATGTATGTATATATATATATATATATATAAATGTGTGCGTGTTTTATCATTTTCGAATCGCTGCTTGTAAACTAGTCTATTGTAAACTACCTCCGTAGGCTATATATATATATATATATATATATATATATATATATATATATATATATACATACATACATGTTTTTTATTTTGTTATATATGTATATAAATAAGTTTAAAAAAAACATCGTTATTAGTAAGTACGTTATGTTATGTAATGTTTTATAATAATGTTTTATAATTTTCGTTTTATGGCCGCTTTTAAACTACCTCCGTCATATTTGAACAATATACACGAAGAAGACCAACTTCCGTATTTAGCAGCCTACCCCCTGGCTGATGTTCTGATGTTTGATATTTCATTGATAAGACTTTCTTTTGTATTGTTTGATTGTTTGTTCTGTTAATAAAGAACTGTTGGAAAAAAAAAAGAAAAAAAAGACCAACTTCCGGTATGAACTTCCGGTATGCATTGGTTTTGTTTTTTATTTGAGTAATACTCTTTATATGTTATAATTCAACGTGAAATTGCATAATGTGAAGTTTTGTTATCATTGTACTGTTTGCAAATGTTAATTTAAAAAAAAAAAAAAAATTAAAAAAAATAATATATTAACGAAGTGACCAACTTCCGGTATGGACTTCCGGTATAGATAGAAGTATGGCGGCGCCCTTGTCGGCCATCTTGCCTGCAGCCAGGTACTCTTGCGGTAATTCACTTCCGTTGTGGCTTTTTTATTTGCGTCGTTTTTTTAAATTTGCAGCGGCGTTTCTTTATATTTGCAGCGTTTCTTTTCAGCGGCGTTTGTTTTTATTTTCAGCGTTTATTTTATGTGCAAAGCGTTTATTTTATTTGCAGCAGCGTTTCTTTTTATTTGCAGCGTTTCTTTAATTTTCCGCAATGGCGGGTCTCGGCCACCGTACTCAACAGGTAAAATTATACAATGTCTCAAATTTATGGACAATTAGGGGAGTGAATTCTCAAATGACATTTGCTACTACTTAGCGCTCAAGCTTATCAGGGTTGAAAGATGAAGCTTATCAAACCTACGGACAGAAGCTACTCTGTCTACGGCTGAAGACTGCTACTGGGGTCACGGGAGGATGGCTTGTAGGCTGTTCACCAAACAGGCGACCTCTCCAGCGTAGCCACACTCCAGGTATGCCTATACTATCCCAGATTCTTTGCCTGGACCAAGCTTAGACTCCATTAGAGTCCTGGGGCCATCAGCTGGCTGACCGTCAATGAGTTGAGGGTCCTGATTGAGTTTGAAACAGAATTTATAGACAAACTACACCAGTATAGATTTACATCTGAAGTAGCCTACTGTAGTTCACTGTCTGTAACATATCTGTAAACTGCACACTTAAGTTACTTTAAGTTTAACCTGCAGTACACAAATGGTAAAATACATTCAAACCAAAATCTTAATAAAGCAACATACAATAATATAGCCTACAAGCAACACACAATTTCTTATTAGCTCATTACCTCCAATAAGTCTTGTGGAAATTAACTTTAGCTCAGGGAAATTCACCTTTTTAATACAAAAGCTGCTACATACATACTAACTAAACAATTAACATGAACAAATATGGTCTTTGCCTTAACGAAATATAATAAAATACATTCACTCACGTACAACGCATACACAACGCATGTCAGAATTGAGTAAGTCCACAAGATGGCGGCACACAGACTTGCTTACTCTTGAACACCAAGAAAACATACTTTTTAACTTAATAAAACATCACAAAAATATTCTCCTCAAAGCAAAAACATATTAAGAAATTATTGAGTACCGTTCCACAGTTAAACTCATTTAACACATACCTGGAAAATAAAGAATAAATGTTCACGCCAGTGATACGGTGTTTCCTCAAACCAGAGCTTTAGTTATGAGAAAACCTGCGCTTGCTCTCCCCGTTGGTGGACGCAGACCCAAGTAATCGATCCCTGATCCTGGCGGATCTAAGCCTACTCTGTGCAAAATACAGGATTATCTCTGTAAATACACACCATTTTCTCTTACTATTACATTAACAGTTAGCTGTCATTACTTTCACCATTACCATGACTTCGGTGAACTTGACTTTTGAGCCACAAATAGAGACCTAACGGAGTATCCATCCATCCATTTTCTATTCCTGCTTTATCCTTTCCAGGGTGATGGGGGTCTGCTGGAGTCTATCCCAGCTACACCCTGGACAGGTCACCAGTCGATTGGGCCACATAGACACACAGACAACCATGCACACGCACACCTACGGGCAATTTAGAATCATCAATTAACCGTACTATGCATGTTTTTTGGACTGTAGGAGGAGGCCGGAGTACCCGGAGGGGGAGAACATGCAAACTCCCTGGAGTCGAACCGGGAACCTTCTCGCTGTGAGGCAACAGTGTTAACCAAGCCACCGTGCTGCCCCCTAACAGAGTATAAACATTCATATTTTAAAATTCATACCGCTAGTCATGCTGGTAATTGTTATCGTATGCTAACCATTACATCCTCTAGCACGTTGGGTGCCAACCCTGAGATACTCCAAGTTGGTCTTGAGCCAACAAATCACTAGCCAGTGGTAGATTAACTACCTCTGCTCAGACCTTCACTGATGACCCTCAGGCTGCAGTCGACTGAGTGCCAACTAAATGAGGGTCCTGGTGGAAGCGCCGTCTGGTATCAGCTCTGGCAGTATTCATTTTATATGTACTATGGTTTCAGAAGTGACAGCTGAAATAAGGATGCATGGACAGATTGAATCAGAATAAATGTAAGGTATCAGAAGTTGGTACCATAGCCTAGTATGAGCGATGGATGTACCGTGGTTGGGCAGTCCACTAACAATATGGTGCCGTCCAGGAGTCTGAAAACCTGTCTTCAAACTGAGTCTTCAGGAAACCTATGGGTTATGTTACACAGTGTTTGTCTAGTTCTTTATATACAGTCTGTGGCTAAAATACACATTTCAATTGCAATAACTACTTATAAGAATGTTAATCAAGAAGAAATGTATTCCCTTAGCAGCCTGCTTCTCGCCCATTTTCTCACTGTATTGACAAGCTGTCAATGCTGATGGTGGTCCAACAGGCTGCCCTGCACACTTAAAGATTATTGTAAACAGATGTTCTTTTTGTGGAAATGTGATTCAGAAAGGATTGACCAAGATCTCTTTGTGTAATCTCATTCTGACTCATTCTGAACGCTTTAAGCAGCTCTCCAAAGAGCGCCCATTTGGGTTAATGTGAGACTAATTAAAAAACACATAGTCTGGCCGTGAGATGAATTTGTTAGGGCGAGAAGTGGCGCTTGCAGTGAAATGGTTTATTGCAGATTTGTTTTATTGATTGAGAAATACCTTTAACGTATCCAGAGGCAACTGCAGCCTCTTTTTATCTTTTCTGAAGGCTTTTAAGCGATCTTTAGATATATCTTTAGTATAATGAAGACATACACCTTAATGACAAAGATAACAATGATATACTGGATGTGAAATGTATAATTCAGACTTGTTCCACCTGGTAGTTTCTAAGGGTGTTCCTATCACAGGGACCTGATGAGGAAATCTGATGCAATTAACTGATTAGATGAATTATTGTGGGGGTTTTCTTGGATGGATTATGTATCTCATGTATCCAGTTTTGAGTTTGATTGATCAGACATGTTGTGAAAGGTAACAATTTCCATGGGATGTGCTCATTTTTTTCACAGGACAAAGATTTTCCATTTGCTGTTTTACACTTCACTTGCCTTTCGCTACACTTCAGTGACTAAACGCTGCATATGGAAAACTGCTTCTCACAAGTTATTGAAGAATCAACATCAGCGTTGTGCGAATCAGTGGAGGACATGCTTGTTTGAAGGGTGGCAAAGTACAGACAACGATAAATCCATGAAAAGGAACGTAATACTGCTCCACATACTAAAAAGATAAAAACAAACATCTGACACACAGACATCTGCGCTCCGAAGACACAAGGGAAAATGATATATCACAAGTTTTGATGAAAATAGTTGAATTATTTGCTCTAAATGCAAATAATGCTGGATCTATTTTAAGCAAACACCTCTGAGATCATTCTCTGACACCAGAAATAATTAGAGGAAGTAAAAAAATATGTGCTGCAAGAGACTTGTGACAGTCTTTCACTCTTTGACATTGGATTTTATAATAGAAATAACTTTGTCTGATATTATAAGTTGATCGCAATGCGTTGTACATATCATTATTTTAATTATAATAAGATATAGCTCAGATACAAAACTTTCTGTTGCTTGACCGATGAAATAAATAAAGTCAAGTGGGATGGGAACATGCATACTTTACAAGGACCGTGTTAATTACATTTTACTGAGAAAATGAAAAAGTAATGCATGAAAAAACATTTATACAAATTTGAAAAACAGTCACAAGAACAAATGTATATTTAATTTCCGTGTTTTTGCTGCAAAAGAGATTGACTCATTTCCTGCAGTGATTTAATGTTCACATTTCTTTTTGCTTTTGAAATTTGATTTGAATAAAGGTTGCAATGTTCAGACAATAGCCTGGATAAAGTGCTGCTTTGATGAGTCTGAGCGCTAATTTAGGTGTCCTTTTAACAAAATGTTAATGCAATTTCAACCTCAATTCCCAAAATGTTCGCACACTGTGCACAATGTAAATAAAACAGAATGCAATGGTTTGCAAATGTCATAAGCCCAGCTTTTATTTACAAAAGAAAATAGAAGACATATCAAAATCCAAAGGAAATGGACCATCTGAAGAAAAAACAAACCAAGGTAATTTTGAGTTTAAATGCAGATACGTAGCTCAAAAAAGTTTGATGAGAGAATAAGGGATGCACTGTGTGGCGTCAACAACCGAGGAGACCAGCTGCTGGGATTTTAGGATACAAATGTACCATTTATGTCTGTTGTTGGATTTGAGTTGCTCAACCGCCCTGGGCCGTATCTGTCATATTTTTCCTTTTTCTGATGAACCAAACATTCTCAGTAGGTGATTAATGTGGACGGCATGCCAGCTCGGTACCTGGACTCTTCTACTACGAAGCCATGCTTTTGTAAAGGATACAGGTTTCAGCCTAACATTGTATTACATGAAAAAGACATTATTGTCTGGATGTGAACGTAGGTTGCTCTAAAAGCTGTATATATCTTTCTGCTTTATGTTTCCTTTACAGATGTACAGTACAAGCCGACAACTCCATAGGCACTAATCCACCCCCATACCATCATAGATCCAGGCTTTTGACCTGGGTGCTGATGATAGACTGGATAACGCCTCTCTTCTTTTGTCCAGAGGACACAATAGTTTCCCATAACAATCGTCTGACTACAGTACAGTTTTGCTATGCAACATGTGGAAAACAAAAATATGGGTTCATGAGATCTGCAAATCATTGAATTATGTTTTATTTACATCGTCCCAACACTTTTTTTATTTTGGGACTTTGAGTTTGTTGTCTTCAGCTCATTTTCTTTGTCTGCTTGCAGCTGTTGACAGGCTTAACAAGCAGTTGTCACTGAATGTGCCCAATTACATGCTTTCGTTACAGCATATAATTCAGATAACAATAGTTTTGCATGCAATGTAAATGATTATGATCATCTTCGCATGTCACTGGCTTTGAATTTTTTGACATGACAGGGTTGCATATGTTGAAACACCTTTAATTAGCCAACAGGTGGATCCAATTATATTCCGCACCGCAGCCGCCCAACTGATTCAAGAAGAAGAATACCGAACGGTGTGCATGCATGGTTTGAGTGTGTTAAACTCACACCCTGTACGGGTTTAGAGCTTAAAACTCTAAACCCTATAATGCCAGATGTATCATATTAGATACATGACCTTTGTGACATCCTCTTAATCAAAAAAGGGAACCAAAAAGTCTCATAAAGTCCCAGAAAATGATAAGAAAAAATAAAAGAAAGAAAAAAAATACATAAATGAACCTAATGTCTTCATAATGATAAGTAAAATATTGATTTAGAAATTGTATTAATACAACATTTGAAGTGTTTTTGATTCCAATATATTAATTCACACTCCAATGAAAATAAAAGTTGTATTTTTTGTGTTATTTCATATTTCAGGCGTCAAAGGGTTCATGAACTAGGCCCTGAGGCTGCGTTGAATAAATCTGAAGATACTGGTCTCTGAAAAAGATTCGGAGAAATGAGCGCAGTGTTTTAAAATGGAAATTCAAGGTTTACATTAAAAAAACATAGAAAAATGTAATTTCAAACCACAAAGGGGATTATCTGAAGGATATCAGGCAATTACGTGTTCAAACCTTGGAGGAGATGGGGACCAGAGAGAAAAGAAAGAGAAGGGTGGAGAAGGATACAGTAAATGTAAGTGGAAAGAACAAAAAAATAAAGCAAGAGTGGAATCAAGAAACACTGATAAATCTGAGACAAAGGTAGACTGCTTCATTGCCACCTCTAGCAACAAATCCTCCAATAACAAGTGCACCCAATTTCAGTGGAGACTTGCAAAATAAAGAAATACAGGGATGCAGCTTAGGCATCAAAGCGTGAAATATCCCTGTGTGTGTGAGAGCTTGGTGTCACTGGCCTCCCTCCTGGGATTATGGCAGATTTTATCAGTCTAGAGTGGGGCGGGGGTCATTTTGTTGCCAGGATTACCCCAGCTTTGTGCGCGAAGATATTCATTAACTCCAGTTGACATCTCATGAAGCGATCATAATCCCACAGAGGAGCTGTGGACGCAGCATGCGGACCAGAACAGAGGCCGTCTGACACACGGCGGCGTTGAGATAGCTGCCCTTATCCTCTGACGAGAAATGCCGGAGGTTCACTTTTGGGAGAATTCCTCAAACAGCAAATACTTGGGACACTTAAGTGGTAAATACAATCATATTGAGTCCAGGAACCATGACTTGAGGAAAAGAAGCATTCACCATCCAGGAAGGTTTCTGAGGGGTGTTTCAAAACCCTGAATATCCCGATACCCTCAGTCACTATCTGAAGCTCTGACTGGTCACACATCGTCATGTCATGTCTCTTAGGACCTCACGCTTGAAAAAACAGAGCCTGTTGAAGCTGAACCTTCTTTTATAACACTAAAACTTGGCAATAAGCTTTACACGATTTGCAAGGAGGTGCAAAGGTGGCACAGTGTGAAGGGTTCAGGTGTTGTCAAGCTTTTTTTACACTCATCACACAAAGGGTAGGGACTTTTTGCCACTTTAAGATTTCATATTTTCACCTGCGATCAAGTTCTTCCTCGCAGCACCAAAGAGCTGAACTTAAAGGAGACCTATTATGAAAAACACATTTTTTCTTGCTTTAACATATATAAAGTGGTCTCCCCTCAGCCTGACAACTCAGAGAAGGAGGAAAGCAACCAAATTCTGTAGTCTGTACAGCCGCCCGGATGATCCATCCAGTGTGATGTGGCTTCTATGAGCCGTTCAGATTCTGCTCCCTTTCGTTACGTAACCAAAATGCAAACCACGCCCACAACTGCCACTTTATTGAGGTTTTTGTAGTGAAATGAGGAGGTATCATAGAGATAACTTCTCATTTCAACTAACTGGATCAGCCGTTCCTCATCCATGACCGTTTCCTACAGCGCTTTCAACCGGCTTTCAACGCGAGCGACAGGAAGAAAATAGAAGCAGGGCGTCCGACAAATGTTCAGCTCAAAACGGCACGCCGCTTCACTCGTAGCCAGTTAGGACAGTCCAATAGAAAATAAAGCAATGGAATTGATTTTGTCGCTGACGCTCGCTCACATCGCATGCAGTTAGGACACGGTAACTCCGCCGGCCGGAGCTTCCGCCATTTATTCGTAGCGGCGTATCGCGTCATTCAGGCAGCCAATCAGCACAGTGCCTCATTATCATAGCCCCGCCCACTCAGAATCCCACATAGATAATGAGGTTAGAGACTGAAAGACATGGTTTAGAGGCTGAATTTCTCATTTATTTAACAATCAAAAGCTTGTTTTTAAGACATTCAAGGCCTGTTTAAAATAGGTATTAGATGTCATAATAGGTCCCCTTTAACTGCACCTGGAACACTTTGAGGAGATATTCCTTCTTAAATGGGAACCAATCATGAGAAAACTACTTTCTTTGTCTGAGAACATACATTTGTGTCTGAAATGACAACTAAATCAAAAGCTGACATAGCACAAGCTAATCAGCTAATCAAGAAATAATCAGATGTGTAGAATACCGTGACATCACAGATCAGGATGAGATAGAATTACCCGTGTCCCCACAGCTCATCTCCATCCAACTTCAGATCATGCCGTAGAATAATTAAAAAGACAAAAAGTACACCTGTGTGACCTTCATCCTAAACTGACTGCCTTGTACAGAAGGGTTGAAAACAGTGATTTCGTTCTCTATCCATGTGGTATTTTGGGCAAAAAGTGTCACCTAAGTTTCTCAGGGAATTGGGTCAAGTTTGAGAAAAAGGGTATACAAATTATAACATAATATGTCCTATAAGGAAATAAAGATTAACCACGGGAATGATAAAAATAGATTAAAAGAAAGAAACTGAACTTTTTCCGTCACTGTTGGCACACTTGTGGAGCGCTGTTCACTGTTATTTTTTAGCTAAATGGGATAAATAATTAGGAATATGGAGTAACTTTCCTGATACTGGCCGATTGTGTGTATTTCAGCGCTGTGTAACTTATGTAACTTGAACATATATTGGAGACATACTTCACCCCCCTGGCCTGGTGAATGGACAACTGCTGCTTTATTCATGCTTCTGTGTGAGGCTTTGACATTTACAACCAGTCTCCACGCCGACACGGTTGCATCATCAGACAAACAACGTACGTCTGGTAACAAAGCTGCAGCTGTGATGGATGTGTGCTGAAATAGGAGAAAATAATTTAACTCGAATCTTCACAAATGCATCCGGGAGCCAGAATAGGAGAGAAGCGCTGAGATGTGATCGTGTCCACCCTTCCTCCGACATGTTATCTACCTTCATGAAACATGCATCAGCCGTCTCTGCTCCCCTTGTTTCTGTGTCCTCCTCCTCCCACTGGTAGCCAAGCGGAAAAGTGGACAAATCTACACGGAGAAGTGAAGTTGTCAGTTAAGACAAGCAAAGTTCACCTGGCACGTCTCACTGAGGTGTGTTCTCGACCAATAATACATTAAATTTACGTGAATAAAAAGCAGAAGCTTGTCTACAAATCCTTCACTCACATTCATGTGAGTCAGAAACAGACCTAGATAGTCTACTTTTAAATATTTACTGTAGTACTTAATGGTGTTTAATGTTAAATTTCTAGTTTTGAAAGTGAGGAAAACACATCCATCTTTTTTTCAACGGAGAGCTGGAAGAGGCTCCAAACTCACCTGAGAGAAGTCTTAAGACGACACACCAACCATGTCAGCGTTGTCAGGTGAAAATCTGTTTTCTTAAACATGTCCTACATCTTCTTATGGTAGCATAACATCACTCCTCGTTGTTTTTAACATCTTAACCCTCAGGATGGATGGACGCCACAGTAGGTCCAAATCACACGAGCAATTTTATTTATTTATTTTTTGTGGCTCAAGTGCACTTTATTTCAAAAGTGTCTGGGTAGGAAACAGGTAGACAGAGGGTGTGGATTCAGGTCCAGTGTGTTAAATGCACAAAGATGGAGTTGTGCCGAAATCAAAAGATGTCAAACACAGCAAGGTAAACCGCTTTTAGGGGAAATACAGAGTTAAAATCAAAAGTGATAAAAAACAGCCAATCATACCCAAGACTCCAGAGGGTAAAACCGTCGCATGGTCCAGTGCAGGGTAGCAGAATAGCTATGAAACACTCTGGTTTCCCAAAAGTGCTTCAAAGTTTTGGTTTAATTCTTAATTCCTAAATTGCGTTTGAACATTTTAGATAGATGTAATCTTGTTGACGTCTCAGAAAGAATCGCAAAATCTTTTAAAGCACAAGATATATAGCACTGAAGTTTTTATACACAAATTATTACACATTTTCAACATTAAAATTAGGGGTGAGTATTGCCAAGGACCTCACGAAACACATCACGATACTTGAGTCACTTTACAATACGATATTGTAATATCCAAATTTTGCAATATATTGCAATGTTATACATACTGTAGTTTGCTGAAAACTGTGAGAGGCCTTACAGTATGCATCAGATTATCAGATACATCAGATTATAGTGATAATTCATGGGAAAAACTGAGTCAAAACAATGTCATTCAAATTATCTATGCCAGTTTTTCAAATTATTTACATTATATGAAATTAACATTAACAATATTATTTAAGTCAATCTATACAGTAAAGTCATACTGGATTTACAACCCATCTAAAACATGATTTATTATTTAGAAAAAAAAGAAATTTTGAATATTGATATTGAATCGGCCAGCAAAGTATCGCGATACATTGCCATATCGATATTTTTGCCCACTCCTAGCTCGAATGCAAACTACTAAACACATTTTGTATTTGTAAAATGCATTTTCAATACATGTATCCCAAATACCGTCGTTCCCTACTGGTGCCGTTGAAATTCTAAGATGGATGCAAGTCAGTGAATATTGAGGTGAAATTGTTTTTGCATAAAATAGAATAAAGACAAGAACAAGAAAGAAAAAGAAGAATCGGCTTCATGCAACGCCATCAGTCTGACACAAACACTCTGCCCTACAGGGAAGATGACATGTGCAGACATAATAGAGCCTGTCGTGATAATAAAACCTGTCACCTGTAGTATTCAGTTTTGAATATGCTGTCCTCTCGTCTGAAATCGCAACCATTTATAGAAACTCCCAACAAAGACAGACACCCATATTATCTTTTCTGACAGGTTATACCATATTGTACCGAGAAAGAAAGAGAAGATCAAATGAGCTGCTTTATTTGCTGTCATCTGCGTTTCTAAGATGATTACTTTACTTCTGGTATAAATCTTAACAAGTGTAATACCATAGAGACTTGTAAGAAAATAGTCCAGCAAGTAAAAAAATGGCAAACGATTAACACTTAAATAGTCAACAAAGAGATTTCAGCCATGAAGAAAAATGGGAAAATTAGACTTCTTCATTTGTTTTGCTTATGCACACATATAGTCCAGCACTGACGTGTAACACTTTTGGGTGGGTTTGTAAAAGCTTTTGAACAGCTTTAATGACTCGTAGCCTTCTTATGTTAACTATTTTCACAGTGTGAAATTTTAATTAGCTGGAAGGGGAAGTTCAATCGAACCACACACCTTCACGGAGAACAAAAACCTGTCAGTCATCTTTACGATTCTTCCTGAATGAAAAGTGAAGTCACATCAGTGTCTCTGAGAACACAAATCTGTTTAATTGATTCGCCATTCAGCTCTCGCCTCAGTGATTAGGCCTATTAAAGCTCTTTTAATGGGACAATCTCATTCCAGTGATTGATATTTGGGGATAGGAAGTACAGTTCCTTAGGGGCTGGACTGTATTAGAGTTTGCAAAAACCTTGCAATTAAAAAATATCTCTGCTAAACTTGGACAGAGGGAGAAGTCGGGGGGAGGAGGGGGGGCAAAAAAGAATAACAAGGCCATTAGTGAAGCCAGTTTTGAATTACCTAATACGTTGGAAAACGTTTACAAAATTTGCATAAGTCATTAGTTTGTTGGCAGATTTTAGGCATGCTCTTTCTGGTCATGAAACCAGAAAGTCAACCTGGTACTGTATATAATAACCTCTCTTAATTTATTATCGTTATACGGAATACGTAAGGAATACGTTGGGTATTTTCAATACTCTGAATTAGCTTAGGGAGTTGAGGCAACATCAGTATCGCCAGCCTTCAGGGATCCTGGAAACAGCTCCAGGCGATGGAGTCAGTGAAACCTCCTCTAGTCCTCTTGTCTGTAGGTGAGGCCTCAGGTATCCTTAGGGGAGCGCTGCTCAAAGGTATGGTGCGTATGTGTGTATGTGTGTGTGCGTGTGTGTGTGTGTGTGTGTGTGTGTGTGTGTGTGTGTGTGTGTGTGTGTGTGTGTGTGTGTGTGTGTGTGTGTGTGTGTGTGGATGTGTGTGTGTGTGTGTACATTCAGCCACATGTCTACTTTAATCACAACCATCCTGACTTTGTGCACATTCATCTGCTATCTGCAATATTTGTCCTGTTTGCGTCTGGTAAATACCACAACATCATCTTTCACTTACTATCTCAGCAGATTAGCTGTTGGAGGACAAATAATTGATGTCAAAACACCAAGTTAGATGAGATCGCATTTATTTTGAGCTATTACATTGCACATATGCTGCTCCTCTCAGCCGTGTTCAAAACGTACAGCCGTTTTAATCATAGTGCAGCATCAAAACATTTGGGCTATTTATATCGATGACTGAGCAACAATAATGTGTTTTTACCTCTAAGAACAACGTGAAATATGTTTTACGATGTGATGGAGGAATGTGAGTAGGAACCTGGTGATGCAGTTCAAGGGATGCAAGCTCCAGCTATGGATTTAAAGGGAAAGTTCGGTTTTTTACAACTTGGACCTTATTTCTGACATTTTTTATGGTCGTATACTCACCCAGGCAAGTTTGGTGTCATTTGGAGTCCTTCGGAAGATATTAGGGGTTTTGTGCGAGCCGCTTCTCCATATAATGGTAGCGAATGGGGGCATCGCGGGACACAGACGATGCAGCGTCTAAATAACACATGATTGCCGCGAAACTCGTTCATTTATTTTATGAATCACTAGATCTGCTTCCAGGACCTGTTGTCTACATCCAGGGCTGTGTGTGTAACAAATAAATCCGTTTGTAAACAAGACCTCTGAACTCATGACGTCATCTCTGTGCGCGCATCGCAGACACAGCTCCGTGTACAGCTGGAGTTCGCTACTGTTAGTTTACTGTTAGTTATTTGAAACATGTCTGAATATTTGTCAAATTCTGAGGTTGTGGACGACGACTTTGAATATGATGGACGTCCTTACCGTTTTGAGCCAGAGTATACGGCTGAAGAGCTCACTGAACGGAGGACAGAGTGCGCGCACAGAGATGACGTCATGAGTTCAGAGGTCTTGTTTACAAACTGATTTATTTGTTACACACACAGCCCCGGATGTAGACAACAGGTCCTGGAAGCAGATCTAGTGATTCATAAAAGAAATTAAGAGTTTTGCGGCAATCATGTGTTATTTAGACGCTGCATCGTCTGTGTCCCGCTGTGCCCCGTTCACTACCGTTATATGGAGAAGCGGCTCGCAAAAAACTCCTAATATCTTCCGAAGGACTCCAAATGACACCAAACTTGCCTGGGTGAGTATACAACCATAAAAAATGTCAGAAATAAGGTCCAGGTTGTAAAAAAACTAACTTTCCCTTTAAGTTATATTCCAGTTTGGAAATGCAACTATTCAATGTCCAAAACCGATGACTTGTGTCTGAAATCTGCCCCAGCTGCTTTATATCCGTGTTGGCAACAACCTGCAAGGGGCCAAATGAGCTTTAATGTCATGAATGTTTCGAGTTCTAAAACAGTAACCACATGCGGGATAAGATGTCACGCCGCATTACAAATCCTTCCCATGATCCTTTGTTTGAAAGCGGAGCCACACGAATGAGAAGTGATGCCAGATGATTGTTGATTGTGATGAAGTGTTGTTGCTACATGTACCTGTCGGCTGCAGTTCAGTTCAAGATATAAAAGCGAAGGCAAAGTCTCCTGAACAGGTTTCCTTCCAGTGTGGAATACATTAAAAGTCAAACTGCGTTCAGCGGTCATAAACGTAAACGTTTACCTCCATTAGCGTGGTCATCGCACCATCTTCCCTGGAGGAACGACATAAAGTCAGGTTGGAGGAGTGAAGAGAAGAAGGGAGGTCGGGGAGGGGGGGTGGGGGGTGTCGACATGTTCTAGTTGAGTAGGTGGATTAAGGGAGAGAGTAAAGTGAATCCCTCCAATGATTCCTCATGTTTATTCACGACTCGATGAGTCAGTAAATAATCTCTCCTTCAGTATTTAACACAACATCCTGTCTGCGCAGCGCTGTTTCTGTCCTGCTCCTGTGTTTACAACATCCCTGACCTCTTAAACTGGGCTAAAAGCACTCAGATGGATTAGATATCAATCGCTCACCTGCTTGTTTTTGCCTGTGTATGTTTCCAATATCTGCCTTCATCTCTAGTTTTCCAGCCCCACCATCTAGATTTCCTCCTACCGATCGATTCCTCGCCGTTCCTGACTTTTGTGCCTTTTCTCCGCGGCTTATTGAGCCTCTTCACATTTTGTCCTCGGTTTCTTATGTAAGCACCACTCTCCTCTTTCAGCCTTTCACTCATTGTTGTCTATCACTATGGCGATTTCTTGACGACGTCACTGAAAGTTTTTAATCTGCTGTTGCTGATGCAGTCCACCAGGTCACAGGACATGTTTTCTCCACTGCTGCTCCATCCATGTCTCAGCAGGTCCACCCTGTTGATCATTTTGCAGTGCATGGCAACACAAGTGCTGCATTTAAGAAGATGCTCTTACACATGTGGCTTGATCTTTTGCCTTAAAGAAAGGCACGTTTGTGTATCCCCTCTGCTCTTACATTCCACGTGCTCCCACATCAGAACCCGTTAAAGAGTTGCTTGTAAGTCTGAGGTTTAGGGTTTTGCTCTGAGCTAATCTCTCTCGGTGTTGAAAAGCTGAAGGCCCACATACTCCAGCGTTTTGACTCTCACTCTGCTGTCTCCCAGCAGCCTGTTTCCATGGTTACCTCAGCTCAGCGGCAGGCCAATGCAGCATCAGCCTAATGGATTATGGTGGAGAGACAACCCTCTTTACTAAACACTGTGGTATGTGTGACACTGCCTTCTACTTGCCCCAGTCTGACCCACTGTTTCTGGGCTGACATGAGAGCCCGCAGGCCCATTCACGTGCATGAAAAAGAGGAAGTGACACATAAAAGGGAAATGAGTTAGTCAGTTTAGCTCCACTTGACTCCATCAAGCAGTTGACCTTGGCCAAATAAGAGTGCCTTTGAGCCTTTATGATTCAAAGCATTCTGAGTACAGGTTTTAAATTGATGCTAGTAGGAAAAGATAATGGCCCGACAAATATGTCCTTGGAGGGATGCATCAAAATTTGAGTGGATAAGGAGGAAGGTGGGATGGAGACGGGGCAATTATACAGAGGTTACCACAAAGAGAACAGCAAGGAGAAGGAAAGGTGCTGCAACTAGAAATCTGGATTGTGGAGAGCGGCAGAGGATCTAGTGTCAGGGATATGTAAAGTTTATAAATGCAAAAGACTGTTGTCTTTGAGGCGGGACAGGCGGATAGTTAATCAGAAAGCAACATTAGCAAGGTGCCACCTTTGGTTTTTCCTGTTTGAAGCTGATACAGATGTGTGTGGTTTTTTTTTTTGAATAAGCATGACCCAAAATTGAATTGATTTACATTAGACTGCATGTTAAAGTTTCCAACTTTCTACAAAAAACCACCATATTGAATGCCTGGTTAAAAAAAAAAACAACAAAAAGAAAAAAAAAATAAAACCAAAAAAAGTTGTTCTTGATATCCATAGCTAAGAGCTCACATCCATGAACTATTGGCAGCAGGTGGATTTTTACCTTTTTGAATTTTGAATCAGAGTAACCCACAAATGTATGTGTAACTGGGGATGTGGTTCAATGACTGAAAGCTGCATCGAGGTCTACGGTGTCAAACAGCTAGCTATCGTCACTTTAGTTACTTTGCATTTTTGTAAAGCTTAACAACTAAGCAGTGAAAAAAGACCAACAAGCGTATTCTTAGTTTAAACATAAAACAGACATTTAGACATTTTAGACAGACATTTGGGACCAGTTCTGGGTTTGGTCTGGAAGAGTTTGTGGGCGCATGGCTCGGTTGAGGACCCACCTCCTCTGACTGAACCACCTTCACACCAAAACCCATCTTTGCTCCAGAAGTCTTTGTTGCAGACTTCATTTTTGTAGCAACCTCTGAATATACGACGGATGCACCATTTTAATGAGAATGGATGTCATGTCAAGTAACTTCAAAATCAAACTTCAGAAGCCTGCTGCCAAAGTCGCTAAAGGGTTTGTCCAATTCAGTCTGTGATTTATACTTATGCATTCATTTTCTTCCCAATGCTGTTTTTGACAAAGTAGCTAAACTGGGTTGTGGGTTCTGCAAACACAGGATGTTGCTATTCAATGGTGTGATGATAACAGTTGAGTAGACCAAAAAATTATACAATATGTCACACAAATTGTTAATACAATGCCATGCAGTGTATTTCAAGTTTTTGTTCTTTTTTAATAAACAAATTCAACCCGGTGGGATGGAAATTATGGCTGACACTAACCAGTGATTCAGTGGTTTAATTGTGAAGTGATACTTGCAAAAGCTACGGCACCGCCCTGCTTGGCTCCTACAGTAAAGTATGAATAAGTTTATCTGTCTGACTATGCCAGCGGCATAAACAATGATAGAGGACCGCAATTTGGAGAAACACTGGTGGAGCAAAGTCGCTGTAAAAGTCTGTGCAAATAGAATATGAACTAAATTCACCAAAATCAAATTAATTATATGCTACTATGTGCTTTCCTTGCCTATTTGGATAATGAGGCCACGAGTTATTTAAAGTCACTGGGAATGATGGAGGGGGCAAAAAAAAAAGGGAATCTTGCAGAGGAGGAAAAAAAAATCCCAATGTCTCCCTCTTGCCTCAGGCACATTGTCATCACTAACAGTTTCATGTAATATTAACATGTCAGAGCAGAGAAGCAGAACCTACCGTGCCTGCAATAATCGCCAACGGTTAGGACTGCTTTATCACAACGTGGGGGGTGTGGGGAGTTGAGGATGCTCCGAGAAAATGTTTCCCTCTCACCCAGTGGCCCACTTACCCTCACAGGGTCAGGTGCTTCAGACTTCCCAGTCCCTCCCCCTCCAGCCATGTCTCACTTGCTTTGTGTCTCAATCTTTTTTTTTTTGCTCCTTTCTTTTCATCAAGCTTCACTATGAGTTACTGTTACCATGGTAATACAGTAAAGGCCTTTAGCATAAAAGCGCATTCACAGAAGACTACAATCAATGCCATGCACAGATTCTGTATTCTTCACAACAATCATCATGGTCAACAATCATAATTTACAACTGATTCCTCTGTTCGACCAAAATCACAGCAGCAACACGTGAGCTGGTGTTGAGCTCGAAGCTGAAACAATTTCGATATTATCTCAGCCATTTAGTCCGTCAGGTGTGAGCAGACCTCCAGGTAATTTACCACTTAATTACTCTGCATATTACCATTTATGAAGCAACATGGCGTTATTTCCCTCAGGATTGGGCTGTTGAGACAAAGCAAACTCAGCTTGATCAAACCAAAGTTTGGTATTGTTCACCAATGAGACATAAAGAGCTGTTTGTGCAAGTTCTTCAGAGCTGTTTGAAATGCAGCTGACAAAACACGTACTGCCTGGTTTTTAAAATGTCAAAGAACATACAAAGCAAATTGAAAAACACTTCAATTTCACCCTGCTCAGTCAAGTAAGACTTTCCATTTGCTGTCAGACATTTCTTCTTGATTAAAAAAAAAAAGAAAAAACGTGTGTTTTAATGAAATAAAAAAGAATTAAAGCAAAAGCTGTTTGCAGGTTTTAGGGTGCTGAAACACTTGATCAATCAATATGCCTATAAACTACAACTCTGACATAGCAACAAGGCCAGCCCCTGCAAGCAAGCGGGGGTGAAGTTACTCCCACTGGACATGCTCAGTCAGGATGTTTCTCTGCTGATGAAAAGGAGCATGACAACTAAAATAATATTATTTTAATGAATAAAAGTATCTTACTGTCCAGCAGCTTTCACAAAAGTCATTGCTATCAGAATACTAGTTTGGCATCTTTGGCATCTAGGCTCTGAGGGCATCACGCCTTACAGATACCTGCAGATGTTGGGAGAGATGCCTAACAGTTGAATCCCCCCATCCTGACTCAGCAAGCGGTACAACTTTATGGCAGCGTGACGTTCACCTCTCAGTTGAGCAGTCAGATGCTAATGAGGAGAAGTGTCAGCTGTGTGGAGGTACTTCCATGTACACGATGGTGACAGAAGTAAAGTGGACTGCAAACAATGCTCAGTACAGTTATCAATAGGAGGGACACAAGTATTCTGATAAAACATCTCAACTGACATGTTGGCAAATTCAAAAGTTTGCTAATAGTGGAAAATGGTAACAACTGCTTTGCAGCAACCTCTGGAGAAGAAGGAGAAGATGTCAAGAAAACCTGCTCGCAGCAACAATAACAGAGGCTATAACCCAGTACATCGTTCTTGATGACCAGCCATTGTCGGTTGTTGATATTATGGGATTTCGTTGTTCTTTTCAGGGTACTGGAGTCAAAGGAAGAGATCCCTGACAACTAGAGGCACATCCACCGCCTGTTGCTGCATCATCACCAATACTTGGATGAATAGTGTCAGCCTGGTGTCCCTCATGTGCTTAACTGTAGAGTGGATAGATGTGGACTTTATTCCACAAAGAGTCAACCTGCAAGCAAAACTCTTTCACCATTTGCACACTAGCCAAGGCACCGCCGGTGTGTTTGATGATATGCTGGGGGGTGTCCCTAAATGTTCTGTACATATTGTGCTACGTAATAACGGCAAAAACATAATCAAAGCCATTTGTAGCACATGACCTCCTGCTGGTGGTTATTGAGGGGCTTCTGCCAGCAGTTTGGAAAGTGTGCTTGAAGAAATAGCAAGTGAGTACGAGTAAACTTCACTGAGCCATGTACCAGTGGGTGCTTCCATTCAGGAAGGGAGTCACCTTTGACAAGAGACAACCCATTCCAGTACTGGGGAGTTAATAAAGACCGTTTCCCCACTTTGGCTCGAATGGCACAGAGATGCCTCTCAGCACCAGCAATGTGGAAAGACGAAGCCTTTTTAGCTCTGGTTTACATTGTTAATGAAAACTGACACAGGCTATGAGCTTCATTTTGGCTCACTGGAACCTAAACAGCATATATCAATATGGTGGTACCCTCTATTTACCTAGGAAGTCAGAAGAAGGAATGATGTCTCAACCAACTTGACCGCATTCCAGCTGCAAAGTCTAAAAGAAAGGTAAATGGCTGTCTGCCATGGACCTCTCCAAATGTTTGACTAGTTGTTGTCATTACTGTTGTTGGCAGTGGTCATTGTTAACAATGCCATGCGTGGCACTTAGCATGTACAAGTAGTTCAGCAACAAGTCCAGTGTTTAAAAAGATGTACAGTACAATGGATGTGTCTCGTGTAAAATACACAAAATAATAGATCTGTTACTATTAGTTAAATCAGTGTTTACTCTGTTTGTGTAAGTAGCAACCAATTTGGATTGTGAAGTCAGGGTAGGTGAGGCTTCCCAGGCTGTGTCCAAAAACACATTCTGTCACTATATACACATATATGGTCCATGCTCATTATGTAGGGACTTGTATGTAGAGAACAACTGTATGTAGTGAATTCAAGAGTGTAATGAACTTTTGGACACTACTACTGTAATGTTGTTAGAGCTGTTCACTGCTGTCAATACATAACAGCTTGCCCTGATGTTGTCTGTGTCATAAGTTGCTCTTTCCACTGCTCTGCATGTTTGCTTCACAGCTCATTAATTTGACATGAACCATCAGTTTGAAAAATGTAATTGCCATCAAAAACCTTTCAGGTATTATTTACTTATTGCAGGACAGTCATTTTCCAACTTTTTGAGAATGTTATTGAATACTAATAATTACATTTTATAACGATCATTCAAATGATTTTGATTCGGAGAAGAGGAGTCACGAGGCGACTTCAGTGTGCTGCTGTGAAACTGTACAACTGTCCTGCTCTACCATCAACTTCAGCTATATTATAATGGTAACATTATGTTTATATCACAGTTAACAGGGTTTATTTTCCTCAATTTCAAAATATTAATTGACTATAAAATCAGCCTGCTGTGAGGCGCCGCCCACACCCGAGGAAACAATCTGGTTTGGCTGATGGATCTAATATTCGGTGACACCTGTGTTTTTAATAAGCATTTTGAATTTCAAATTCATTATATATTATATATTTATTGCTGATTTAGGTCTGGGTGTGTCTGGCTAGATTTCATAACTTATCTATTTGAACTACATTCAAACTTAAAAGAAAGTATGCGTTAACTGCGTTGAAAGAACCAGTCCAAAAAAAATGGTACCTCTGTCTTTTATATGCAGTCTCCACACAGGAAATGACTTTTTAAAATGTTTCAACTTTTGCTTTTGAATGGCAAAAGCATTGAAAACCAATATCTTAACATGTTAATTATGGAACCAAAGTGAAGCTTTAATCAGTGTCTTGGGAACCCCATAGGCAGACAAAATCTAAATTCATTACTTGAAAAAAATATCTAATGAATAAACTGATTGGCCAGAATGATTTTGAATAGCATCAGTGAAAACGCTGGGACTTCCTTGTGCTCTGATGACAATTATATCCAAGCATGGTTTGACGAGGTGGGTAAATGTGGTGTGTAAAGTAAAATCTGATGAGTGAGATCTGTTTCAGATCTCTAAACGAATGAACTGAAGTCTTTAGATTCACAGATGCCTTAAGACTCCTTGCCGATTCCTCCCTCCGTCTTCCCCTCTTTGTCTTTAGGGCAGCAGTCAGAGACGTTGAAGGTGCCATGACAACAGCTTTATTAATCACATCAATCATCGATAACTCCATGGTGACCAAAGGGGGCTCTAATCGCTTCGCACCAGGCTGACTATTTCTTTCCTGAAAGGGACGTTCCAATCTGCACTAACGTGAGGTGTGCTCTCGTGTGTGTGTGTATGCGTGTGGGGTTGGTCAGTGTATTCTCTGACTGCACTGTGGGCATAAGGGGAAATAAGTTGTCTCTAATCTTAAAACTTCTTTATTTCTTTATCTTTTGGAGAAAGATAATATGTTTCTGCCAGCTTTTGTGATGTCATACACAACATAACCCTTTCCTTGCTGATATTTTTTCATTTCACATAAATACATTTCTCTGCAAATAAATTGTTATTTTATTTCAAGAAAGCAGCTTATTGATCCAGGGGTTTTCTTGACATTTTTGGTTAATACGATTCAGGTACTTTGGCTGTCTTAATGACTATCATAATGATTCCTGGCCTGTTAACCATTTATCTTAACAAATATGGAGCTGATTGAAGACGCATTGAACTTACAGTACATTATTGCACATGTGTTCATTGTTTCCAGACAGTCGTTCCCAAGTTGCAAAGTACTGTAGGCGTACGAGTATTAAGCTGATAATACTTTGTTTGCTCTTGCAGGCAACCCAGAGAGCTGAAAAATGAAGCATACTTGCAATTTCAGTCCCTCAACTTGTGTCTGGCGATAAAGAGATTTGGTTCTTTAAGATTCTACAGCCTGATACGAAATAAGCTGAGACGATTGTCTTCGACGTACATTATAGATATGCAGCGGTTTAAACTGGCAGATGCATTTAGTTGTTGTAAGAGATTTTGCATCCCCAGAAAATCTGCTCCAAGGTTCAATTTTTTAAAGACATATACTGTAACAACAGCAAACTAACTGAATCTGGGACAGGTGTCAATTTGCGTTGGTGTGCTAGCAGTAGGCTTTTGCTGTTTAAAATGAGAAAAAAAATAATTAACAAGTTAATTTTGCTTCCATGCCTTTCACCCAAAGTGATCTGGGATCGGCTCCAGCAGAACCCCGCGACCCCACATTGCACTGAGCAGGTATAGATCATGGATGGGTGGATAGATGGAGGGATTTTGCATCCACTAAAATAATATAAGTATAACAATATTTGCTTAGCTTCATGTAGTAATGGTATGGCAATGCTACCCAGCACATCATATTTAATCGTTTGGCCATGTTTGGCCTCAGCATCATGCACCTTTATCCAGTTTTGTTGTCATTTATTATATCTCATTATCGGTATCTCATTATATCCTTACAAAGAAAAAGTTTGATCTTGAGATATATTCCCCTTTGTCACACCACACACTGGACCAAACAACCACATATTTGTCTTAGGGACCTTTCACATCTGTAAATTTAGTTTAACCTAACACAGTTAAATACCCCTTCGTCAGTCCAATAATGAACAGTGAGACAATGATGAACAAATGACAAATGTGAGGTTTCAAAACAATTTTACATAAAATACTGGCTTATATCAAAGTCTCTATATCCATCTGTTGCATTAACAGAGGTGGAACGTGTCTTTCTAGGAGGATAATGTCAGCTTATTGGCTATCATCATTGTTCTTTAAGCAGCAAATTCAAACTTGGCAGACACATGATATGGGGGATGCAAAAAAGGCTGTATTCATGTATCCATTGTTATGATTATTAATAATTGTAAAATGTGCAATATTAACATCACAAAAAATCAATCTTTTCAGGCTTTAGGACATGTGTTTGTGGCCAGTGAACAATGGTTTCCACCAATTGTATGATAGAAATTATGGGAAGGTATAGGTGGAATCAAAAATAGTATATTTCCTTTGTATGATAAGATGACTCAACTCTCCTCATCCCAACCCTTCTCTTATTTTCTTTCCCCTGCAGTCGGCATTCCCATCAATGTGGGTGGTTACAGCTGTTTATCAGTGCTTGCTGTGTGAAGCCGTTGCCTTCCCTGATTTAACCAGGGGTGAAGGATATGACAACAAATAACAGAACTGGATGAAAAATAATGGACGTGAGGAAGAGCTCTGCCTGAAACTAAATACAGTTTACATACATTTTTATGTTTTTGCCCAAAGCTTTCCCTTCAGAGGGCTGTTAAATGTTTTGACTTCAGCACCACTTTAGCGATGTTGTCAAAACCACGGGTGAGGATTCTCTGAATAATCAATGACCTGCAATGTTTTCACATCTGTTTATTATTGACCCAGCTGAGGTGGTTTCTAAGCGTCACGTACAAAGTGAAGCACTATCTATAACAGTAAAAAGGTGTATCAGGAAGGTAATGAAGAGAGCGCTTCAGAAATTAGGCCTGCAATATTTTCAGTGGTCAATATTACTGTCAAAAGTCAGACTGAATCAAGCAATGCAGGTTAAACTTGAAAGGGTGCAAACTTCCTCGAGAAGTAGTAAGGCAAAAACCCTTGTGTGCACGGAGAGGTTCTGTTGGGCTCTGCAGCCTGGTCTCTTATTCTGCATATGGCTGCTTATAGCAAGTGATGCATTTGTCTGAATGTAGGGTTATATTTCATGTTTTATTTCTCTCTTCGTCACCATTTGATATAAGAATCACGCCATAGTTCTTTCATGTCAGTGACTATTGGCATTGTTTTTTTGTTTTTTTTAATTCAGTCATTTTTTATGTCACAGTTTTGTTTTATTTTGAAACCCTGTGTCCTTTGTGTTTCAGTTATGTGTTGACTTCCCTTGTTCCCATTTGCCCTGATTGTTTGCACCTGTGTCTCGTCAAACCGTCTGTGTACATCTCGTCTTGTCTTTCCTTTGCTCCCAACTGCTCCGTGCTATTTCCACTCTCCCTGTGTCCTGTCAAGTTTTTCTCTAGTGGTAAGGTCTTGTGTTTCTGTTGACCCTGATTTGCAGTGGTTATGGTTTGTTTTTACTTAATAAATCACTGTTTTTTGGAACTCCCTGCCCTGCGTCTCCCTTGCATTTTGGTCCAATTCAACCACTCCATGATATTTTAGAGCTCAGGAAAGAATTTGAATGCAAAACATGCCTATAATCAATCATTAAACTACAGCAAAAGTTGTATAAATAAAAACAGAATGCTGTGGTATGTAAATCTAAAGTGAAACATTTCATGAAAAATATTAGCTCTTTTTGAATTTGATGGCGGCAACATGTCTCAGATTTGAAAATAATTACATTCTGGGGTTGTTTAAAAAAACAAAGAAAACTCATTCAAAATGCAGATACAAATCATAAAGTTGCAACATTTGCTACCTGTATGAGACTGGTGTAGAAACAGTTTTAAGACAACTAAATATTATTTGGTCTTATGTAAAGATATTTCTGTAAATGTGCATCAAGGTTGAGTCTGACATTTCCTCTAACTGATTTCCTTGAGGCAGGGTGTCTGGTCTTCTCCCTAAACAATCACTAGGCCGACATATCTGTCTGGAAGTTATTAAGCATCATATGAAGTCTGTACAGATGTGCGGCAATGCCAGCATACCTACTCAGACATGTCTCAGAAATGAAGCACAGAAAATAATTTTTTCCCCCATAAAACCATTTTTTCATGTCACAAAGAAATCGCTGAAAATGGATTAATCAGTGACACCAGCATTGCTTGCCTCAACTCAATAATGAAGCAGGGAATCATATTCACCAAAGAAGCTGTCCAATTAAAATAAAATGGATAATTCTTTACCACATTTTTCACTTTTTGCATTAATTTATTGAAAAGGACCACCATAAAAAACGAAAGAAAGGAGTCAGAAAAATGGGGTGAATATATGCAAAGGTGTGGTTCTCTATTGTATCGAGACTAATTCTCCACTCCGTTACATATTTCATATGTACGGGGATTGACCCCCCTGCTGTCAAGGTACGTGGATATTTCTTTAAGACACACCGGCTTGCCCGGCCACGCCCCTAGGTTTACCTATAAAGCACCTGTGCTGGCGTGTAATCAGTGATTGTTTGATCTCCACCTGACTTCAAGGTACAGCGTGAAGATGAACGATCTATGTTACAGAGAAGTGGGAGTGTGTGGGTGCAGCGTGAGTCCACTTACCCAGCCGTAGCTGTGGTTGGGCGTATGTCTTCGGGCAGCCTCCCTGGATTGCTGTTTCCCTCCTTCTTCTCCAGAAAACACACAGAGACACGGCCGTGATCCCCCTTCCGGCGTATTGCCCATGCTCCCGTGGGTTGACACGCCCGGATGGATCCGTGCTGGTTTTCCGGTCAGGGCGACCGTGATTCCTCCTTCCGGCGTATTGCCCATGCTCTTGTGGGTTGATGCGTCCGGTTGGATCCGTGCTGATCTCCGGTCCTCTTCCGGTGTATAGCTCATGCCCCGTGAGTTGACGCGCCCGGTTGGACCCGTGCTGGTCTCCGGTCCCTTCCGGCGTATGGCCCGTGCTCTCGTGGGTTGACGCGTCCGGTTGGACCTGTGCTGATCTCCGGTCCCTTCCGGCGTATTGCTCATGCCCCGTGAGTTGACGCGCCCGGTTGGATCCGTGCTGGTCTTCCGGTCAGGCGACCGTGATTCTCCCTCCAGCGTATTGCTCATGTTCTCGTGAGTTGATGCGCTCGGTGGGGCCCGCGTGGTGTGCAGACTGTTTAAGTCGGCTGACAGCGGGTGGGAAGACGCGGCTCCAGTCGAGCCGACACCCGTCTGCCTCCGCTACGCGTGAGGAGACGCCGGTGTGAGAGTGGTAGTCCGTGTTAAGCGCCGGCCAGGTCCTGGTCGGCTGACAGCGGACTTCTCCTCCTTTTTTTGTTATAAGTGCAAAGGCGAAGGAGCGGAGCGATTGCTCAATCGTGGAGTGATTGCGCAATAATGGAGTGATTGCGCAATCATGGAGTGATGGGCGCATGGCGACCTCAGCACGCATTCTTTGGCCAGATAGAGCCATGGTCGTGCATGACTTGTTTTAATTTGTCTGCACGTACCAGTAAGGCCCGCTGTAGAGCGTTCTAAGCCAGTGAAAAAGCGGAAAAAAAAGGAGAAGAGGGGAAGCGGGCAGGTTCCCCTCTTCCTGAGACGCGACAACCATTATGGCACCCTCTCGGCTTAAGGAGGGCGGGGAGGTTCGCCCCGTACCGGTATTTGTGGTGAAGGCAGCGTGGCGCTCCCCTCTCTCACCGGCACATTCATGGTGACGGCAGCGTGTGCGCTCCCCTCTCCCACCGGCACATTCGTGGGCCTGTCCCAGCACGAGTCATGGATAGCCTGCTTGCTAAGCTGCACAGGGCTATGGTTACTCCGACCCGTCTGACGAATTCAGGAGCTGTTATGTCCCTCTACCTTCTTGGCCTGTCCAAAGAGGTGCAGGGGGGTCCTGGGGGTTCCAATATTGCGGTGAGCTTCGGTCTGCTTCCTCAGTCCTTCTATTTGATTACGAAGGAGCAGGTGGGTGGCTACAGGCAGAGCCTTAGCATCCTCTTGGGTTGGTAGACGCCACTTCCGACTGTCCCAGTCTCGGCTCCAATAAAGTGATCGGGACTGTTGGTTGAGTTGCCGGTGGAACCTTCTGCCATGTTTGGTTCGTATGCAGCTCAGTCGTTGCAGCGGGCACGGCCAGTCGCCGCAGCGCACAAGGCGCCCCAGGGGCTTCTGGTGGCCAAGAACAGAGAAAAGAGAGAAAGAAAAGAGGCCTTCCCTCCACTAGAGGCCCCAACGTGGGGAACGGGGGACCTCAGGCCCCAGCTGGAGGCTTTTTGTAGGCGGCCCCCAGCCTGCCGGCAGCCCCTGTCGATGGGCCGTTACAGGGACGCGTGGTCGGTTTTGGGGGCGGTCCCATGGGTTGTTTCCACCATGACCCATGGCTACCGCTTACAGTTTCTCACAGACCCCCTCTGGCGAGGTTGGCCGCTTTCACTACTGTGATCGACTCTCAACATGCAGATGCTCTGCGGGAGGAGTTGTCCTCCCTTCTGGAGAAACTCGCCATGAGGGAGGTGGAGTGCGGGGTTCGCCAGGCTGGATATCCCTGGCTCCCCAGACATTTGCCCGATGTATGGATGCGGTCCTCGCACCCATGAGGCTGCAGGGGCTCCGCATCCGCATTTACCTCGACGATTGGCTGGTCTGTGCGGTCTCGGAGGAGCTCTGCCGCCACCATGTGGCCCTGCTTCTGGGGCACATTCAAACCCTGGGTCTGCGCTTGGCTCACGAGAAGAGCGAGCTTGCGGCCTTCTCGGGTGACGACCTTCCTGGGTACGGTTCTGGACTCCAGGAGGCCGGAGAGTCAGACTCTGGAGAGTCAGCATGGCCAGCTTCGGCCTGCCTCGGCCACTTGCAGCTGCCTCGGGTCGGCTGGGGGCTCTGCCTTCGTCTTATGGGCCTGATGGCAGCCACGGTGCAGGTTGTCCCTCTTGCCCTACTGTATATGCGACTTGTTCAACGGTGCCTGTTGAGCTTGGGCCTGTGTCCACAGATGTCCCGCCAGATCACAGTTGTGGTTTCTCGGAGGCTCCACGAGACTCTCTCCTGGTGGAGGGATCCGGCCAATTGGGCGAACAGGAGTGCTCTGGGACCGGTGGTGTATCGCCGACTGGTTTTACAGACGCATCCCGAATAGGCTGAGGCGCTGTCCACGAATGCAATGGGGTCGACATCCGCTGGATCGGTCGCTGGATGTCCCAGCACATAAGCGTCTTGGAGCTGACGGCTGTCCTTTGGCACTCCGACAGTTCCTGCCAAGACTGAGAGGTCACCATGTCGTTGTCAGGACCGGCAGCGCAGTCGCAGCGGCCTATATCAACGGGCAGGGGAGTCTGCGACGACCACCCCCCCCTGGGGTGGGCCGCGCTGGCGCACCCATGGCCTCGGGGTCTTCTCTATGCCTTCCCTCCGTTCACTCTTTTCCAGCCTCTCCTTCACGGGATTAGGTGGAAGGGGTGAAGCTGATTCTAGTGCCCCCCGCCCCCCCCTTTAGCCCCAGATGCTGTGGTATCCTGCGATTCCACCTCTCCGGGTCGGCACAGCATGGGTTCTCCCGCTTCGGCGGGATCTGCTGTCCCAGGCGGGCGGAGCCCTGTTCCGTCCCTTCCCAGCGGGGGCTCAGACTGGTGGCCTGGCCCCTGAGAGGGACGGGCTCCTGGCTTGCACGGTGACTGGGCAAGCGGCCCTACTCATACCGAGGGGGGGTATTTACCACTTGGTGTGGGACTCACTAGATGGATCCCCGTTCAGTCACTGCCCGGGGCGTCCTGTAATATTCTTTATAGTCCCAATTGGAGGCTGGGAAGTCTGCTGCCACCCTGCAAGGTTTGGTGGCAGCTGTAAAGGCAGTTTGTGTCGGTGAGCATGCATCGTCTCTCGATGAATGCTCCCTGATTTCCTGGTTCCTTAAGGGTGCCCAGAGGCTTGCGGTTCGTGGGACTGGACCTTCAATCCCTCCTTGGGACTTGGATATCGTCCTTGGTGCACTTCAGCATCCCCCTTTGAGCCCTTGGATTGCTGATTTGCAATGGCTTTCATTTGAAACCACGCGTGTTTCTGCTGGCTGTGACTTCTGCCAGGAGGGTGAGCGAGCTCCCTGCACTGTCCATTCACTGTGACTGCTGCAGGTTCCTGCCGGATGGCTCGGGGGTTGTTTCCCGCCCCGACCCAGCATTCCTGCCTGAGGTTCTGTCTGGGTTCTATCTGTCCCAAACGGTTGAGCTGCGGTCTGTCCTCTTCTGAGGTAGGACAGACAACTGAGCAGCTCCTGCCCATGATGCCTTGACAGAGTACATACGGCGCACGCAGGCCATCAGAAAGGCTGATCAGTTTTTATTTTGATTCAACTTGAGCTGTGTGGGCGGACCCTTATCAAAGTCTCGACTGTCCCACTGGATTGTGGACACTATTCAGGAGACTTATGTGTTCTCAGGTGTGCCTGTCCCGTCCTGGGTTCAGGTGCACTCAACACGTGGCGTGTCCATCTCATAGGCCTTGTGGCAAGGGGCCTCTCCCGCTACCATCTGTGCGGCGGCCACATGGTCGTCTCGGTCCACGTCTTCGCGGTTTTACCGTCTGAATGTTACGGCCAGCCTGTCCTTTGGTGAGCGGGTGCTGGATGTGACTCAACAGTAGGCGGCTACATCCTTTGTTGTCTCCTTCGGTCAGCCTGGCGTCTGCGGGCCGATCTGAGCGGCCGCTCCGTTCTTGACTTCTTGTTGGGTTCTTGGTCAGTCTTGCAGGTTGCAGACTGTCCTGAGCGGCCCGTCCGCCTCTCAGGCTTGGCCTTTGCGTCCGCAGGGCCTTGTCCTGTTTGGTATGTAAATTGTGTAGAAGTGTCACTTTTCGGTGTACTGGGCTTGTGCGCTGCACCGTCTCCTCACGGGGTGTCTTAAAGGGTTCCCCGTACATATGAAATATGTAACGGAGTGGAGAGATAGTCTCGATACGATAGAGAACGTTTGGTTACTTTGTAACCTTGGTTCTCTGAGTGAGAGACTATTGGCGCTTTTGCATTAGTATCACCTTAGCTCGGTTCTACCCGTTTTGCGCTTTCGCACTAGGGCTGAGACGGGTAAAGCCGCTCCAAGTCGATACTTTTTTCTGTAACCATTTCAGCGAGGTTCTATACGGGGCTGAGCAGGGACTATTTCTGACGTCACCACCCTCCTCGCCACCGATTGGTCGGGGGGCGGGGACGTCACCACCCCCGTGGCTCGCAGCGATTTTATTATAAAGCGCAAAATGTCTGTTTGGTGATCCAACTCTGAGGTGCAGATGTTCATAAACCTGGGGGCTGTCGAGAAAAAATTAAAAAAGCGATGTAGACGGGCTGTTTTTTTCTCAGCCGCTCGCGGCTCCAGCTGATTTCTCATCTGCGCCGACATGAACAAAGGTGTTGCGCAATCGAGTACGTCACAGCAGCTTCACCCAAACCTGCCCGCTTCTCCCCTGGCAGTGCGAAAACACACGTGTGGAGCCGTGTAAAGCCGAGCCGAGTCGGGCTGAGCCGATACTAGTGGAAAAGTGCCATATCTCTCCAGCTTTCAGGCCGCTCGGAGACATGTTTCGATCAAACTATTACTGATTACACGCCAGCACAGGTGCTTTATAGGTAAACCTAGGGGCGTGGCTGGGCAAGCCGGTGTGTCTTAAAGAAATATCCACGTACCTTGACAGCAGGGGGGTCAATCCCCGTACATATGAAATATGTAACGGAGTGGAGAGATAGTCTCTCACTCAGAGAACCAAGGTTACAAAGTAACCAAACGATCCACGTTCACAAGTGTCAAGAGTCTTTACTTGGTGGAAAAGCTGCTTTTGCGCCATTCCTGACTAACTTAAGAGAAAGTTTGATATCTACGTACTTGTTTTATTTGTTTGCTAAAGTTGAGCATAGGCAGAAGATGACAGAAGTCCTACTGAAATCAAACTAAACAGAATGATGCAGACAAACACTCAGAGAATGCATTTTGAAGTAAAAGGGCCTCAACCCTGCATGTGATAAATGTTCAGCTGGACTGAAACTGGCTCCTGTGCTCTGGGCGTGCTCCACAGCTCACACCTTAGCCAATACGGAGAAGAAATAGATACCCACAAAAGAGTCTTCATATACATTAAGTACCTGATTTCTACAGAGCTTTGACCATTTATTATTGTTCTAATTTGCTTCCCCCAGTAAAGCAGAGATTCTTGGTCTATGTGGTTGTAGGTTGACCATAAAAGCCTGAAACCTTTGATTATTTATCTAAAACTATTCTGTTGTGCTTGTTCTAAACCATTTTTATGACTTTTTTGATAACTAAAGTAACTGTTTTTCAGTTTTGTCAAACCTAATGATTGGCTAGTTGATTGATCTGGCCAACTTCAGTTTTGGACAGTTGTTGGAGGACAAATCACTGACCCTCTGGGGTTCCGACAAACCCTTCTGAGTTTCGTTCACTTTCGAAGGTTTCATCAATCAAACCCTTTTATATGATATCTCTGGAAAACACTCTCCGCTACTGAACCAGCCTGTGCCTCTGCTTCTTTGGCGTTTCATCATGCAAACCCAGCAGAAACAGCTCCGGGCTCCCCACTTCGTAAAAGTTGTGAACATTTGCAAAATATCCCCCGTCTGTTTCGGTGTGATTCCTTGACCCGTATGCAGGTCCTCGTTCATCAACTAAGACAAAAGAGGCCCTCCTCATGTCACAGACAGTCTCAGCCGAGCACGCAGCTGGTTCATGCTTTTTTAATGGAGAGAAATACTTCCTTATCCTGGGAAATACTCAGCGTGGGATGATTCCTAACACAACGCCAGATGCAGGTAATATGGTGCATTGTTTATGCCGCCTAACATGAGACTTCTTCAAAGGAAGGCGAACAGGTTTTCTTGTTAAATAACAAACACACAACAATAAAAATGTTGGCTGCTTTGTAAGGGTTAATGCCTGAAAGAATCCTGTGTCGTCAGGAGAGAATGGTCTTTTAAAAGAAAAAGTAATTTCACACCCATCTTTAGAGGAAAACATCTCTTTGTTTCACTGCAGAAAGACTCTGATCAGAGTTGTGTCAGCTTTCCAAAAGGCTGCAGGGAAGCCCGGGCTGCGTTTGATTTTTCCACAGCTGTAGGGGTGCATTTATACTGTTTTGACATCCACACACACACACAATTCAAACCCTTTGTACGGTTCTCAGAGACGCTGATTAACTTTGACCTTTTTCACACGTACTCCAACTTCCTAACCTCTGAAGCTGCGAGGGTTTGACATCGCTTCGCCACAAATCGGTCAATACCTTTAATCATGAGGTAGTTATTTGTGCTTTTTGATGTATTTATTGCTCAGTATACAGATGCAGAAAAGCTGTTGGTACCGTCACAGCTCTCATGAAACATTCTGCCTAAAGAATGATACAATTAAAAGTTGAATCATGGCAGATGTTCAATATGTGATCAAATAAAACCAATAAAAGTTTATTTATTTTGAATGTCAATGATTAGAACAGGTGTCTTCAATATTTTACGAACCATTCAGCCCATTTAAAGTGAGAAAAACCTGCCAGTGTGTGTGTTTTTGACTAAACATGATAAACACGGACCAGAGAAAGCAAAGGGAAGAACTGTCTGGGGACAGTAATAATATAGATAGCATGTCAAATGTAAAGACCATCTGAAAGCTGCTTCCTTTTCCTTTTGCTGGAGTTTGCAATTATTACAAAGAGTTTCAAGGTTCATACAACTGTGGCCGACCTGATAGAAGTGGAGCTGTCTCATCAGCCGTGTTCACAGAAGGAAAAAAGCTCTTAGAAATGAACAGCATACCAGCTGTGAAATAAGGAGAGGTTTTGCTTTGTGGCTTCTTTGCTGCCTTGAATGTGGAGCCTTGAATACATGTAAGGCACAATGAAGTCGCACGACTATAAGTCTAAAATAAAACATTCCACTGTGTCGGGGAGCTCAGCGCCCGTTGTGGGTTGTGTGCTCTCCGACAGGATAAAGAGCAGAAACAAGTTATTTTTTTGTTTTTTATTTTTTCGAAAGGATGGATACCAACAAATGTGTCCACATCTCCAACCTCACATCAGTCAAATACTTCAGTAAAAAGTTAAAGCTGCATGTAATGTATTCAGAGAAAAATTTGCAAAAATCGATAAAGAAATTTGTCAAAAGGCATTGACACGCCTAATTGTGATCCATCCATCCATCCATCCATCCATCCATCCATCCATCCGTCCGTTCAGTGTCCGGTTGGAGTCGGTCTCCGGTAACATCAGAAGATGCACAGACTTGATCCTTGACAACAGAAATTCACTAATCGGTCTAGGATTATTTTGTGACGTCCGACCGTGGTCAGAACGCGTGGTCAGGTTCTCCATAAGTGGCCTCAGGTTCATCTCTCAGGAACCACGCAGCTGTAATCACAGTTTGTATGTGACAGTACAGAAAATGGGGCTCGTTCTTCTATTTGTTACTTCTATTGTGTACATCAAAGTAATTTAGAGACTGTCCCGCTCACTTTTTCCACTTCACTTTCCAGCGTTTAAAGGAGCTTGAGGCTCCTTTTAAGAAATGAGACTCTCTAGCGCCACCCTTCACCACGACGGCCGTTGGGGGTACTGCAGCCAACAGTGAAGCCGGCACGGGAGAACGGGGAGAACGGGCATGCAGCGTCATGTGACGTCACATCTGCAGCCCAGCGCGGGAAATTCGGACCCAATTGCAGCACATTTTGCAGCACACAGCCTGTTCAAGGCAACGGAGAGATACACTAGAGGGCTCATTGTTTTGGGTTTGGAACGCTTCATCTGACATTATTACTAGAAAACTTAAAATGTATACGGATTTTTTTCATATATCCTGCCACAATCCGGCCTCAAGCTCCTTTAATAAAGCGACCTTATCTTTTTTTCACCACGCAGTTTGAGCGAGACCCACTT
The DNA here is from genome assembly GCF_033807715.1 of Cololabis saira. Lineage (NCBI taxonomy): Eukaryota > Metazoa > Chordata > Actinopteri > Beloniformes > Belonidae > Cololabis > Cololabis saira. The sequence continues at coordinate 37,657,756 of NC_084593.1, read as the reverse complement.
TTTCTAAAGGTTTCAGGTAGCTCCATGCAACAGCGTCCTCACCAGCAGTTCACTTGTAATCACAACAAACAAGCCAAGTGTAAATGCAGCCTCCATGAGGAAATATATTTCAGAACAATCATGTTCCAGCCCACAAAGAGAGTTTGAGCTTGAAAAATCAATGCCGTTGAGCACTGAAGCTGCTGTGGCAGCGTCTGGTGTCCCATTATGTTACTAGGACACATAAATCGTTGCTAGCCCTCTTGTTGGTCATAAATATGTACATTTAGGACATTTTGCCAGGTTTGGCAGTTTGAAAAAAAGCTGTTTTCTTCCTGTATTTGGCTTTTACATCAGCATCTGTTACTATACATTTGCATTTTAAAGTATGCTGCTGTGATTCCTTGAAAACAATAGCATTTATTTGTACACATTTAATTGACTGATTATTAAAATGTTTTATTTAAAATACTACATCTGAATTGAGATTAAATGAGTAGATACTTTGCTCACTCTTATATCAGTGACGCAGGAGAAGGCTTCATGGACTTCTTCGCTCCGACTAAATTCTTTATTTGTTGATTTATTTTTTTATCCATCATCATCTGCTTATTGCTTATAACTGCTATATACTGCTTATAACTTCCTCTGTCCTCCATGTAAGAGTAAATGTATTTGCAACAGAGGACATTTTTATATTTTTTGAAAGAATCAATAGAAATCAATAGAAATGTGGACAGTTTACTACTACCCCACATGCAATTAGGCACAATCAATAAATGCAAGTTACAGTGGTAGTAAAACAAACAACTAACACTTTTTTTTTATATCAAAGTTTTATCTTTGATACGAACAACAGAATAAGGTAATCAGGTCGGAAAACGTACATTAACCGGTAGTAAGAAACCTCAAACGTTGATTTCGCCCAACGTCTTACCATTGGACTAGATACGTTCTGTTAATTAAATTGTGGTTAAAACTGCATAAACACTGAAACAGCACTGGGCAGTCTTTTTTTTTTTGGTGTGCCTGCTGGAGCATCCACGCCTGTACAGATTGGCAGCACTCTTTAATGTTTTTCAAACAAGAACAACGTTCCTCACAAAAGGTTTTTGAATTTTAATCTCTAGGGGATGCTGACTGTTTAAGGTCACTCAGTAAGTGAAATCAGTAGTTTACAATATGCTATCAGTTAATGAGAAAAAAATCTGATCAATTTTCAAAACAAACTGCATCTGATCATGAGTGAACAAGTCAAATATTTCAACCACGGACAAAACAAGGTTTATTTTAGGAGCTGAAACTAATTTTGATATTGAAATACCTGCAAGGTTTGGAATAGCAGATGACTATTTTCTCACAAGTGTGGTTTTAAACAGCCAGGTGAACTTAAGACCTTATGATTTTCATCTAAAATCTTTGAGAGAAAGTCCTAATCCCACAGATCTGACAGAACACAGAGCACTTGAAAGTGCCCAGCAGCAACTGAAGCGCTGGGTGAGACTGAGGCCGCGCTGAGAACAAGGCAACAACACGATGCAGCTGGAATGCAGTATTTCTGTTTCTGATGGGACTCATTAGTGGGAATGTTTGAAAACTAAAACTAAAATGTAACAACTTAGGCTCATTTAAAGTAAGAAATTGGACTTTTTAATTAAATTGAATATAATTTTGTTTTCACAGAAGTTGAAAAGTGCAAAGGCACTACGCTGTCATGCTGTTGAAAAGAGGAGACAGACATTTATAGAGGATGGAGGGAAGTGGAGGAAAACATTTACAGTGAAGAGGAAGCTAGAGTCTGCAGTGTTAGAGAAAAGCATGCCCAGCAAAAAAAAAAAAAGGTGGAGAGCATTTCATAAGAAGAGTGAAGCCAGCAAAAAAGGTACTTGAAGGATTAAAAACCCCTTCCAGTCAGAGAAGATTCTCAAACCAGCTGTCAACCTGGGATTTCAAGGTCAGATTAGAAGTTTAGGTTGAACATAAAAAAGAAAGAAAGTGTGTACATATATGTGTGTGTGTGTGTGCGTGTGTATGACTACAGTTGTCAGTTATTCACTGGAAAGCAGGGAAAATTGATGAGAGACTATATTTCATTTTAAGGCAAAGTGATTTTGGAAAAAAGAGAAAGGAGAGAAAAGGAGGGAGTTGCAGAAAATACCGGCCGTGAGCGATAGAGGCCAGGGTCTATCACACCGGACAAGAACCCGGCTGCAGACTGTGCAAAGATGCCCCCGGGACAATACTGCACATACCAGTTGGATGGCAGATGCTGCCACAGCCAAGTTGTGGAAATAGTGTACAGGAACATCTGCACTGAGCATCGTTTGGACATTCCAAAGTCAAGATGGGAAACGCCTCCAAGAGTGGTGGAGAACGAAGGAGCAAAGATCCCGTCATACTTCCAGGCTAATGGCTAACAAACTGGACGTTGCAGTGGTCGACAAACTCCAGAAGAGAGCGGTGGTGATAGGCGTACAAATCCCCGGCGACAGACCATCAAGGAGAAGGAACATGAGGAGCTGGAGAGATGCCAAGAGTTGAGGGAAGAGATAGAAAAGATGGAAGGGGGTTGGAGCACTTGGAGATGTGACATCCAAACTGGGAGAGACGGCTCCAGGAGATCTGAGGGACAATACCAGAGAAAAATATCAGGAAAATCACTATTTACCTACAGTTACCAATGGAAGCTATCTATAGTTTTTCATAAATGCTTTTCATTAACTTTTTTTTAATAATAATTTACACAATCCAAACCGCAAAAAAACCCCAAAAAACTGTTCAACCAAGAGTTCGACTTTATCTTGTTTAGAATATGAATCAACTTTGAACAACAGAGAAAGAAAAAGATTAAAAAGAAAACAAGAAGCTTAGCATTATGGATGAATATCTGTCATAAAAGCACATCCTTAATGTAGCCTGTGTCTCAGGAGCACCATCTATCCCACAGTGATTACAGGATTATTGCTCTACTACTGCTTGGTATTCATTTCAATGCGGCCCTGACAGTATAGATTTTCACACGCTTCATTATAATCAGATGATGTTAATTCATTTGTAGTGGTTTGGATGTGGCAGAATTTCTTTGTTCTCCTAATTGGGATAGTTCAGATGTAAATGGAGATATGGATTATAATTTGGATTAATATTATGTCACTACCACTAAGTCATTATTTGAAGATTATTGTGGCAGCAGGGGTTGTCCGCAGTATTCGCTTCAGCTCCCTTCTTTAAAGGCCTAATAAAATAAGAGGAGCACACAAAGGAAATCCTGAGACACTCACATCCCAGTTATATCTGTTTCCCCCTGACTTTTCCTCTCAAGGTTAGGCACAGAGATTTGTGAGCTACTAATGCCGGCTTGACCTTTGCTTTACACCATGTTCCCTTGGGGATGGAGGGTTAAATTAGGCGTGTTTGAACTGGTGACAGTGACTTCTAGATTCATGTTCTTGTCAAGGATTCACAAAAAAGAGAGAAAGAAACAATGGTGTCTCCAGAGGCCTCAAAACATGATCGATGAGCTTCTTTTCTTGCACAAAGATCGTAGCTAAGTGGAGATTCAGAGCAGCTTTATTCATACAACACTTATACAAGACTTTTCAAGTGGAAATATGTAGAACAGAAGAAGAACATCAAGACGGACAAGCTTGGAAAATGTTTAACTTAAAGGGTCAATGAATAGGTATATTTCAAATATACAGTATACTGATGTGAAAACTAAAGGAACACCTAGAATCTAGATCACACATAACATTGGGAATCATAAACCTCAACTGATTCAGATTTTATAACTTGTTGAAAATAAAAGTGCCGAATGAATCCTCTGCCATAATAGTTGGGTAATTGTATCGGCCTATAATGGATCGGCCCTTAATGAAATGATCATCAGCATTGTGTGAACTGCTTTAAAAGCAAATGCTTTGGCCGTTTGCCAGGCTAGAGCAGTCATGTCTGTGCTAAGAGGAAACGACATAAACAGTGGTCTTAGTAAAGCAGTTGTTGCTTCCCATCGATCCCGATAAGGTTATAAAACCCATTTCCAAACAATGATTATTCGCACTGAAGACAGCTGCCAGTTTTCACAGAATATGTTGTTGACTCATGGGGGTGTTTATTATTGACCACATGATTCTTTTTTTTTTCTTTAAAAAAATGTCTCTGTGCAAAAGGTTGCATGCTGTCGTACACCTGTGGATGTATTTGTCTAATATGTAGGATCTGTTCTCACACACTAATGCACACACACACAAACACAGATATGATTAAAAGAGGGGTACTAACTTTTGCATATGATGATCATTTTATTTTAGAGCAAATCACTGAGATGTTGATTTATATTATTATAATTATAATAATTAATTTATAATTTTGTAGAGATATTTCTGTTTCTCCCAGGTGGGGCTTCACAAAGAGCCATGCAAGCACACTTCATCATCTTGAGAAAAGAATAATGAGAATGGGGAAGAAATGTAGCTAAACAAATCAATAGTGCATTACAGCCTCCAGGATAGATCCTAAAAAAAGAGTAATACTCAGAGGCAATAAGTATACAGTCCCTTGCCAACTTTAAAGCATTCAGACAAACACACAAGGCAGGAAATCGTCACTTCAAGGTCCCATGGTAGCTGTCACGGGAAGCTGGTGGTACAGTAAATCTGATGAAATAAGGAGTGCACGTGTGGAATGAAGGGTATTTGTTATTCCACTGATGGTAAGTTTTATTACAGGAACCATAAGAAGAGATGACTACGATCCAGCTAACTACAACAGTTTCCACAGACTGGTGAGGGGAAACAGGAAGACTGTGTGAAACTGCAGAAAAGTCACCATTAAACCTCAAAGGCAAGTCTATTCGTACAGCACATTTCATGCACAAGACCCTTCAGAGTCATAAAACATTTTAAAAAGTAAAAGAGTTTAAAAGGAGAACTAAAGACAGGCAGACATAGATTGAAAATAATAAAACAAATGAGATGCAAGAAATAAAGGTTGTAGCGCATTGTGGTGGATTACAGAAACGCAGCATTAAAAGACACACTGACTTTGAATTAGATATGCTTGATTATTTAAAGTGAATATTACAGTATTTCTCTGAATTATTACTGTTTACTTCTGAAAAACTACTGTTAAAGTTCAATCTTTTGACCACACCCACAATCCCTTCCTCACCTCAACAATAGCACTGGCAGACCAAGACATGGTGCGCTTCACTTTTAAAATTAACGCAGCAGCCATATTTATCCTAACACCTTACGAGCTGTGTTGTGATTTTCCATCGGCTGAGCTGATGACATTGTGACGTATTTGCTCTAAACTTTAGTCTATTGTTAAATCTGACCAATAAAGGCAATCCTCATCGGATAGTCCGCTGAATTCCTGAGATTTCAACAGACTACAGTGAGCTGGAAAACTTGGATGAACCATGCTTATTATGCATATAAATGCAACGATTCTTCATGGATCTCTTTTTTAAGAATGTATCATTGCATCCCTTTATATTGTACAAAAAAGAGAGAGAAAAGAGAACACGGAAAAGCATGTCCACCTCAAGTGACCCCAAGCTCATGTAACCTTTTAATAGTAATATTAAATCATTTTTGTAAGATAAATGATTCCCAGGGGGTGCACGAGATTGCATGGCTGCAACCGTGTTTACATTTACATATGTATTTACGTGTACTTGCTTTTAATAATTTTACACAACTTACCTGAAAAAATAGGACATTTACAAACATTAACCATTCAACTAAATAGTGAGCATCACTCAAAGGGTCTCAACAGGATATAACTAATTAATAGGATGTTAATATTAATGGCATTCTAATTTACTTTTTTGCCAAAGTAACTGAAAGTTCTACAAAGGTTCTGAAATCAAAAGTCTCTTTTGGGCATAATGCCTTGTGTTTCCATCACTAATTAATAACCACTCAAAGTAGCGCGCTGGATAGGAATAATAATTTTTTTTTAAATCAATGCAGAAAAATGAGCCATCAGTTATTTTCTATAATAATTTTATTTGCTGTGGTCTGATGTTAAGTGGATGTGATTAAGTGGAAGCAAGGGAGATGTGGTAAGTGGTGGAAAGAGCCGAAAAATGCTGTGCTGCTGCTGCGTTCGTGTGCGCCACCTGATGCTTCAATGTTGCAACCTCCCTCAGAGAAATGGGTTAACGGCACGTGGATTTCATTTTCTCGCTATGTAGATTTTCTGCAGTCAACATCAGCCTTGTGTGTTTGGTGTAGGCGGTCATATGCTGCATTTACTGCATGTGGATGCATTAACAGCAGATGTCATAACACATCAAACAAGGAGAGGGGTTTCCTTGAAAGACAGAAGGATCTGGGCTGCTGATACTCCTGTTTAGAGATCCCTCTCAGCATTAGTTGTCCTGCATGTCAATACTCTTAGTTTTCTCATGCTTAACCTCAGGTCAGTTCTCTTCCATCCAACTTACATAATCCGCACCCACCATGAGTCCTCCTCTATAAAGAAGTGCTATGCACTTGTTTAATTACCCAGGTTTTTTTTCCCTTTTTTCTATGTTCCCATGTCTGTCTCAAGGGGTCTCCTTCTGTAGCAAAAGGAGCAATTAATTTCGGGTCACTGCTAAGGGGCATTTGGAAATTAAAAATGTCTCTCTTGGATTATTCCTTCTAAAATGAAACATGTAGATTACTCCCTCAAGAATTTTTCATTCTTCTGATTTCCCTAACCTCGTGGAGCCTTGATAAAGATGACCAACACCCTGATGGGTTTGGGCTGCCTTTCACTGGTTTACAAGTTCCTCTCTTATGTCTTATGTCAATAAATATGAGGTGGAATTTTCATTTGAAAGGTTTTGAGGGGTTTGATGTAAGATATTTCTCTTCCACATTGAAATTTTTCTATGATACTCCTCGAGAATTTGAAAATAAAAAGTTTCAAAATTGCATCTGTTTTTTTTCAGATAAAATCTTACAGTCTTGTCACTAATAATATCTTGATGACGCATGAAGCAGTTTGGTATTATTTGCAAATTGAAATATGGATAGTGTGCTTAAACAGTACATGGTTAAGCAATCTGCTCATATATCACTGTCAAACTCAAAATGAGGAGTAGATAAGAAAAAGAAAGAATAAGTCTGTGTAGTAAAAGCAGATATATTCGTGTCTTGTGTCACATTTCTGACAAGATCATTTCTCACCATGCGAGAGAAATGTGGTGACACGTTGGTTGAAGGTTTGGCTGCATTTGGAGGCTAATGCAGCATTGCTTAACTTTTATTCCTTGACTTTTTCACATATGATGAATATAAGAAGTCCTTCCAGTGCTTTTTTGGGGGGGTTTGCTTTTCTTGATAATTTTTTCAGTCAATTTAATTCAATTTACTGTCCATCTTGTAAGGTGGTCACATAACAAAGCGACTGCTCATTATTTGTTGCAGATTTGCAAGTAGGAACTAGGCAACCAACATGTGTCATTAGTGGATGAATCACAGTGGAAAAAGGGAACCCTCTGTTTGCTGTTTGCTGAAAAGTTGCCTTAGTAATTAAAGTAACATCATTAACCTGAATAAAAGATAAACAAACACAAACACAAAGGGATTTACTTTGGGAGTTAAGGAGTTACTTTGGAGACATATTACATGTTACATGCTATTACATGCATATAACATTGTTACATGGTATTGAGTAGAAGCAAGCCTATTGAGGCCTTGCCAGGCCAGTTGCTCCCCCATTGTCACTCCAAGTTCTTAACGGGGTTAACTCAAGCCATCCTGACCGAAATGTTATGGCCCAACCTTTTTGAGCAGCCAAGTGGGGCTTTATGGAGCTAAAAGTGGTGTCAATGTAGGATGAAGTGGTTTACAATTCAAGGTAAGGCAAGATTCTTTGTATAGCACATTTCAGCAACAAGGCAATTCAAGGTGCTTTATACAATGAAAACATGAAAAGATATTTTTTTTTTTAAAGATTCAGCAGTGCTCTGCTTTATACTATAAACTATATTCATGATAGTCTTGCTTCGCTTACAACAGTAGTTAGAATTTGTTACAGATACAATGAATTCAGTTTTAGATTAACTCCAGTTATATATTTTTGCATCCTGCATGAATTTGTATGCCCTTTTCATTCAGTCTAGTGCAGCCTCTGCTCGTTGCCTCATCAACTGAGACCAGCTCAACTGTGAAGTGAACAAATTGTTTCAGTAAGTGAAACGGTTAGATGTGTTCACCCAAAAAATGCCTTCATCCTTTGTGATCCACCTCATTAAAGAAATGGGGGATAGATGTTTCCACAAAAAGATGCAACATTGGTTTAGATTGGTATGTGAGTACAGTACATGTCCACTGTATTTTAGTCATTTTTAAAAATCAATTATTGATTGTTCATCTCACCCACTGTCATTGAAATGTATACCTTTATAGTTTGTTTAATACCAACCAGTTTTCTGGAAGCATCTAATACATCTAAAATTGTTTTGTTTTCAAGTTTTTAAAAAGATTTTCTTCTCTACTGAGGCCACAGATTAATTTCCAAAGATTGTGTTAGAAAAAAAAAGAAGAAAATTAAAGCTGCAAGCAGCAATGAACGGGCCCTCACACCCTTGTGCACGTTCAGGCGTGCTGCAGTGGAAGCGCTTGTATGACTTGCATGTAGATTCTTCAGGCCTGGACATTTAGCGGACGACACCAGCCACGACTCTCTATATCAAACCATTCAAAAGTTACCGCAGAAAGTAGGAACTATCAGATATCGACCAATCAGATGAAGGGGCGGGGCTAATTTTCAGCAATTATGTTCAAGGACTCAAAACTGAGTCCAACGACACCACCCACGACTCTGTATGTCATACCATTCAAAAGTTATGGCAGAAAATAGGATTGTAGCAAGCTCGTTGCCACTGGGGCCGACCGACAGGACAGAGGACACAGGATTTCGTGCAGGAAACGTTTTTATTCTCGTTCACTGCAGACACACGTGCACCAACACCTTCAGCAGAGACCTCTTGCTGCTGTGCAGCCACTTCTTATGTAGCCAGGCAGGGTGGAGAGGTTGATTGGGCACACCTGTGCCCAATCAACTGAGTGGCTGCTCCTCCTGCCACACACCCCCATCGCCCAACTCAGGCCGGGGACCATCCGGCCTAGCCAACTCGCCACCCCCCCCCTCGGAGCGGGAGAGGAATCCAGGAACCGCCGTCTGAACCTCCGGGCCTTCCCGGTTCGGCCGACTACAGAGACCGGTCGGGAGGTCGCCCTCTGCGTTGGGCCGACCACTGAGACCGGTCAGGAGGTTGCCCTCTGCGTTGGGCCGACCACCGAGACCGGTCGGGAGGTCGCCCTCGGCGTCGGGCCGACCGCCGAGAGGGCCGCTCTCGGGACTGGGCCAAGGGTGGCCTCGGGCCAGACGGCATCCGCGGCCCTTGCCGGGGTGCGCCCAGGGCCCCCCCCTCCATGACGCAGCACTGCTCCAGCAGCTGGTCCGTCTCCGCCTCGGCGACCTCCGTCTCCGCGACCTCCGTCTCCGCGACCTCCGTCTCCGCGACCTCCGTCTCCGCGACCTCCGTCTCCGCGACCTCCGTCTCTGTGACGAACCTCAGGTGTGGCACCGGGGTGGGCCACGCTGTGGGTCCCACCGTCGCTGGGGCCGCCTCAGGAGCCGTCGCTTGGCGGCCTGCAGCCTCTGCCTCACGGCCTGCCGGCTGCTGCGCCACCAGCGCCTCCAGCGCTGCGAGCTGCTGCTCCCCCTGGCCCTGAAGCAGGGCTGCCAGGTCTGACAGTGCCTGTGCCAGCGCCTCCAGGGTCCGCTCCCCACATTCCTCCTCCATCCTGTCGGGCCCCACGTTGGGCGCCAGTGTAGCAAGCTCGTTGCCACTGGGGCCGACCGACAGGACAGAGGACACAGGATTTCGTGCAGGAAACGTTTTTATTCTCGTTCACTGCAGACACACTTGCACCAACACCTTCAGCAGAGACCTCTTGCTGCTGTGCAGCCACTTCTTATGTAGCCAGGCAGGGTGGAGAGGTTGATTGGGCACACCTGTGCCCAATCAACTGAGTGGCTGCTCCTCCACCCTGCCACAATGATCTATCAAATATCGACCAATCAGAAAAAGGGGCGGGGCTAATTCATGCCAATGAAGGTCAAGTACTCAAAACTGAGTCAGATGACACCAACCACGACTCTTTATGTCAAACCATTCAAAAGTTATAGCAGAAAATAGGGACTATCAAATATTGACCAATCAGAAGAAGGGGCGGGGCTAATTTGCAACTATCAAATATGGACCAATCAGATGAAGGGGAGGGCGCGCTTTTTGGTGTCTATCATCGCCACGGTAACGCTTTTGACTGAGAAAAGTAATGTGCACCGTTGCAGGATCGAGACGCACATTTTGATGTATAACACACCTGGATGCACGTTACGGTTTGGGCCGCATTAACTGCCGAAGAATGGCATAAATTTTGCCAAAATGACACGATTAATTAAAAATGGCAGACTTCCTGTTCGGTTTCGGCCATGGCGCCAATAGACTTTTCTTTAAGTTGGTGTGTACCGATTTTCGTGCATGCATGTCAAACTGTATTGCTGGGCTTGACGCACAAAGTTTTCTAGGAGGTGCTGTTCAGCCATTAGGCCACGCCCATTAATGCAAACCATTAAATATAAAATTTTTCCCCAGGCCTGGCTTGCGTGCAAAATTTGGTGACTTTTGGGGCACATTTAGGGGGGCAAAAAGGCCCTCATTTTGTCAGAAGAAAGAAAAAAAGGATAAGGAAAATTCCTACAGATACAATAGGGCCTTCGCACTGTAAGTGCTCGGGCCCTAAAAAGTCCAATCAAATGAGTTGCAGTATTTTACTCCAGCCATCCATTCAACAGCCATCCGGATTATCTTCTTTTTTTTTACTGCTGTCAAGATAAACCCTCACAACCACCTCCACCATCTCTTTCAAGGGAACATGAAAGCATCCCCAAGCCAGCTGAGAGATGAAATCTCTCCAGCATGTCCTGGGTCCGCCTCAGGGTGCACCTGTTGGTTGAGCAAGCCTGAAACACCTCCCAAGGAGGAGTTCCAGGAGCATTCTTTCCTTTCTCAGTTATTAATTCTAAGTATTTAATAACCATCATTGTTCTCCATTCTTCTTGTAGTTTGTTGTGCTGGTCTGCCCCCTCCTTTTCTCTTTTGTGCATGTTTGCAGGCCAGAGCTTCAGGAGCTGCATGCTGACCTGCAGTCCTACCCTCTGATCATCCCAGTGCTTGCTTCCACCTGTCTGTGTGGATGTCTGGTAGATGCCTGACTGTACTTCTTACCCACTCCGGGAGAACCTAGCTATCCTGCGGCTGACACTCATTTCCGTTGCTTTCAGTCATTGCCCACTGTTAGTGACCATAGGTGAGTTAGGAAAATAAATAGACCAGCAAACAGAAAGTCTTTCTCCCTGACTCAGGTCCATCTTCACCACAATACTGTAGATGCTTCATCGATCCACCTGACAGTCTCCCATTCTATTCTTCTGTCGCTTGTGAACCCCAAGACACTCTACCACTTGAGGCACCACCTCATTCCCAACCCAGAGAAGGAATCTCACCCTTTTTAATTGAGAGCCAAGGTCTCAGATTTGGGGGTGCTGATTTGTATCCCTGCTGCATCACATTCTGCAGCAAACTCCAATGAAAGCTGATGTACACCGCTTGATAAAGCCAACAGGACCACATCATTTGCACCACATCATCTGGATCACCTCAAGTAGAGATGGAATCCAGAATTGGTGACAAAGGACAGCCCTGACGCATTTCAACTGCCACGTACAACAAAATGACTTAATATTGGCAATACAAGCCAATCTCTCACTCACTGTTTTTATGGGGACTAAGTAGCCCATAGCAACAGATCTAGCAACTAACACCCTTGGAACACCCTTCAAAAAGTACTCCAAGGGACCAACTCCTAAAACACATGTGAACAAGTTGGGCAAAATCCCACACCCCTTCCCAGGATTTTAGCAAGATTAATTAGCTGGTCCAGTGTTCCCTGATCAGAACAGAACACATGCAGTTCCTCCTGAATCTGAGGTTTGACGATCAGACTTTCTTCTTCGGAACTCTATAGACCTAACCAGCGTGGCTAAGGTGTGCAATAATTGGAACACACTCCAGTACCCCTTCTTAAAAAGGGGAGCCATCACTCCAGTCTCCCAAAGCAGAGGTACCGCCCCTGAAGTCCACACACTGTGTCAACCAAGACTGCCCTACTACATCTAGAGCCTTGAAGAACTCAGGGTGGATCTTTTTCACCCCTGGAGCCCTGTGGTCTCTGAGCTTTTAAACTACCTTGGTGATGGACAAGCCCATCCCATAGTGGACAGATTCAGCCTCCTCTAGGGGGATGTGCTGGTGGGATTGAGAAGATCCTAAAAGTATTTTTCCCATTGTACAATGACATCTCCAGTCAAGCTCAACTATATACAGCATTGAGGAAGCTCTGCTTTCCCCACCTGAGCTCTCAGAGGGTTTGTCAGAATCTTCACAAAGCCAATCCAAAGTCACTCCAATGACTTCTCCAAACTCCTCCCACATCCAGGGTTTGTGTTTCAGTTAGGCCGCAGGCTGTGTGGCCTGCTGGTACTGTACCTGTTAAATGCCTCCAGAGTCCAACAGGCTAACCGAACCCTCTTGTGTCCACTACTCAGGTTTGGTGATTACCACCATGGCAGGGATCAACAACTTTGCGTCAGGTGTCTTAACAACAGAAGTATGGACCATAGACTATAGGCCATTGGAATCAATCATCCCCACCTCCCTCCATATGTGGTTGAATCACTGCTGGAGGTGAGACAGACATTGTCAGCATAAAGTAGCAGGTCTGTCTGGCATTTTCCCCTACCATGTGATCCAACTTGTCACTCTGGTCCTCTCCTCACCCGACTGCTCTGAACATACATCATCAAAATATGACCCAGGTTGTCCTGGTGCCATGTCATGGACACTCATGGACCCCTCTCTGTTTGAATATGGTATTTGTTATGAAAACCCTTGAAAAGCACAGGACTGTGCTAATCGAGAGTATTTTATTAGGCAGCATAAATCATTGTCACCTTCAAATCTCTGTTTGCTCTCCATAGTTTAATGAAAAAGTATGAGTGACTCTGTGATTATCTATATCTCCATGCCGTTATCTAATAGTATCTAAGCAACTAATAAAAGAAAAGACCCATATGTCTAAACTAGGTGAATTCGGGTAGTACCTCTGGAAAGTACAGCACAATAAGAGTGTCAGCTACAAGTACATACATGTATCCAACAACTCATTTAATTAGCCTGATCCTGATGGCAACAGCTGAATTCTATTAACCTTAGCAGAGCTCAACAGGGTGTGTGTGTGTGTTGGGTGGGGGTGGGGGGGTCTGATGAAATATTTACTGGTGAGATTTATATGCTCCAGGGGGCAGCAGGCATCAGAAAGAGACAAAAGAACAAGTAATAGTGGGGTGAGCCAAAAGTGTTCCTGCTCGTGTTTATCATTTCTAATCCACGACTGAAAAATGGATTGCCAATAAATCTTTAACATTTTCTATGTTGGAACCAGGAGGAACACAGATGGAGACAAAAACAGACAGTTTGGTGATCCAGTTACAATGAATACAGTTTACATGGAAACAAGGTGTCATGTATGTCTTGCCTACCTACACTATTTGACAATTTGGTATAAAAGAGTCATCTTACATGTTTTTTAAATGTTAACCTAATGTTTATGCAAACACCCCCCTTTAGCTCTGAATTAAGGCTTTTTCCAGGAACTGATGTACATTTCTTAGGCCTTGTAGACACAAAGGACAGTTCTTGCCAAAGGCAGTGGTATGCGGTGGGGCTTGTTAACAATGTAGAAAATGTCATCATGCTTTTTTCTGGTTCAGTGATAAAAAGCAATGTCTCTGTAAGGGCAGAAAGGTGTAGTTTGTTTGACTGAGGCTAGGCTTTGGGGATTACAGCGAGATGCTTTGAGCATTTAATTTCCTCATTTTTGGAGCAGTCACTCACTCTCAGGAGAGTATTAAAGTGCTGTCGCATGAGCTGGAATCTTGATGCGTTGACAGTTCTTGAGACAAAGATAATGGAATCTCAGCTCAAATGGAAAAATGAAAAATACCTTGATAAGTATTGCAATTTCGCTATCACACATTTAATTAAAAATCACCTGTTCTGATTGTGCAGATGTATTTGTGGTTTAAATGAGGGTAAGGTGCTGAACAAGGTCAGTCTCAAAGTTGCAGATCTATCAGAAAATCTCATTATGGTGACATTCTTATTGAGGGAGGTTTTCTCTTACCCAGAGGAGGTGAACTACATGTTTCCACCGGTGATGATTAGATCCTCTGTGGGGGTTAAGGATTAGTGTGTGTGTACAGTATGTGTGCAAGCATAGTGGGATTTAAGTGACATACTGTATTAGCACTTTTACACTAGTACCTACTCAGCCCGACTCGACTCGACTCGCCTCACCTCGGTTTGGTGATTTCCCACTAGGGCTCTACCCGTGCCGAGTAGATACTTTTTCTGTAACTACTCTGTAAGCGGCTGAGTCGGCTGTATCTGACGTCATCACACTACAGGCCACCGATTGGTCAGGGGGTTGGGAGTCAGGCGTCTGAGTCAGGATGTGGTCGTAGGCAAAAGAGCGACTCTGACGGCTTCTTGTTCATTTTATTTGACCAGCAATGGCAGCGCAAAATTCTGTTTGGTGATCCAACTCTGAGGTGCAGATGTTCATAAACCTGGTGGCTGAGGAGAGAATTAAAAAGGGATCTAGACGGGCGATAAGGATTGACCAGATCTACCAGGAGCTCTGTCTCTTCATAGCTGTTCGCGGCTACCAACGGACTTTTCAGCCGAGACAAAGTAAAAAAAATTAAAAAGCATTGCCGCTTAAAGCTTCTCTCACTCTCATTTTTTTACTTGGTATCAAACACAAGCCACAGACTCAGCAGCACATATATCATCTCCTCCAGGTTCTACATCTTTGGTATTGTTGTCTTCTTCGTTTATATCAAACAATCAAATACGTCACAGCAGCTTTGCTCCAACCTCCTACTTCTGCTCCAGGTGCTGAATTGTTATGGAAAAGAAACTAGGCCAGGTTGAGTCGAGTCGAGCTGAGATTAGATGAGTAGAGCCGAGTAGGTACCAGTGGAAAAGTGCCATAAATCAATTTTTCACTTTGTTTACCTACAAATGAGTGTAACTGTTTATTTTTTTTGCTTTCAAGATATTATAATTGGAGTAAAAGTGTAACTAAACAAATTAGTTCATGAACATGCACCAGTGAGTGCATAAAAAGTGTACTGCGAGTAGTATTTTTAAAAGCAGCCAACCCTTGCACAGCTATCCATGTTGGCAAGCATTATACAAGCAAACTCTCAAATGTCTTCTGGAGTATAAATCCCCTTCCTGCTTTCCATCTGTATGGACAATCTGTTCCAAAGGATTACCAAAGTACGTTAGAGTACCTAGGGTTGCAAGAGCATGATATACAGTATAACTAGTATACTTAATCGTGTTTTTACAAAAGTCATGAGTTTAAATAAAGAATTCAGTCTGTGTAAAAGTGGATTAAGTTGCAGATGTGGTTGGATTATTACTGCAGTTGTTTTCTTGCTATATATTCACCATTTTGAAGGGTTTCAAGTTTGGAAGCATTCAAAGTGACTGAACACAAGCGAATGATGAAGCTTCCAATTTTGCTCAAAGACAAAGACAAACAGTTCTCGATCCAACGTGTGTCAGTTTCAAAGCGTCGCTGCGGAAGACAACAGTAGAACAGCAGATTTTCCTTTCAACCACTCGCCCTGCTCGGGAGTGTCACTCTACATGAAGTTGCAAACGCAGATGGGGGGGCAGTGTTTGTGCATAAGGGGGAAGGTGTGAGTATCTAAACTGCTGGATTCTCTCCAATTTGCTGGAAACAGCTGTCAGCACTGAAAGACGCTGTTTATCCAGCTGTTGCTGTGTCGCAATAAATGAACATCCAAGTTTAGATTTACATATTCATTCTCATGCTCTTTTTTTTAAAGAGACCAAAGAAAAATAAATATACAGATAAAGAATTTTCAAGACCAAAAAAATACAAAAAAATATGTTTTGCTATCTTCAGTTCTACATCTGAAAGAAAATACAGACTGCAATTTTTTTTTAAATGAGGGTCATTTATTATTTTGAAGGACTGGCTCAAAACAGCAAATATTCTGTATAATTTTCAAATCCAGACTGACAAAGCGGTGATGACTAGCCACCCAGACAATATGAGAGTGATTGTTGAATAACTCAAGGAGAAAGAGTAGTGATTAATGCAGGAATCCCAACTAAGAGCAACAAACAAAAAGAAGTGGGAGAGACTTGGAAAAACCTCAAGTCCTGAAAGAAAATGTAGAGAAAATGTGAAACACAAAAGCAACAGTAGTCCCTTTCAGACAGAGATTGTGATATAAAGAAGCACCGGAGGTCCCTCCAGGGTTCCCCAGGTTGCCAAGCAAGGCAATCGGGGCACACAAGGGACTAGTGGCTACAAGGTCACAGTCTCGCCGCCGCGTCTCTGACTCTGACAAAAAATCCGGTGATATTATACACAGGACACCCTAACTGGGGAGTTGCTCCAGCAGATACTGGGAACGACATTAGAGATACTGCACAGAACCCTTAAGCTCCCACGTCTCTGGTGGAGAAATTGACTCTGGGGGCTGTGAGGGGGCAAGTTGGAAACACTTTGAGTTGCATTAGATGGTTATAATTTACTCCTCATTGGTTATAATTACCCCTCTGGGTAACTGAGAGTCCAGCCCCCCATTAGAAATCTTAATGAATTACCCAAACTGAGTTTGTTGTGTGTCTCCGGCAGGTATACACTAACTAGGGCCGGGCGTTAAAAGTCAGAGGTGGAAAAAGTACAAAAATATTGTACTTAAGTAAAAGTACAAATTTTCTGCTTGAAAATTACTTAAGTAAAAGTAAAAAGTACCCATTAAGAAAATTACTTAAGTAAAAGTATAAAAGTACCTCAACTTAAATATAATAAAGTACAAAAAGTACATGGGTTAAAATGTACTTAAGTACAAAAGTAAAAAGTACAAAGTACAAAGTACAAAGTACAAAATTCAAAGTACAAAATTATTTTCAAAAGGATTGCAAAGAAATGAAGAATCCAAGAATTTGCTTACAACTCTAAATAATGGTGATATTATTCTGACCCCTTTAGTGTTTGTTTCCATTACCCCATTTTAATTTCTCCCTTTGCTCATCACTGCTGCTGTACCCCAGTGGCCCCGCTGACAGGTCCACCCCCAGCCTGTAGTATGCAGTGACAAAATTAAGCAACCCCAGCTGATAAAAGATGAGACTTTTGAACTTTTAAATGCCAAAACCACCTTAGAAGGGGTGGAATCAAAGAATGGTGCGCATGGACACGCGTGGGCTGCCGCTCAAGGCTGATTTATGGTTCCGCGTTACACCAACGTACCCTACGGCGAGGCTCTGCGTCGATTTAACGCGGAACCATAATTCAGGCTTCAGTCCTCCTCGGTACTCGACGCAACGGCGGTTCCTCCGGCCTTCCGGCCCGCCTCTGCGGCGCAACTCTCCCGGGAGCTGCGGCTCCTTCTCGGTATATTCACGCGCCCCCCTTCCTTCCCGTCCGCCTCATGGTTCCGCGTTAAATCAACGCACACCTTACGCCGCAGGCTACGGCGTAGAGTGTGCGTCGCCCCGTACCCTACGCTGTAGCTCTGCGCCGGCGTAACGCGGAACCATAAATCAGCCCCCGCTGTGCTGTTCTTTAATTTGTAGCGAGTAACGACGTGTCCAATTTTAAATGTAGCGGATTAAAAGTACGATTATTTCCTTGAAAATGTAACGAAGTAAAAGTAAAAGTACAGAAAAATGAAAGTATCAATAAAAGTACAAATTCTCAAAAATCTTACTTAAGTAAAATAACGAAGTACTTGTAATTCGTTACTTTACACCACTGTTAAAAGTAATATGTATTGATTGTTAGAGTTGTAATTATGGCATCGGCACTGCTTCCACGGGCTTCTATAACTCCATAACACCCCATGAGCACTTGCTTCAGACACAGGCGCATCCACAATAGATCGGTGTGTGCTGTTAAACTTTTCTCTGAGAGTATTCCCAAACAGGCAGCTTCTGCCGTCCCTTGGAAGACGTTTGTATTTGCTACACCGGGTGTCGTTCTGTCTGCTGTAAAGTTTGTCTGCAGTATTTGGCAGCTAAAAGTAGCAGCACAACGTTTTTTTCTCATCTTAAGGAAGCGGGAGCAGTGCCTGGCACACAACAGTGACACCCTTAAAACACACAGGAAAATAGCAGCAGCAACATCTTCCTGCAGTATTCTGTGTTAAAAAGATCTGGTGGAGAGACATTAGATGTGGAGGCATCTCATCGCCAAAAATATAGTATCCACGTACACGCTCATGCGAGTACAATTTACCTCACATACACACTTCTTCTGTATCGTTATTGATTTTAAAATGATTGAAGTATTATATTATTATTATATTATTATTGTTGCATTTATTCCAATAGTTAAGCTCATCTTTCTGACAGCAAATAAAGCTAACTATTAATACTTCACATACCTCTCACGCACACTTTAAAAAAGCTGAATTATCCCTATAAGTATATTTTATATGAAAGAAAATGAAGACATCAGAGAACTCAGAGAAGAAAATGATAAGCAGAAGCTCTTTCATCCTTATCAAGCAATGTTATACTTCACTGAGAGGAGCGAAAAGAAATATTTTGTTTTCAGATTGCTTTCCGGGTGGCGTCTGCAGTTTTGGCAGGACTTAATCACTCACAACTTCGTGAGAGTGCTTTGGCCAACGGCCGCAGGTCATCCTTTAAGTCACAACCCCAGATGTAGCCGCTGTTCTCGCTGGCGAACGTCTCTCACCCTAATGGTTCCTGTCCTCCCAACAGTAACAGTCCCACCTGTTCCACCGCCGCCGTCTAATTGACACTGACCGCATGTTATCACCCAGCAAGGGACTATTAATTAGCAAACTGCTGTTCAGCTGCTAACTGTGCTAGGCTAGGTGGGCTGGTTGCTCGGATGGGCGGAGGGCAGGGCCCGCGAGCTGTTTCCCTCCCAGCCTTCAGCTCTTCTGCCGTGGAAGCCAGGACTTTCATCATCGCCGAGGCTTCCTGCCAACCCAACAGTGAATAATTCACAACCTTCTGGAGGGATCAACAGTAACAAAGTCTCTGCTTATTTAGCACATTGATGTCAACATATAACACAACATGTCCATATTTTTAATACTTTAAGTTGTTCTATGATTCTAAAAGACACATATAAATAGCAATCTTAATTTGCATATTCATCACGGTTTAACTTTTTACATCAATCAGCTCAATGGTTCTCAAAAGAGTTCCTAATTACCAGGATTAACATTCGTAACATAAATGTAACTATCTGAATCTTGGTCTCAGAAATAACCATATGCACAGACAATTCAACAATTCATTTGCTTCATGCCTCGCGGTTTATTCTAATTAGAAAAAAAAATAGTTTCACCTAAAACAAACTCCCGAAGCTCTTTAATTCTCTAGTTGTCAGATTGTTTCTGGACAAAGACTTGCAGAATGAATACGCTCTTCATGTTATATTACACACAAGTCAACCCACGCAAGAAAACTGTGAGTGAAAATAAAAGATTGGGGTGGAAATGTATATAATTACTGTGTCAGTACAAAGCCATATGCTTCTTGGCAGCATAATGAAGACGAGCCGGAGAGAAAGGCTGGAGAGAGAGAGAGCAAACGCCGCACGAGGCTCAGCATTTGTGGCTGGAGGCTGCGGATGCAAACGGAGCAAAGTGCTACGTGACTTTCCTGACAATAGTTGGGATTATCCGCTGGGCAGACACGCATAAAAAAGCCAAGATATAAGATGTAAAATGCTAACATACGACTAACGGCATTGTGAAAGTGCAATGTTCCTTTTCAGCCGTCACACATTAAGAAGACGACGATTTCAAAACAATCAAAGGGTGGATTATATTAACACTATTTGTATTAGAGATTTAATTTATTATTTCTGTCTTTTACAGTTACAAATCATTCGCAAAAAAAAAAGCTTAAAATGTCCAAAGAAAAAACCCACTCTTTGGAAAGTATCACAACTTATTAACACGTTTCGTAGCCAGTTTTCAGTTACTGTTTGAGGGATTTCTGCCAATTCTTCCCGTTCAGTAATATCCCTGAGAGCTGTACAACTGCACAAAGATTTTATCTTTGAGTCTCCAGATGCTAGAGCCATAGAAAAACATAGATCGAGTTTATGATCCATCATCCCGCTGTAAAACGTATCCTTTTTTTACTTATAGACATGGTTGTGTTTGATCCTGGGCTGTGATTGTATTTTTGATATCTAGTTACCCATCGGTTCACCTAATATAAGCTTTTCTTATCTTCCATTTACCAGTGATGTGCTTTCTGACTGCGGTACAAGTACAAGCCAGATTGATGCACCTTTGTGCCTGACAGAGAAGTCATTTTTTAATTATTCTTTCACAAATCTCTGCGCAAATCACAAACTCCTGCAGATTTCCAACACTGCATTGTGTGTTGAGAACACAGAAATAGTTGTCTTCTGCTGGCTCTACCGTGAAGGTCATTTTTGCGCAGGTGTGGCAACAAAGGAAATCTGTAAAATCTGCCATTTGTGTGCGTATGTGTGTTCTTTTCAAAGCCTTTATCTTCTTTGTAGGCATCAATCATTTTAATTTTCGGAGCCCTAAACAGCTGCATAGAGGGGTCCACGGCTGCTGATTGCTGAGTTTAATACTGAGTTAAATAAACCTGCTTTGTCCTATTGAACACAAAGAACCTCTCACTGGTGACGTTTGAGGCAGTTTGAGCCCATGAGAAACATCCATGCAGAAGAATCAAATCTGCAGACGCCTGCTATTAATGCACTGCAGTTTGCTGTACACAATCATATTCCGATCCCCATATCTGAGTTTTTTATATCTCCCAACATCAACAGCAATATTAAAATAACCAAAACTGAACTGTAATGTGGAAGAAAAATTTTGGTTGAGACTCCTCTGAATCACGGGTTCCTTCCGTGATAAACTCAGTGACTTAGAACATAGCAACACCATCATGCCCACAGGCTACGATTGCAGTTGCTATGGAGAGGAAAACAGTCCATGATTTGAATATGAGCTGGCCCTGTTCATGCTGTTGGAAACAAAAGAGTGGATTCCAAGACTGATGCAAAACCTCCGTTATATTATCTGCTTTCTGAATAGCACGCTACGCCATTGTACGGCCGCCTCTTACCTAAGTGCAGAACTAGCTGGCTTCTTCCTGCTTATTGTTGTCTACAGTGTTGTGCCGTTCAGTTTTATCTATCCAAGTTTTAATGTTCCGATGCTGCTGTTCCTGCTACGTAATGATGAGTCAACCAGGAGCTATTTGTGCTCATCCTCTCTAGTTTTCAGTCCCCTCCTGTTGTCTCTGCTGAAAATGAACCAGAGGTGCTGTAAATAGCTCCCCTTGTTCCGATTGCTGCTGCTGTTGTTATATTTCTTAGAGTTACCATATACTGTATGCTGCTATAGTATCATCCAATATGGCAGCTCCTAAAGGAAAAAGACAAAAGAAACAAAACTTACAAATCCACAGTCCTTTTTCATAGTTATCGAGAAAGTAGAGGTTGATAGCAACACATCTGCCTGTGAACAGACCTCATAAACCAGAGCCAAGCTCTCAGATAAATCAGCACCTAAATGTCAATATGGCCTTTGGAACGCTGTATTTATAGCTCATCTACGTCAGCGAACCCACTCTAACTCTGTCTGGAAACTGGCTCTCCCACCTTTTTCTCTGTGTTCTTCTACTTCTTGAGCACATGCCAGCGTACATCCAAGGAACACCACACCCATCGCCTTTTGTCATTCAATGTTTCATTTACCCTTCTTTCCCATTTCATTGACATCTCACCATTTGTGCTTGATTTCTCAGATCCTGATATTTGAGAAAAAGGGAAACTGGGATGTGCAGGCCTAAAGCTTGAAGCTCGGTGTACTTGAAGATGCTGCAATATTCGTTTGAAGCAACTAACTGCATTTTTAGCATTTATCAAGTCAGGATCATCAGCAACAAGAGATCAGTTTAAAGAAATTGTACTTTTCCTTTGCGACATTGTGCAAATTATTTAATTTTTTGAACCCTATGAGTACATAGCTCATCTCAAAATGAGGATGTGCAGTTGGTAATAAACATCTGGTCTTGCACAGATCAGCTGGCAGCTCTGATCCCTCACTGCAAACAGATTTAAAGGTTGGTAAAGGTCATAGCCATGCCTTTGTGTACTGAAAGCAAATCACGTCTCTGTGTCAAACCTCATCTGCTTTCCTACACTTCCAAAACAAAATCAGGTCAAACACCAATTTCTTTTTCCTTTTCTTTCTACCTTTTTTTTTTTAAGCCAGTGGCAATACAAACTTAAAATTCCACTTTTTTGATATTTATTTCAGTCAAAATAAATAAGATTTGCACTGAATTTTGTCAAACGATGGATGCCGGTAGAGGCTGAATGAAAGCTCGCAGTGTTGGTTTTTGTATGCGTGAGAACAAGTGGCGCAGACTGTTTCAGGACACACATCTGGTCATTCTGGCAAACTCTGTGGATGTGTTTCTGCTCTGGAGGGGATCTGGCAGATCCAAACAGACCTCAGGAGCAACAGAAGCGCCCCCAGATGGGAAGAAAGGAAAGGGATGCAGCCTTACCCACACCGACTGGAGAACCAACTCAGAACCCAGTGGACTGAAACATCTTTTCAAACTCAAACACATGAAAGATACCTTACCCTGTTTCCAAGGTTTTATGTATAGACACATAAATCATAATAAATAATCATGGGCCAAAGACATAAATTAAAAAAAACATGCATGTGACCTTTTATCCAAACAAATTGGTCAGTCTGAACACGTAATGTCTTGGAATACATTCTTGGAACTGGATATGAACCAGAGCAGAAATGAAAATACATGCTACATCATTCAAAACAAATCAAAACAGGTTCACTAAAAATGCAAGATAGTGACTTTTAGCAAATTTATTTTCTTTCCATTAGGTCTTTATTACAAAAATGACTATTTAGCAGCGTGTGGTTTTTCTTGGGGTACCCTGGCATCCTCTTGGAGTTCACCAGATATGTTTATCGGTGTGTCTTAACTGACCAAAGAAGAGAGTTTTCTTTCTGCATGTTCTTGTGATGGACGAGCAGCCTGTCCAGGGGGTGTCCTACCTCCCACCTGAGGACAGCAGGAATAAGATCATGCTGACCTGAGCCTGAGGTAACAACGCTTTGTTGCATCACTGCTTCAGTTCATTAGTTTTAAAGGTATTTATCAATGCACAGCTTTTTTAAATCCTGCTGCAAAATGTTAATAAATGTGAAGCTTTTGTAACATCTTCAATCTTTTGTCTTTTCAGTAATTTTAGCTGCTAGTTTACTAGTTTACAGCTAAGCCATTCCCAGGTTTTGAGTCATCAATGTTTTGGATGTATTCAAGTCAGAGGTGAGGCACTTTCCAGTCCTATCCAGTATTGTATCGGGAGCTGATGACTATATTCATATTGGAATGAGAACAGCGATCACAAAACTTATTGAATCAGTTCAGGGCTGGATAACAGAGGACAGGTGCATCTCTGAGCGGCCCGTTACCGCTGTACAAACCAGATAAACAATGGACTGATGAATTTGCAAACCTGAGACACCCAGCGGTGCAGCCTTCCTGGTTGGGAGGGGGAGAGAACCCGCCTGGATGTCTGAGCGGAAATTTGAACTGTGGGGGTGTGATGTCATAATGGAGATGGGATTATGTGTGTTTGGATCAGAGGGGAGTTTGGGGCTATTTTGGATATTTATGGCTTGTTATGGTGGTGAAGAATTAAATAAAAACTTGTCTAGAAAAAAACTAACACTGGCTCCAGTGTATCAATGCTCGGCTAGCTTGGCCACAACAACCTTCTTTTTCATATTAACAGCTTCAGCTACAAATCGTCACCTCTCCACCACAGCACCTGACAGTCGGTCTGAGCTGTGTTTGAGCTGTTTGGTTTTCACCAAAGCGTGTCCACTTTGGTTTTGTGTTGTTCCAGATGTCTTGTGTTCCAACTCTGTGAACCTAAAATGTGCTGTTACTTTCTTTTAGAGAGAAGAAAGTTTCTCCCGGTCAACTTCTTCAACAGTCCAGTCTTGTTAAGTTTTTTTCCTGATAACACAGTCACGAACTGAAACATCTACCCGTTAAGCTGGGCATACACTGTGCAATATTTTAAATCATTTGATTCAGCCCCATCTCACACTGCACGACTAGATCGCTGAGTTCAAAAGTTCATAGCTTACGATTTATGGTCTCACACTGTACGACCCGATGCTCGGATGCGACCGTCTGTTCACACTATACGATCATAATCCTCCCATTGGACCTCTGTTACTGGAACTCAAGGTCGGTTTTGGGGCAGGGGTGGGCTGTGCCAACACCCAAACGTGCGTCCTGCCCACCCGATCAAAGGTTATGGGGATCCTTTATTTTTTTATAATTTTATTTTTTCATATATATAAAGAAAATCACAAAATGAACGCATACCGCTAAAGTTGTGTCTCGGCGGAGGGACCCGGCGTCCCAGCAAAATGAGCACAACAGAGAAGTGTTCAGAACAGCGGACAGAGCACACACTGAAGGCTGATTTATGGTTCCGCGTTACACCAACGCAGAGCCTACGGCGTAGGCTACGCGGAGACCCGCACCGTACGGGGCGGGTCGCCGTGTACCCTAAGACGTAGGCTCTCCGTTGGTGTAACGCGGAACCATAAATCAGGCTTTAGCAATTTGTGCCATTCTGTGTGGCGATAAATGAATAAAGATTAGACAACGTCGTGATTGGACAAGGAATTGGCTGGGCAGACGTGGGAAATGCAGTCTTTTTTTCTGCTATTAAAACATGATTTGTAATGTGAATTTGCAACACTTTAAGCTACAAATAATAGTTTTTGATGTGACATCAGAGATTGCGCATGCTCTCTGCGAAAGGATGAGGCCAATCGGGTCGTAGCACGACCAGGATTTCAAACACGTTTGATTTTCTTGTGAGCAAACGATTCGTGATCGGGAGCTCGTCGTGAGGTGTTAATCTCTCGTCATTACCCCACGTTTACTGCACGAGGCACGACCAACGGTTGTGTTGAAATTCGCCCCGATCCAAAAAATAGTCACACGACTGGAAAATCGGCTCAAAACGAGCCGATAATCGCACAGTGTATGCCCGGCTTAAGATGAGGCCTGTAGAGTCTGGGATATAGTTCTGTTTATTTTATATTTTACAACTTCAATAAGGATTATGCACTGTGAACATGGGGCGGCCATGCTGGAACATTCACTCCAGAGTAGATTGTAGGCAATTTTACAAGTTTTCTGTTTGTGAATGATGTTTCTCACTGTAGAACGGAGAACTCCATAGTGTTTGAAAATGTATTTGTGAGCCCTCAGTTTAATGCTCAGCAGCAGCTTCTCTTAGATCACTGCTGATGTTTTCATCCTTAACAGGTGTGTGTGTGTGTGTGTGTGTGTGTGTGTGTGTGTGTGTGTGTGTGTGTGTGTGTGTGTGTGTGTGTGTGCGTGCGTGCGTGCGTGCGTGTGTTAACAAAGACCTGAATGTTCCAGATCAGCAATCCCCCAACATTTCTGCATTCATGAAGGTGATGATGGATTTCTTAAGTGCATTTTATTATTTCCCTGATGTCCCACACACTGATGGACCTATTTCCGGTTCAATAAATGATGGCAGGGTGTATTATGTAACCTACTGTTGTCCATCTCATTTTAAGATGTAGTAGGAGCCAGTTATACAAGGAAGTAGCAGTTTAAAACAACAAAAATGAATAACTTCCTGACTCAAATTTAAAAAAAGTTCTGAATTTGTCAAATTAAAGTTAATATAAAACATGTTTTTCGTTGAGATTGAGGAAAATGTTTTAAGTTTTAAGGATTTAGATACATTTTTCGTGCAAATTTTGAGTTTAATATCAAATTCCACTTTGCACAAGGAACATCAGATTACACGTAGAGAAAGATTGAAAGAGGAAGAATCACTGAGGATGACAGAGCAGCATGAAAGACAGCGAGTTGATTATTGACAAAGCAACAGGAAATCAACTGTGTCAGAGGCAGGAATGTGATCCACATGCTTCATCTCCTCATGTCTCAGCACCTGACGTTATGGGATGAAGCAGTTTGATGCATGTGCTTAGCACTCACTTGTCTTTCACAGGTGTCTTACGAAGGGGCATATTCCACGGTGGAACTGTTTTATCATTCATCAAGTGTATTTTCCTTAATAGAGCCATATGTTTGTTAGAGAAGAAATGCTCGTGGCATCTGCAGACACTATGGCAGATGAGAAACGTAATGTAAACTGAGCTTCCTAATAATGTGTGAAATTTAAAAAAGAGAAAAACTTGGGGATATCTGTGATTCTATGCTTTTATATCCCAGCTTCTCGCTCTTGTGTATTGGGTGTGTTTATCAGCTGGCACTTTTGCACATAAGTAGTCCAAAGTCGAAGCTTTTTTAGCTGAGGAATATTTAACAGGGATCCAAGGAAAATAGTGCCTGGGTCAAAAACAGCAGATTGTCTCTGTAAAGGAAGTTTCTTCTGTGTCTGTCCAGCACACATGTCATCGCCTCTTCCATCTGCTTGCAGTGAACATGGTGAATATTAAAACATAAACTCAGTGACTGCACTGCGCTGACATCTTTTTCATTTGAGATGCAAAGTAAAATTCAAATTACCTGGATGTAACTCCAGTTATGTACTACCGTAAATCTCGTTATTTGAAAAATGAAACACACCTTCATTGTGGGGACTTTGATTAAAGCGCGCTACAACCTGATCGTACGAATCGGCTGTTTGATACTATAAATAATTGCACACTGGTGATGTTCTCAACAAGTTCTGTGTTGACTGATATAGATTTCGAAAATTAATTTTTTTACGATAAAGATTGATGTTAGAAAATGAACATTTCCTAAACTGATTTCAGACTCGTCTTTAATTTTTCATTCAATGACATTTGAAATATGTCTCTTATTCTTTTTCCTAATCTGCTGTTGTTTGTGGCCCTAACTTTGTCCGCCCTTCCCTTCTGCTTTTCTTTGTTCCGACTTTTCTATTTTACGGTGCTTGCCATTTTTCTTTTGTAATCAGACACACAGATTCATCTCTGTCGCCCTCAGACACCAGCTAAATCAATTTCCCTGCACTTTCCCATCTTGGAGGGCTGCTGTCAGGGTTGGCACCTTGCAGCACGAGGACACACCTATACACACGTGTACACACACACACACACGTGTACACACACACACACACACACACACACACACACACACACACACACACACACACACACACACACACACACACACACCCTGTCGTTCATTCACTTTCACGCACACAGTCACTAAACCACACAGACGGGGACATACAAGCGCTCCCAGGCTCAAATACACACCGCGGTCACACACACACTCGCACTCAAAGCGGTGATTCACCACATCACTGTTCTCTAATGTCTTACTTGCTTCATCTTTGCTACTTCCATTTGTCACCGGTGACAGGCCCTGGCAGCAGCATATATCCATCCTACCTTTATCCTCGCCATCAGCCCACACTGTTTTTCACCAAGCCGACCTCCTGCACTCAGCTCAGTTTCTCTGTGAACTTGGGAGGAAGAAGGGAGGATACACAAACGGCATCCAGACTGACGCACTTTAGGCGATTTAGTTTGAGCGGTAAACCGTCCTCAGCAGCCAGTCAGACATGATTAGCGGCGTTGAGGAGAGCATGTGATGCAACGCCACAGAGGAGACGGCTCAGGCTTAACTTTTCTGGGGGATAACTTGGACATGGTTTCATGGTGAGTTTGTGTGCGTGTGGCTGACGTGAAGCATTTGTGCAGCGTCTGTTTCTGAGAAAAACACAAGTCAAATTGCATCCCAATGTCACATGAAAACTGGATCTCTATGTTAAATGCAAATAGAAATACATAATCCAGCAATTCTGTAATGTAAATTATGCTTCTTTTCTGGCAAAATTATTCCACGAAAGCTCATATTTTTCATATTGACTTAATTCTTTATTACTGTAACGTACAGTAGATGCATTTCTGCATTTCAGCCTTTCAACACATTCCAGCAAAGCTGCAGTAAACCCTTTAGCACTTTGGCATGTCGCTATTCCTTCTCACAACACTAAAAAGGTGCTCTGATATTACGGATATCTGATGAAGCATTTTCATTGTTTGTTTTTTTCTTACTGCCAAGATATCTTAAGGTGTACGACGGAGTATTAGGGCCAAACTAAGACAAAAAAAATTACGAGAATAAAGTCATAATATTACGAGAATAAAGTCGTAAAATTACGAGAATAAAGTCATAATATAATGAGAATAAAGTCGTAAAATTCCGAGAATAAAGTCATAATATTTTGAGAATAAAGTCGTGATATTTTGAGAATAAAGTCTTAATATTACGAGAATAAAGTCGTATTATTTTGAGAATAAAGTCGTGATATTTTGAGAATAAAGTCTTAATATTACGAGAATAAAGTCGTAATATTAAATATATTATATATATATAACTTGCTGCTCAATATTCCTAATTTTAACACAGGGAGAAGACTGCTCTTCCTGTTAGAGTTCTCATAAATTACCACTTTATTTTCATAATATTACGACTTTATTCTCGTAATGTTACGACTTTATTCTCACAACATTACGACTTTATTCTGGTAAATTTACGACTTTATTCTCATTATATTATGACTTTATTCTCGTAATTTCCAAATTTTTTTTGTTTTAGTTTGGCCCTAATACTCCGTCGTATAAGGTGTGATAGTTGTCCTTTTTTAATGTTTTTTTTTTTCAAAGGGTCTCCACATATGGGCTGAGATCCTACTGGGATGAGATCAGGGCCACAGACTAGGGCCGGTCCCCGTACCCTCCTCTTCCTCGTCTGCTTCCCAAATGCATGAACAACCTTATACTATCACAGAGCCCGGCTTTTAGATGGCTGCTGATTACGGTGGATACAAAACAGTGGGTGGTGCTCTCCGTTATTGCTACGGAACACCTGCAAGCCATTCCTTTTAAGAAAAAAGATCTGGAGCACTTATTAATCTGACCGAGATCAGCATTCCCAATGTGTGACGGTCCATCCCGAATGCATCCCACAACAAAGACATCAACACCGCCTCTGGGCAGCGTTGGCATAAGGCTTCTTTTTGGACTGTGAAATGTTAAGTGGCATTTGTGAATGTAGAACCGTAATGTTGATTTCCCAATGTGATCCCTTGCCTATATTGTCATCGTTGGAGGAATGATGAAGATCACGGCTGTCCAGCTTACTTTGTTCCCAAGAAGCTTGTGCCTTTGACGTTTATGCCGTGAAAGTCTTGAATCCTTTAGATCTGTAGAAGATGAGATCTCCAAACTCCTTCCAATCTCTCCAATATGCAATTGAGAATGTATTTGTTTCTTTCCTTACTGGCTC
Source organism: Cololabis saira (assembly GCF_033807715.1). NCBI lineage: Eukaryota > Metazoa > Chordata > Actinopteri > Beloniformes > Belonidae > Cololabis > Cololabis saira. The sequence goes on along the minus strand of NC_084593.1, from coordinate 37,628,154 downwards.
TAGACTGGTCCTGAAGCAGCTGTTATTTTTTATTTTATTGGCTCTGGTTTCACTAGCAAGGACCACGCCATCAACGAGATACGTTTAATTGATTTATTGAGAAGATGATGACGATGATGATGGCGATGACGATGGCGATGACGATGATGATGACAATGATGATCCGTGGTTCAGTCGATGCGTTGTGGGGAAGCTGGTAGGGAATCCGCTGCATCGCCCGGGCAACGACGGACGCTCTAGGACTCTATGAGGTAGAGAAAGAGAGGGAAGAAGGAGGAGAGAAAAGGGGTGGGGGGGAGGGGTGCAGAGAACGAGAGCGAAGAGGAACTGAGGTTTAGGTTAGTATTTGAAGGTTTGCCGGAGAGACGTGGTGCCGGAAGAGGCGTGGTTGAGGCGTGGTCCTGCTCCTGAAACTCGCTGGTTAAGCTTCAATTAATGAAGGCCTGGAATGTAAAATGGATTCATATTGACACATGAGTGAAATGTATTTCACAGAAAAGAAAAAAACTAAACTTAATATGTGGAGTTCATACTGTCTTTGATTTTTATATCATTCTAGCTTTTTCTGATTTGGGTTTGTGAACTGGGCTTTCAGTTCAATCCGTCGATAAGCAACAGATCACATCAAGGGTTAAATAAAACAAAACACCACAACTATTAATTTTATTTTACATACAGTATCAAATTCAAGACAAAACGCTTGATAGTTGCATCAGACTCAGTTTTACTCTGTTCAGTCATCCCTTGAAACGTGTTTATTCTGTTTGGCTTTTAACTCACTTTGAGACAACAGTTTTATTGTATTTTAATTGGTAGGGGGTTTAGCACAAATTAGTGGACGTTAGCATTCCCATCCATCACTTTTCCATACTTGTTTTAAATTAATAATTAACTCAGTGGATAATCTGAAATGAGCATTAAACACGTCTGTGGGAATAAAAAGATTAACAAAAACCCCACACAAGAATTTACAAACTTTAAACAGATACGATTAATAACAATTAAGTGCTTTTAAATATTTATAATTCTAAGTGCTGCTTATTCATCCTCTACAGGAGGACTGAACCCCCAAAGGTCATGATTTGATCTCTGCTAACGTGTTCTCAGTATGATGTTGGAGTGATGAGTGAATTTCTGGCCGGGGGGTCTACAGGTGGATGCTGGGGAGGTGGAGGGACTGAGAAGGGGGAAAAAAAACCAACCAAAAAACACAGACAGCAGGATACGGTAGATATGACAGCGCATGATGGATTACATTCACCGCCCAGATTGATAGATGGCGTGGAGTATGAGCCAGATCACATGTGAAGCAGCGGTGCAGCTCAAGAGGATATTGATGACTGTAGATGCCTGTATCTGCTGGCAGGCTTGTGCGGCTTTTGTCTTTTCTTTTTTTTTGATACCGCCTGACAAATATTTACACTGATCTGACAGATGATGCTGAAACAGGGGTTCATAGTAATAGGTGTGGACATTTTTCTTCCTCCTGATGACGTCATACTATTTACAAGAGCTGTAATAAACATTTTACATGAAATTACATTATAGAGGGGAAAAAACTGTTAAATAAAAATGAAATTAGAAATTAGAAATTAGATTAAATAGAAATAAAAAATCTTACAAAACCATTGGATATCATATGTGCATTCTTACATTACCAACATGAACATAAAGTCATAATGATGCTGAACCCAGGCTTAAAATAATGTTTTTGAATATTAGAATGAATTTGTTTAAGAAAAAACAAATCTGTGTCCAAGTTTGAACAGTATATTGTGTCTAAGGAAACTAGTATGTTATACTAGTACTATACAATATGGCTTTTTAACAGGTTTGTTCCTTGTGAATCAGCCTTGACTCAGATTGAGCTGCAAGTCTAAAATGAGAGAAATACAGGAAACACACAACGGGCAAGTCCAGGCCTTTGGAATCTGCAAGAAAGAAAACAGACAAACAGAAACGGGAACAGGCAGAGACACAAACAGCAACCATTCTCTGAGACTAAATCAGTACTAGGCTACTGCAATTATCTATCCCCCAAAACTGTGGGGTGAGCATGTAGGTGAGGGAGCAGGTGTGTATGTCTGTGTCTGTGTCTGTGTCTGAGGCTCCTTTTAAGAAATGAGACTCTCTAGCGCCACCCTTCACCACGGCGGCCGTTGGGGGTACTGCAGCCAATTCGGCCCCCGAATTGCAGCACATTTTGCAGCACACATCCTGTTCAAGGCAGCGGAGAGATACACTAGAGGGCTCATTCTTTTTGGTTTGGAACGCTTCATCTGACATTATTACTAGAAAACTTAAAACGTTTACGAATTTTTATCATAAATCCTGTCTCAATCCTGCCTCAAGCTCCTTTAACTGAACTGCAACTATAGTGGAGGAAGGAGGCCACAACCACGAGGGACAAGAAGCCGAAAAGGAAGAAACCCAAACCCAGGCCACCAGCAGGCACACGGAGGACCAGAAGAGGGACAGGAAGAAACCCCCCCGCCAGTAAGCCCCACCCCCTCCCAGCAGGCGACAGAGGGAAGCCCCGGGCGGGGCCCCTATGACCACGGGAGGAGGCAGCCAGGAAACCCACGGCGACGGACCAGCACCAAGCCGAGCAACAGCTACCCGGCATAGGCCAATCACAGGGCCAAGAGGTCCACACCCTCTAGGCCCACAACCCCCACCCGGTGAGAAGCCAGCCCGCCCGGAGAGACGGGGCCACCTCGATAGTCGACGCCGATGGACCGGCACCTGCCCCAACGAAAGCGGGAACCCCAAAGCCAAAGGTGTGCCCAACTGCAAGGGCAGCGGGGGGAAGCGGAGACGGGCACGGAGCGCAGGAACCCCCCTACAAGGTGCCACCCAGTCATGGTCCCCCCGCCCTCAGGCCGAATGTGGGAAACATGGGTGGAGGAAGACTTCACTCCCGCCCCTGGTGATGAGTGTGTGTGGGTGTGATTAATGCGGTTAAAACAGGGAAGGGGAGGTCAGGCCACCATGTGGCTATGCCCGTAATCACATTTAGAAGTGTCGCCCCTCAAAAGACCCCTATGTGCAAGTGTCCTTGTCAGGTGTATATCTGTTGAGTGTAGAGATGTCTAAGATGTTATTAATAACTGAAGAGCAGGCAGTCCCGGACCCCCCAACCCCTCGGCCCTAAGTGAATGTGTGCGTGAGTCATGTAGAGGAGCAGCCAACGACGACCGCCCAAGGCAGCGATGCCCCCCCAGCACAGGTAGCCACACCCCACCCAGACAGAGGCCAGCCCCCCGATGCAGAAGCTCCAGGCCCACACCGAAATGGTCCTGAGAACTGCTTGATTTATTTTCAAGTGCAAACCTAAATCCACACTCTTGTTCAAATGTCAACAATTATAAAACAACATTTATTTTATTCAAACATTAGTCATTTGGATGTTTTAGCATGTGAACATAGTCCCTGATTTATCAACCTGGATCTGTCAACCATTTGTGTCAGCAAGACTTCTGTAACTGACTTATCATCTCAAGAAGTAAGATCCTGAAATGGTGGCAATTGGTTTTTAATGTATGTTGCTATGTACAGTATATATGGAAAATAGGGAAAAAAGCAACAGCCTGTCCAAGTTCTTTGCATTTTCTAAACATCCACGATGTAGCAACTAGACTACTGGGATTAAATTCCTTAGAGTGTGGGAATAAGGACTCAAGCCTGCTGACAGATATGGGTGATTAATTTGAATCTGCAGGGATCCGCTAATCTCTAGTAGGATTCTAGGCTGAGGTTTGTGGTGCTTAATCTACTGCTGGCTGTCAGTGAGCGATAGGCAAGGCACACACCTCATCACGGTCAGTTTAGAATCACCAGTCAACCTGAGAGGGATGTTTTTGAGCTGCTGAAGGAACCCAGGTTCCCAGAAAAATGCCACAAGTGGGGACGTGGGCAGAACATGCAAACTCCAAACAGACGAGCCCCACTCGAGATCCAAACTGGGACAGTTCTGTCCGTGAGGCAATGGTGCTAACCACCAAATCAACGTACTGCTGAGAACCAAGTGCAGTTTTACACTGAAGTACACTCACTTCTGTAGGAATAATAGCAAAAAATAATTTCTACTGTGTTCAAACTGTTCTCACCTCTACTCACCTATTGCATATCCTGCATGAGAACAAAAAGCTATCTCTTGTTTGTACATGCATTATGGACTATATTGAAGATCTGAACAAACCCGTGATATCAACAGTAGGTTTTCTTTCGAAACCTCTTTTTTTGTCTAACTGCATGGCTCCATGTTGGTAAGAAGTGGTGCTACCAGTTCATCCAAAATGTTTAAATAGGAGGAGCGATCAGGCCTGGAAGTCCAGCTGGAACACACCAACCTAAATCCAGTTATGAGTTAACTATTTTGCTTGGTTTTGGTAGCTTATCCTACCTGTACACTGTCAGTCTCTGTGGCGCTACCTGGATCAGGATCGTCTGTCTAAACTCCAATTTCATCATCCAATCATGGCATTCACTGCTCCAATGTCAGATTGGACGTAGGCCAATCATGGCATTCACTGTCCAATGTCAGATTGGACGTAGGCCAATCACAGCGCTTCTTTCCAATCACGTTTGTTCACGTTTGTTTCACGTTGTTCAATACAATTACAATTTTAATATCAATACTGCCTCAGTTCATGTTCATTTTTATGGTTAGTTTTTAATTAATTACACACAGCAAGGAGCAAACCATGGTGAGCTTCAATGCAAGTCCATCACTATTAAAACACATTGTACAAGTGTTCTCCAGTACATTATGCTTTATTCAACAAACATTTTGGGCTTGCCTTTGTCAGGTTTGGTTCTGAGGCTGCTTCTGGTTTCCTTATATACAGTCCATTAATCAGTCATAAGTAGGATGTATGCAAAATAACATCATCATCCTTTATTATCATCATTACTTTGAAAGGAAAAGGATGATGATAATGTTATTTGGTATATTTGGTATCTACCAGTGACAGCTTCCAGTCACATGACTGATCACTGGACTGTGTATAAGGAAACCTGAAACAGCCTCAGACACCACCCTGATTAAACCAAGACAGCAGAAAATAAACACATTTATTCTATATTATATAGAATATTTAATCACTGAACTTGGAGGTATAAAGAATCTACGTATGGATAGTCTAAGTATATAATCTAAACTAGGGAAGTTTTTTTTAATACTAATAGACTAATAAAAAAACTAACAATAATAATATACTAATATTGATTTTTTTTAAAATATTAATAACAATGTATTAACAGTTAATTGCATTGCAAGAGTCTTATATCTATATTATATAAAATATTTAATCTCTGAACTTGGAAGGTATAAAGAATCTACGTATGGATAGTCTAAGTATATAATCTAAACTAGGGAAGTTTTTTTTAATACTAATAGACTAATAAAAAAACTAACAATAATAATATACTATATTATTTTTTTTTTAAATATTAATAATAATGTATTAACAGTTAATTGCATTGCAAGAGTCTTATACGTCATTATCTTGAATAAATTCAAGTTTACACAGTCAACACAAACACTTTTATTCTGCATATTATAAACTTCAATCCTGCCAGAGTCAGGATTCGAACCGGCGCTTTTGTGGACGTGTCTTCCTCCTCCGCAACGCACAAAAAATAACTTTTCTTTTCTTTAACAAAAATACTACGGTATATAATGACTTTCAAAAGAATGGGTGCTACAGAATTGTGCTTTCTTCTCTTTTTCTCATTTTTTCTCTCTTTTTTCTCTCTTTTTCCTCTTTTTCTTCTCCCCCCTTCTTCCCCCTTCTTTTCCTTTCTCCCCCCCCCATGGTAAACTATTGTTCCCCAGCTTTGGCGCTACCTGGATCAGGATCGTCTGTCTAAACTCCAATTTCATCATCCAATCATGGCATTCACTGCTCCAATGTCAGATTGGACGTAGGCCAATCATGGCATTCACTGTCCAATGTCAGATTGGACGTAGGCCAATCACAGCGCTTCTTTCCAATCACGTTTGTTCACGTTTGTTTCACGTTGTTCAATACAATTACAATTTTAATATCAATACTGCCTCAGTTCATGTTCATTTTTATGGTTAGTTTTTAATTAATTACACACAGCAAGGAGCAAACCATGGTGAGCTTCAATGCAAGTCCATCACTATTAAAACACATTGTACAAGTGTTCTCCAGTACATTATGCTTTATTCAACAAACATTTTGGGCTTGCCTTTGTCAGGTTTGGTTCTGAGGCTGCTTCTGGTTTCCTTATATACAGTCCATTAATCAGTCATAAGTAGGATGTATGCAAAATAACATCATCATCCTTTATTATCATCATTACTTTGAAAGGAAAAGGATGATGATAATGTTATTTGGTATATTTGGTATCTACCAGTGACAGCTTCCAGTCACATGACTGATCACTGGACTGTGTATAAGGAAACCTGAAACAGCCTCAGACACCACCCTGATTAAACCAAGACAGCAGAAAATAAACACATTTATTCTATATTATATAGAATATTTAATCACTGAACTTGGAGGTATAAAGAATCTACGTATGGATAGTCTAAGTATATAATCTAAACTAGGGAAGTTTTTTTTAATACTAATAGACTAATAAAAAAACTAACAATAATAATATACTAATATTGATTTTTTTTAAAATATTAATAACAATGTATTAACAGTTAATTGCATTGCAAGAGTCTTATATCTATATTATATAAAATATTTAATCTCTGAACTTGGAAGGTATAAAGAATCTACGTATGGATAGTCTAAGTATATAATCTAAACTAGGGAAGTTTTTTTTAATACTAATAGACTAATAAAAAAACTAACAATAATAATATACTATATTATTTTTTTTTTAAATATTAATAATAATGTATTAACAGTTAATTGCATTGCAAGAGTCTTATACGTCATTATCTTGAATAAATTCAAGTTTACACAGTCAACACAAACACTTTTATTCTGCATATTATAAACTTCAATCCTGCCAGAGTCAGGATTCGAACCGGCGCTTTTGTGGACGTGTCTTCCTCCTCCGCAACGCACAAAAAATAACTTTTCTTTTCTTTAACAAAAATACTACGGTATATAATGACTTTCAAAAAAATGGGTGCTACAGAATTGTGCTTTCTTCTCTTTTTCTCATTTTTTCTCTCTTTTTTCTCTCTTTTTCCTCTTTTTCTTCTCCCCCCTTCTTCCCCCTTCTTTTCCTTTCTCCCCCCCCCATGGTAAACTATTGTTCCCCAGCTTTGGCGCAATTGGTTAGCGCATTCGGCTGTTAACTTAAAGGTTGGTGGTTCAAGCCCACCCAGGGACGAGTGTTTTTTTAATCTCACTGTACCCATGTATAATGACAATAAAAGTATTTTATTCTATTCTGTCATGTTAACTGATATTACATCAACAGGCGTGTTTCCACTAGCCGGAGTTCAGAGTAAATGTTCCAGGTAGGAACCTCTAACAGGACCGACCATCTCCTCAACCCCCTCAGCTGGCGTGTTTGCATCACACTGTAGCCCACACAAGAACTTTTGGTTGAAAAATAGCACTGCCGACCACCAGGTGGCAGTAATGTACATTTTTGGTGTTCGCAAACATCCAGCAGCATAAAAAGAGACAAAAGGAAGAATGATAAGGAGAAGAAGAAACACGTAAACAACGGATGCTACTTTTATGCAGCCATAGTGATTGAGGTTAAAAGAAACGCCCGCCGGACCTCTACATTGGTGTACTATGACGGCAAGACCTGAACCAACTTGTCGGCCCATCCATCATTTTTTTGTCATGTACTCTCTGACTACGTCAAATGTACTAAAATAGCAAATTCTCTACGGTCCAAATGCTTAAATGATATGTGGTCACATGATTTAAGGTCACCTGAGAGGGCTGAACGTAATTTCATGCTTTAGAATACCCAATCAGCAGAGACCACCCACCAGGTGGCCCCTCTAGGCTGAAAATTAGCCCTCTCCTACTACAGGGCTGTAAAGGTTCCTGAAGGCCACATTACAGGGCCATTCCTGTGATGAAGAATTTTGACAGCTTGGCCCCCTGCAGGGGGAGGTCGCCCCAGTCCTACCTCCTGCAGGGCTTTGAACTGGACTCAAGACCTTTTGAGGAAGCTACAACTTGCTACTCAACTTCCTACCCCCCGGGCAGATCCCGACACCTGGAAGTTGGTTCAAACAGACAGGAATCAAGAGAGCACCCCATGGGGTGATTTGGAGGTCTGTGTCAGTCATGCCAAATGTCTGATAATGACATTTGGCCCGATTCACATCCGACTGTAAATTACTTTTTGTCTCTTGCCTGATTAGTGTATTCCTGCATTTGTTAAACTCCTTGTTGTATAAGAATCTGATTACAACCTCACTCGAGGTCAGCATTTCTACCAGACCTCTGGCCTGTGTAGACACGCTCACCGCCGGCTCAATAAAACCTCATAAAAACCACAAAGCGGACTTCTGAACTGGTTTGATAAATTCCACAACAATTTGGCGCCGTGACCCGGATGACAATAGACCTTCGATGGAAACTCCTGTTCCAGAACAACGGCGCAATCAGCGACTCTATCTAAAATTTTAGAGGTTAAGGGATCCACTTACAAAATCCCAAATTATTGTTGCTGAGTTGTTGTCGAAAGTCTGTGAATTGGAGTGCCGGAGAATGGTTGACGTCATCCTGAGATTTTAGGTAAGTCCGCTGTGTGGTTTTGAAGGTTATTTTATTATTTTGTGTTATTGGGAACGTTATTGTAGAGATGTTTTTAGGAACGCTGGCAATTTCATAACACTTGAATTTGATTGTGTTGTGAGAATGTTCTGCTTCTCCTGCCTTAAGAATCTGACTCGCTCTTCTAAAAAAGGTTTAATATCTCAGGTAACATTAAAGAGAGAAATGGCCAAGAGCGCCATGGTTGGTCTGGTACCAATAAAAAGATAGTCCAGGGGGACTATTCTTATGCATATGCAGGACGTGGGGTCCGTAAGTGTTGGAACACTGATATATTTGTGAGAAATAGACATAATGTATGTAGAGAAACTGTTTTATTTTATAAGTCGGGATGACACGCTCTCCCAAAATGAGGTATATTTCATTTCTGCAAGAATCGACTTGCTCTTCTTGCACCAACAGGAATGATTTGTATGCTCTGTCAAGTGAAGTTTTTCAGTTCTTTAAATACATGTATGGTAATCACGGTACCGATAGTTTTATTTGTTAGTTTTGTTTGTTACTCAGTTAGTATTAAATATTGTTAAAATAACTAAAAAGCACTTCAAACTCCCTCAGATTTTTGGAGGGATGAAGGTAGACGCCGTAATGCAGAATCTCAAATAGCTTCGCTTACTGATCAAAATAAAAAGCTGATGGCTAGAAGGATTTAAAAACACAACGCAGACGAAAAAGAAATTAGAGAACCAGTTAAATGATAAAATCAAAACCTTTATCCGATGAAACTGATTAAAGAATCAAATGACGATGACACTTCTGATGACGACTGGATTTTACAAAAATCCAAGATCTGTTGCCTACAAAATTTGGAGCCAAATAATGGTAAGAGATTTTAAATTAATAAACAAAATGGCTAGAGGAAACAGCGGTTAAACTAACTTTGCCACATGATTTGAAAAGTAAAGTACTTGATGCGCAAAGTACTTGATGCTTGTAGAATTCCCTTTTAATCCCACAGCTGTTGCCAAAATCACACCAGAGCAAGCTCAGACTTTTTTTCACAGTATTTATTGCCTTAACAGTTCAAAGGGAAAATTGATAATCCCAGGGAACTTTATGCTAAAACAATTTTGACAGCAAAAGAGAATTGTGGTCTGTCACGAGATCAGATTGATGGATTCCCTCCAGGGTACATGCAAAATATATATTTGCTAATTGCCCTCCACAAAGGGTAGGCCTGGATAACGCAAAAAAGAATCTGAAATGTATGAAAATACTAATGTCTTTTTCAAAAGTGTTTCCTACACAGGTTGAGCGCTGAGAGGAGGCGCAGAGGAAACAGCCAATGATCGGCTCCCATTGGGGTGAGCCAAATCAGAGCATCCCAATTTACATAATCGTATCCTGCCTATGGTAACTTCATCATGGAAGTGCATGGAAATCTGTCTGTGGCCTACTATAACGTCTCTGAATGCATGTATAACTAATCTCTAACTAGAGGTGTCAAGTAACGAAGTACAAATACCTCATTACCTTACTTAAGTAGAACTTTTGGTTGTGTATGCTTCACAGGAGTAATTATTTTTTAGACGGTTTTTACTTTTACTCCTTACATTTTCACGCAATTATCTTTACTTTTTACTCCTTACGTTTTAAAAACAGCCTCGTTACTCTACTTCATTTCGGCCTTTAAAAAACTATCCAGTTAAATTGTGCCATCCGGATAGAGTGAATTTGGTTGTGGTTGGATGAGAAGTATAAACATATTTGGTTTGTACGTGTCTGGTCTCTGAAACACATGTTAATGCTCAATAATGCACATATATGGTTCTTTAATATATTTGCATTATACTAAGATGCATTCATTTTCAATGGCTTTTAGCCTTAATGGTTTTTCCCCGCTTATATTACTTTTACTTTTATACTTTAAATACTTTTGAAACCAGTACTTTATACTTTTACTTGAGAAAAATAAAAATAAATAAATTTTGAGTTGATACTTCAACTTCTACAATACTTCAACTTCTACAGGAGTATTTTTGAACTCTAATATCTATACTTCTACCTGAGTAATGAATGAGAATACTTTTGACACCTCTGTCTTTAACACTCGTCCTGACTTTTCCTGTTTTCCTCACTGACGGCTCTGCTTATAAAAATGGAATACCATACGCAGGTTATACAATTTGTGATAATTCTTAATTGTTGAAAGCGCCCCCCTCTCCAGCTCCACCCAAGTAGATGAAACTATATACTGATCAAAAGGTAAAACTGTTACAATCTATACAGATTCCAGATATGCTTTTGGTTGTGTATATTGTATCTTATAGATTTTATATATTGTGGGCGAACCGAGCATTTATCGCATCCTCGGAGATAAATGTGGTTAATTGATTGGTGAACTGTTACAAGCCTGTCAACTACCTTCATCTACTGCTTTGTTAAATGTGAAGCCCACACCCAGTCCAACCCTGTTTTCACTAGGCAATGCTTCAGCTGACCATGCAGCAAAAGAAACTGCCAAATTTGGCTTACCTGTCTATGTAAAACTTTGCCCTTCTATACCCGCTAACGACCTGGTTTCTCCTAATGATGTAGCTCTCCTACAAGAAGACTACTGAGGTGAAGGAAAAACGGATTGTAGCATTCCCATGGTTGTAAAAATGTAAATAATTTGTGGGTCAGCAACGACGGCCGCGTTGTTGCACCAACATCCTTGTACACGTGAATAGTTGATCACAGTTGGCAATCACAGATGAGAAAAAGGGGGAATGTGTCAGATAGTGTTGAAAGACTGATAAGCTCCAAGATTTGCATCCTATAAAAATATTGCAAACATTATCAACACTTCCCCCCACCGTGATTTTTTTTGAAGCTCTGCAAATAGACATTATGTGAGGGATATGAAATTATTCTTGTATGAAAATGTTCATGTATGAAAATGTTTTTGTATGTGCAGAGAATTTTAAACTGGACTTAAATGGACAATGTTGACACCTGTTAACACCCATTAGGAAGCACAAAACTCACGCTTCATGAAAGGATTATGGGTAGACCTATGACCATACCAAGCAATTCAGTTCTGTATATATGAAGAAGATGGACTTCCATGCCATGGATGAATCCATGATATCATTCTGTTGTACTCTAAACTTTTGCTGTCCAGTCAATCCACAGACAAGTAAAAGCTGTCCAGTCTCCTCCTAGTCACAAACCGTGCCATAACCTCCAACCCGGCAACTGGGTCTGTGTCAGGGAGTTCCGACGGAAAAACGCCCTGAAACCTCGCTGGTCTAAACCTCAACACGTCCTGCTCACCACCAACACCGCCGTCAAGTGTGAGGGGCGTCTAACCTGGTTCCACGCATCCCACTGCAAGAACACAACTCCTCGACCATGCAGCGGAAACCAGCCGATTCCTTCTTCTTCCTGCCCGGAAGTAGCTGAGCTCCAGCACCTGGGACCTCTGCAGAGGAGCAGGGGAGCAGGGGAGCAGGGGAGCAAAGGAGCAGCACAGGCCAAACTGTGACTCCACATGCTCTCCTTCTGAAGAACCGCTTGTTAAGCCTAAAACCAGCCAAAATCCACTATTATAGCTACCTTGCTACAATGGTTAATCGCTGTTCCATACCTCTACCAAAGGATGTTTACTGGATTTGTGGCGTGAAGGCTTGTGAATATCTTCCAAACGGTTGGTCTGGAATATGTGGTCTGGGCCATGCGGTACCAGCCATGAGAATCGTTCACATTGTTAGAAGAGAATTGTACACACACACACAAACACCATGGACAAGATTTTTTGGTGCCCTCGTTCCAAATTACGGAGTCATGGCAGCTTTGGAACAGATAAGATATTTATCCCATGCAGTTGAAGATTAGCCAACACCACTGCAAAAGACATGCCTATGCTCTCACAAGAAATGACTGCTTTAGGGATGATGGATTTATTAGCTTCTCAAGGGGGAACTTGTGCTGTCATTAAAACTGAATGTTGTACATTTATACCCGCAATGCCACAGTATTTGAATTTGTTTTGTTGGCTTGTTGTTATTTGACTTCTGATCACATGTTTAAGGTTCACTTGCAAAATACTCCACTGTAATTCAACAAAAAGAAAAAAAAAAAAAAAATTGTGAATTGATGAAGAATTTTGACAGCTTGGCCCCCTGCAGGGGGAGGTCGCCCCAGTCCTACCTCCTGCAGGGCTTTGAACTGGACTCAAGACCTTTTGAGGAAGCTACAACTTGCTACTCAACTTCCTACCCCCCGGGCAGATCCCGACACCTGGAAGTTGGTTCAAACAGACAGGAATCAAGAGAGCACCCCATGGGGTGATTTGGAGGTCTGTGTCAGTCATGCCAAATGTCTGATAATGACATTTGGCCCGATTCACATCCGACTGTAAATTACTTTTTGTCTCTTGCCTGATTAGTGTATTCCTGCATTTGTTAAACTCCTTGTTGTATAAGAATCTGATTACAACCTCACTCGAGGTCAGCATTTCTACCAGACCTCTGGCCTGTGTAGACACGCTCACCGCCGGCTCAATAAAACCTCATAAAAACCACAAAGCGGACTTCTGAACTGGTTTGATAAATTCCACAACACCTGGTAATAGAGACACTCACAAATGCCCGGAAAAATCTACCCAGAACTCCCACGAGTGGAAACGGCCCTGATTCTGATCAAATCTGTCTGAACAGCCTTATATCAAACGTTACAGCTGAAATAATTTCAAAAACAAGTGATGCCAGATCTGAAAGTGGGACTAGCATAGAAGGGCCAGCTGTATGGAGCCAAATCAAGGCCAAAAGTTTTGCTAATTTGAAAATAAAATTTGAACCTGAAAATTATTTTTTAAAGTTTCAATTTTTTTTTTTCGGTATCAGATCTTTTTTTCAGTTTCAGAACTTTTTATTTCAGTTTCAAATCTTTTTTTTTCAGTTTCACATCTTTTATTTTCAGTTTCACTTCTTTTTTTTCAGTTTCAAATCTTTTTTTTCAGTTTAAAATTTTGTTTTCAGTTTCAGACTTTTGGCCCCGATGTGGCGTGGGGGGCGTGGCATCAACTGAGAGGGGCGTGGCATCATGAGTGACAGCATAACAGAGAAGGCGGGGGACGTTCCTCAGTCATGTTGCCTTCAGGAAACGTAGGTTGCAGAAGTTATCAGTAGAAGTATGATTCAACACTGTATATTCACTATATTCACGTGATTGGCAGTGGAAAAAACGGATACTAGTGACACATTTATGTTTAAAAAGCTGTTTTAGACCGTACTTGGCACCAATCGCAGTATAAAAGCAATAAACTACGAACCTACGTTTCCTGAAGGCAACATGACTGAGGAACGTCCCCCGCCTTCTGTCTTATGCTGTCACTCATGATGCCATGCCCCTCTCAGTTGATGCCACGCCCCCACGCCACATCGGGGCCAAAAGTCTGAAACTGAAAAAAAAATTTGAAACTGAAAAAAAAAGATTTGAAACTGAAAAAAAAGATTTGAAACTGAAAAAAAAAGATGTGAAACTGAAAAAAAGATGTGAAACTGAAAAAAAAAGATGTGAAACTGAAAAAAAAAGATCTGAAACTGAAAAAAAGATGTGAAACTGAAAAAAAGATCTGAAACTGAAAAAAAGATTTGAAACTGAAATAAAAAGTTCTGAAACTGAAAAAAAAAAATTGAAACTGTAAAAAAGAATTTTCAGGTTCAAATTTTATTTTCAAATAAGCTAAACTTTTGGCCTTTGGCCCCCATACAGCTGCTTGTAGGACTGGGCCAGTTACGGTCACCTGCAGGTAGATGCAATCCTGCTTGGCGTAGCCACACAGATGGTGGGCTGAGGGACTACAGGTCCCAGAAGTCCTCCATTTGTTGTTGTTTCAGCTCTGGCAATACTGGCTTTGGATGTCACTGGCCCGGTTTGTTAACTTTGTTAAAGTTGTTTGACTGGAGGACCCAGTTGCTTCAAAGGTAAGGCAAGGATAGCTTTGCTAATTTTAGCCCCAGACTCTTCCAGGTCAACTCGAAAATTGGTCGCAGCAGTTAGGTCTTTATTCACAGCTCAGAACTCGACGATGCTAAATGCTAAGTAGCTAAAGTGACAGTCAGCAACCCATTGGCTGTGGCCAGCTGTCACCATGTTTTCTTTCATATCACTGGGTTGGAATCATTTGTAAAGAAATGCAGTGGTACTTTTGTCCATTTGGCTTTGGACATTGTTACTCTGCATTAGTATTATGCATTCATAGTTAGATAGGATTGGTGATTATGTAGTTCCTGTGCAGATTTATGTTCAAGCTGGTACATGCTGGGAGGCTTTTTCTGTTGTCTGTGACACTTGATCCAAGACCCCAGAGGCAAGGTACTTGTGTCAGCCTCAGAGTAACGCCTACCGTATCTGTCTGGAGTAAATGTTAATTAATGTTAATGGTATTTTATGATTTAAGGTATGACATTGTTTGGTTTACATGATGAGTAAATTATCACGTTACTAGATGCTACATATACATATATATATACTAAGAGTGAAGAAACTCACCACTAACTGTATAACCTTGTTCTCAGAGTACCTTAATAAACAAATACCTTTTGATGAGAATGAAACTGCACTCTTAAAATTACTTTCAGTGCTTTTAATTACAGTGGTTAAATAGATCCCACATATCGTGTGAAGTCATTGAAGAATGTGTTCATTATTTATTATAAAGCTAAAGAATCACCTCATTACCCCGGCTGGTTACACCATGATTATACTCATACATTAACTGGCTTTACTGATATTTGATCCCGGATAAAACACTCCAAGTAGATGCACAATTTGAAAGCCTCATGTAGATGGAGAGAAACACAAAAAGACTACACAGAGGAGTCTTCCAGATTCTTGACCTTAGGAGTTACTCTGCTTTGCCTGCTCATCCATCTCATCCCTGTTTATCTGAGTGTGTGTATGTGTGTGTAGGTGTGAATGTGTGTGTCTACTGATCCAGTTAGGCTCTTTATAATCCAGTATTGATCTTTTGCTCAAACACTGGGGTGAAGTGAAGTCTTTCTTTCCAAAAGTCAGAAACTCAGACAAATAAATGCATATTTATTTGCGTATATACGTATATGTTCTCTAAATCAAAACAACAGCTTTCCTACAAAGCTTTAAGTTTTTACTCCCATCTCTGTGTCAACACTCATTTATCACCTTCTAGGTCTTTTGTTTAGTCATGCACCTCTGACTGTTTACAACTAAATAAAGGTTTGTTGAGCAAAGCTGACGGCTGTTGTTTTACGTTGTGTCAAGTCAAGGTCCTCTTGACTATAATGGACACAGGGAGCCCGAGTCGTAGCGGTATTTTCAGCAGCTTTGAACTTTTTTTAAATGTAAGGTACCAGCAAGGAGTCTGTGATTCATCAGTATGCTGAATGAAATCTGTCTACCAGGGTTTTCAATTCTGCTCACGGTCATAATACTTGTCAACAGCAAGGCATTTAACAAAGGAGCCTTGCCTCTTCCTGACAGCAGGAGCAACAATTGGCTAGTATCAAGTCTTTCTCAACACGCTGCCGGCTCGCTGTGCAAATTAAATACAGGACTTCTTCTTGGATAAATCCGGCTGCTTTTCAGGTGCATAGCCATAGCAGTTCACAAGCATTGAACTGGAAACTGCCGAAGAAAAATAAACGTCAATTTGACCTGGAGGAGGCAAAGTACACGCAATGTAAAAGCAATGGCCAATAATTCCGTCGACAGTGATTGATAGTGATGTGTAGAGCCATAAAGAATCATAAATCACTTGTGACAGCAGTCATGAAGTGTGGCTGGAATACATGGAAGGATGAAGGCATCTTACAACCAAGAGGTTTTGTGGTTGGCCGCTGCTCCATTTGCCCTATTTTTTTTTTATTTTTTTCAATATTGATCTTGTGGCTCACTGAGGATTTGTGGTAGCATTCAGCAAGGGGGTATTTGAAGGGGCAACAGTGCATAGCAGCTTATGTTTGAAAATGAATTGAGTATTTTTTTTTTTGCCCTGTTGAACGTTTCCCATGATGGTAACAGTAAACATGCAGTAAAACAGAACTCATGCCCTTTACCCAAAAGTGATCAATTTATTATTGGGAGAGGAATTGCCAGCTTAATAATGTCACAAAACACCAGCTCTGAACTGAGAGATATCTTAAACTTAGTTTGCTGTAAACTCAATGTTAATTTGACTAAATTCCTCTTTAGAACAATGAAAAGATTATGACTGGAAAGACAAAAAAAAAAAACTGATTCTGCTCCAGCATCAGACCTGAGTAGTTTACAAGAGGTTAATGCAGTATTATAGAAGTTGCACCTGTCACCTCCCACACATCAAGAACAAAGTGGCTCCACTGCTGACAGTAAACACACTGGTAATTTAAGTAAGTGAATATTTGTGCTTGTTGTTTCTGTTTATATATCTCAGATAGCTGGGGGATATACTGGGTCTCTTGGGTGAGGAAAGGATGCACATTTATCCTTGTTATTGAAGTAGCAACAACATTATATGAGGACTATATGAAGATTTGAAGCCAATAGCAGGAAAAGAACTAGACAAACCCTTTTGTGGCATGACCAATTGGTTTTCTAAAGGAAAAACTCTTTTTTGGATCCAGCTCCAAATAGTCATTTATAGGAACTGATTATTTTGCATATAGTTTCTCACATCTAGGCTGGTTTCAAAAGCCAAAAGCGAGGATTGCCCTTGTTTGAAACTTTGGGCACACAGACCCACACAATGTGACAGATGTTCAATGTTCCCAACGCTGCCGGTGGCTGGCCATCAGTTTGGTGCATCAAGGTCTTTAAGGTTGAGTAGGTGATCACTTCAAGAGACAATTTCGTCTTATCGGTTCAAATTGTTTTTACACTCCAAGTGTTTCCAGCGTTACAAAGCATCTATTATCTGTGGTGGCAGGGGCATTGTAAAAGACGTGCTCAGTTGTTTTGCTTGAGTGGAGTGAAATTGTTTGTTTGACTAGATTTTCTGTACTTCTCAATGGAAGTTACACTCACTGGTCTCATGCATACTCATTCCGCTTGACTGGTGTAACCAGCGAGCTAGAGATGGAGTTGCCTTGATATGTCTGTGCTGATGCCAACAAATGGCACTAACATACTGAACGCCTCACTGGCTGACAACACAGTAAAAACTGGTGAGGGTCATACAAAGAAAGACGATACTCTGTGATTATGGACATGTGGTTTTGATGGAATTTAGAATAAAGAGGCTGAGAGCTTTTTGGTTGTGTACTCTCAAAAAGTATATGATTATTAAATATTTTGCAGGCACTGCCTAATCCACCCATAACTTTTTCCCAAAAGTCCAGCTGCTTTAATAGGACTGGAAGTGGTATCTATGTCACAATTTTTACCCAGGAGACACAAGTTTGGATCCATTCTGGGACCCAACCATCCATCTATCCATTTGCTATACCCACTTATTCCTGTGTAGGCTCACAGGGCTTGCAGGAACCTCTCCCAGCTCATCACAGGCGAGACAGTCTGGGACCATTATGTTTTTATGATGTTAATGCATTAATGTTTTCAGCCGCAGTTTAGCCTCCTCCTCAGGGACTGCCTGTGAGCAATTTCTGAACTAACTTCTGAATTACTTTTAGACTTTCTATCATTTTTTCTCAATTGTTTTTGGTAAAACGAAACAGAATGAGAAAGTACAGAGGTGTGATTTAGATTCAGATGTAGCTTTCTTCACCAGTATTGAAAATACTTTTTTGAAATACACACTAAGATTTTGTATGTAGTACATTTAATGTGAGACTGGGTTGCAATGACCTCTCTTACCCTTTTTCCACCAAACCGGTTCCAGGGCTGGTTCTGGGCCAGTGCTGAGTTTGGAACTGGGCTTTCTGTTTCCACAGACAAAGAACTGGCTCAAGGCTAGAAAAACTGGTTCCGAGGTAGCACCAACTCTTTGCTAGGCTAGAGGAAAGAACCGCGGAAGAACGTAAGCGGAAGGGGCAGAGTTGTTAAGACCAACCGCAATAGCAAGACTGCGAGACGGCGCCATTTTCAAATAAGCGACAAATTAATCTGGATGCAGCAAAGCAGCAGTGGTGTGTGGAGGAGACAACCTGTCTTTTAGCGATAGGGTGGACCAATCTGTAGGGCGGACCAAGTCCGTATTAGAGCAAATACGTTGTTTTTGCTTCAATTTTCACGCCAATGCAAATGCAGCAACATAACTGACGTTTGCAGAGACGTAATGACGTGGCTGCCCATAGCACCCTGAGTTATGAAAACTCAAACCAGTTCACAAGTTGAACGAGTTGTGAACCAGCACCAGCACAGGCCCAAAACCAGTCCTGGAACCGGTTTGGTGGAAAAGGGTATTGTGTGAATAAAACCAGATAATGAAGAGGGCCTTTACCCCCAACTTTCCAATTGCTGAACTGGTTATCCCCTGGTAATATAACATACATAAACACATTTTGTAAGTAGTTCCAGCAGATACCAGTCAACCAAGGCAGCTCAGATCAGATTTTTTGCGTGTGGCATGTGGCTCATATCATTTTTAAATGAAAGGCTGAGCGGTGCAGAGGTGATTTTTTTCTACTCCGACCTAGGCCACTTTCATATATGGTCCTAAATTGGATACATATCCGATCTGTGTCGAAGCGACTGAAGTAAGGACGGTCATGTTGCCTTTCATCTGACTTTGACGTCACAGGAGATGAGTGTTTCGTCTTGAAAATCTAGAGGAGAGTTGCTGAAACATATATTCAAAAGTCTTCCTCGATATCCTGAAATTACAGATAAATGCTGTGTCAGTGAATACCCTCATGTCGCAATCCCACCGCTCCTGGTTCTGACTCCGCATCCACACACACCTCTACACAGAGGTAGCAGCCAGTGCTGCACAAAAGTCCACCATTAACATTTGTGCTCTCCTTATTCATAATCTCCTTCTGTCCTTCATCAGTTGGTCATAATTTTGTTTGTTCTGACTGTGCAAGTACTTCCATATTGCTAGAGAAACACGTGAAGCATCCACATTCACTTCTGGAAACACCACAAACTACTTGACGTTGTGTTTTCCTTTGCACATGCGTCTCACTTCAGGGCAACGTACCGTACACACTTAAGGTTGATTAAATATTAAATGATAATGTAAATCACCATGCGAAAAAATCAGATTTCGGTGAAAAAATTGATTTGCGCATTAAGACCTGCAGTGTTAACGTAGCTTAAGGGAAGCTTGGGTGAGTTTTGGGTGTGAATGTGTCTTGAGGAATTGTGAGAAGAAAGCTTGTCCTACATACAAAAGTGTTCAATTAATTCCCTTAATCCATTTCAAGGTGGAAGATAGAATGTGTTACTCTCAGAACAAACTTAGTAGGGGTGTAACGATACACTAATCTCACGATACGGTACGATACACGATATTGAGGTCACGATAACGATACAATACGATATTATAGCAGTATTTTTTTAACAACCTTGAATGAGGAACATATGACTGGAAAAAATTCTCTTTTATTTGAAAGACACAAAATACAAAACGATACTGTGCGTTTGCTCTATTGTTACAGTTTGTAATGCTTTATAACTGTTAAAGTTTTAAAGAGAAAGCCAGGCCAACCATTTTCCACAAACTGAACTAAAAGTAAATGTCAGGTTTGCATTATGAATCTTCAGTTTCATACAAGTAATAATATTTTGCCACAAACTGAATAGTTTCTCTCATGTATGATTTGACTTTTTTTATTTCTAATTTAACAACTAAAATTAAATAAATAAATAAAAGTAAATAAATACATACAATTTTACATCATAAAAAGATTGATTCATGCTCACCTTATAAGTGTAAGAGGAGATTTATTTTTGTTAAGAAGGTTATTTTGGCAATTCAGGGTTCATTATTTTATAAATATATTCTTTATATTCTGATGTAAATCAGGGACTATAATGACACTAGTCAGTTTATCTGTAGTGATTAGTATGTTTTAGAATGGGCGGAGTGATACGCCACAGTACGGCACTAGGTGCTGTGTTGATGTTCTAAAATCCTACACTGTTGAGGGACATTAAAGTACACTGGTACACAGCAGAAGTTTCCCCGTGTTTATCCTACTCACGACCCCAAAAAGGTTTAATTTAATAAGGTAAGGCTTAACTCTACACCAGACTTACATAAGTAAAAGTTCAGAGCTCAAAACGGTCCCACAAAATGGGACTAGTTTCTCCTGAGTGGAGGAAGATTTTGGTCGGCGGGGCGAGGCGCGGTCGTTACTAGTCAACACAATAGATTAATATTAATAACCCAATATCGAAATTTCGTGGCACGATATATTGTTACACCCCTAAAACTTAGTAAGATATAAGAATCAGTTTTCCCTGATGTGTGGGAACTGTGGTGTTGCTGAAGGACCTTTTATTATGGAGGTGTCCTCTAAACAAATTCTGGTGTGATACACTTCATTGGTTTTCTTTGCAGTATTGTGTAAGCATCAAACCATTGTTTCTTGGCTATATTTGGTTATCACAACCAGACAAAAAAGCTTCCCCCTCACAAAAAACGATTACTTAAAGCGGGGGATGGTGAGAGCCCAGAAAAACTGCTCCTTTTAAACTGGAAACGGTAGGTGGACAACATTTTTTGTTTCAAGGATGAAGGAAATTTGTTTGAAAATGGGAAAGTCACAAACACATTTTATGGAAATGTGGAGACCATTCCTGGCCTTACTTGAAGAGACTAAATCACATTTTGCACTGCTATGTTGGATTTAAGTTCTGGCCTCCTTTTATGTAACCCCTCAGTCACCACCCATAGGTTCTCTATTTTGTGATGATTTTGTACATTTGTATTGAAAAATCCAAAGTAGCATATAAAAAAATGTTAATATTCTCTGGAAGTACATCAAATAGAGTTCAATAGCTTGATCAGGCACAGCAAAACATCTGTCACTGCTCCACTCCACCCTCAGTCTGCGTTACTGCCCCTATCACGCTCCATCCTGCATTTGGGACCCAGTGTAAGTTAAGCTGCACAAAACACTGTGGTGCATGAAATTGCATTAGATATAGCTTTGCTTTTTTGGCTGCAGCCACACTTCTGACTTCTCTAATGGAGACTTTTAGCTAGAGTAACTTTCAGACGACCAGTTCATGTGCCCGGGTTGTGAGATTTCTTTGATGGGAGCAGCCGAAAAGTACCTGCTCAAACCTCCATAAAGGTGTCTTCCAAGTTCTGTCACAATTCTGTGAAGTCGGGTAAAGTGGACGTTTGTCTGATCGTTTTTTACTGACAGATACAGTTACAGTGTGTTACAACGATAAGTCAAATAGCACTTATATGCAAATATACACTGTATATATTCAGTATGGTGTCTCAGGTTGCACTCAGTTGAATTTGCAGCTTCAATTTATTATTACAATTCTATCTTCTCTTTATTCTGTAATACTACATTTCTTGTTTGACATTGTATTAATTCCATGGGAGTACTGGAGGCTCAATTAACCAAGAAGTAGAAGAACTATAGCATACTTGGCAAAACACTGCCTTTTGATACTGATATTATCACTCAGAGCTGGTGGATGTTTCCTTGAGGCTGAAATTGTGGAAACGTCTTGGCAAACATGAATGAAATAACTATAGTCTGGTTTGATGCCCACAATTGGACTGTGGGCCATGCTGCTGTAAAACAGCTTAGCTGCTTGTAATCACAAGGATTAAGGATGACAATAATTATTTGTCAGCTACCTGGACACGCTGCACGCAATCATGCTTAGTCACAATAAATGTCCAAATCTACTTGAAGACATTCTGTGTTTTGTATTTATAGTCATCCTGCTTTACATTTATGAGTTTAATTGAGTTCAACAAGCGCTGAATGTTTTGCCATGAAATATGGTATATGCATTAAATGATGAGTTAAAACAAGGACCAGGTTTGCGTCGGACATTGGTGGAGAGAAATTAGCCCCACCTCTTATTTTATATATTATAGTATATAAAACTGTTTTTTTGTTCATTTCAGCAATGCTATATTAAGTTGACATTTGTTTTATTTTTTTCTGATTACAATTATATGATTATTTATAAGTTATGTAATAGTAAATGCAAGTAATTACTGACAAGGAGATACTTTCTAAAAGGCTTTGCAACTTTAATCCAACCATAGTGTAGATGTAAACATTAATAAAAGAACACCAATTCATAGCGCTATGTCCACACCTGAAAACACAGAAAAAAATGTCCAGATTTGTTTATTAATATATGTGGACAATGCTGCCTATAGCCCCTAGAAGGGTCCCAAACTACATCATCATACATGATGCAAATAAAAAAAGAGGAACAATAATTGTGTGCAGTGTGGACCAAGCGCCAACCATCTAACTTCGGGGTTTTCAATTAAATTCAATTTAATTTTATTTATATAGCGTCTATTACAACAGAAGTTGTCTGTAGGTGCAAACTCGTCCTTTTAAACTGGAAACGGTAGGTGGACAAGATGTTTTTGTTTCAAGGATGAAGGAAATTTGTTTGAACATGGGAAAGTCATAAATAGATCTTATGGAAATGTGGAGGCCGTTTCTGGCATTACTGAGTCTGAAAAGACTAAATCACATTTTGCACATCACATAGGGTTGACTCCCACATGGAAGTAAGATTCGTTGCAGTTCCTCAACTGACCACTGGGGGTTGACTGAGTCAATCCCCACTGACTCCCATTTCAAAATGTAAAAAAGTATAAAACCAAGAAAATTCTAATAAAAATTGTAATACATTTTAATCAAGATTTAAAGCCGAACAGGACAGAACAGAACAGTCAGAACAGGTGGGTCTTAAGAGCTGACTTCACAAGCCAATGAAGAAACCTGTCTAAAGTCACTTTGTGTAAACAATAAAACAATACACTTATTTAAGTATTTGACTGATTGACAGTTGGCTCAGCCAGTGGCTAACTATTATCACATCCTCCGTAGTTGTCATCCTGCCAAGCTAACCGACGCTCTCAGCAGTTTGTACTAATCTAACGTTGGCTAAATGCAACAGAAATGTTTTATTTCAATATCAAATCAACATATGAAACGGGACATTCCACTATGAACATCTGCCGGCAGCTCTGCAGCTGTTTTGGAGGCGATTGGCTGAAGGAGGTCGTTGCCACAGCTAACTTTGATTGACATACAGTTCCAATGGGCTTCCTGGGGAGCACAACTGTTTGAAGAAACAGTTTTGAACACAGTTTTGAAGAAATGTCCAGAATAAAATCCACACTGGACAACTCCTCAAATCCTCTCCATGATGTGCTGATCAGCCAAAGAAGGACCTTCAGTAAAAGACTTATTGTACCCTGCTGGACCACAGAGCATCAAAGGAAATCATATCGCCAGTGGCCATCAAAATGTATAACTCCTCACTTCAGGTACAGTTACCAGCTAGACACTATATTTTATATCTTTATTTTATCCTATGTTTATATTTGTTCTCGTACATTGTTGGGGGATGAGGGAGTTGCAAACTATATATATATATATATATATATATATATATATATATATATATATATATATATATATATATATATAAACATGTTAATATAGTTTGCAACTCCCTCATATGTTGCTTTAAGAATATTAATTTAATATTTTAGGTTTATGTGTTAAAGAGTATCGTTTAGCTTTTGCTTTGGCAGGAACATTCCCATTAAACTTTCTCTGCACTGATGCAAAACTCAGCACGACACTTCTTCTGGCATTTCCTCCAGGATTTAGTACATGCACATAATGATACCATATACCACTGTGAGTGTTTTGCTCCTAAATTATCCAAAGCTTCAAATATAGCATCTCATGTTTATTGCTAAGTATTTCCGTGTTGCTCTTGTTGTCATCTTCAAAAAGTTCACAACTACATAGATAATTTAATGAAAATCCCAACAGGACACCGTATTTTCATTAAGGTGTTTACATGTCTTCATAATACCGCCATGATCTGCATGCTCCACATGCTTTCATCCAATTATGGCTAACTCCATTAATTACCTTATTTAGATCAAGGTTGCTGTTTACATGGTGGTTTCTTAATCAGAGTGTTGCCTGAGAGTCTTTGCTCCATGGAAACAAACCGATTCATCGAAAGAGATTTTCTTTTTGTTTGTTTCCTGACCAAATTTATTGGTAAGGACAACTAATCACTTTCTGGATATGGGTAGAAATGATTCTCTTCTATCTCATTCTAAACCCTAGTGAAATTAAAGTAAAATATCACTGTATTTTTAAAATTACATGGTATTTCAATATATTTGCAAAGTATGGGATGTTAGTGTTGCCCGCCCCTCCCTGAACGCAGAACACGTGCTCTGCGTAGGGTCTCATCTTCCAACGGGGGCCACATTTTGTGCGAGAGGACACATTTGCACGGTAGCGCACATGCGTAATGGATGCGCATATGAGCTTCCTGAGGCGGAGGAGAGAAAAGAGATCTGTAAACTGACTGCGCAATGATTGGCACCTGACCAATCAGAGGGGTGCGTGCAGACAGGCTCTTGCAGGGCTACAGAAAATGAGATTACAACATGTCGTTCAAAAGAGGGAGCAGGAGAAGAAAAAAAGGCAAAACGCAGGAAACTTCACTTGAAGGTGGACATGTTGTTGAAATAAAATTTTATGGCACAGACACCTAATCTGCCACTAATTAGAGGAAATATCTGTCTAGACTGGTGAAATTTTTTTCCAGCGGTCCTAATGAACATTTATTGAACGCCTTGGTAACGCCCCATGCATTCACCTCTGTTGAAGAGAGTGGTAAAATTACCAGTTGTTCGTATATAAGCTATACACTTTAGCAATATATAATAAATTGGCTTTAGTTTTATATAAATTTATTTTTGTTAAGAAGTTTGACTATTTTTAAGAAGATTAATGTGCATTTGTAAAAGGCACACGTGCATCTTTAGTCCTGATTTCAGACCTGCTAGACCTGCTTTCAGTTTTTTGGGGGAATGCGGTGGTGGAAGTAACATTCTTTTGAGTGATTGATGGCTATTTGTGGCTCGGATTTGTTTATTTCAGTTTTATTTTTTTATATTTATTTATTTATTTATTTTAGGTTGATTTTATTTTATTTTTATTTGATGTGTACAGTCAACTACTTTATCTATACATACCACACATCTGTTATTATTAACAAAGGTTGTTGAGTTAAATGACATGATGTTATGTGGCCATTTTATACCAATGACAGTTGGGATGGGGAGAGGTGTGAGGGCGGGGGGGCCTCCAAATAACATTTCGCTTAGGGCCCCATATTGGTCAGGTTGCCATTTTTTGTTACCAGCCTGACATCGCTCAACACAATCTCACGACTGAAAAGTGAACCTTTGACTCTTTACAGCTTTGGTATCACCTAAGATATCACACACAGTCCTACTCTTTTTAAATCTAGTTCTCAATCCTGCAAGTAACATTACCATTGTGGTCTATGGCTAAGTCTTTTTTTTTCTTTTAGTACTCAGTTGAGTATACACATTTTATTTTTCCAAAGGGAAAACATTGCTATTTACTCTATAAATCACTTTATTTGGCTGTTTTGGATTTATCATTGCAAGTTTAGTGCAATGTTTGTGTAGTGTGAGGTGAACAGCTTTTATATAGATTCAGTTCCACAGGTTTCACAAAACAGTATTACTTCTGAGAATTGGTCCAGCCATGGTTAGCTTTAAGCAATCACAGATGTTTAGTTGTTAACACAGAAGCAGCACTGGCCAGAGCCAGGCAGCAACACATTATGACCCCTAATAGTCATCGAATTGGATCCCTCGGCACAGTTATTATCTGCAGTGTGTGTGTGTGTCTGTGCATGTGTGGATTCGTGTAAGGGTCAAAGAGACATGAAGTAACTGGAGAAAGCAAGAAATCAGTGATCTATCAGGAGCCCTGTGTATTTATTAGTCAACCTCCTACTGTATCAAGAACAGTATTAATGAGGGATTATTGTTTCAATGCTGCAAAAAGTAGTTTGAAAGTCTAATAAAGACAAAACTAGGAAGATTTTTATTTACCATCCGTCTTTTAAGGACAACTTTGATTTTAGAGCTCCCCTATTAGACTTTAAAAGTCGAGATCACAGGATTCATCCACCAAAATAGATCATCATGGATGAAAGTATTGGTCAAATGAGACAATTTGAACAAGACAATTTCGCTACAGAAGATGAAAGGCCAGGTGGGTCACAAAAACCATCAAATGTCATGCTCATGGAACCATTCCATCAATACCAAATATTTATTGCACTCAGTCTGCACCAAATGTCGAAAATAAGGACAAATCATGGGCTCCATGACGTCTAAGTCCATTAAAAGTTTCAAAAGTTCAGCCTCAGAGAGTTGGCCGATATGTCATCTGTGGCTTCTCAAAGTTCTGTGCATTACTGTGGTAGGCCCTCATGTCTGGGAGTGACTAAATTGAATCCTCCTGTAGGGCCAAACATCGTATGGCAGAACAAGATTGGCTATGAGTCACTAAGCTGTCTGTCTTTGTTAGTGGATGATGTGAAGTTTTAAAATAGAGATTCTCCACAACTATAGTTTGGAGAATACCAGTAGGACTGCAGTGAGGTGTTCATTTGCACTACTTAAACTGTGCTTCAACTGGAAAGAAAAAAAAAACTGTCTTAATGCACACCATGAAAAGAGTAGGAGGAAAAAAAACTACAAATGTGAATCTGATATGACTGATGATGAAGGATGGAAGATGGCAGAGGACAGACAATGTGTGGTTTACATTCTCCAGCTAATCAGCAGCAGCTTTCAGAGGAGAAGCAAAGCTACAGGGTTAGAGAAGTGACGAGAGTATGGCTTTTATCACAAAACAGCCACGGGTATTAAACAGAGTTGTTTAAGCCACATCCAGCTGCCAGCCGAAGATAAGAAATGTTTGGCTGAACCTGTGAACTTACCCACATCTCTTGGAACCTGTCCCTGCCATGTTAATTGATGCACACATCAGCATTGATGCTTCATATTAATGCAACAGAACTAATGTAACTGAGCGACAAGAATGGCCACAATGAGATTTAACGTCAGAGTGAGTAAGCATTATGGAGCGGAAATGTACACAATGATACACTGTATTATTGTTAAGAATTAAGAGACAGCTACAGCCCCAGTCCTCCAAGATTATATTTTTTTGTATGTTGATATTAAAAAGATGACAGCCTTTCTTCTTTTAAAATTACTTTGGGGAAAAATATTATGCCGCATGTACATTTTGTCAGGTCAGAATATTCTGCTCAGTTGTGCTGAAATAGTCGATCTGAAAACAAGATAAAAACTGTGAATTTAACCTCTTATACTGTATATGTTCAGAGAATTTCTTTTTTACTTTATCTGAAGTTGAAATCACTATTACGGATCATCAAGTCATGCATACATGCATACATTCATGATTAGTCGGACTCCCCTCTACACATGGCTTAAGGCTGAATTATGGTTCTGTGTCAAATTGACGCCGTGCCTACGCCGTGCCTACGCCGTGCCTACGCCGTGCCTACGTCGTGCCTACGCCGTGCCTACGCCGTGCCTACGCCGTGCCTACGCCGTGCCTACGCCGTGCCTACGCCGTGCCTACGCCGTGCCTACGTCGTGCCTACGCCGTCATCCTGACGCCGTCGTGAACCCTTCGGACTTCCCTGTCACTCTATTTTGCTGCGGTGCAGTACCCCCTGCGACCACTAGGTCGCGATCTTTTCCTGAATGGTTTATCCGACTTTTACGGTCACAGTGAATCAAAGAGATAAAGACAACTATTGTGCAAAAAAACAAAACAAAAAAAAATCACACATACACGAAGAAAAGAGCGCTGAAAGTTCACGGCTTCAAACCGGAAATGCGTTGCTACCAAGCAAACCAATCACAGCCCTCTCGGCCAGCGTTTGGTCTGCGTCGCCTCGACGCGTAGTTACAATTTTTGTGAGGTACGCGTCAGTGAAGGCGTGGGCAGAGGAGGTACGCGTCATATTGACGCAGAACCATAACTCAGGCCTTAGGCTCAAGCCAGTTTCCTTGAGAGAGGTTGGGCTCTGATCCACTCTGGAGTTGCCAAATGGTGCTTTTACACTAGTACCTACTCGTCTCTACTCAACTCAGCTCGGTTCGACTCAACTCGGCCACTAAAGATGTAGAACCTGGAGGAGATTATATATGTGCTGCTGGGTCTGTGGCTTGTGTTCGATACAAAGTTAAAAAATGAGTGTTAGAGAAGCTTCAAGCGGCAGCGCTTTTTTTTTTTGTTTGTTTGTCTCAGCGCTGCTGAAAAGTCTGTTGGGAGCCGCAAGCAGCTATGAAGTGACAGAGATCCTGGTGGATCTTGTCGTTTCTCATCGCCTGTCTAGATCCATTTTTAGTTCTCTCCTCAGACACCAGGTTTATGAACATCTGCACCTCAGAGTTGGACCATGAAACAGACTTTTGCGCTGCCATTGCCTGTCGAATAAAATTAACAAGAAGCCGCCGTCAGAGTCGCTCTTCAGCTGAGGTTCACATGCTGACTCTGACGTCTGACTCCCAACCCCCCGACCAATCGTTGTCCTGTAGTGTGATGATGTCAGATACAGCTCGACTCAGTCCGCTTAGAACCTCAGCACAATAGTTACAGAAAATGTATCTACGTTAGGCACGTTAGACCCCTAGTGGAGAAGCGCAAAACCGAGGCGAGTCGAGTCGGGCTGAGTAGGTACTAGTGGAAAAGCGCCGTTAGTGAAAGGCGCAGTGCAGGCAGACATAACTGTTGAACCAGTTATGTCTGCCTGGTCGACCTTTTGGGGGAGGAACAGGTCCTGACTGTTGTTAGTGCTTATCAGTTCAGAATCCCCTCCCTTTTTGGAGTCCTTGGGTGAGGTGCTTAAGAGAGGGTCCCTGCTAGGAACTCCTTCGTTCTGCTGGGGGACTTCGATGCGTACGTGGGCCATGACAGTGAGACCTGGAAGGGTGTGATTGGGAGGAACGGCCCCTCCAATCTGAACCCAAGTGGTGTTTTGTTATTACAAACACCATTTTCAAGCATAAGGGCGTCCACATGTACTGTACGCTTGGCCCCAGGACATCCTACCTGTAGGTCGCAAATTGATGACCGACTTAGTCTTTAGTAGAATGCAAATGCTGAATTTTGTTAAATTGGAACCAGGCAGCTTTTTGCTATTATTTTTTTCTGAATTTAATTGAACCGTACTCTTGGTCCAAGGGTGGTTGGATGGAATGATGGTGGATGGATGATTGGAATTGATAAACAGTGTCTGTACCTAGAGCCTGAATATGATTTTCTAAAATTTGCATCTAAAATTCAGGATTAAAGTAACCTTTACTGCAATTAAGGAGAACTATTTTAAAAGATAAAAGCACACTGATGAATGACAGAAAAATCTGCCCATTATTACTATCATTATTTTTACTATGTACCCCCCAGCCTTCCCTAGGCCTCTCCACTCTATTGTCCAATTTCTAGCTTTGCGCCTCCTGTGAAGACACATTTTTTTTCCACTTGCTCCCTTCATGTAAATCATCACCGATCAGCAGCTCTCCTCTTACTACTGATGTCTTTCTTGTGTGCAGAATAATAGATGAAGAGAGAGGATGAGGGAAGAAAATAGAAAAGAAAAAAAATGTTTAAGTCTAGCCACGCACAGCTCTGGCTCTCTTGGCTGTTCAGGTGAGAAATCAAGTTTAAGAAGTGCATTTCCACACATGATTTTGAGCAGATGCCGGCGAGATGTTTCAGACGTTTTTATAGTAAGCATTTTATGGGTATAATATAATCAATTTTAGCATGAAACAAGTATGCTAATAGAAAGTCTGGAGGCTCTTGACTTGCTGCCCAGTGCTTCCCGGCCTGATGCACAGGGTAGTGGTGGGCTAGTGGTTACAGAGGTGGGCTTGTGGTTACAGAGGTGGGCTTGTGGTTACAGAGGTGGGCTTGTGGTTACAGAGGTGGGCTTGTGGTTACAGAGGTGGGCTTGTGGTTACAGAGGTGGGCTTGTGGTTACAGAGGTGGGCTTGTGGTTACAGAGGTGGGCTTGTGGTTACAGAGGTGGGCTGGTGGTTACAGAGGTGGGCTTGTGGTTACAGAGGTGGGCTTGTGGTTACAGAGGTGGGCTTGTGGTTACAGAGGTGGGCTTGTGGTTACAGAGGTGGGCTTGTGGTTACAGAGGTGGGCTAGTGGTTACAGAGGTGGGCTAGTGGTTACAGAGGTGGGCTGGTGGTTACAGAGGTGGGCTAGTGGTTACAGAGGTGGCTTGTGGTTACAGAGGTGGGCTTGTGGTTACAGAGGTGGGATTGTGGTTACTGAGGAGGGCTTGTGGTTACAGAGGTGGCTTGTGGTTACAGAGGTGGGCTTGTGGTTACAGAGGTGGGATTGTGGTTACTGAGGAGGGCTTGTGGTTACAGAGGTGGCTTGTGGTTACAGAGGTGGCTTGTGGTTACAGAGGTGGGCTTGTGGTTACAGAGGTGGGCTTGTGGTTACAGAGGTGGGATTGTGGTTACTGAGGAGGGCTTGTGGTTACAGAGGTGGGATTGTGGTTACAGAGGTGGGCTTGTGGTTACAGAAGTGGGCTTGTGGTTACAGAGGTGGGCTTGTGGTTACAGATGTGGGCTTGTGCCAGTAGGACCAGGGTTCAACCCCCTAGGTTGGCAACAGAGGGGTATACTACTATACAGTAGGGCTGTGCGATTAATCAATTTTAAATCTAAATCGGATTTATTAATCACAATCGATGTTAAAAAAAAGGAAAATCGGAAAATGGATTTTCCTTTTTTGCAGCTGGCTGCATTACAGACAGAGCTCGTCTAGTCATCTTTGTTTGGTCAAGAAAATTGTAAATGTTGTCACTTTACTAAACTCAAGGAGGATTTACAGTATCTTTCAATTGCACTTCATTCCCAATAGGGAAATTTGTTTGCTATTTTTCTTTAAAAATAAAGATAAAATATTTGAAACAATTTATTCCATTGTATTTTGTAGTTTTACCAAAAAAATCGAAATCGAAATCGAAAATCGGGTTTTCAGAGAAAAAAAATCGGGATTTTATTTTTGTCCAGAATCGCCCAGCCCTACTATACAGTATATACTGAGGATAGTGCTTGTATACATTGGGAGCATCATGCAGCAGTGTGTTTTCAGCCTTACAGAACTGTGCCAAGGTCAGAGAAAACATGCTATGACAGTTCTTTTAAAACATTGAAAAAAATTTTTTTTACCAGTCTGCATGATGCACATTTATTTTGAGCCTTGAAAGTATCTCATGATGCACAAGTGTCTGACTGTATTTTTCAATACTGAATATTTAATATGTTTCAAAATCCTGACGAAATAGTTACCTTCATTTGCAAAAAATCTGTCTCAAACGTAAAAAGAATATTCAAAATACTTCACTCTTGCCTGCAGACGTTCATTTTGTATGGCCCTCTAGCCCTTTGGCAAACAAACTTGCTTCTTATGCCGGCCAAATATCTGACACATCAGTCTTAAGCACCTGCTGCCACTTTTCTGCACCCCAGTTCTGTTTTCATGCATAATTAATTGTTTGGTCTTGTGTCCGTATCAGTGGTTTGGCTTTTAGGTTGTTATTATCTCATGAAGTCCACTTCAAGCTCTACTTCACCGGACAGTTAAATGGATTTCAAGGGTTTCTAATAACCGTTCTGATCATTTCCGATAGATACTGTAGCTCAAAGTACTACTGAGGATCTTTGAAGGGAGGGAAGCATAATGTGTTTTTTCATCTACTGCATCAAGTATCCTTGACAGACCACTACATCTATGGTTCTCAACAATCCCTGTTTTGTCTGCATCTTCACACCAGCTTGAAAAGTACATCTTGACACCCCTGTTTGTCCTTTTATGGACCTTGCTGACGCACTAGAACTACCTTGGACCTTCCTGCTGTGCTCAGTCTCGCCATGGCAACCTTCAACATGAAACCCCAACCCTCTTGGTAGCAGAGTTTGACTTTTCTTCACCTATAATGTAAACTGTGGATTCTGTTTCACTCAATGACTGTATTTTGTTACCTTTAATAAAGACACTTTGGGTTTGTTTCCTATGGAGTCCTTTCAAAGTGTTTTCTAGCTATCATGCTCCCTCACTAGACAAATTGATACATTTGACTGACTCAAACCCTCTCACTTTGCTGGCATGGATCCTCTGGCAAGTCCCCACACTTTAATAAGAACAGGAATTCTAGTGTTATAGATGACACATTCTTAGGCTCTGAAAAGAATAGATGGAAGATTAAATGCTATGGATTAATTACCAGCTAAATTTAACAATGTATTGATGCAGTGGGAGCAAGTTGATGATAATTTAATTGATACAGATAATAAGAGATAACAGTAGCAGTGTTTACTCTCTCATGTTACTCTGGGAAATTGTGACACAAAAATCCCATCTGCCTGACACTTAGACCTCCAACTGAACAGACACCCTTGGGCTGCTGTATCTTCAAAGGCTGAGTGGCTTTTTAAAATGTAATGAGGTATTTATCCTTTCTGTCCTCATTGACTTTATATCCACTTGAGTTCTGCTGCACTTAGGTTTTTAAAGAGACCCTGGTTAAAAAAAAGAAAAGTCACTCTTTGTGTTTTGACCTTCCTGTCTTGTTGTCAGACTTAAAATACAAACATTAAAGAAAAGGTTATCATTTTATTTTCATTATTTTAACCACCCTCTTAACTGGCTCTGTAAACAGGAACAGTATACTTAAATCAATCATAAATTGTTGATACAGCTGCTTAACATATTGATTTGTGTGTCACACCAGGAGCTCGGTGTCTGCATGCTCATCGGTGAATTTCTTTCTGGGAGATGATGTGAAGAAGAATATGATGTTACTTCATAAGGCTTTGGCAATACAAAACCAAGTAAAGTTTAAGGATTTGCATGGACGCTCCTACATCTACAAACTTAGTTGGCAAGCTTAGACCAGCCTGCGATGAAGGAATTAGAAGAATGACACTTAAGATGACCATGCACATAAAAACAACTGGACATGTTATCTGTGATGCTATTCAGGGGTTTCTGAAGAGTTGTTTTGAAACTATGTTTTTTTCACATGTATGGAAACATATCTTATCAGAAGCTGACCACCATAAACCAAAAATGTTTATCTAAATGGGCAGAACAAACCCCTGGACTTCTCCAGGCCAACCCAGAGCCGGACACGACCGTCTGCACAGTAAACAGTTAACTGCACAACAAGGCATATTATCATTAAAATAAGAGAGACATACTCTCTGAGCTATTTATTCAAGTAACAAGCACACTGCAATGTTGCTGTAACTAAAATATAAAACAAGCATAAAACGTATTTTGTATGCAGCATGTAAATTCACCCCCAGTATGTTTGTCACATCTGTATATAGTTATGTAGACCAAAACTTCTCTTTGTAAACAGCGATAAAGATGTTAATTAGGGCCCGGGCACTTACAGTGCGAAGGTCGAAGGTCGTTTTTCTTGTTTTTATTTTTCGGACGAAATGAGGGCCTTTTTGCCAACCTAAACATGCCACAAAAGTCACCAAATTTTGCACGCAGCTTTAATTTCTGTTTGACATTTTAACCTTAGGGTCATTGATGACTGCCTTGCTTTTAGAGCCAGCCCCTAGTGGTCAGTGGAAGAGCTGCATGTTTTGCTGCTTGGTCTTCAGCAACAGTTTAGTGAGTCAGATGTACAGTAGTCCTTTAGGTAAATATTTTAGCTTAAACAATATTAAACTAACTCATCACTTGTCATCCAAAACAGGCTTAACAACAACCACTCTAGCCAACAGGCCTGTTTCCCTGTATCCTTCTACATTTGGATATAAGTGTTACAAAACACTACCTTCTCCCTGATAAAGCTACATGCCAGAGTACCTCCCAATCAATGTGCAACAAAAGAATAGAAAGAAAGAGGAAAAGACCAACAAATAAAACAGGAGAAATTGAGATTCAAGAGAGGAATGTTCGGGGAATGTGTATTTATTCTGAGACTACAACCTGTAACTTTGACAGATGTTGTCTGCTTCTTAGACTAGTGTTTTGTTGTTTACTGAATGAGAAAAAGAAACCAGTAACTACATCAAGTAAAGTCTTTTCTTTTGTTAACAGGAAAGGTACATGTCTGAATCAGTCTTCTGAAAATAACCCCACCGCTGACGTTGATTAGGATGAGCAGACATGGAGAATGCAGCTAAACTTTCCCAGAACACAGTGGACGAGCCAATTAACTGTTCAAATTGTGGAAATCACCTGTCCAAACTCTCTTCATAATGTCAAGGAGCAGAGTTCAGTTATTTATCAGACGTAAATAAACTTAAACTTAAACTTTATTTATTTGTATAGCGCCAAATCATACAATATAAAATGCAACACATGGTGCTTTACATGCAGAATAAAATAACAATAAAAAACACAATTTAAAACATTCCATACGGCCCCACCCCCCACGCGTACACACACACTCACTCACACTCATATACCTGTGCACACACTCACACGCCCACACCCACACACACACACACACAATAAGTGGACTGGCGACATGGCTTAGCACTAACGATCCAGGTGAGGAAAACACTACCTATGGGTGGCCGTCCACACCGAGAGGCATCACCGACCACGACCACCAGAAGCATCCCCACAGAGACCCCCCCAACCCGGACAGACCGGGGCAGACCCCACACAGAAGGTGGAGCCCCCCCCCAGCTACCCAGGCCTGAGGGA
The DNA here is from genome assembly GCF_033807715.1 of Cololabis saira. NCBI lineage: Eukaryota > Metazoa > Chordata > Actinopteri > Beloniformes > Belonidae > Cololabis > Cololabis saira. The sequence goes on along the minus strand of NC_084593.1, from coordinate 37,592,738 downwards.
TCCCCATGACGACACCCCCATGGGCGGAGCAGGCACACCTCCCAGTGTGAACGACCCCCCTGAGGAAACACTGGAGCTAAAAACTAAAAGATTAAAAGAAAGTAAAAAATGCCTAAAAGTGTAAAATTTTAGAGAAATATATATAAAACTTAAGATGAATAATAAATAACATAAAGTAAAAAGTCACTAAAATGGATTAAAGTTTTAGAGATGATAAAAGAGCTAAAGAAGTACACACAATACATAGCTAAAAACACTAGGTAAATGAGATCAGATAAAAGCCAAACTAAAAAGGTGTGTCTTGAGCCTCCTTTTAAAAATATCAACATTCTCTGCGGCCCTGAGGTTCTCTGGCAGGCTGTTCCATAAAGAAGGGCCATAATAGCTGAATGCAGCCTCACCGTGGGTTTTGGTCGCGGTTCGGGGAATGGTTAAAAGGCCGGTACCAGAGGACCTCAGGGTCCGTGAGGGTTGATACAGTAAAAGCAGATCAGATAAATAAGATGGCCCAAGACCGTTAAGACACTTAAAAACCAGTAAAAGAACCTTAAAATCAAACCTTAAAATTAATCCTGAAACGGACGGGGAGCCAATGCAGCGATTTTAAAACAGGTGTAATGTGCTCCCGCCCTCTGGTCCTCGTCAGCACGCGAGCGGCTGAGTTCTGTAATAGCTGTAAGTTCTTAATACTCTTTTTAGGAAGACCAGAGAGCAGGGCATTACAATAATCTAAACGACTAGAGATAAAAGCATGCATCAGCACCTCCGTGCTGGCCTGAGAGAGAAACGGGCGGACTCTGGCTATGTTCTTAAGATGGTAAAAACCTATTTTCGTGATATTCTTTATGTGTGGAATAAAAGTGAGCTCAGAGTCAAAAATAACACCCAGGTTCTTTACACGTTGCGAAGGTTTAAAATCTTGTAGTTTTGGTAAAAGTTTCTCTCTCCGGCCTTCAGGACCAATAACTAAAACCTCTGTTTTGTCCTGGTTGAGCTGTAGGAAATTATCTGCCATCCATGACTTAATATCTAAAATACAGTTAAAAAGGGCATCAAGTGGCCCTGTGTCATCAGGAGACACGGCGATGTACAGCTGTGTGTCGTCAGCGTAACTGTGGAAGCTGATGCCGTGTCTCCTGATGACGTCCCCCAAGGGAAGCATGTAAAGGTTAAAAAGAAGCGGACCTAAAATTGACCCTTGGGGGACCCCACACTTAATTTCATGCATTCTGGAGGAACATGTATCCAAACTTACAAAGAAAGATCGATCTGTGAGATAGGAGCGGAACCAGTTAAAAACAGTACCAGAGAGGCCCACCAGGTGCTTCAGTCTGTTTAATAAAATGTGATGGTCTACTGTATCGAAGGCGGCACTAAGATCCAGTAGAACCAAGACTGTCAGTTTGCGGTTATCTAAATTGCACCTGATGTCATTTAAAATCTTTAAAAGGGCTGTCTCTGTGCTGTGGTTCATCCTAAAGCCAGACTGAAATTTCTCTGAAATATTGTTTCTTATTAAAAAATAATTTACTTGGTTAAAAACCAGCTTTTCTAAAATCTTACTTAAAAAGGGTAAGTTGGATACAGGTCTGTAGTTATTAAAAATGCTGTGATCTAAATTACTCTTCTTCAGAAGGGGCTTCACCACCGCCATTTTAAAGGCGGCAGGGAAGACACCCGTCTGAAGAGAGTAATTTACTATATTTAAAATATGTTCCTCAAAGAATTCATAAAATGTCTTTAAAAGTGATGTGGGAATGGGATCTAAAAGGCAGGTTGTTGGGTTTACCTGGGAGAAAACTCGACCAAGTGTCCTCGCATCAACCAGGGCAAAACTCTCCAGTGTTTCCTCGGGTAAAAGCAACTGTCCAGATGTGTTAAAAATGACATTTTGATGTGGTAAAAGACTGGACCTAATGTTGTCAATTTTACTTCTGAAGTGGTCTGCAAAATCCTCACAAAGATTATCTGTTGGTGGTTGTGAGGAATTCTTAAAATGTACATTTGTTAAAAGATCGAAGGTGGAGAAAAGAAATTTAGAATTGTTTTTATTGTCTGTAATGAGTTTTGAGAAATGGGCAATTCTTGCTTGTTTGACGGTTTTATTGTAGGATTTGAGTTGATCACGAAATATCTGATAATGTATTGTAAGTTTGCTTTTTCTCCACCTTCTCTCAGCACTCCTGCATTTTCTTTTTGATTTTTTGACTTCCTCAGTTCTCCATGGGGGTGTAGGCTTAGTTTTTATGGTTTTTGTTAAAAGTGGAGCAACTGAGTTCAGAGTGGATTCTAGTTTCCTGTTAAAATTATCAACAATAAAATCACATGATGCAGGTAAAACATCAGCAGGAGTGCTCTGTAAAATCTCAATAAAATTTGCAGCCACTTCAGGAGTTAGGTAGCGTTTCCTCACCGTTCTCATCGAGGCTTCCTGATGATTAAGACTGGTGACGTTAAAAAACACGCAGTAATGGTCAGACACAGCCAGATCGACAACAGAGGACACACCGGTGGACAGGCCATAGGTTATGACTAGGTCCAGGGTGTGTCCTCTGTTGTGAGTCGGCTGTGTGACATGTTGGGTAAAATCCATGCAGTTTAAAAGGTTTAAAAATTCTCTCGACAGTGGGTCGGAGGTATTGTCAATGTGTAGATTAAAATCACCAGTTATTAAAATTCTGTTGTAAGTGGTATGTATGATTGATAAAAGCTCTGAAAATTCACTGATAAAAACAGTGGAGTGATGGGGTGGTCTATAAACAGTTAAACAAAGAATAGGAGGACTGCTAAAAACAAAGGCAAGGTGTTCAAATGAGGAGTAGTTGTTAAAAGGGACCTCCTTTGTAGCTAATATGTTTTTAAAAATTGAAGCTGTGCCGCCTCCCTTTCTAACACCCCGTGTAGTAAATAAAAAATTAAAATTTGGTGGAGAAGCCTGGATGAGGGAAAATGCAGCGTCCGTGCCAAGCCATGTCTCTGTTAAAAGAATACCATCAAGTTTATGATGCACAATAAGATCATTTAAAATAAAGGTTTTGTTTAAAAGAGAGCGCACGTTCAACACAGCCAAGTTAATGTCTGTGTTGGACGTGCGCTCACGACCACAACGTACCGGGTTGATAAAAACAAGATTGTCTCTGTTAAAACCAGTGGGTCTGTGGATCTGACGGGGAAAACGGGCGGTGACCAGGGGATGAATTGGTTGAGGATCTGGTGTGTGGGTGGCGCCAGATGTAGCTGGTTTTATGGAAGAATTATCTGGTGGGGGTGGCAATGATGACTGTGACCTGTGGGGGAAGCTGGAGAGGGGGGCAGTGCTGTGAGCGGCTGGCTCCACAGGTGAAGAGGAAGACTCCGGGCCAGAGCTGGGAGTGTGGGTGTGGCCAGAAAATAGTCACTCCCGTGGAGCCGACAGAACCGCGTGCTGAATGTTTGCAGCCAGCACGCGGCCCCCCAGCCTATTTGGGTGAAGTCCGTCGGGTCTGTAAAAGGAGGGACGATTCCAGAAAAGATTAAAATTGTCGATAAAACCAATGTTAAGAGCCCTGCAGGTGTTCTGAAGCCAAGAGTTCAGATAGAGCAGCCTGCTGAAGCGCATTGCTCCGCGGGACAGCGTTGGGAGCGGGCCGCTGATCAAAATGGACTTCCCACAGTTTTTAAGGAAGGTGAACAGCTCATTAAAATCATTTTTTAAAAGCTCAGAGCGCGGTTTGGAGCAATCATTGGATCCCACATGGACAATGACGCGAGCAATGGTGGATGGAGCAGACTGTAGCAGAGCGGGGAGTTTCCCTAGAATCACCGGGACTGTGGCTCCAGGGAAGCAATGCGTGGCTGCGTTGAAGAACCTAATGTTCCGGGATATTGAGTCTCCCACGATCAGTGCGGTTGGGGAGAAGAGGGGGCGAGGAGAAGAAGGTTGTGGGGACTCACGGTTGGAGGATGCAGGGTCCCCGCTGGGTGCCCGGGTAGACGGGTGAGGTGGTGAGGCTGTGGCCGCGGCATCAGACGAGGAACGGGGATTTCCTGCCGGCTCCGGACGAGGACGAGGAGGGCCCCCGGAGCGCCGGAGCACCGCCTCCCTCAGGATTTCCCGCCGGGCAGAGGAGGAGGTCGTCGGCCGGGATGAGGTTGAGCGTCGCTGGGGCTCCTGGGTGTCGCCAGCTGACGGTGGAGGGGCTGTGGTGTCGGCCGGCGCTGTCGTCGGGTGTAGAGCTGAAACCGCAGGTTGCGGGACATCAGCCGGATGGACCGGTTTTTCATCCGGCGACAAAGCCGTGTAGCGGTTGGAGAGGCTCAGCGGCGGAGGAGGAGAGGCGGCCCCGCCTGAGTGCTTCTTGCGGCCGCGAACCACCACTTCAGACCAGGGTGGTTCGCGGTTCGGTGTGGAGCAGGAGGAGGGCCGTGGACAGGTGGAAGGATCCCACACGGCTGTATCCAGGAGGGCCGCGCTCAGTTCTGAGATCTTCCTGGACTGCCCGGCCGCCACCTCCATGACGCTGGAGAGCAGGGATTCCTTCTGCTTCAGATCTTCGGAGAGTCGTCTGACATCATCCTCCAGGTCGGTGATCCTTTTGTTAGCTCGTGTGAGGAGTTTGTTTTCCTCACACGGCAGGGCTGGCATTGTGTAGCTGGGGAGAACAGAAAAAAGAGCTCCGGCAGCAAGGTGTGTGGTCCACAGCGTTGAGGTTTCAGGAGAGGTATGACTGTATCCTTTAAGGACAGCCTGAGGAACAGGCACTTACCGGCGCGGGCCCAGTAAAGGGCCCGGTGAGGTGAGAAGGTATCCGGTAAGCAATCCGGTAAGCTCGGCAGTAGAGGTGAGAATTTTCTCAGCGTTTTCCCACGCTGTCAAACGCTGCGCTGCTTCCGCGTTGTGCTGCTTCCGCGTTGTGCTGCTTCCGCGTTCCACGCGTTCCCCGACAAATATGAAAATATGTCTCAGGGCCCAAATGCAGCACCACATATTTAAATGTGCAATTTTGGCCACTAAATGTGTATGTTTATGCCCATGCTTGTGCGTGAGTGTTTGTTTGTGTTTGAAACCAGCTAGTGATGTAAATTTGTCTGCCGCATTCACGGCTGAAACAGTGAGCTGTGGGTGTATGGTGACCACAAACCTTTACATTGATGCAAGGCACCAAGGAGCAAGGAAGCAGATGGTAAATTGCATCTCTGAGAGATACAGAGGACAAAACTCTGTGCTGGGAACCGCTGATGTGCTATCAAGACGCTTGTATAGTGTGTCTTGGTAAACCAGGCAGTCGCCAGTGCAAAGTAAGCAATGTGAGTAAAATCTGGGAATATATATATATATATATATATATATATATGAAATAATCAGAACCATCTCTAAAGATCTTTGTGGAATCCATTAGGAAACATGTCAATTTTCAGTATTTCAAAGGTGACTGGATGACGCATCATTCACTGTTACTCGCAAACAGACGTGTGAAAGAGCTGCTCTCGTTGCAGGTTGCGGGTTGCGGGTTACTGGCTGTTCCAAATGTTTGTGTTTTGTCCAAAACAGATTCCCTAGAGGCTGGACGGATCACATAGCTTTTTTTGTGACTACAAATCTTGCAAGAACCCAGTCAAAGTCAAAAGTAATGTTGACTTAATTGTTATCGTTGTACATTGATTAGCATCCGTTTGGTGTGATTCATGATCTCCAGAAGAACCGGTTTGGTTGGTCTGATATATCCAGTTATAGCAGTTGAAAATATTAAGAGGCCGTTGGTGTTGCACTGGCTTAAAAGTCTTCATGTTTGCTCTTTCACCACCAGTCCCCATGGTTTAGACGCTGAAAGCAACGGGGAGACGGGAATTAAATGAAGCGCTTCAGTACAGACACCAGTGACCCTCAGGCTTGAGTGGCTTAGTGGAGGGATGGTTAAAATATTGATGGATTGCATTCTTTCTTCTGTGATGCTGCCAATAAAGGCATGAATTGATGAACAGATCTCTATAGGGGGAGAGACTGACCTCAAACGGCATAATGGGATCAAACAGTTTCAAGGGCCCGCTGATGGTTTGGTGAGCTCCCTGAGGGACACCCACCTTCATGGTGTTTTATCTCTGACTGCATTCACACAGCAGATAGGAACCACCAAGTGATGAGTAGCGGCACACGCTAAAAAACAACAAAAAAACATTGTAATTCCTCCACATTACCTTCAATAAATCCTGGTTTTGCTGTTGATTTTTTTCTTCTATGTTTATAGGTCTAAATTTAACAAAACATTCAACAAATCACTAAACAGCTACCACATCTGGCCAATCAAAAACAGTCAGTGCCCAGTCAGTTACGGTACATTACATGCATCCACTCATGCTGGAAAAAGTCTAAAACGAGAGCCAATCAAACCAGTCAGTCTTGTCTGGTGCAGACATAAAAAAAAAACAATGAATGTCCTTAGTATAAGAAATATGAAAAGTTTCATTCTGTCCTAAAGACAAAATAGGTTTCTTTTACATGCATTGTTAAGAATCTCATTGTACATCTATACGACCACTGAATGCTAAGCTGAACCCCCTTCAGACGATTATTATCCTGGAAATTATTGAGCTTGGCTGCCGTATTACAGTGACTGACCCAATAAAACTACACAAAACTAAAGTAAGAAGTAAGGCAGCCAAATCAGAGATAATTCCCTTTATGAAATTCATAATCCAGCTAAGCATCAGCCTCATTACTCTCTGTTAACAACACATTATTTAGAGGGCCATGCATAATTCACATGGAGGGATGCTGTAGACAGGAGCACTGCAAAGTCAGGATGCAGAAACAATCACTGTTTACCCCGAAAACCTCCAAAGATTCCTACTTATGGCTGCAGAGGCCGTAACTGAATTACAGACCCTGAGCCATTTTAATAAAAAAAAACAAAGAGGAACCTTACACAATAGCTTACACAACAGCGTTACATGATTGCCTTTCTTTACATGACTGAATACATTTTGGTAATGATTCTCAAATACCTTATTTCATTGTAAATTCTGCAATTTCTCTACCACGCACATTTTCTCGACTTAATTTGAGGAAAGAATCCCTTCAGGGCTGTGGGGCGGCGGTCGCTTTGTCACTAAACAAGCTTTAAACAAAGCATGTACGGGTTTGCACAAATATGGGACATGGTTGAGATTCCTTCGTTTGAGGAAGAAAGAAAGCTCTAACACCACATATTGAAAGGCTCTTGCAGTTATAAATGAAGGGTTTCATTCCTTACAAGGTAACATTTTTATCAGCTGTGTAACAACAAAATAATTGTGGCTGGCAAATTCATGAAAAATAAAAAAGATGAGTTTGTGAAAAGGTAATAACCCAGAAATGTAGAACATCTGCTCCCACGAGCGCGTCAATAATACCTTCTAACCGTCACGTAACCATCGTGAGGTAAACAGTTTTACTGTGGCATTAATGTTGTTTTGTGGCTGCATGACATGACCAATGAGAGCTTGCTAGATGGAGATAAATGGTTTGTTTTTTGTTATTGTGCTGTCTCTTAGAAATGTGATAAAGAAGGTAGTTTTTTTTCCAAATAAGGGAGTCTGGCCTACATTCATTCCTTAGTAAGTCTGTGATGGCGTGTGTTTATATTATGTATACAATCACAGCCACTGCATATTCATTCTATTTCTACTCCTATCATCTCACGTGGCAGAAAGTTATGCATTCAGTATTTCCATGAAATGCCACACTGTTATCCCGCTTCCTGCTCGCATATTTTTCCCAAGTTGCGATGTTCGTCCTCTGAGGCCCAGTGGTCTCTGTAGCAAGGAGTGCTCATCCAAACCATGCAAGGAATGGTGGCGCTAACCCCCAAGGGAAAAGGTGATAGGAAACATCCCTGCTCAACAGCTTAAAAGAAAACTGTAGTTTCCATAGGAACGGATCTAAAAGCAATTACACATGACACACAGAATGAAGCTTGATGAAGCATCATTCAGGAATGGCTCTTGAAATTCCATCTGAGTTGTGTAGGATTGTATTTATGCCTGTCTAGCTTTAATTTTCCTCTCTTCATTGCTCACGTTTTGGTCTGCACCTCCTGTCCTCTCCTCAGCAGGTGTTTAAAGCACATTTTCTTCAGTGAATTTAATGTTTACCTGATGGAGGGCCCTATTTATTTTTTGATCACCAGCATGTCTGAAGTGGAGATCAACAACATGGCCTGGTTTTCCGAAAAGGGGGAAACAGATTATGAGGCTGGGCTGCGAGGTAAACACAGGGAATATGTGTCGGGGGAGGTCTGGATGTAACGGTGGAAACTAAAGAGAGCAGTGAAAGGTAAAAGGACACAAACAAATCAAAGGATGAGGCAGGCACAGAACAAGCAGTGTGGATGGGACAACAAAGAAATAAGCAGACGTGGTGATTGGTGACCCTGCGTTGGGGCTGGAGTCCACGCTCCATTTAGGTTCATCTACATAATGATCCTTGTGGCCTCATTAAAGATGAGCTGAGGTGCTGGAACATTCTGCCATGTGATAGCATCTCTCCCTCCACTCCTTTTCCCCCACCCCTCCCACACGATTCAATTGTTGCCTTCCATCTTCACTCCACTGCCCTCCCACCCACCAACCTTCCCTCACTCGGAGTATCAAAAACGAATGAGAGAGATAAAGGGAACAATGACAGTGTGCAACCCTCTCCACCTCTCATCCATCATATATAAATGCTTCCCTCACCTCGTCCCCCCACCGAGCTGACACCCACCACCTCATTTGTTGGTACATGTTCTGCCTCCCATTTTCCAACCCTTTTGGCACATCTCTTTTTCTGCCACAGCTTGTCCACTTAAGCAGATGAAGCAGTGTTTAATGAAGAAAATCTCAAATTACAAAAATAACAGCATGTGTTTGTTACATTTTCGGTTGCTGCATAATCACTGTCATTTTTTTTTAAAAGCAGCACCCAGCCAGGAGCAAAATGATTTAAAGCACAGATGTTTGAAAATAGAGGGAATGTTGATCTGAAGGGTCAGACTGATTATTAAGACTGATTTATATCCAATTTGTCAAGATTCAAGGGCTTTACTATGACGGAGTATTAGGGCCAAACTAAGACAAAAAAATTGGAAATTACGAGAATAAAGTCATAATATAATGAGAATAAAGTCATAACATTACGAGAATAAAGTCGTAATGTTGCGAGAATAAAGTCGTAATAGAATAAAGTCGTAATATTATGAGAATAAAGTCGTAATATTACGAGAATAAAGTCGTAAAATTACGAGAATAAAGTCGTAACATTACGAGAATAAAGTCGTAATATTATGAGAATATAATTTCTGAGAACTCTAACAGGAAGAGCTTCTTCTCCCTGTGTTAAAATGAGGAATATTGAGCATCTTGTGAAGTAATATTTATATATTTATAATATATTACGACTTTATTCTCGTAATTTTACGACTTTATTCTCGTAATATTATGACTTTATTCTCGTAATTTTACGACTTTATTCTCGTAATATTATGACTTTATTCTCGTAATTTTACGACTTTATTCTCATTACATTATGACTTTATTCTCGTAATTTCTTTTTTTTGTTTTTTTGTTTGGCCCTAATACTCCGTCGTACTTTACAGAAGCAAAAGTATTAATAAAACAAAACACAATTCAACTCAGTTTATATATAGTATATTCCTGCACAATAAAAATGCTTTCAGGCATTTTACAAATTTTATATACGTATGTCCAATTCAGTATGGCCCAGTTTAGTCCAGTTTTAGTCCACATTTATTTGCAACTCAATCCAATTTGTTGTAAGGTGTTAATACTCAAATTCAACTCACTCCAGTTCATTATAATTTCATCAATCCATTCATCCATTAACTTGTGCTTTTCCTGGTTCAGGTCATCTCCCTCTCCCCACCTCTGCCCAGAACACCTCCCCAGAGAGGAGACCTGGAGGCGTTTTCACTAGATGCCAGAATTCCCTCAATTAGCTTCATTTGATGTGGAGGAGCAGTGCTGTTACTCTGAGTCCACCCTGGATGGCTGAACTTCTTACCCCATCTCTCAGGGAGAGTTCAGCCACCCTGCAGAGGAGGCTATCTTAAGCTGCTTGTATTTGTGTTCTTGTTCTTTCACTGCACGAGGATCAAAGATCAAGCAATAAACAGAAAGCGTTGCCCTTTGGCACTTTTCAGTTTCCTCTTCACCACTGAAGACTGATACGGTCTGCACCCACTGCAGTTTCTGCACTGATCCACATATCAGTTTACCCAATTTATTATTTATGAATTAGACAGCAGTATTCTTAAATTCTTCTACATGAGGCAGCACCTCCCTGCCAAACCCAGACAGAGCCCTCCACCTATCGCGGCAGAGAGCCATGGTCTGATTCTCTTCCCTTTCTCTTCACACTTGGCTGCAAACTGCTCCAGTGAGAGCAGAAAGTGCCCGTCCATGGTGCCAGAGGGTCCACATCATCCACAAATGCAGACATGAAATCCTGACACAACCGAACTGGAGCCCCTCCGCCCCTAGGAGGCTCCTAAAAATCCTGTCCATAAAAATTGTGAACAGAATTAGTGACAAAGGGTTCAAATCCCACATGAAACAAATCCTACTCACTATGCAGAACAAACGCTTTTTCTGTTTTTATAGGGACTCAATGGTCCCGTACCCTGGACCTGCTGTGTATACTAAAGGAGCACTCCCTACAGGTACCTTATATACTGTATATATATATATATATATATATATATATATATACAGTATATAAGGTACCCTGTAGGGAGTGCTCCTTTGTGTTACGGTTAATGTAGAAAAACAGCTATTTTGCAAAGTAGCCGGTATATGTGTAAATTAGCCGGCAGGGCAGTGAATATGTAAAATAGCCGGCTAATGTGCAAAATAACCGTCAGGGCGGCTAATGTAGAAAAACGGCTATTTTGCAAAGTACATTTTTAAGCTCATGGTGCGCGGACATCACATTTTTAATCATCTCTCCAGTCTTGATGCTCCGGTCAGCTCGAGACAATTGACAATTGTCTCGAGCTGACCTGGGCATGCCGTGGCAATTATAGCAATTATTCTGAGTCCAAATCCCATGCAGTATATTCCTAAATTGAGTATTCCAAAACAAATTAAAGCTGCAAGCAGCGATGAACGGGCCCTCGCACTCACGGCCACCGCCCCCCATAAGTATCAGAAATGACACCACCCACGACTTCCTATGTCAAACCATTGAAAAGTTATAGCAGAAGAAAGGGACAACCAATCAGAAGAAGGGGCGGGGCTAATTCAGGCCAATGAAGGTCAAGGACTCCATACAGAATCTGATGATGCCACCCACGACTCTCTATGTCAAACCATTCAAAAGTTATAGCAGAAAATCGGGACAACCAATCCGAAGAAGGGGCGGGGCTAATTTTCACCAATTATGGTCAAGGACTCAATACCGAGTCCCATGACACCATCCACGACTCTTTATGTCAAACCTTTCAAAAGTTATGGCAGAGAAAATTATTCTAGGGGGCGCTGTTGAGCCGTTAGGCCACGCCCATTAATGCAAACCATGAAATATCAAATTTATCGCCAGGCCTGGCTTGCGTGCAAAATTTGGTGACTTTTGGAGAACTATCAAATATGGACCAATCAGATGAAGGGGTGCACGCTTTTTGGCGTCTAGCGTCGCCACGGTAACACTTTTGAAAGAGAAAAGTAATGCGCGAAGTCGCAAGATGAAGACGCACATTTTGATGTATAACACACCTGGGTGCACATTACGGTTCGGGCCGTATTAATTGCCGAAAGAATGGCATAAATTGCACCAAAATTACACAATTAATTCAAAATGGCCGACTTCCTGTTCGGTTTTGGCCATGGCGCCAAGAGACTTTTCTTTAAGTTGCGACATGATACAGGTGTGTACCGATTTTCGTGCATGTACGTCAAACCGTATTGTGGGGCTTGAGGCACAAAGTTTTCCGGGGGGCGCTGTTGAGCCATTAGACCACGCCCATTAATACAAACCATGAAATATCAAATTTATCGCCAGGCCTGCCTTGCATGCAAAATTTGGTGACTTTTGGGGAACTATCAAATATGGACCAATCAGATGAAGGGGGGGTGCGCTTGTTGGCGTCTAGCGTCGCCACGGTAACACTTTTGAAAGAGAAAAGTAATGCGCGTAGTCGCAGGATGGAGACGCACATTTTGATGTATAACACACCTGGGTGCATGTTACGGTTCGGGCCGTATTAATTCTCGAAGGAATGGCTCATATTGCTCCAAAATTACGCGATTAATTCAGAATGTTCAAAATGGCCGACTTCCTGTTCGGTTTCGGCCATGGCGCCAAGAGACTTTTCTTTAAGTAAAGACATGATACAGGTGTGTACCGATTTTCGTTCATGTACGTCAAACCGTATTATGGGGCTTGAGGCGCAAAGTTTTTTCTGTCTGAACCAACCAGATGACGGGTGGGCGCGCTTTTTGGCGTCTAGCGTCGCCAGGGTAACGCTTTTGAAAGAGAAAAGTAATGCGCATAGTCGCAGGATGGAGACGCACGTTTTGATGTATAACACACCTGGGTGCACGTTACGGTTCGGGCCGTATTAACTGCCGAAGGAATGGCATAAATTGCGCCAAAGTGACACGATTAATTCAAAATGGCTGACTTCCTGTTCGGTTTCGGCCATGTCGCCAAGAGACTTTTCTTTAAGTTGTGTACTGATACAGGTGTGTAGCGATTTTTGTGCATGTACGTCAAACCGTATTGTGGGGCTTGAGGCACAAAGTTTTCCAGGGGGCGCTGTTGAGCCATTTTGCCACGCCCATTAATGTAAACCATTAAATATCAAATTTTTCGCCAGGCCTGACTTGCATGCAAAATTTGGTGACTTTTTGGGCACGTTTAGGGGGGCAAAAAGGCCCTCCTTTCGTCAGAACATTAAGAAGAAGAATAATTCCTACAGATACAATAGGGCCTTCGCACTGAAGGTGCTCGGGCCCTAATAATGCAAACTACAGATCACGTCATTGGCACCCCAGAATAGAGCTTTGCCACCGAGGTGGCAAAGCGCAGTGGAGTGTACTCACCTCTACCAGCCTTATAGGTCTGGGAAATGTACTCGCAAATATCCAGTGTGACAGTGTTTGTGAGGAAAGATCTATTCCCACCTTCTCTTTGCCAAACCCGAAGCGCGCGCATGATGAGATGAGGTCTCTCCTCCTCCTCCATTTGCACAAATTGATTAAACCAAAACAAACTAAGCAAACTTAATTCATTTGGTAGATAGAGTCCAGTTACTACATTACAGAATAGCCTACAGTTCAGTTGGATGAAATTCGCGCTTCAAACCAGTCACTTACAGTCGCCAATCAGTGCAGTTGGTGCGTAACGCAGCCAATGGAAGAAGCCCATATGCTGCACATGCTTGTTGTTGACAAGGCTATTTATGGCTGTTGAAGAAACGTTACACTCCCCGAAAAAGTGTCGGGTGACACATCCACAGCATTAACCGGCTACTGCCGTTTTTCTACATTCACCGCCCTGACGGTTATTTTGCACATTAGCCGGCTATTTTGCAAAATAGCCGTTTTTCTACATTAACCGTAACACATCAGCATATATATATATATATATATATATATATATATATATATATATATATATATATATATATATATATATATATATATATATATATATATATAACTCAGATGCCCTCTCCAACACTCAAAGGAAGGTTTAGAGTCTGTCCAGTGTTGTTCTTCTTGAATATGAGGATGGTCTATCAGCTACTATCTCCTCCAGCCGCCCTGTATAGACTTTAACACAGAGGCTGGGCAGAGGAATTGCCCATCATTTGCACTTAAGCAAATGTAATTATCTATGATCTATTATATTTACTTATCTCTTTATTTTTCTGGGGGAGTGCAGCATGCATTGGATTCAAGCTGCATGTCAGCCGTAGTTAAGAAGAGTATATACATGGAAGAAATGAAGACACTTCTTTATTCTCCTTTATCCAACAGTGCCAACAACACAGTTGAATAGATGGCATGTTGAAAAATATAAATTCTTTCACCGACCAAATTTGAACACTATGTATAATAAATTAAGGACCCGCAGGAGGAGAAAGCCTTAATCACATCAAATACAGTAGCATCCATCACATTCCCTTTCTGTATTTGCGTCAGTGTCTTGACTTAGAGAATAATGGCTGCTGTGGCAATCAATAGATTTCACAACCAATGTCATTCTCCGTTCTGCTCGCTCCCACGCACACTTGTTGAAAGGCTGGATTGCGCAAAAAAGCTTTTATTTTTCATTTTTCTGCCTGAACAAGTTTCTTTTTACATCTTTGTACTTCTCTCTATCTCTGCTCCCTTTTGACTCTTCCCTCTGTTTCTGCTTCGCTCTCTATCTTTGACAGCTGTTGTTACTTTGCTGTGTTTGCAGCCTACGCCTTATCTGGGCATGAATTCATTTAGCTCCCATTAGATGCCTCTCCACAGACCCTGCCCAGAGCTCTTTCCAGAGGAGGGAACCCATTTAAACAGCATAATTCATAACACAGAGAGCAGTGGTACAGATGGAGGAGTAATGTGCTTTAATACTGTCAACCGTGAGGAGACAAATAGCCGGTCATTAACAGCCATATCAACGCATGGGGGAAGAAAACGTTGGACTGCGCTGGTATTGTTATCATTAACACAGGCTATGTTATAGTAAGCACTGTGTTTCAAACATCAAAGCAATCCCACGGAAAAACTGCACATTCCATGGGATTTTCTCCTGAAATGTGGGGTCTTATTTTTCACCCCTGCCTATGTATGCAAATTACGCTCAAGTTATAAAGCTTTTATCCAACTTCTGTGGATTCTCTGTCCTTCACGTTTGCGATCAGCATATATTTTAGCAGTCACCTGTCGAGTTTATATGTCCTAAATTCTGCAACAGGGATTTTTGGACTCAACCAGTGTTTGAGAGAGTCTGTGAGTCAGAGGAAAAAAAAGAGAACAAGATTTGAGAGGCAGGGCATCAGGTGAGATTTTTATGCAGAAAATAGTTTATCTGAAGATGTAATGTACTTTATTTAAAGAAATGTGTGCAGGCAGGAAGATGGATGTTGCAAAATAAGAGGACAACTGGTCAAACAATATGAAATATTTCTAAAATGTAACTTGTTTGATAGACTGTAAGTTCACCACAACCTTTGCAGGGGCAGCATGCCTGCAGCCAATGCCAAAGACAGTAAAGTGTAGACAATGAAACTTTATATGGGAATCAGCTTCAGGTAATGAAATACTTGAAGAAGGTACTGTCAGCGGGCTCTGGGATTTATTTTCCTTCACTTTTTCTTGGTAGATGTTGTTAACCTTACACACCACATTGCTTGTTTTACAGAACCACCGCAGGGGTCGCATGGAAAATGCCAGGTATAAAATGAAACCTTGCACAAGTCAGATGAACCAAGAATGACCACATTAAACCAGCTGGTCAGTAGGAGCGGCCATTGTAGACGATGATTTGTCCAAACTTTTGTGTGAAGTCCAAAAACACAGCATGGAGCCTGGTGAGAGGGATTACCTTATGACCAGGATCTCAGAAATATTACAATAATTTAAACTTCTTCACATAAGAAAGGTCAACACCATTGTACCTGGTGATCTTACATATTGGTCACAGATGGTGAGAGCATGGAGGATATGTGAACTTTTTTTTTTTTGCCTGCATACATTTTTTTTTTTAAATAATAATAAATTAATAATAGTAGCCATATTTCCATTCTGGTTTTTGAGCAAAACTTAAGTGATATTTTAAAAATGTTGATAAACTCAATTTTAAAATTATTGTTTCCATTGAATCATGTCATGCAATGAAGACCCAAGAACGATGGGAATAGATAGGAGTGGATTCAAAGCATTGAGATGATGTGTGCACCTGTTGATGAGCAAGGCAATAACTAATTTTGTTGCACTTGCTACATCAAGCCCAAAGGAACCCATCATCAAGCCGATTGATCCATCTATCCATTATTTATATCAGCTTCTTACTTTTTTCAGCCTGTAGATGCAAAAAAAGGTGATTCCATTAGAGTCTTCAGACTATTTTTATTTCAAATTAAAAATTGTGTGAGTATTAAAGCTTTTCTCATGCATATTTTTGTATTTCACAGTTTCAAAAGTATGGAAATGTTCAACATGAAATGTTTGGAGGTTCTTCAGCTGGAATTAAATTCCTGGGAATAGTTTTGAAATGCAAGAGTTACCCAATCCTAGTGGAGTGGAACATTGTAAAGCTCCAGTAGACAAAAGTAATGATCAAAAATAATTCCTGATGTTACTTTTTCTAAAAATGAAAAAAAAAAAAAAAAAGCTGGAAATCTTAGAGTAACCAAATCAAAGCTTGTTAATGTTTTATTCCTTTTTAGGTAAAATAGTGTCTAGTCATCTCAAACTGTACTATAACTGAAGCGTAACATTCTCCTAATTTTTTTATTTTATGCTCTTTTGGCTCATTTACCAGTTCATTCACTCTCTTTGCTCCACTTAATTCATACAGTACATACTTTATCATATAGCGTATATGTGATGCATGCATGGCTGATTTAAGATATTTTACAGATGGACTGAACATTGCGGTATTATAATGATTTAACCGAGCCCATCGTGCATGGCAGGTGTTTTGTATTTGGGTCCCTTAGAATTATTTAAGGTTCATACATTTTCCAATTACGACCTGGCCGGACATGTATCAATACCTGCACAAAAACTGTACGTATATTATTCTAGCCTACAACGACTAAAAAGGAGGAGACAATTGCTCTGTCATGAGTGGGCCGGTAAACTTCTTGATCAGTTACATCTTCATGTATTTCAATTGTGATGTACATTGTAATTGTGACTTTGTCCCGGTCAAATGTGCTCTATAAATAAATGATACTTCAATACATGCCTTTATACAATGTAAGTCACCATTTTATTTAAGTGGACCATGTGCTAGTACATAGAGTATAGTCAAGGTAACGATAAGGAGGTGGCCATCAAGGCTGTGGTCTCTACAGATCACCAGCCCCTCACATTTTCCACCACCGATGTTAATGCTGAGCTGAGCAGGACTAATGCACGTAAGGCTGCTGGTCCTGACGGTATCCCTGCACGCGTACTCCGGGCCTGTGCAGTGCAGCTGACTGAGGTTTGGACTGACATATTTAATCTAGCCCAGGCAGCTATCCCCACATGCTTTAAAATCACCTCCATCGTGCCGGTGCCAAAACACTCCACTGCAACACGCCTTTATGACTGAGCCGGTCCAGTTGCCCCCCCCCCCCATTATCATGAAGTGCTTTGAGAGGCTGGTCCTGGCCCATCTCAAGACCTGCTTACCACCCTCACTGGACCCCTTCCAATTCGCCTACCATCAGAACAGGAGCACAGGGGACGGCATCTTTTCTGCACTTCATTCTGCCTGGTCCCACCTTGACAATAGCAACACCTATATGAGAATGTTGTTCATTGACTTTAGTTCAGCATTCAACACTCTCATCCCGTCCAAACTGGTAACCAAACTCAGCGAAAAGGGTATAAATACTTCTCTTTGTAACTAGATTCTGGACTTCCTAACCAACAGACCTCAGTCTGTTAGGTTAGATAAACACACATCCTCAACCATCACCATCAACACCGGCGTACCACAGGGATGTGTGCTGAGCCCTCTATATTACTCCCTCTCTTCACCCACGACTGCACACCTACACATGGCTCTAACATCATGGTCAAGTTTGCAGATGAAACTACGGTGATTGGTCTCATCAGCAACAACGATGAGACGGCCTACAGGGAGGAGGTCCAGCACCTAACATCGTGGTGCACTGATAACAACCTGGCTCTCAAAATCAAGAAGACCAAAGAGCTTATTGTGAACTTCAGGAAGTGTAAAGCTGGCACACACACACACACACACACACACACACCCATTCTCATCAATGGGACTGAGGTGGATCGTGTCACCAGTTTCAAGTTTCTGGGTGTCCACATGTTTGAGGACCTCTCTTGGACCCTCAACACCTCTAGCCTGATCCAAAAGGCTCACCAGTGTATCTTTTTTCTGGGGAGACTAAAGAAGGTCCATCAGTGTCCTCAGATCCTGGTGAACTTCTACTGCTGCACCATTGGGAGCATCCTCACCAACTGTGTTACAGTTTGGTATGGCATATGCTCTGCCCACGACCGTAAAGCACTGCAAAGGGTGGTGAAAACTGCCCCATGCATCACCGGTTCTTCATTCCCCTTCATCGAGGTTATCCAGGGCAAGCAATGCTTGCGTAAAGCACGCAGCATCATCAAAGACTGTTCTCACCCCAACCACAGACTGTTCACCCCACTCCCCTCAGGGAGGCGTTACAGGTCTCTCCGCACCCGAACCAGCAGGTTCAGAGTAAGCTTCTTTCCTGCGGCTATCACCCTACTCAACTCTACCTCTGCATCCCGGTGACATCGATAGCTGCAAATACTGTACATATCTGCCTATATGGTTCACACTAAATATTCATATTATCCAGTTTTCATATCTATATTGTTCTTATCATCACTATAATGGTACTACCATTACATTGCACATATCAGTACATGTTATTCATATATTATTCATATTGCATAACCATATTTATAGAGGCAATTGCTAATACACTACACATATTTATATTTTCATTTAATTTATACTACTCTAAACCACCTTCTGCAAAACAACTATACACTACTGTCTACACTGCACTATTTAATAATAATATTAATGTCATAATTATCCGAGGACTGCAAATCTAGGAATTTTGGGGGGAGTAAAAACTACTTGACAAATTTGGAACTTCGACTGTTTTGGACCACCGGCTGGAGCAGACCATCTGCTCATTTGGGCATTACGGACATGAAATAAGTCACGCGACAAACTCAGACTCAAAGATTTAGATCAGACGATAGGAGATTATTTATTTTTCAACAAAGTACATTAGAAAATATGTTATTAACACAACTAAAATATGTAAATCACTTTTAATTACAATGTTTAATGTTAAAACAGACATTTAAACTTTCCCTTTCTTGCCTTTGTCCTTCTTCTCCGGATTGCTCTTTTGTCTTTGAGCTAAGTCATCACATTACTCCGTCACATCTGACTCTGCTCAGCTCGTGTGATGTGTCTTCGTATCATCTCTCCCTAACAGGTCCACTCATACATATTAATCAAAAAGCAAAACAACGAAGCTCCTCTGTTCTCCATTTTTGCAGAAAGGAAGCCATTAGCCTGTTGATGACCAGCATACTGTAACAGTAAATCAAACGGTTATACAAACTGATGAAATAAATGTATGTAAAACTCAATGTTCAAACATCAGAAGATAAGAGAGAGTCCTCCAATATAATTGTTGCTTTGTGTGCCTGTGTGAGTATTTGTGATGTGTTTGTCATGTTTCCTTCCTACAGGGAGTAGAAGAATGAAATCGTTCTCCATGGAGATTTGTCCTTCGTTACTGCTGTCATCGCTTCAAACTGCCGGGTCATTACCGCTCCACAAGCAGCTTGCCTTAATGTCTTCTGACTTAACGCTAATGACTAATTCTGCATCTGTCCCTGCGGGAAGGGATGGAGGAAGAAAACATTGCGAAATGACATGCTAACTCTTATTTGTAACAATTAAGGCTGGAATTCACATTACAATTGATTTCTTAAAGTTTATTTTAATACAATGTTTTGGTTTCCATGTGCCTCTATAACACTGAACACTGAATTATATCACATTAGAGGAGAGGAGACAAGTGGTGGGCGCAGGAATGGAAAGGGGGCAAGAAATGAAAGCAACAGAGAATAGAAGAATAAGATTTCCCAACTGTCAGCTGGAGTCTGTTACCACTTCAAGATTAAGCATTTAACAAGACCATCTAGAGGAAAGTAAAGTAAATGATAGATGAAAAAAGATGTGAGAGTGAGAGGAAAGGAGATGAGCTTTTTCCATTTTCCTTTTCCTTCCTCTCTCTTCTACCCACCCACACCCCCAGATTCATATTTACTGTATCTCATGATTCCTTCCTCTCCCACCCCCTTTTTTCCAGCGCTGCACTGTGTTGGATAGCGCATGCATATTTAACATAGCTCCATCTTCAAAGCTGTGAACTTATTCATTAGCATTTAGAGTGCTAATGAAAGCATGCTAGCACCGTTGCTATTTCCCAGCATCGACTCTCAACTCCCCTGATCCAACTCCACGCCACCCCCTGCGCTTTGCACTAACTGCATCCCCCAACCCCACCTCTCCTCCCCGACACACACCTACACACCTTTTTAAGCCTGCCTCTTCTCCATTCAAGGTATTCAGCACAGAATTTAGACAGACACGAGCTTAAATATAGCTATTTTCTCCTCTCTACGTCTGCCACCGTCACCACCTCCACTTAGTGTTGCTCTGTTCCTATTTCCTTTCTTCCTCTGTCCTCGTTTCGGCCTGACTGGGGAGTGAGAAGGAGATGCGTGGAGCTCCCAGGGCTAGGCAAGGTGCAGTGTTCATTCTCTCACATCTCCTCATTCCCTCAATTTGTTATTCATCTCTCTTTTAGCCTCTTGCTGTACCCCTCGAAGAAAGATGCTCGGATAATTGGACAGGAATCAGTGTTCTCTTCACCCTTTCACTCCCCCTCAGTGAACAAAGTGAAAAGTGTGCTCCTTTCCTCACAGCGGGCAGACGCCAGACACATGAAGAGTCCATGCGGTGGCAATTCCAGAGTCCGTTGGGGCCCACAGCACAGATTCACGGGGGGGGGGAACCTCTAACCAGCATTCATCAATTATTTATACATGCACATATTTTATATGTGCATAAATATGACATTAAAATAAAATGAGGATTTATATGGCAATACAAGCAACATTTTTTAAATATCATAAGATAAATAACAGAGCATAAACTTGTAATTTAAAAATGTGACGATAGCGTTGAACATTGTAAATCAGAACTGTAATAAATAAATGACCTTAGATAACAGAAAAAGAAAGAGCCAGTGTGCACAGTGCTGTAATGAACTTTCCAGGCGTCAGTTTTTATTCTGTGTTGTCGGCAAGCATCAAGAATTAGTGGAGTCAGGTGTGGAAACATCTAAAACATGCAGGATACCGGCCCTCGAGAACCAAAATTACCCACTCTTATCCCCTTCCTTAAAAGCAAAGCTCAAGCACTGCTTTTGGAGACAAACGCTCTCAGAAACTCGGGCTCACGGACATCTTTAAATAAGGAGGAGACCCTCAGGATGGTGAACGTGCATGGTCACCTGAATGTGTGCGGGAAAGTTTTACAGAGACTCTAAGTGAAGTGATACTGATCCATCTCACTCATGAACAGATATTGATGTACAGAGTCCACACTTCTCTCACTTCATCATTGGCCCATATTTGGCACTCAGACACTCGGGGAAGTGACCTCAGAATGGAGTTGCCGACTTAAAACATATGGGTTATAAAAACACAGGGGACATCTTCATTCAGAAGGAAATTGATTTCTCGGTGGCTAGGGTGTTCTGTGACCTTCACCAGCATTCACGGGCTGTTTTCTTGTGACTTCACGAGAACGGAGCCACGATTTTGTTCCTGTTTGTTTCAAACAGATCTAAACGCTGCAGCGGCCCACCCGGCAGTTCACAGAACCATTACAGTACATCAATATTCTGGACTCATCCCCTCATGCAACATCTTAATGGCTTTTCGTGCGGTTTAATAAAGGGTACATCTGTGACTAGCCAGATATTCAACGACTCACTTCATTTACTGATAAACTAAGCATATAAATTTGTCCGTATTAACACTAAAATAAACATAATAAAAATGTCCATCCTTTAGAGTTTGTGGAAAGTGATTCGATATTTCATACCTGTAAATGAGGAATAAAAACGTTAACACTAACTGCTTGTCTGTCCAGCACATGTTTGAAAAGATGTTTGCGCATTCCTACACAAAGAACAGGTTTTCACAAATTAAATACTCTTTCAACAGCATTTCTTTATCATTAATGTCACAGATTGGACACAAACCTTATTATTCTCTAACCATTCTTGAGCTCTTACCATTGTTGTCTTGGTTCAGGACCCAATTGTTCCATCAGTTTTGGTAAACTATCCAGGCTTATCCAGAAAACAGGCCCAAACCATGATACTTCCACGACCAAGTCTCAAAGATGAAATAAGGGTTTCATGATGGAAAGAGTGTTTCCAAGCAATTATTTCTACTTCAAAGTTAGTACTTTTGCTATGTCTCATCTATTCACAAAACAGCCTCCTGTAAAAACGGTAGCTTTTTCTTGGAGCTCTATAAACCAAACATCAAGGGGTGACCATACCCTAAAGGTGGCCTCATAAACATAAACGCTAACAAATTTGAGGTTCTTCATTTCGAGGAAGCTACTTTAAGTATCTGTATAATTGCAAAAACTGTGACAAACTTTGCTCTGTTGGTTGACTGCTCCTCGGGAGGTAACAGTGCTTTTCAAGTTGCTCAGTCTTATAGGGCTTTTAAATGGCTAATATAAGCAAAATAGTCTGCAGCAGGAAAAAGCAGATAGCCAATTAAAAAAAAATTGATGTTCTCCCTTCCCTCCTCTAATACCAATGAAAATGAACTTTGCTTTGACTTTTGCAGCAGATTTCAGTGCTTGTAATGGTGATGTGGATACTTCAAGTGACCCAGGCCAAATTCTCAATTCAGTCAGTGAAGGAGGAGTTTGTGTTTAATTCGCCTGTTGATGCTTTTCAGGGAATAAAAAAGGGAAGACAATAATTGCATATGACAAAAGCCAGAATTTGCCCTAACCCTGATCATACCTCCACTGAATGCACAAAACAACACAAAGAAAGCTGCAGCGTAGAGTTAGACTGCGTCCCAATTGAACCCCTCGCCCTCGTTTTCTTCACTAACCCTAACTTTTGCGCGTTCCCGTGAGGTTAGTGGTGTCCCAATTCCTCTTTTCATCTAGGGGGAGGGGGCATAACGAGGGCTAGGGGCTGAGAATAGTCCCTACGGATCGAGGGATTTCAGATGCTGACTTCATGAGCGAGGGGCTATGAAAATTTTCCAGAATGCTTTTCGTCGTCATTTGCGGACTGAATAAAAAAAAAAACATGGCGGACATTTCTTATTTTTTTGTGAATAAAATCAATATTTTGAGTTAGTTTCTGCATAAAAATGCGTTTTGATTACATTTCTAGTTGCAAACCAATATTTTACTTTAATAATATTCACTCAGTGAATGTACATAATCCCTTTTTTGTCCGTTGTTCGCTAAGATCGCGCCGGAGTAAAGGCTGTTAGGTTACGCCGTAGGCTACGTAAGCTACGCCGTAGGCTCTGCATCGATTTGACTCGCCGACTGAAGGCAAACAGGCAGACTAGACTCAGAGAAATACAGAGAAATAATCCTGTGACTCGTCAGATTTGTTTTGGATGTTTCTGATATAATAGTCTTCAGAAACCACAAAGTAATCCAGCTGTTATCTGGGTAATTTACACACTTTCAGATAAAGTTGCCGAAGATCACGCCAGAATAAAGGGATTTATGGTTCTGCGTTACACCTACGCAGAGCCTACGGCGTAGGTTACGTAACCATCGCCGTAAGCTCTGTGTCGATGTACAAGGCGACGCGCGCCGTACGCCGTACCCTACGCCGTACCCTACGCCGTACCCTACGCCGTACCCTACGCCGTACCCTACGCCGTACCCTACGCCGTACCCTACGCCGTAGGCTCTGCGTCGATTTAACGCGGACCCAAGCTCCGGAGCCGGCAGACAGAAATCTCGAAATTTCGGAGCAAATTTCTCAACAGGCGTTATTTGGATAAACTGAGCCCCGGTTGGGGATCTTAAAGGTTACCTTTATACCTGAAATTAAAACTTAATAAAGTGCCATAACAGCGCTACAGCTGAAATTAAAACAGCTTTTGGCTCTCTGCTTCCTGATCAGGGTAGGGATGAAAACGAGGGGGAGTAGGAGAAATGGGACAGGCACCTGGGCCAATTGCCCTAGATTTCAAGTGCCCTAAAATCTCCCCCTTCTTTTTTAGGGGTTAGGGAAGAAAAGAAGAGCGAGTGGAGAAAAGAAGGGCGAGTGAAGTTGAATTGGGATTGGGCCTTGGTGTCTAAGATCAGGGACTTTGTGGAGCCCGTCGGTCCAGATTTCACTTAGTGATGAAGAAAGACACTGGCGTGTCATTTTCTCAAAATGAGGATTCCTGAAGTCCAATTAGGGATCACAACTTTCATGCGTTCACATAGATTGAATTGGGCACGCAGGATCGGTGGAGTTCACAGGAAGGATGGGTAGCGGTTGCTTGTGCAACCCAAATTTGGTAATGAAGCTCCTAAACTATGCAGACAAGGTACATTACAATACTATACTGTATTGTTGTCCGAGGGAAACATACTGTACTACAATGCATGGGTTATGTATTTTCCTGTTGCCTTTATTTAGCCTTTACTGTAGAAAAACGATGCTTCTTCTACGCAGCATCAGAGCATCAGAATTGGAGTCGTTTTTTATAGGAGCTGAAGGGAGATATTCATGAGAACGTTGGGACAAGTGTAACAGCCCTCATTGAACACCGAACTGCAGTAAAAAGAAAGAAAACTGTTATGAAGAAGAAAGTTTAATGCTTATGTGAATTGGATAGCTTAGCCACTTAGGCTGTCTGATTGGAAACCAGGGTGTTTCATGTCGTTAATCTGGGCCCTTTTCCACTTTCACGTCTTGACGACCATCATTAGAAGCACTGGCACTCCCCACCATGCTTTATTTGATTATATTCAACTTGGGTGGGCCCTGTAGTTTAACCATTTATTGTTTTTTAACAGATAAACACTCACTTTTATGTTGTCATGTGGTTTCCCATCTCACAACAGCAGTGAGGCTCATCCATGGTTGTAGTAAAAGTTTACATTTTTCTCAAGTTAACATCTATGCTGTTAAAGTAGCAGAATGAATCCCTTACTGGTATATAACACACTTTTAAACATGTAGAAGAGTGATATTGGCAGTTGCGTCCATCCACTACTGCTAACTTGTGCACATCTGCTGCATGCTTCCCACGCTGAGACCTGTGCTAATATGACACGTTAGAAAACTGTCAAGTGTTGCTGCTGTTTAACCACAACCCATTAAGACTCATGTTTTCACGTAATTTGACTTGTAGCCATGTTTCTGGAATGAAGACGTGTTTGCATTGCTTACATGAGATTTTCATTGTAAAGGAGGTCGTTAAGGGTGAAAGAGTTTAAACTTCTATGTTTTATTGTGAGGTATTAAGTGCTTTTTTTCTCTTTGAGAATTTGTACTTGCCTCTTTTCTCTTGTATTAACTCCACTAATTTTCCTTTGGTATCTTGTCTTGTCAGCTGACCTTTCCACATCTGTTTCTTTTCTCCCACTTAGTACTTTCTCTGCCAGAATCGGCCCAGTCAGACCCCATCATGCAGAGGTTGTCATCATTAGAGCTGCAGCACCCCATGCAGCTGGAGCAGCACAGGTTCGCACTGATGAGCACAAATGCACGAATGTCCAAATTGATAGGGCCCGCACTGATTTCCCAGGGCGAATATATGATGTCTGATTGCTTTCATGGGAAGGAGCTGTCAGCTCCACTGCCTGCGATGTGTACTGAAACATATGAGCCATGATATTGAGGCCTGTGTGTTTGTCTAAAACGACATGGAGAAATAAAGCAGCAAACTGATTTCTCAAAAGAGCCTCAAAGGTTTCCTGCAGGGTTCATTAGATTCTGAATTATTTCCCGTAGTTTTTTTCTTTTCTTTTCTGGCTTTCAGTTTGTTTTAAAGATCATTTTTGAGACTTAATATCGGAATTCTATAGTTTTAGTTTAAGGCAGGTGATATGCGGCAAACAGAGACCACTGAGTAACACATAGTATAAACAATTTCTGCACTGCGGCTCCGTTCTCGCTCTCTCCATCTCTCTGGTAAAGTGGCTGAGGCTACAATTATGCTATAGGTCAATTTAGTCTGAAACGTTTCTCATGAAGCTCACAATTAAACACTTGCCGGTAAGATTGGCAGCGCGAGGTGCCGTTAATTATTCACTTTCCTTTGACCCTCCCTAAAAGTGTGTCTGATCTCATTTCAGCTGACCCTATTAGCTGCACACAGCACTAATTTGTTTTGATTGATCCTCAAGGCCTGTTAGCAAAGCCAGAACAGTGACGCAGAGACGGGGGCTTTGATATTCAAAGTGATTAGTGAGACATCCAGGCCTCAGATCAATTAAGCACATTAAGGGGGAAAAAATATCCCCGCTGTTATTAGATGGTTTGGAATAAACTGCTGTAAAGATGCTAGTGGAGGAATTAAAAGGCTTTTTGTACATGGCTATGGCTTTATTGATGTTAAAGGTGCTATAAATCTAAATTACACATTCCAACATTTAAATATTGAAATATGAAGAAAATTAATATCAGCATCATATATTACAAATAATGTTTTAATGCCATGTTAATCACATACAGTAGATTTGCTGTGTTAATGAGGGAGTTACTGGAAATACTGTACTGACAAATTAAAAGCCTTGTAATATCTGTTTGTCTCACTGGAGGTGATGTAAAAGCTCCTAGGGTTCAGTTTATCTCTGTATATTGAAAATGACGAAAAGGAGGTTAGGCTAACATGCAAATATAATCTACCTGCATGTCAGTTAGGTTGATAGCACCTCCCCGGATAGACGGTATAAAAATCAGGTCCTGTTAAGGTCGAACCTCAGGCCAAATAGATTGCCTCATCACCAGTCTGGAGGTGAAAACAATAGTTATAAAAATAGTTCATTAATGAGGGTAAATACTGTCCCTTTTTCCCCCATTGGGCTTTTTGCAAATACATCAACCAAATATGATGCAGAACTGGAAACATTTCCTCTTGACTGGTAACCATTGAACCATTGTTTTGCAAATGAAATGTCGTCCCGTAAGACGTTTTATGCAACGCTTCTCTTTAGGAAGATCCTGACTTCCAAGACGATATCTTTTATATTGGACATATTGATATAGTGACTACCATTTCACCTGTTGCTAAAAACAGTTGACGGATAACGGAAGCAGATTATAATTCAAATGGTCTGGTCATTTGATGTAACATCCAGTGATGCCGAAGATGTGCAAAGTCCAATAAAGCATTTCTATTACACTTTTGCACTAAACGTGATTATTAACGTGTCTGCAAAACCACCTCATGAAAGTGTAATTTTTTTTTTGTGATATTTGTACAGTTTTTATTAGGGATGTCACGAGTCGATCACGTGATTGGATGCATCCCGATCAGGGATCTGCTATATATTCTATCCTCATTATTTTGATCAGCGCATCAAACAGATCATGGAAAAATGCTAAACAACTGTTGTATCAACAAGCAACGGGTCTACAACGCTGCTGATAAGAAGAAAGCTATAGGTGAGGTGGGGGTGCGCAGTGTGGGCGTAAAGTGAGTTCAATAGTTATTTGTTGTGGTGATCTGCGCATGCGCACAGCAGTGGTACAGTGGAGGTAAATACTGTAAAAGTTAAGTTCCAGCTGAGACTGAAAACTGAACGAAGCGTCTGTGTATCTTCCTCAGCTGAGAAGTCAGAAACCGCCCCAGGCGGGGCCGAGCATTCTTACCGACTTTGCGTGCACGAGCGTGATGGAGACCCTGCTACCACGGGGTAGATGTAAGATAGTCTTTCAAACACAAAAGTTTTATTCTTTAAGCCAGAAAAAGACAGTAAGAAATAAGAGTACAGCCTAAAAAACACATTACTGGCCTTACTTTATGACACTGTTGAACTTTTATTTGTTTACATGCCTGCTGGGTATTTTAAGTTGAGCTGCTGTTTTTATTTAATTCAAATTTATGTTTAAATTTGCACTTTTTCTAGTAGTTAATAGTTGCACTATTATTAATTGATTGTTCCAACTACCTCAAAGAGAACTGCACTGTTTAAGTGCAAAATGATAAAATAAAGTGAATAAAATAAAAATAGGGGACAACCTGGAACTGTTTATGGTACATTTGTTCATTATTTTAATGTGTTATGAAAGTTTTGGATCCGTACTTGGTATCGGCAGATACTCAAAATCAACTGACTTGGAATCAGATCGGGCTCAAAAACACCTGATCGTGACATCCCTAGTTTTTATGAATTTTAGACGTGTCCACTACAGGCTTTTCTTTGCAATATTTAGGTTTTGCACAATTCTAGCAGTAATAGAAACTCACTAACTGTCAACAATGGCCAGTGTTTAAAAAAACAGGGAAATTTTTTTAGGTTACTCTCTTTACAAATGAGTGAAAAGCTGGTTCACTTGGTTTCTGCTGCTTCATTTGCTCTCCTTTCCTTAAGCGTCAGGTCATAATGACCGGAGCTGAGCAAACTGCTGTGAACACGTTGGCAGGTTACAGATACTTGAACACGGCTTCGCTACCTCAATGTGTGATTACTGCCATGGCTTTGACAACAAACCATAACTTTCCCACCAGTTCATCCGGGCTCACAGTAGGTGTATTTAGGAAGAGACCAGGGAAACCCGAATCATTACGAAAACACACACACAAGAAAAACAGCGTATAAATTTTGATGACTGATTAATCATTTATTTCCGTGTCACACATCGTTAGGCACTCACTGCAAAGATTTTCCTTCTTGTCACCCGTCGCGTGTTTGCACAGGAAGACAATTGATGGAAAAAGCCCTCTGAGGCCGGCGATATTCTGAAACTACGTCCTCGCTGAGTTCATAGGTATTCACAATATTTCCATTTCCCCAGAGGGGATTAATCACGATGCAGGCCATTATAATTTATTCCTTGAAATTTGTCATGTCTGTGTGCAGCGATGCTCGATGTTCTGGAACCACACGAGTATCGACTCCATCAATCAGTATTACCACGGTAACGTTGTGAGAGTGCGGCTTCCCCTGCGGCCAGTGGAGGGGAAAGGCAATTATGCAGGTACCATTTGAGAGCGAGGGAGCTAGACGCAGAGCTACCAAGAAAGACGGAGGGAGAGAGTACTGAATGGCAATAAAAGGACAGACAAGGGAGCATGTTTATTCCCCACACCACTTAATGTTTTTTTCTCCTTGCACTGTATGCCTGTTTGATAATTGGCATTATCTGATTGTGTTCATAAACAGCCTCTCTGGGTATATGAGGCTGAATGTTACAAATATAAAGTGTGACCATCTGCAATAACTCCCTATAATTTGATAACTGAATATTGCCGTGAGCTAGAAAGAGCCTTAAAGGACCATACTGTGTTTGCATGTATCAGACAGTCTGGCTGAAATTTTCTCAGCTTTCCCCTGAGTTAATGTTACTGTATATCACAAACAAGGAGGAAAGCTCGGGTTTTCACTTCCGTTTCAATTAAAAAAAGTCTTGATATTTAAAAGAATCATCAGGAAATTGGACGTATGCGAAATGATTAGATGATGCAGTTAAGTGAAAAAAGTTTGGAGAAGAGTTCCTCAAATGCCACAGAGCAAAACTTTGTTATCAGCGGTGTATTCAAAAGGTCCAGTCCTCCCACACTCCTGAGAAAGCCTGCTTTCTCATTAGCCATACCCACTAAATCAATTATAAGGCCAACACACTAACCTCCTCATCAATAACTCATCCCTATTAAGGTGGAGAGCAGGAATCAGACATGCCCTACGTCTTGGCTGGCCTTTTTCTTCTTATTGACTCCATGCTGATGCTTGGCATTTGTTGGTAGTTGGTCTCTTCCACGTTGCCTGTCCGTCAGTCAGCAAGCACTGTCACGAAATCTGCAAATAAAGCAAATAACGAGCCAAAACCAGCCGAATGCATTATATTGTAGCCGTGTCGTAGTCCAGGCTGATGTCAGTTTCAGCCTTTTCTTGCCAATCATTCACGACTCCAGCCTCCCCTCTAATTAACACGCTTCATAAGTGAGGCAGTGTTCATTTATTCAGCCTGCTCTGTCTTCATCCCATCACTCAAAGACAGTTCTAGGAGCCGCAGCTCATCGCCAGAGCCAAGTTCCTAATAAGGAAAATGTACGCCTCTTAGTTTATTCCCATGTTCATAGAAAAGATCACAACAACAACAAATGAACGCTTTAGCAGGCGCTGGACCGCTGAGGCCGTTACAGTATATATTACCTGGCGTTGCTAATTATAGAATGACACAGTTTCTACAAAGATGGGATTTA
Source organism: Cololabis saira (assembly GCF_033807715.1). Lineage (NCBI taxonomy): Eukaryota > Metazoa > Chordata > Actinopteri > Beloniformes > Belonidae > Cololabis > Cololabis saira. Next base: position 37,562,540 of record NC_084593.1, on the reverse strand, counting down.
CAGATTAAGGTTCTTTGGCAGCTTAGTGACTGCAAGGTGTTTTATTTATTTATTATTTTTCCTTCCAGACTGTGGAAATGGAGAGTAGAGGAAACAGAAGAAATCATGTAACAAGATTTCCTGCAGCTTGTGGTTTGAAATCAGATGCTGACCGTGCCAAAGGATAAGCTCTCTGGGAAAATACCGCCAGCAACAGAGAAATGGATGTTGGAAAGGAGAAAATGTATTTTTTTTTTTTAAATACTGGAATATCAGACAATGTAAGACATTAGATCATATGGATTTATCAACCACATGACTGAAATTGATTTTTTTTTTAATATTACGTTTTTACCTACTTTTTGTACATTATTTATAGTTTTTATGTTTTTACTGCAATTTTTCTTATTAGTATTTTGGTACTTTCTCTCTTGCTGCTGTTTCCAAAAATGTCTCCACTGAGACGAAAAAAGAGTTCTTATTCTTTTAACACTGATTCTTTGTAGGCCAAAACAGAACCAGTAAATCTCAATTAAACAAGAATAATGCCAAAAGTTACAACATACCTACTGCACTAAAACATCCTGTCACAAACAAGTCTTTGTCTGTCCTCCTTTTGAGCATTCGCTTCTGCAGCTGCTGGCAATTTTATTCTGTTCTCTCCGGTTCTGAGGTCAGGAAATGAATGGAAATAATGAAATAATGTTTTATAACTCTTGAAGGAGTCAAGCAGGGATTTCAGGCAGAGCAAAAGTTTGAAATTTACACAATAATAACATATAACAATCAATCAAAACATTATGATCCATTTTAATACTGCATTGGTTTGGGATCTATACAGGTTTTGATTGCATCCCACAGATGCCATCAGGTTCCAGTCAGATTGTCTTTAAAGAGTGAATGATCACTTGGCTATGTTGTGATTCTTCAAGGACCTCCTAGCTTGTCGAGGGTCGACGGCTGACCTGCTGGAGGAAGGAGGATTGTTTGAGAATGATGTTTCCATGTTGGGGAGGTTATGATTCAAAATCCTCATAATTTTACATGGAGCAGCATTTTCCTGAAACTGCAATATTTTGATGCGGTTTGAGGCCGATCGGTGAACCCCTGCTGCTCTTTACACCTGAGAGGCTCGGCCTCTCTGTATAGTCATTTTGCCAAGTCGAATAGTCTTCCAATTATTTTTAATTTGTGCCAATTACTTTTCAAGCCTTTTGGTTCCGAGTTGCAACGTACTTTTAGATGCTGCCAAATAACTCAAAATGAGCTAATTGATTTATTCATTTATTCAATTGATTTATTCATTTATTGCTACCAAAAAGAGAAAAAAAAATCATTTTAATTTGAAGGGTTGTGTTTAACCTTTACAAAACAGGAGGTTTTACACGTGTTAACAGGCTGTTAACGCGGGGAACAGGATTATATGTGGAAATCAAACAATATCACAGGCTCGGAATTCGACTGTGAATCTCGTCTTCCCGTTCATGCGAACCACCTGACTGTAATGTTAAGGCTTATCCACACAAATGACTTGTATACTATACATTTTATTTTGTCATTTTCATCCCTGACAAACAGGGGGGTCCTGTTTGTCAGGGATGAAAATTACAAAATATGAAAAATTGTGAATGACAGTTATGGGCAGCAATCCCCCACCTCCACCTCAGCAGGTTCAAGAATCAAATATATGAAAACGGCACATCTAATGGCATTAAACATAAGCCGCAAGAATGTCAGGAAGTGTGGTCCCACAAAGGGGAGTTTTATTCACCAAGTGGTGCCCACTACACCAAGTTTTTACATCAACAAGCTTCTGTAGCTGAGAACACCATGAGTGGAGGCTGCTGGATGTTTAACCACTCTCTCAGTCCAAAAACATGTCTTCAGATTTTCTGGCTGATTCTTAATTGTCCATAGATGTGAGTCTGTGTGTGGTTGACCGCTGTGCAGTGGGGATTGTCCACAATTCCATCCAGTTGTTGACAGACCACAAAGTGGAGACTACAGATGACAGACTCATTTTCCATGACATAAGCTCAGATAAGCTGAAACCTACAGTGCTGATGGTGTTAATGAAATTATTAATATGTCCAATAAAAAAACATATTTTAACAAGCAAAATAAATACATTAAAGCATTTGACAATTTTGGGGGATTAGTTTAAAAAAAAACAAAAAACATTTTAATGATATACAATTTTGATTATTCCAAAAAGCATATTTAAGCCCACAATGACCTGAAGTGTGACATTTATGAGTGCGATTGACACTTCTTAAAGTCCTTCATCACATCGTATTAGGCTTTGGCATTTATATGACCCTAGAAGAACGACTTCCACTCTGATGTGTCTTCAGATGTGGCAAAAAGGGTTTGCTGTTTGGGGTTGGCTGGATGGGGTTAGTTAGCGTACACAGCTTCCTTTTGAGCATTGGAAAAAGGCAGCTGTATCTGAGAGTTTCATTATAATTTAGGATTATCTTTGAGTTATGAAAGTAAACGTTGAACGGGAAAATTAATGAAAGTTGTAATTTGGAGCGTTATTTCCTTGTTCAATAAATTTTAGTCTGTTTTATCAAAATATTGTGCACCTGCCAATTTATGATTTAATATTATTATTACTTTGGTACTATCTGATGTTTGTGGTGTTTGGACAGCAAATGGGCATTATTTGTCTACGCGAATCAGATCTTCTGCTGTTCAAAGTCGGTCCGATAGTTTTGATAGTTTTAACTAAAGCTATAGAAAAATTGATTATTTCTCTGATTGCTTTTCTTTTCAAGTGCTAAATAAGAGCGACCATCTAGCTATTGTTACCACTGCCACTCAGATCTTTTTGCATTCATCATGATTAAAAAAAAAATGGGATCCATGACACACGGGGAATTGCAAGCCCACAGAAACACCGAAGTAAACACTGCCAAACTGGGTGGAAAACATGCATAAATCAGATGTCTTCCTGCATTCAGAGCAAAAAATGCAAAAAAAGGGAGGAAGAGAAAAAAGGGAATAATGAAAGACTGTCCAGCCATTTAAGTGTGAGGTAACCCTTCATCATTTTGAACAAAAGGGAAGAAAATGGACCATTCTGCCTGTGTAGGACATCCATCACTCATAAATTAGATAACCTTTTACGTCCTGTTTTTCTATTTCTCAAACGCGCCAGCAGTAGTCGGTCGGAGTTGAAATGTTTCTGCTCAATTGGAAACACTGGAAATCTAATTCAGCATAAGCTTCTAATCTTCTAAATGTCATTTTCAGGGGGAAAATGCATTACTGCCTGCTTTTGTTATGGAATCAATGAGCGGGCAAAGTGATTTTAATTTAAGAAAGTGCTCTTACTTGCTGTGATAGATGTACTCTTACCTAAGCCTAATTGTGTCAAAGGCATGATTTACCACCTATAACACAATGTATCACAGCATGGAGGAGGTTGCAATCAATCTCATGTGAATATCTCCCGTGAATGTGTTGGTTAATTTTGTAGTATACAAAGCATGGCGCCGTGGACCTCTTTCCCAGGAAATAATTGGCTGTAGCTGTCTGTAAATACAAGGTTTAAATCATAACCCGTCTTATCAGCCGCCTGCCAGTCCTGCAGTGTATGAGTGGGCAGGGGAGCACACAAAGCAGGAAGTCTTCTTTTGCATCCACAGTTCTAAAAAATGTCATTAAACCAAGCCAGTTTAGAGGATAAACCCGAGCAGTGTTAAGCCCATTTTCCACAAGGTGATTTCTTTCTTCTTAAACTTTTAAACTATAAAATGTTGCTTTACAATTTAAACATCTATGTGCCGACCCCAGCAGCTCAACACCCTTTTCCTTGGTCGTAGATAAAAGCCGGTGCTATCCATTTGATGTTTTTTATGTCAAATATTATATCACCAAACAAGCAAACTCCTTTTACTCAAGACTTCTGGTCAATTAGCCATCTTAAACTGAAATATTAGAAAAAAAGCAAATTGGTTCTTTCATCTCAGCTAGTCTATCTGCTTTGCATATGATAATTATTTATTAAATAATTTAATAGCTATATCTAAATTTAGTTATTGCACAATAGCACTATGTCACGTTGAGTGTTACCACACTTACCGCTGAAAATGTTTACTATTGGCTGTTCACATAATTAAAGTGAAAATCTGCTGAATGGATATCATTTTAAAGTTAAAGTAAACTTTGAATTATCCGTTGGTTCAATGACTCTTTCTTTCAAAGGTTTCTTTATAAAACAATTTTAGCTCATGTACTCCCTGACTTAGAATAAATATAATTAAATACATTTAACACTAACATAACTTACATATTAAGACTAATTTAAGGTTAGGATTTATATTATAGTTACAAAACATGAAACGTGTATCTTTGTGAGTGAAGCAGGGGTCATTGTTGTGGATCTTTTAAACACCTCTAGGTCTACTATAAGATGGTAAAGAGTGTGAATTTTATCCGGGACCAAAACAATTATCAAAGCAGATTTGACTGAGAACAGAAGATTTGTTTTTTTTTTGTGGAAATCACAGTTAATGTTAGCACTTGGGATAATAGATATAGATTAAAAGCTTCTGATAATAGTGAAACATGTATTCTACTTAATGGTAATGTGGATTGGGTCCCTACAGACACAGTGATGTAATTTTAAGTGTACAGAAGGTATACAAATTTGTACAAGCATCTCAATCAGGTTGCTGCAACCTTGTGTACATGTAATTTTGAGCAAACTATACTGTCCTGTTGACCTGTGCTTCGAACATGCTTTTTTACTCATAAATGTAGGTATTGATGTGTCCGTAGAGGCAGAGACATGCTGTCTTCTTTTGTGTCTGTTCACAGTTTCTCCAAGCTTATTTGGTCCCTGTTTGCAATCCTTAACAATACCACCTTAAAAGACAAAATTGTCAGTATAAAGGTATTTCTGAAGATATTGAACTTAATTGAACTTCCTGAACATAACAGCCCATTGCTGTTCCTGGGATTTCAGTGAAACACCGTCCGTGACCTTAAGGGTCAGCAATTTAAGGTTTAGTTTCCTGAACTGACAGCGGTTACTTTTCTTTTTACTTTTTAAAAGGCGCTTTGACTTGATTTAACTTGAATAGTTTAACAGCATAAAAATGAAGTGTGGAAATGAACCCTGTTGTGACTGTTTCCTCTGATTTTGCACCTTCTGTTTTGTCTTTTCTGTCATCTGTAAAATTAAGAAAACCAAATAACACCTTAAAAGCAAATTAGAAAAAGAGTTTTAAGCAGACTGTAATTTTCTAATCTATTTTGTAGGTTACATCTCACCTGCCTCATTTCTATATGCACTTTATCACGAAGTTCACGAAGTTATTGCCATTCGGATTGCTTATTGAACGTACATCTGCTATTAAAAAGCTTATTTGTTTGAAAAAAATAGTGACAGTAGATAAGAAGAATAGCTTATACAGTAGGTACTATTTTTCAGATGTGAATGGGAATCCTTCACGTGTATGAAACAAGCCTCTTCAGGGACAGGAGCTGCGTGCGCGCTCTCTGGCTGCACACTGCAAAGAATAACCACCCTGCAGGTCATTAGATAGGTAATGAGTGAGGGGGGAAATTTCATTTTTTATCTATTTTTTTTTTTTTTTTAAGACAAATCTTCCAGCAAGGTAAGATATACTCTTGTCTTCTGTGGGAAACAGTCTTTTTAAGAGGAAAGCTGGTATTTGGTGCGACATCTACATGTTGCAGGGACACTTGTTTCGATGTATTTCTTTAAAGAGATTCTATTTGTATCAAGAACCTCCTGAAGTAATTTTACCTGCTTAAATTGGTTTTGGCACGTTTTCCTATTGGATTTGGGAATCAACAGTTCCCCACCACTACGGGGATATTTTTTGCAGCGCGCGTAAAGGTTGATTTATGGTTCCGCGTTACACAAACGCAGATCCTACGTAGTCGCCGCGTACCCTACGCCGTACCGTACGGCGTAGGCACTGCGTCGATTTAACGCGGAACCATAATTCCGGCTTGATTCTCCGTTTCGTGCAGCAGCAAACCAAGGACAAGAGAGCATCCTGGGAGAGAGAGGGGGGAGCAGGAGAGAGAAAGGTGCCTCCTCTCGCCATTGCCACAATTGTGTCTGTGCTGGATCGATGTGGGAGCTGCTCTGACGGGAGGAGAAGCCCGGGATCTGGACTTTGACGCACAAACGGACAAACCCATATGCTTGGATTTCCGCTCTTTTTCCCTTCGCCAATGCAAAAGGAAATATGCAGCGAAGCTTCACCATCCTCTGTACCGGTTTACTGGGGATATGCTTGGCTTCGAGCTCAAGTTTCCCAAGTAACATCAATATAGGTGAGAGAACGAGCGCGCACTCACTGGACCTTTTGAATTAAAAAAGAAAAAAAAAAAGAAAAGAGGAACCCTCTGTTCCAACTTTAGCCCTTGTTTGTTCTGCGATGTGTGTGTTTTTTTTTTTTTGGCATGTAGAGTGTCTAACATGAACTCCCTGCTCAACAGGAGGATTGTTCCCCACCGATTCCCACGAATATGAGGTGTTTCGGTTCGCGCTGTCGCACCACCAGGACATCCCCAAACTGGTGCCGCAGGTGGATATGGTCAAAATGGGGAACAGCTTCTCCATGACATACGCCTGTAAGTATGAATATCACTGGAAACCCATTCTGCTCGCTGGTAATTGCACAGTTTCCCCCTCCCAATATCCAGTCTTTTTTTTGACGGACTTTTGGAAAGAGCGCTTGGAACTCCGTGGATGGGAGGAGGAAAAAAAGAGGTTGAGATGCTTTTTGTGGCGATGATCGCTTGTGTTTCAGACCTGCTGCAGCGTAGCTAGATTATCTTATTAACTGTTGCGTGGGGACCGCGAAGGACTTATTTCCCCCCCCCCCCTGCATGATTACAGCCGTGATTTACGCTCAAGGGGAGCAAAAGGGATTGAAAAGCAGCCTCCGCAGCAGCAGCGCATCCCACCGTCTATTAACATCAGCTTTTACAGATGAGAGAATTTCAAACATGCCACTGCGCTTTTTTCTTCTTTAAAGCAGGTGGGAATCATGAGAGCAGAGCAGGGCTGATGATGCTCTTATCATGCAGGCAAAAGAAAGAGAAAAAGAGCGTTTACTATTTACATAATGATTCCAGTCTGATATTTTTTCATTAAAAAATGGTAAATCTTGCCAACAAAAAGACACAAGCTCTCACAACCAAGCACAATAAATATGTTAACTTTCTGAATCTCCCTCTCTCCTTTTTTCAAAATTTTTTTTTTTAATAATTAGTATCCACTCAGGTAGATTTGGATATACTTTAATTAATCTGTGGGATGAAGGTTGTTGTTGCCATTTGTAGTGAAATTAAAGGCTTATTGGCAACAGGAAGTTCCGTTTCCAGTGAGTCTCTGGTCCAAGTAGTGGGGGGGATGGGAGGGCACTCTGGAGAGGGTGAGAATGTGTGTCATCGTGCCAGCCAAACAATGCCCCCATCTCTCTATTTTACAAAGGAAAAATCACTCTAAATGGCACCTCCTTTGTTAAACCTGCACTTATCCCTCCTTTGTATTCTGACAGGATTCAGTCACCCCCCGAGGTTTTTCAGTCATGTTTTTTCTCATTCTGACCTCTGCTCACACTCACTTTAGTGAAGTCAGACACTTCCAGGGGGCTCTCCCCGACAGCTGAATCTGTCTGCATCCCTCCTCGCCTCGGTGTGTGTGATTGCAATCCATTACTACTCCCAGACCTTGCTCATCCACAGTCAGGCCTCCCTGGGATTCAGCACTGCTCTTTAGTCCATTTCCTCTCATGTGCATTCTGCTGGGGACATTTAGCAAAATATGTGATTAATATACTGTAATGATATTGTGAGAGTTGACAATGAGCTTTGGATTGGAAGCACTGCTGTAGATATAGAGACATTCAGTGTTGGGTTTTGCTGAATGGTGAATTATTCCTTCAGAAAAGCGGATTTATCCTTTTGTGGCTGGGTACAGTGCAGATATTTTGCAGAGCCTAATGCTTCCACGTTCCCCATATGGCCACACTCATCCCAGCCAGGTGTGCTTTTGAAAGTACGGCACGAAATCTGTAAAGTTTCTGCCCCGACACCTCCAAACATTACTCACCCTGCTCCTCGGGCGTTTGGGCCGGAGAGCCGGCGAGAGCCCTGGAATGATATGTAAACCCGGCCCGAGTGGCTCCCATTAATGAGACGGCGCTCCGCTCAGGAGGGGGTGTGATGGGAGCCGCGGGGGGGGGGGGGGGCTGAGGCGGCAGGTGAATCTTTGCAGAAATGTCTCCTCTGGATAAAACAGCGAGGCTGTAGCAGCGGGGAGGCGGGTGGCGGTGGTGCTGATGCTGGGTGCATTAATGTCTTTGTCACAGCTCGCAGCCTCTGGAGAGACAGCAGCACATGACTCCTGGAACTCAAATGGCTAAGAGTGATAATTCCTGCCCCCCCCTCTCTTTATATTACATCTACTAATAGAATTAATAAAAAAAACAAACGAAATTGATGATTTATTATATGATAATAAAAGAGACAGCACAAACATCCCGGTGTAATTGCAGTCAGGAAACTACTCGAATGGCTTATTTGAAGAAGGATCACATCCAAGAGTACCGTCTTTAGAGAGCTTAGCTAGATCCAGACACTCATGGCACCAAAGGACATTCACACATTTTCCTTCATATGCTCTCTTTATCCACTCACCCCTCTTAGCCTGCCATCTGCAAATTTGACTCCCCCCCCTTCCCCTCCTCACACCTCCACCACCCCTCCTCTCACATCAGGCACATCACTGCGGTCCACGGACGTTATTGTCGGTTGTGGTATGAGCATGTCAAAAAGATTCAAAGCGGATGGAGATGACAGAAATGAAAATGACAGCTCGTCATGCTCCGTGTCACTATTTCTATAAGAGTATTTGGAATGTGGACGTGGAGGCCATGGAGATGGTTTTGTTGGAGGGGAAAAAGAAGGGCCCTGGGGCTTGTTTACAATGAGTCAGATGAGAAAAAAGCAGCCCGTTCCCCGGGTTTTTTATTTAGCATGTCTGTGTGGAAGAGGGTGTGTGTGTGTGTGTGTGTGTGTGTGTGTGTGTGTGTGTGTGTGTGTGTGTGTGTTTCTGCATCTGGGTGCCCATTTTGTGGAGGATGCCTTCCGTGAGTGACAGCTCACCTCTGTAAGTATGAAAGTGCGAACATGCCCGGGGATCTTTTTTGCTCGGGGTGTGTGTGGGGGGGGTGCACAAGTGTGGAAAGCAGCAGGGTGAATGGGCCCTTGTGCAAGGGGATGAATGGAGCTCCGGATGAGGGTGATACTCATCGACCGGCTCTTATGATCCGCTACTTCCTCAGAAGAAACACACACACACACACACACACACACACACACACACACACACACACACACACACACACATACACTGAGGCACGTAGTCACACTGGCACCTGGCTAAAGATCAGGACGAGGTGGGCGAGTTGGAAGATCAGGTGGATGGAGTGTGTCTGTCTGGATGTGTGTCCGGAGGTGGGAAGGTCGGTGGGTCGGTGTGTGGGTGGGGATGTTAACTAGAGCAGAGGTGAAACGGAGGACAATGAGGAGAGATAAACCACGTTAGATAAAAAAACAAAAACAACCAAACAATGAATGGCTGGCTTCTGCGGCTCATTGTGTTCGATCCGTGGGCTTGTTCACGCCTTGTCGGAGGAAGTGCTCGCAGGGATGCAGTTCACACATGTACAATTTTAGTCATTGTTCCCCTGGGTTAGATTTCACATTAGCATAATCTGCTATTGACTTGGTTTCTAATACACATCACTGAATCACTAGCTTGGTGTCAAAGCCCCTGCAGGCTCGCGAGATGTATACGATCCACTTCTCTCTTTGATATCCTCTGCTGGGTGAGACTTAAGCTAAAAAGCGTTGCCTATTTTGGTCCTATCTGGTGAAAAATTTCTCTGTGCACCGAAATGTAACTGGTCTGGTTGCGGAATTTGGGATTCATTGTACTTTCTTTGTGTTTTGTGAGTCTGGCGTGTGATTCAATGTTCATCCCCGTACCAGGCATCTCATTTAGACTAATTAGTGCTCAAGGACAAAACTATTCGTCTTGTCACACTCAGGTAGAAGCAGTATGTCTGTGCTTTTGTGAGGGTCAGCTAAAGAGGACTCGGAGAAGCTCAGTGAGGCAGCCCTAATCAATAAACTGACTTGATCAATAGAGCACAGATGGTAGTGGGAAATGGGTATGCTTTTTTCAAGGCATGCGTAAAGTACACATATAGATTACTGCTGGATGATGGGACGTATGTACGACCGTATCAAACAGCAGGATGTCATGGATGGTAAAACAAAGACACTGCAATATCAGTAAGGTTTGTTATCAATAATGTACACAAAAAAAACCCGTCCTAACTACACATGTACTGTACTATACATGCACTCTGTACCTGTAACTAAACATGTACAGTAGGGCTGGGCGATATGGACCAAAAGTCATATCTCGATATTTTCTAGCTGAATGGCGATACTCGATATATATCTATATTTTTTCTGTGCCATAATTGGGGTTTCCCCCAAAGCATTATAGCATAGCATCTCTGTTAGCTTCATTTTTTTCTGAGGCAAACCCTTAAAAAAAAACAGTTTTAATACAAAGCCTCGTGCCAAATGTCACACAGGTACCTTTATTAACAGAGGTCTGCACAATATCAAAATGTATAAAACAAATGAAATAAAAATAAACTGCCTGCATATATAGAATAAAAATGCTTCTTGAATAAAATAAAACAAATATCCCTTTCCTGCATAACAATTAAATTAAAATACACTGTGCAATTAATACAATGTAGACAGTAACAGGCAGACTTTTCCACTGAGGTTGACAGTTGTGCAAATAACAAAACATTTGTGCAAATCTCATTCAAGTCAAATTGTCACAAAATAAGCTATATCAAAATCATAATTATTTTTTTTTTTAATAAATCGATATAAACGATATTGTCTCGTACCATATCGCGTTTGAAAATATATCGATATATATTAAAATCTCGATATATCGCCCAGCCCTAATGTACAAAGTGATCATATTAGTCCTGAAAGCATGAAAGACGTCTGCAAAGCAACAGGATGCCATGCAAGTAATCAGGACGTAGGGGCAGTTTGTAAGAGACATTTTCAGTTGGATGTGATGGTAACAAAAAGAAATGTTTAGGCAGGAAGATGGATCTTTGTTTGCCAGATAATTCACCTTGGGACTGTTTCAACCCCAGAGGAGGTTGCTCTGGCTCCTTTTTATGAGAAAAAACCAACACTTCTGATGTCTTCAAACCAACTTCTTCCATTTTGGACGACACTCCTGGACATAGCAACAGCATCACTGCAGAACCGTGTCATGGAGACATCTGTTTTAATGGAGCTGATGTTACCCAGTGCTGCAACAACGCTCTTCAAGCATCTCAGCAACCATATATCAAACAACCGCACATGCCAGTTGTATTGACGTAGCCAAATCTTTGTGAAAACTCATTGTCTTCGGCCTGTAAGATGGCAACTTGGAGATTGTTTCTCTTGATAAAGAAGGATGATAAAATGATACCAAACACACCTGAGAGGAGAGGATGCTGCTGGAAATGAACAGCCTATCTGCAGGCTTGTCACAGAAGTTGGCATCTCGTGAGTGGGAGTCATGCGGTGGCCACATGTGCGGCGGAGACGCATAAACACGGGCTGTCAGGCTGTCACGCTGGTTTACAATACGTTTACTAAATTTTATGGGCAGGAAAGAAGAGCTATAACCGTTTTCTGCCACAGACTGTCTGATTTAAGTTTATCCGTACAGTAAGTGATTGTTCTAAGGGATCTACGGGTACTCAGGGCACCATCTGTCATTTACTTCCTGACTTGCACTTCAGTGTTGTTTTCAGCTCGACAGTTCTCAAACTCAAATCGATTTCATCCCCAACAACATCTTAGATGGCATTCTCAAGCTTTTTCTGTCAGAGCCTTTCACACATTCACAGTTATTAAGTCCAAATGAATCATGTTTTTCTTGCAAATGACTGCATTTACCTGGGTTTTCCCGGGACACCGATGCCTCTCACTGCAGTTGGGGTTGGCTTGACGTGAGTGTTAATGGTTGCTTCTTGCAGTGCGTGTGTGTGATGGACTGGCAGCCTGTCTGGGGTTTACCTCGCCTCCAGGCTGATGACAGCTGGGACAGACTCCAGCCCTCTGTGACCCTTTGTGTAATGAAGACATGTAGAAAATGAATGGCAGGATTGCTTTTGCGATCTGGTGATTATTCTCAGCAGTATAAAAACAAAGAAAAACTTTATGCTGTGCAAAAATGACAGTTTAAAGGGATTGTGACATGAAAAACACATTTTTCTTGATTTTTTGTGTTTTGTTGGGTGTCTTGACATCAATTACACCCAAAAAACAACGAACTTTTAACATTCAGTGTATTGTGTGCTTTCTGGGATTTTCCGCATAACTGTGCAAAAACGGCGCACCTGGTTTGGTGGCGGGCCGTTACGTAACGGCCCGCTAAATCACCGCCCCCTCCACCCAGCTCCCTGCCTCCTCTCCTCTCCAGTGCACCATAAAGGCTGATTTATGGTTCCGCGTTACACCGACGCAGAGCCTACGGCGTAGGGTACGCGGCGACGCGCACCGTACGCTGAACCCTACGGCGTATGCTCTGCGTCGATTTAACGCGGAACCATAAATCAGGCTTAACACGGAGCTGTTTACAGCCTCTTCTGTTCTCATCAGCGGAGGAAAACTGCTAAGAAGACCCGCGGCCACTGACTGGACTTAAGATAAGGGGACACTTTATTTACATGCCTTTATTTTTATGATTGTTTGCTGTGGTTCGCCCTCCTGCTTTTCCGTGCATGCTTCGCCTGTCGCTCCGACGCCGCTGTGAGCGTATGGCTGGAGGAGGAGGAGGTTTGGAGGAGGAGCGGAGCAATGATTGACAGGAAAGGGGGGAAAGGAAGCATTTTTCACGGCGCAAAAAAACACTGTAATAAAAAGCCAGGAAAAGAGAACTAGAGTGAAGTTTTTCTTGTTACACTCTTTTAGACACATTTGAGGGATGTTGGCCAAGACTTTTAATAGTGTTAAAAGCATGTTAAAAATGATGTCACAATACCTTTAATAGAAAATATTTCCACCAAAAGGTTTCTGAAGAACTTTACCTACTTCTAAGGTGAAGAGAGAAATGGATCGCTGCCAAATATAGGCTGTAGAGGAGTTTTGCTCAGGATTGGTGGCCATCGTCTGGGTCTTCAGAGCTTTCCTTGAAATGACTCTGATGACGACCAGAAGCCCCACTATGTTGGTCATGTAATAAAGCTGTTTAAAGCACTGTCCCGATCTCTCTAAAGGGGACCTATTATGAAAAACTGTTTTTTTCTTGCTTTAACATATATAAAGTGGTCTCCCCTCAGCCTGCCAACTCAGAGAAGGAGGAAATCAACCAAATTCTGCAGTGTCTGTACAGCCGCCCGGATGAGCCGTCCAGAGTGATGTGGATCTACGAGCCGTTCAGATTCTGCTCCTGTCGTTACGTAACGAAAATGCGATCTACATAGGTTGGCCTGAAACCACGCCCACAACTAACTCCGCCGGCCGGAGCTTCCGCCATTTTTTCGTAGCGGTGTATGGCGTCATTCATGCAGCCAATCAGCACAGAGCCTCATTATCATAGCCCCGCCCACTCAGAATCCTGCATAGATAATGAGGTTAGAGAATGGGATGATAAATACATGGCTCAGAGGCTGAATTTCTAACTTATATAGCAAAAAAAATTATGTTTTTAAGACATTCAAGGCCTGTTTAAGTAGACATTAGATGCCATAATAGGTCCCCTTTAAGATATAAAACACACTTCCACTACGCCAATATGAAACAAACATCACACTTGACCTCAGAAGGATATACGTGCTATGCTAGGTTGAAGAATAATGTGCTCCTGTTTTCTTCAAGTTCATTTGAAATTTGTTTTAAATGTTATATATATATATATGTGCTTTGTTTTAAATGTTATATATATGCTTTATGGACTTCTTGCTGAGAATCACTATAACGAGGTTAAAACAGAAGCTTGTTGAACCACTTGTGCTTTAAAAAAAATCTCCATTAGATTAGATTTTAGCAGTGGAGTTTAAAGTTATCATAACATGATATAAAGTATGATCTAACAAAGCTACTTTGTAGGGGCGATCCTGTAACATTTACCCAGGTCGGGTTTTCCTCTTGCAGATGTGTTGATGTTTATGTGCTTGCTTTCACACACACACACACGCACACACACGCACACGTGCACACACACACACACTCGCACACACACACAAACACACGCACACACACACACGCACACACGCACATGCACATGCACACACACACACACACACACGCACACACACACACGCACACACGCACATGCACATGCACACACACACACACACACACACACGCACACACACACACACACACACACAACTGCTAACAAGAGACAGAGCTTGAGCAGATGCATTTAATGTATTATTCAGCGCAGCACATCCAAAGCTATCACTCCATGGACTTATAAGCATAAATATGTAATAAAAACTTGGCAGAAGAAAGAGAATTGAACCGACTCTGTTTAGCACTGTAATGCTTCAAAATACCCAGCTTTCTGTAGGATCTGCCTGGGGAAGCTGGAAACGGAAATCTATCTCCTGGAGACTTTTTTTTCTCCCCCCTTTCTTAGCATTTCTTCCTTTACAATCATTTTGGTGCACTGTTTTCCTCCGCCAGGGGCAAACAGCAGCCCGGAGCGAGGTGTCTCAGTGTGGGTGAGCCCACGAGGTGCAGAGGCTGGGGAGGGTTGGGGGCTAAGCTGCCATTTTAGGCCCCGTGGCTGGTGTCAGCGAGGCTCAGGGGTCTTGTATTTCATTGTGTAGCCATCATGTCAGTCACTGTTGTACCGCTCTGGTGAATGACTTTGACAATGCACGCGTGTTCGGGGGGAATATCTGTGCTGGGTTTTACTGGAAAAGACAAGGAGCAGATCAGTGTTCCTCCTGACTGGGATGTGACTGTTATTTCATGAGGAGAAAACACAGAGAAGTGGGGGGAAAAAAAAGGAACAGAAAGTGACAAAAGTTCTCTTGGGCAAGGCTGTGGCGGGTGTTGGTTTGATGAATGAGAAAGCTTGGATTTGTTTTTGCTACAGAGAGCCAGGGATGGGGAATGGCCCATAGCAATCAACGTAGATCAGCCAAAACTGCTCCCCACGCTGCAGAGTGATAGAGTGTGGAGCAAAAGAGGGATGGAGATTGTTTCTGTGTGTGTGTGTGTGTGTGTGTGTGTGTGTGTGTGTGTGTGTGTGTGTGTGTTGCTTTGTAACATATTGGCCGAGGGAATGCACGCACGGACAAGGAAGAGAGAAAGTCTACGGAAGAGAAAATATGCAACCTTACATCTCGTCTTCATTTAAGATCCACTCACCGTGTAAATGAGCCTAATGGTCGTCAGGTGCCTCAAGGTTTGGGGATTTAAGAAAACTGGTCTTAATCACACATCTAATTTTAGTCTATAAACATGCAGGCATGCACTCACACACACGGCACCGATGCCTTTGTCCACTCTTCTGTTCGTTGTCTCTTCGCTATCATTCCAAGTAGGGCTGGGGATCGATTCAAATGTCAAGAATCGATTCGATTCCGATTCTTAAGATTCAGAATCGATTATCAAGATTTGATTGGATCCGTTTCCGATATTGATTTGGGTTAGTGTTATTAAAACTGTTTTTTGAGCTGTTGCATGAAGTATATGACTGTGTAGTTATGCAACATATTAATACTAGTATTATATTGAGATTAAACAGCAAGTATTGCAGCTGATGATGCTGTAAGGACCAATCACCTCCCAGAATGCTGATAGAACTGCTTTCAGAAACATCGTGGGGCAGAATTATCAAACAGATCCAGGGCAGCAAACAGAGACGTATGAAATCGGTTTTATTTTTTCAGCACATTCCGTTTTTATTTTTTCCATTTTCGTTCTTTTTCGCGTTTAAATTTTTGAGAATTTGGTTTTGAGCATTTTATGCAAATATATCCCCAAAACAGTATATAAAATAATGAAATATAGACAATTTATGCAATTATAACTGAAAACTTTAATGTTTTCATACCGCTAAACATATTTAAAGGCAAAAACATGGCACTAGTTATTCTTGTGTCCAACAAGAAATTCCTTTTTAGGTCAAAAACAAAAAAATACCGAAAGTTTTAATGATTGAAAAAAAAAAATTAAAAAAACGCAAATCGATTTTTAGAAATTAATATGAGAATCGATTTAGAATGGGAAAATCGATTTTTTTCAACACAGTCCTAATTCCAAGCCCGCTGAAAGTCCTCGTCTGTGTTCTCAACTCAACTCAACTCAACTCAACTTTATTTATAAAGCGCTTTAAAATAACCACAGCTATAACAAAGTGCTGTACATGAGAGGACACACAAGCAACGATAAAAGACAATAAAAACAATTAAATAAACAAATAAAATTACATAAAACCACTAAAAACAGAGCGAGGTCTCATACTGGGTTAAAAGCCAATGCGTAAAAATGGGTTTTGAGGTCAGTTTTAAAAGCAGACAGTGAGGAGGCCTGTCTGATGTGGAGAGGTAAAATGTTCCACAGCTTGGGGGCAGCAACAGAGAAGGCTCGGTCCCCGAAATGTGTTCATACGTGCCGAGTACTTAACGCATCTCTGGAGCCAACGACAGCTGGGACGTGGAGGTCCTAGGCTGGCAATTAGAAGACAATGTGTTCCAGATGAGGACTAGGATTTGTGCTGCGGAGTGGAGGGACGACCGTCAGCTGAGAGGAGCTGTCATGTTACTTGTTTTTTTTTGTTGATTTTTTTACAGCAAAGACATAAGCAGAGTCCCTCTTTGTCACACGCTACATCTCCGGAGCTTCTGTGTACGTTAATGAGGAGCAGAGCCTACAAGCATATAAAACTGTATGACATGGTGCAGCTGCTCAGATGATGACAGCATGAGGCTGTTGTCATCGGCACGCTCCCACAGATGCTTACAGAACTAAGTGATGGACTCGCTCGCTTTGACTCTCAACAGTTGCTTAAAAGTTGGAGAGGCAAACACACGAGTGGAAAACACAAAGATGATTCCACATTATTATCATACTTTACAGCATGGGGACTCAGTGTATATGTCTTTTTTTTTTACATTGTGTACAACGCATCATTTCTTTCAGCATCTGGGATAACATATAACATTCAGGGATTGTCATCGTTGTTTTCAGCCAGTAAGAGGAAGCAACATTCCCAGTGGAGATGGTGATACAAATGGTTGCTAGCTTGCTCGCTAGACCTGAACAGAATGGATCAGCAGCAGGCGTAAATGTTGCATGTATTTTCTTAAACCTGAATAAATCTGCCGAAAATTTACTTTTTGTGCTTTGAAAAATGTGTCACTCAATTAAAGTGTTACAAAATATGGAGAATAATTCCCATGAAAGTCCCTAAAGCTTGAGAGCAGATCTTATCAGCTATTGGGATTTTATTTTGCTGTTGTTTGGTGATAAAGCTACATTTTTGCTTTCACTGTCGAATTAGATATGTAATGCAAGGCTTGATGCAATTTAATGATTTCAGGAGTTTCAAAATAATTACTGTTAAAAGGTCTATGTACAACTTAATGTGCAGTTTAGAGAAACAATCCTGTAAGTTAATAAGTGCATCTGCCCCATTCAGCATCGCGTCTTCAGTATCTTCAGTAATTTCAGCATCAGTCGTAGATGCTCATGGCTGACTTTGCCTCATTTAGATTTACCGTCGTGGTACAAGGTGCTTTACTGGAACCACCTCGGTCAAGGGTCTGGTTGTGCTGATATAACCAGATGATGTGAACTGGTCAGGACCGAGAGATTGTTCATCAGGAATTAAGTAGAATTCTCCTGAAAAGTATTGTTGAAGTTCCTCGTGATCAAATATGCTTCGGTCACCAGCCGATCACCTTGTTTCGTTGTTAATCTTTCCATCTTTTAGCTTTTTTTATTTTTCCAAAATGATACATGATTCAAACCAGCAGTGTGGATGAACCTTCTCCATGTAGCGAACAACAGAAACAGTCACCGCAAAAGGACACTTGAAATTTCTTCATTTTACAGAATTGATAGATAAGAATGTTCTTTGACATTCATTTTAGCCTTGTATACAGACAAAACATAATTCTAGGTACAATAATGTACAATAATGCCCTAATGAGTTAAAAACATGATAAATATCAGGCTACCTGGATAAAAATTGTTGATTTGGATATGATTTAAATGATAAATCACAATAAATGTCCCAACAACAGCTTATAAGCCTGAAAATCTGTTAAAATCAGTCATTTCGAACTAAAGAGGACTTTCCTGTAACAGTTGAAACGTCTTAAAATGTTTAGAAGAAAGAGTCAATTTTTCTTTTAAAGACCAGCAATATTTCCAGTTTTGTTAGTTATAAGAAAATATAAGAAGATTCCAATAGTATTCACTGCAGTGCTCATGTTCATTTCCCAGTAAATCAGCTTTTAAATTGTTAATTTACACAGAGTCCAACAGAATCAGCATATAGGTTGTCCGTACGACTCTTATTGCTCTATATCCTCCTCCATCACTTCCTCTGTGAGCAGAATGAGACGGTGTGACTTGGGACTGTCCCTCTGCACCCGCCGACACCGCTACACAGATGGGGAGATAATTGCGAAGGGATGATTGTTAAGGAGATAATTGGAGTTTCCATACCCCCTGACAGGAGCTGGTCTGGGCTTTGTTTATGACCCGTGGCCCAGGTAAGCACTTATTCCGCAGGCGGCAGGTCCCCGCAGTAAAGCAGATTGGAAACGTGGTGAGAAACACTGAAGAGGAGAGACAAAGACGGGGTTACTGAGTGAGACACGAGAGGAAAGAGAGATGTTCTGAGCTGAGGGGAGAGCTCTCAAACCCTCGATTACCCAGTTAATGAGGCGATACAGTGCTATTGTTTTATTACTTAGAGAAAATGGGAGAGATCTAGATTTCACGGTGTGCTCCCTGTGTTTCCCACTGCTCTGCTGACATCTGCTCCCTTTGTTCCCAGCATTCTCGCTATCATCCCCTCTCGCAGGCTCTAATGTGTCTGGTTCTCCGCATTCTGTTTGCCGTCACCTACGCGCTCAAGTCTCACTTCCCTTTTTGGCTCATCCTTATTAACCTTCTGCTGCTCTCTTTTCAACTAACAGGGTCTCTCATGAATATTACAGTCAGAGGTGTCCGGGTGGTCAGCGGCACTCGGGGCCAATCATTCCCTTGTGGCGAATCATTTCAGTTCAGCGTCTCGCTTTTTTCTTTCTCTCTTTCTTAATCCAGTCTTTCTCCCTTCTGTTTTTGCTTCATCTGTTACTGTCTTTTGTCCTCTTTTGATTCTTTTTGGGACAGAAAGAAGAGGGGCACGAGTAGGGCTGGGCGATATGGATCAAAAGTCATATCTCGATATTTTCTAGCTAAATGGCGATACTCGATTTATATCTCGATATTTTTTCTGTGCCTTAATTGGGGTTTCCCCCAAAGCATTATAGCATCTCTGTTAGCTTCATTTTTTTCTGAGGCAAACCCTTAAAAAAAACAGTCAGTTTTAATACAAAGCCTCGTGCCAAATGTTACACAGGTACCTTTATTAACAGAGGTCTGCACAATATCAACATGTATAAAACAAATGAAATAAAAATAAACTGCCTGCATGTATAGAATAAAAATTCTTCTTGAATAAAATAAAACAAATATCCCTTTCCTGCATAACAATTAAATTAAAATACACTGTAATTAATACAATGTAGACAGTAACAGGCAGACTTTTCCACTGAGGTTGACAGTTGCAAATAGTACAAATAACAAAACATTTGTGCAAATCTCAAATAAAACATTCAAGTCAATTTGTCACAAAATAAGCTATATCAAAATCATTAAAAAAAAAAAATGTAAAAAAAAAAAAATGTAAAGATTTATTTTATTTTTTTTAAATCGATATAAACGATATTGTCTCGTACCATATCGTGTTTGAAAATATATCGATATATATTAAAATCTCGATATATCGCCCAGCCCTAGGCATGAGTACTGTTTTCTTGCTCTTGCACAGTCAGTCAACCTGGCTTGAGCTGGTGCAGCTAAAGCTGTTTATACCCGGGGATGGCAAGCTCACTTCTCTGGAGGCCAGCGCACCACGGGGCATATGGTTCCGTTTGTTAGAGAGATGGGGAAAGCAGTGAGGCAAAACCCCGCCCCTTCCTTCCAAACTTCAAAACATGTTTTGTGTTTTTCCTGACTGAGTTTGTGCACTCACTCGCTCTCGGGATGCTGCACGGATGGAATAACTAACTCTTCCTGCCACGTTGACACATTATCACCAAATGTGTTGGTTAGAGTGAAGAATTCTCCCTACGACACATTTCCAAGTCCTTTGCAGGAGATCCCGGAAAAAAACTGCTCACCCAGTTAACACCGCCCACTCGGTCCCGTGTGAAGACATTAATGCAGATCTCGGTCCCCCGGTTCCCCCGGTTCCCTGTCCTCTGCACAGGGGGAGCGTGATTGTGCTGTGTGAGTCATGCTGAGCTGGAGGGCCCGCAGATTAGGCCACCCCCAACCATCACCTGAGGGATTCATCACAAGCACAAGCTGTGTGCGCGAGATGCTGTCACGTCAAAGCCATTGAGAGTGTTAAAGTGGGTGCGTGGAGCATCTGCATCCTTAGAGAGAGAACTAGCTCTGAGCGCTATGTGTGTGTGTGTGTGTGTGTGTGTGTGTGTGTGTGTGTGTGTGCGTGTAATGACTGAATCGGTTATTGACTTCTTTTGCTCAGCCTTTCATTAACATAGCTGATTAGCTCTCTAGAAGATGGATGGGACCAGTGGGACAAGAACATGCTTTCAGTGTTTTATTACACACATTATCTGGCAGTTATTAGCCATGGGTGGGTGAGTGGAGGATAGCTGCGTGCGTCTTCCACTGTCTGGTGCCACATGTGTTTATCTCCCCTCAATGTGCTCCGTAGTTGATTGTATGACCTTGTCACCCGTGCGGGATGGTGTGTATTACTGCCTGACAGCAATCACCCTACTGCTGCTATCTTTAAAAGGGATATTTGCGACACTAAATGCTAGAGCTTCCAGCTGCATATGTTGCGATTATGAGTCTTAACCAGCTTAATAAAAGATCTGAGCCTGACTGATATGGGATTTTAGAGACCAATACATTTAGAAAGAATCATTCACAGGCTACTTAAATGTCATGTAATTTCCCCTTCTACAGAATATCATTAAGTGATGCAAACAATCAATGATCTCGGTGGCTTAAGGACAAGGGCGCATGATCTCCAATCTCCCAGACAGCATCATTCATCTCCAGCTGATTTAACTCTGGGCCACAGATTACTTTAGGAAACCCTTGTCAAGCACTAAAATAAGGATTTACACTTAACTAGACCACGTGCAACTATTCAGAGAGCATTACCCTCTCTAGGCTGGACCGTGTCGGATAGAACATCACATAATAGAAGGTTTTTTGTGGTCTGATGGATCAATATTTTACATCTTTTTGGGGAAGAAATCCATGTTCTGTGCTCAAGAGATAGCGATAAAAGGACCATTAAGACTGTTATCAACAGCAAGTCTTAAAGACAGGGTCTGGGACAGTGTGAGGATGTACCAGCTACGTTTACATGCAGTCAAAATTCGGGTTATTTCTAATATTCCGGTTACTGAAACATTCGGAATATTCCGTTTACATGGTAATTAATCATTTGGGATATCCCGATCAAACCAGCGACGTGCGGAGAACGTGATGACGCAATTCCCGTCATTTCCGCTTCTTCTTCCTGTATCCAAATTCAAAATAAATGCTGCTTCGCGCAACTTTCCGCTCACCTTCTTTTAAATCTTGCTATCCCCGTACTTTCTACCGTCTACAAATGCCAAAATGTTCATATCCTTCATAATTCATTACATTTATGAAGTGATTAGTCTCCTCCTCACTCCAAAAGTGTGGCGTGGTCTTGCGTTTCCCCGTGTTTATAAGAACTTCCTGGACTCAAAAGACCAGGATTCCTTGTGAACAGAGCATGTGCAGAAAACAAATTCATGTTCCGTTTGATCAGGATATTCTGTTTGGCGTTTACATGACCCAATATTTGGGTTTTAAAAGGAGTAACCCAGGGGTCATATTCAGGTTTTTAAAAACCCGAATATGAGCAAATTCGGGTTATTCAAAGGGGTTATTGGTGTTTACATGGCCATGCAAATTTGGGTTATTGCCAATATTCGGGTTTTAAAAGGGTTATTGAGTGCATGTAAACGCAGTCAGTGCTCTTGGCAAAGGCATGGCTGATAGAGAAGGGGGTACGGGTCCTGATCCGTCACCAATGCAGACTGTGTGGAGTATTTTGCAACATAAAAAGCAATGATGATGAGTTTGTACTGCTGCACAGCGTATAATGCTCCTGCTGGGAGAACGTCAGAGTGATACCCCGATACTACTGATGGCTGTCGTGAAGATTGTGGTACTGTCTATAATACTTTAAGATAACTACTCTCTCCAATCTGAAACAGAAGGCAAGGCACGTTTATTTGTATCGCACATTTCCTGTACAAGACAATGTAAAGTGCTTCACATAAAAACATTAAAAACGCATTAAAAAGTAAAAGAGCAGCAGGACGTATCCCAAAATGAATAACTCAAATGAAATGCAAGAAATAATAGTAACAGAACATAAAGACACGGGTGAACATATCCGATAGTTATGAGCCGTTATTGCAAAAATAACATTTCTCTCTGCTTTTTCTCGTCTAATTTCTTTGGTAATTACGATTCTTACATCAGTGAGCATCAGTGAATCCCCTGAGCCGCCCTACTGAAGAATACCATACTGACAATACAGTGACAACATACTTGCACATGTTATAGCCAGAGCTTCAGATAAAGGGTCTGCTTGTTTTCCTGTCACATATGCTGGTTGGAAGAAATGATGAGTGACAAAGGAAGAGGAGAGCTCATCAGCAGAGGGAAACATTGGGCTGCAGGAGATGTCTTGAAATGGCATGGGTCTGTCAAAATAATCTATGTAAATAAGAAATGGGTCTGTTCTGTCATCAATCATTTACAAGAAAAATATGTGTCACAAAGTTGTTATGTTGCCACATTTGTGTCAGCCATACAATCAAGGTACGGACTGGTTAATATGCCATGTAAACGGTGTGCAGACTGTTTGGTGACGATGCAGTGGGGACCCCCGGTCTCACAGCTCCTCCGTTCACTGTGATTTCCTTTGTTTTTAAACATAATGGCATCAGATCTGCTTGACCTGCATTGCTCCATACTTTTTTATACTTTAGGAACATAAATAAGTGCTTAATACTGGTGCCAATAATTAATTATTACACGCATATCACACAAAAACATACGTTATATTCGTAGCTGGATATAAAACTGCTGAGGCTCTGCCAAATTCATTACTCTGTTTTACATAAACTTGTATGTGTTTCACAGCATTTTATTCCATTCAGTAGCATTCAGATTGGACAAGGGAGCTATAATACATGCGCTAAGGGAGACACTGCTATGTAAATGCCCCCTTAAAAATTAAAAGGGTCAAAATCCAAGTAAGCAAGACTCACATTAAGACGTGGAGTCAGCTAACGCTCTATTTGAGGCCATTTAAAGGGGACCTATTATGGCATCTAATACCTATTTTAAACAGGCCTTGAATGTCTTACAAACAAGCTTTTGATTGTTTTTACTAAATAAATTAGAAATAGAGCCTCTGAGTCATGTCTTTATCTTCCCATTCTCTAACCTCATTATCTATGAAGGATTATGAGTGGGCGGGGCTATGATAATGAGGCTCTGTCCTGATTGGCTGCCTGAATGACGCGATACACCGCTACGAAAACATGGCGGAAGCTCCGGCCGGCGGAGTTAGTTGTGGGCGTGGTTTCATGCATTGGAGGCCAACCTATGCAAATTGCAATTTGGTTACGTAACGACGGGAGCAGAATCTTATTGGCTCGTAGATCCACATCACACTGGACGGCTCATCCGGGCGGCTGTGCAGACACTGCAGAATTTGGTTGCTTTCCTCCTTCTCTGAGTTGGCAGGCTGAGGGGAGACCACTTTATATATGTTAAAGCAAGAGAAAACTTGTTTTTCATAATAGGTCCCCTTTAAGGATGACAGAAAAATGCTAAGCCAACATAAACAGAGCTAAAAATAAGAAGCTGCACTGTCCAAAAACACACACGATGAGATTGTAACATCAACAATTCTACAACTCGTGTTTGGTGTTGTTTTTATCAAACTCCTCAGGGGACACCGGGGTAGGTGTTTGTTTAGTTTTGTGTGCCTGCAGAGAAATGCACCCCCTCCTCGTGGGGACAAGCACAGGTACTGCCGGAGATTTAAGACAGAGCTTTGGGGGCATTAAAAGTCTGATAGTTTTTGTTTTGGCTGAGCAGGATCCTGCAGGATGAAGGGACCTGCCAGTCATCACACTCTGCTCTTCATTATTTAAACCTGGCAATGAGACATACTGTACCACAGCAGACATACCAAGACTCTGCTGGAGCACCTGTATGCTCAGTGATCTTGTCCTCTCAAAAGAGATAAGTCTGCTTGCAGTTACAGAATACTGACAGACAAAAGACTCCTTAGGTTGTTGCTTGTGATGCTTGTGGATGTAAAAGAAGAACTGATGAGATTGAAAATATATACTTCGCATTTTTCTATCTTGGATGCTCCATTTCTAAAAAAAAACTGAAGAAGGAAAAAAAAGAGTCAGATTTGAGTGCTCCCGTGGTGAGAAGATGACACTGGACATACTTTGTAAACCAGAGCAGGGTTGGAGGATTTAAAGGAGACCTATTATGAAAAACATGTTTTCTCTTGCTTTAACATATATAAAGTGGTCTCCCCTCAGTCTGCCAACTCAGAGAAGGAGGAAAGCAACCAAATTGTGCAGTGTCTGTACAGCCGCCCGGATGATCCATCCAGTGTGATGTGGATCTACGAGCCGTTCAGATTCTGCTCCCGTCGTTACGTAACGAAAATGCGATTTACGGAGGTTGGCCTCCGATGTGTGAAACCACGCCCACAACTAACTCTGGCCGGAACAACAACAACAACTCCCTCGGCCGGAGCTTCAGCCATTTTTTCGTAGCGGTGTATCGCTTCATTCAGGCAGCCAATCAGCACAGAGCCTCATTATCATAGCCCCGCCCACTCAGAATCCCTCATAGATAATGAGGTTAGAGAATGGGAAGATAAAGACATGGCTCAGAGGCTGAATTTCTAATTTATTTAGCAAAAACAATCAAAAGCTTGTTTTTAAGACATTCAAAGCCTGTTTAAAATAAGTATTAGATGCCATAATAGGCTCCTTTAAGTCCAGCCTATGGTGGTGTCTGGGCTGGACTGGATTCAGCAGCTCCCTGTTCCCAGTCCTTCTAGAGAGAAACAAATAAAAACATTACTTTGAATGCATTTTGCAGGAAACAACACACAAAGCATGAGGCTGAATTTATGACATCAGTGAATGAGATTAGTGATTTACACAGACGTGCCTATTTTGTCACTTGACATGCGAGACCTCAGTAAGGAAGTTATATCATAAAGAAGATCTTTCAGGATGACCGAGCTTGAACCCTCCGATCCCTGCGCTCCCTCCAGCTGAACTCAGCTTCCTGCTGCTGTCAAATTCCCTCTGTACTGCTCTCCTTAATGTTTGACCCACACTAGCCAGGTAATCCCAGGGAATAGTACGAGTGATTTCATTGTGGACGGGATCGGGGGGATTTGCATGTGGTCATAGCCAAATCCGGTGTCAGGTGCTATGATTGTGTGCCAGGAAATACATTTTTAAGATCTTTCTTGTATCGATTCTCTTGAACGCCTAGAAATACAGTGAGTGGAGTCAGCACAATTCATTTCTCAGATTTTTTCTTGACATGACAAAAAATAGACCCACACAAAGGTATACACAACTGATACACAAGTTAGTGAGCAGTTCATGTGCGGCAGCCGAGGCAGCTACCGTGTTCAAGGACACCTTGAAGCAGAGCCGTCTGGGAGATTTGCGAGGCCCTGTGCGAAATGGCCGGGTGGGGGCCCTCGCGCGCTTGCTATGCTCACGTGCGCGAAATTTTTGGGTTTTTCGAAAAACCCAAAAACCCCCAAATTTTGCGAGCGCACGTGCAAAATTTTTGGGTTTTTCGGGTCGGATCGGGTGTCTATATGCGTAATTTTAACTCTCCAATTAGCAAAATACTGGATACCTTCCCCTGCCTCATCATCATCTGGGCTTGCCTCGACGCGGGGCCCCACGGCTGCTTGAGACCCGGTCGGATCTGTGATTTTTCTAACAAATTTATCAAACGAGCCTTTCAGAGAGGCATTAAACTCTTCCATTTTCTTTCGTTTTTTTCTTTTTTCATCCCCTGATGGAAATTTCCTGAATCTGTCTCGTTCTCTCGACATTGTGTGACAGTTTGTTCCAACTCCACCCGTCTGGATCAGAGCAGCTTGTGTCTGCGCTTGGTCTGATCAGTTGTATTGAACAACAGACACGCGCATCATTGCACATATATTTATTGATATGCACAGACTAGTACACATTTAGGTCTGTAATGGAACGTGACTGTTGATATTTATAAGGGAAAAAATGAAAAAAAAAAAAAAAAATTCTTACATTTTTTTTTTTTTTCAAAAACGGCCCATAGCGCGAGGCCCCGTGCAGTCGCACGGTTCGCACACCCCTTGCGGCGGCCCTGCCTTGAGGCATTTGATTTTAACACCCGTTCGCCAAAAATATTTGGCAAATACTGTGATAAGTTCCAATAAATATGACTTGATTCTCTTGCAAAGGATAAAGCGGGTATAGAAAATGGATGGATGACTTGGATTTGCTTTGACATCAAGACGCTTCAAAATCAAAATATTATTCAAGCTGTTTTCTTTTCATTTATCATACATTAAAAAGATGTGCTTTATGGAATATTTCTTTTGCTTGTCAAGTCAAACCCAAACTTCACGCTTAAATATTTATAGCTGACATGAAGGATGCCGCGTTGTCAGCGTCCCACTGGTGGTCCTCGCATCATCCAGATATGTAGATGCAGGACCAACTGTCCCAGGCATGCCCTCTTGGTGGCAGACGGCGCAGACACGTCTGTCATCGGATATTTAGCTCACGCTGAGCAGAGGAACAGCTGCCGGGCACAGGAAACGGAGAACAGGGGAGACTTAAGCTGTGTAAGTTGTTTCTGACAGCTCCTCTTGTCATGTGAGACTCAGTCCCTTTAAGTTTTTTTGTTTTTTTTTTCTCTCTTTGGCTGGCCCAAAAAATGCAAATGAAGTTGTTGTACGGTCATAGAAAAAGCTCAAGGGAGCTTTCTTGATACTGCGCTTGTACATGCAAAAGATGTTTTGCAAGTGGAGCTCTTGTAAACAGAAGAGGTCGTGCTGAAACTAAGAGGTATCTGTGTCACAACCAACGAAGCAGTTCATATCCTCCCCCATGATCACCACAATTATACCTCATCTTTAGTATCCCTCACTTTCATTTATTTACTTATTTTTTTATGATAAATGCAGATGCAACGCCGTGGAAGCGGGCTGCAACATTTGCATTATTTCCAAGAGGATCCAAGGACTTTTTGAAAGCCAAGTTAGTTTTGCAGATTTGCTAATTCCTAAGAGGGAAACCTAATTATGGCAAAACGTCCAAACATTCACAATCCCTACCCTATCTTCCAGACTGTCCATTAGCAGTTCTGAGCCACTGTAATCCCTGCCAAAGAAGCCCGCAGTTGCCCGGGCAACCTCAGGCCTGCCTCCGTGGCAGCTGTAGCTGTGGCGAGCAGATACGGAGTGCCAGGGTGGACAGGTGTTTCTCGGGTCTTCAAGATCACCCCAGGTCTCGCGGCCCGGCCTCCGATGTCGTTACACATGTGGAGCAGAACTAACAAGCTGCTCACACACAAGCGCGGTGCCCGTGTCGCTCGGCTGTGCTGCTATCTGAGCTGAGACCGCTGGGTTTCTCTAATGGACTGTGTCAGCCTCGTGTGGAGTTAGACCCACACATGGCCGTGCTGCCAGTGCCGAGCAGGGGGTCCGGGCCACATGGCTACAGTTTGATATATTTATTTATTTAGTTACCGTATTTTCTGGACTATAAGCCGCTACTTTTTTCATAGGTTTTGAACCGTGCAGCTTATACAAAGGTGCGGCTATTCTGTGGATTTTTCTTCCACCGCTCGGGCGCTCTAACCGGAATTAGAATAAAAACTAAGACAAAATAAATACAAAGAAGAATACGCTACTTCTTCTTTAGCAGATAGAAGTAGGTAGAAGCAGATTTCAAACAGATAAATAGATAAATAAATACTGATTATTTTCTCTTGGTTCTGTCCAGTTTTAATCAGCAAAGTTGCTGCCGTGTTAAAAGACACTGTTAGGAAAGGATCTATTTAGGTACAAACATGTACATCATCTACAGTTCAAAATCCTTCTGTACATGTAGTAAATATCTCATCTAACAACATAAATATTTGCGGCTTGCATATCTTTTAAATAGAGCGGATGCGGCTTATATACAGGTGCGGCTTATAGTCCAGAAAATACGGTACTTAGTAAAAGAAACAAACTCAGCTACATGCTGCAGGGAATAGTGGCACACTGCACAGAAAGTCCGACATATTTTCATTACTTTACATCCGAGCAGAACGCGAAGGACACCTCGGAAATTGGCCCTTGTAAACTGAAATGCGTACTTGTGGGGAGCAGCGGCTGAAAACGCGACCGTTTATGAGCAACGGCGAGTGCAGACCATGAAGGAAGATAGTTCTGTTACTGAGTCAGTGTGGCGAGGCGCAAAATGTCTATTTCAGGGCTTGCTTTAAGTAGGGTGAGTCACCAGGCTTTTGGAGCACTCGAGGCTGCATATGTGTGTGTGTGTGTGTGTGTGTGTGTATGTGTGTGAAAGAGAGAGAGCAGGCATTTTAATATGATAGTGCTGATTTCTTTTTTTTTTCCCCTCTTCCTTCCTCTATCTCCGTCACACACACGTGTGTGCCCGGAGGGTGCAGGTCTGTGACAGGTTAGCCGTTTTGGGCCCGGGCCATCCTCTCTCTCTGTCTTCCCCTCAGCTCCGGGCAGCGGGCCGGCCTCGGTTCGGGTACAGGCAGGGACTTCTGTCCAATCTGTTTGGTACACACTAAGATAAGTGAGGGCCCACCCATCGCCTCAGCAGAAAATAGCCCAGGACAGACCTTGCGAGTCCTAAAATATGATGCTCTGCTGCGGAGGATACGGCTCCCAAAACGAAGGCTGTGAACATTAATTTGCTGTGTCAAGATAGCACGGCGTAGCAGGAAGACAGAGTGACAAAGAGACAATGAGCCGGAGAAAAATGGCGATGGATGGAGGGAGAAAAATAAATGAGAGATGGAAACCGCCTCCAGCTGCCTGAAAAATGTCAGTGGAACCCTGGGGATGCATTGATTAACCTCTCTGCTCCTAACCTGCCTTCACCTCCTCCACTGAGTACAGCACACACACCGGCCACGGGGATTTTAATTGGAAGCTCCACAAAGTTTCGTCAGTATCATCAACCTCTCTTGTCTGTTTCTTGTGCCCTTTTAATGCTGCAGTCTTTGTATTTTTCATGCATTTTTTTATGTAGGTGAATATAATAAAAAAAACAACAATAATGAATTCAATGTGATTTGATATTTGAGCTCAGTTTGATCCAAAATGTTCTCTCTTGCTGTTACGAACATCATTGTGCTTAGGCAGGAGAAAGAAATAGTATCTTTGCTCCATGCATCCATCAGTGACATTGATTACTTCTGTGGTATCTTATTACAAGCCCCACCCACTTCCACTCCTAAAATCCCTGCTATTTATTTTCAGAGGTGGGTAGTAACGAGTTACATTTACTCCATTACATTTACTTGAGTACGTTTTGGGAATTTTTTTACTTTTAAGAGTAGTTTTGAATCACTATACTTTTTACTTTTACTTGAGTAGATTTGTGAAGAAGAAACTGTTTCTCTTACTCCGCTACATTAGGCTATGTTGAGCTGTTACTTTTCTTTTATCCCTTTTATCCGCGTACGTGTCAATCTCATGACATCACTGAGTGATTCTTTGGGAAAAATGTTTGTTTTTGCATGTTTTGTCACATTTACACAGACTCAAACACACACACAGAGTTATACGAGTTCATGGGCTTGTTCTAGTTCTGCCTGGTTAAAAAAGAAAAGTACAAAGGCTTGAAATTTTGTGCTACTTGTGCTTAATTTATTTTTTTATTCTGTTATTTTATTTATTTTATTATTTATTAAAGTACTTGAATTTACTTTAAGATTATTTTAATTTAAGCTATTTTTTCATTAATTTTAATTTATTTTATTATTTTATTGATTTAATTTGCCTGAAGATGATTATTTTGTACTTTTGTCTGTTTGAATGGTTGTGCTAGAAAAATAAATCAGACATTACTCAACAGTTACTCAGTACTTGAGTAGTTTTTTCACCAAGTACTTTTTAACTTTTACTCAAGTAATTATTTGGATGACTACTTTTTACTTTTACTTGAGTCTTATTATTCTGAAGTAACAGTACTTTTACTTGAGTACAATTTTTGGCTACTCTACCCAGCTCTGTTTATTTTCCACTTGATGTTTCTTGTCCCACTTTTTCAGCTGATGATTGGCCATGATTGTGGCCAGTTATTTACGTGTCTGCTACCAGTTGTCATGTTGAAATTGTGATATGATTTACCAATGTGCGTTTGGGCATTTTCATTTGAAATAAGACTGAACTCGGGCCGCAGCCAGGCTTATCTGTTCTGTGCAGCTTTTGACGTTGTGGCTTCTATCATCATGTAGACCAGGCGTGTGTTTATTAGTCCTGCAGGGCACAGCTCATCTGCTGACATGCCAAGCTTTACCATCGTGTTGGTGTGCAGCAGCAGAGCAAAGACTGCCTACTCCACTCTCAAATGTTATCTCAGATCTGTTCTGGAAACTCCGAGACTGACATCTGCCATATTTCCTCTCTTTATCACAGTTTGCTCCCAGTTCTCCAAAGGTGTTTACGCCATCATTGGACTGTACGACAGGAAGACAGTCAACATGCTCATGTCCTTCTGCGGAGCGCTGCACGTCTGCTTCGTTACGCCGTCCTTTCCCATCGAGACGGCCAACCAGTTCGTCATCCAGCTGAGGCCTGAGCTGCAGGACGCTCTGGTGGGAGTCATCGACCACTATGGATGGACCAAATTTGTCTACATGTACAGTTCTGACTCAGGTAAGAAACGTATTCTTCATTCGGCCCGCTGATGCTGCACGTAGTTAAAAATGTGAAGTGAGTGAGAACGCTGAGTGTATGGTATTCTCAAAAACAATTTATGTGATGGCTTTCATGTTGCCATCGTGACAACA
Organism: Cololabis saira; assembly: GCF_033807715.1. NCBI lineage: Eukaryota > Metazoa > Chordata > Actinopteri > Beloniformes > Belonidae > Cololabis > Cololabis saira. The sequence goes on along the minus strand of NC_084593.1, from coordinate 37,531,037 downwards.
ATGATTTCTGTACAAACACTGAGCTCCGAAAAGAAAACATTAGCCTCCACTGACAAGCAGATAAATCACACAATGGAACAAAAGATGACGGCTTCCATTGGGCAGCAGTGAACTGTGTTGCTTCTGCTCCTTTGTCATTATTGTGCTGGTAACAAAGTGCCGACATTCAACTAAAATGTTTTAATAAAACTCCTGCAAAGGCAGGGAAAAATAAAACACAACACCTGTCAGCAGCCTCCTCTCCAAATCTGAAAAAAAGGGAAAAGAAGTAGAAGAATTACCTTATGCCTTGCCTCCTGTCCCAGGTGTTGTGGGTTTTGGAGCATGACCGACTTTGCAGCATTTGGGACACACAAACTGCACAGGTTCATATAAATATATCTATACAGATGTGCTTTTAGCTGACGCAGCTGCGTAAAGCATGCAGGGCGTTTATATGCTCCTGTGTTTGATTCCAGACAGAAGTATGCACGCTAAAGATAAGGTTACGCTCCAGGCCTCATCCAGTGACAGTGGAGATGACATTGTGGCTCCGACTCTGATTGAGTTGATGGCAGTCGTGGTCACATGTGTCCCAGAGATGTTTTTTTAATGGGCAGGGATCCCTTTTCTTATCCACTCATAAAGTGTCAGGTTGTGTGCTGGTGTGTGCGCGCGCTGGGTCACCCCTGTGTGATTGAGTCGTCGGAAGAGGCCATTCAAATCCATTATCAGTAGACGTCGGTTGCCTGGATACCAAGCTGCAGTCACCCTTCCTACGGGGTTATTTTAAGCCCTCAGAAAAAAAAAAAATCTGATTTATTTGGGAGGAATTTGTGTTGTGTGTGGATGAGTGTGTGTGGTTGTGTGACGTATTTGTTTGTCTGTGCTTCTTCCAAATTATTTATCAAAGTATCTATTTTGAATTAAATACTTGATATTGAATTAAGTTCAGTTAAATTCAATTCAATAGTACCTTAAACTATGAATCAATCAGCATTATTAAGTCACTATACAGATAATTTATACATGGGTCAATGATGAATAAGGATTTTCAACAGGTCAATTTTGAAATAATAAAAATCTATTGCAGTAGTTCAAACATTAAGAATGTTGTGTACACATAAATTCATATAAACATTTTAAATTAAGTGATTTCAGAGTTTTTTTGTCGAGATGAATTGGCACTAGCCTTAAAAAAGGTAATGTGGTGCAACCATGATTCATATTAAAATAAATTAACTTCCTTAACATCTTGACATCTTTTTTTTTTTTACAAGTTTTCAGTATTATACAAAAATGGTTGTTTTTTTAATGGTCGCGCCACATGATATTTCATAAAATGGACGTCATCAGTCAAACTTTGTTTGTATACTATGATGGAAATATAAATACAAATGTGTTGCAATCTTACACACTAGAAGACAGTTTGGAAATCATACCAGATAGGGCAGAAGATTGATTTAAAAACATTTAGAGTGATTTCAAAAAAAGTTTTCAAAACAAGAGTCATTGTCGGACGGTCGCAACACATGACATTTTGACGCTTAAAACGACAACAAAATCCCAAATAACTAGTATTTTTTGTAAAATTCAAGTGAGTCCATATGTGGGACAGGTAGGTCATATATCTGGTATTTTTTTAATCCATTTAAACCTTTTTTGAATTGAAAAAAAGTCTGTTTTTCAGAAAATATAGGCATCATGTCATTGACCCACATAATTTTCACTTTTTTGTCCTGTTTGAATCCATTATCTGAGGCAGACAAGGATGTGGAAATATATAACGTACATGAGAACCTTCCTGCCTTTTAGGGAGCTTTAATATGTTTCCTTATTTTCACAAACACCTGTCTTACTCTCTTACCGTGGAGCATCCTGTAATAAACATGATAAATGTGCTGCTCATCTTTTTTATTTTCAAAAGCCAAGAAAAGGAAAACAAATTTGATAGACCATTAAACCTATCATAAACAATTTTCAGGGAACGGTTCCACATATTGCTATTTTCTTCACCTTGGATTGCTCGGTGCCCAGGTCTCCGTGTACTGCTTCAGGCCAAAGGGGTTCTCGTGACAGCCAGATTCCATTATGATATTATTCCCTTCCTGGATGCCTTTGGAGGACCATTTCTACCTTGCTTAGTGCCCCACTGTTAGGCTGGCTTTGATTTATAGGCATGGATCAGACAGATTTAAAAACAGCGGAGAGTATATGATGCAAACACAGTGACTCAAATGAGAAAAAGAAATCAGCGTGGGGTAAAGAAACAGATGGAAGCTATAAAGAGATAAGCAATGTAATGGCTCAGCCACACTGATAACATTAAGAAAGGAACGTTGGAACTGGAGGCTAGAGGTGTAAATTCATGAGTAAGTAAGTGTGTATACAGAGGCTAAAATGTTCAGCTTCTCAGCTGATTTGTGAGCCCGAGTGTATGCTGGCTTCTCATTTATTTATCTCTGTCACAATAATATTAATCACACCTATATGAGTGGGATTCTGATTCTCATATAGCCACAAACCCATGTAAGATCTCCTTTTATTAATAATTTGCATATGGAAATACTGTTTTCACAAAAAAGCGTGGTAATGAGGCCAACAGCAAAAAAGAAAGGGCAATTATACTGAATAAGAATCTCTATATTCATTTTACTTTTTAAAGAAAATGCATCTACAGACGTGGCTATGCATGTCCTCATTACATATTAACACCTTATTAAGTAGTTAATGTGGAGTAAAAGCATGTGCACAGTGATTTATTAATCTGAGTGCTTTCCTTTAGACCTTCCCACTTCACTCACTGAATTCTGCCAAGATGTCTTCTCAAGGCAGTACAAAGAGTTTATTTTTATTTTTTTCCATGCTATGATATTAGATCCAATTTCATTTGAAGGAATATTTCATTTCTTTTAGGAAGGACCAGCTCGCTTTTGTGGTCTCTCATACCTACTATTGACAAAATGACAAAATAACTTTTCGTATAGCTTGGCAGGACTATCAACAAAGATGAAATTAGCTAACAGATATCATGACAAATGCGACCGGACAAGAGTCGTTTTCAGACAGTAACGTAACTGCATTTTAACCCCCATACAGGAGCTGAGCTGAACTTTGCAAAAGTCCCTCCATGCCACTTTAACAACTGGACAATAATGTGCACAATGCAGAAGCAGCCTCACAACTCATTAATCAGGTCAAAGAGTGAGGAAATAAGTGATGTTTTTTAAAAGATATAAAAATTAGGTATAAGATGAAAATAAGACAACTCGTCATGTTCTGTAAGATTTCATCTTAAATCTTAAATTGGAGAATCTTGCCAGCTTATAGAAAAGTTCAGATGTTCAAAACTGTTTGTACGCCCGAATCCACGCAGGTTTTCTTTAAACATTACGATCAACGTAAAAGTGAACATGGATGTTGAGCACAACACTCCTCCCTCAAGCAGATCAATTTGAATATGTCAATGAGAATGAATATCCATAAGAAACCACTCATCCAAACAAGGAAATGGCAAATGCAAGTGAAAAAGGACACAAGCTTGAGACACTCCTGCCAGAAGATGAAGCCAGAAAAAATAATTTTTTTGGTGGTATTTCCTCCACTTCCAGCTATAAAAAAAATAGTGTAGCATGCTCTTTTTGCGTTGACCGCATTGCGTTATGGGTGTTGTTATTTCTTGCTTTATGTGTTGTGCTCAGTGCAGGGCTGTGGGTTTATTGTGTTTGTGCGAGTTTATGTGAATGTTTAGCTGTAGTCTAGGGTTATAGTCTTTGTTCATTATTGTATTTTAAGAATCAGCACCATAACTGGAGGGGGTGGGACGAACAGCAGCTCTCCTCGTTCCAGGCTGTTTTAAGCAGAATAAATGACTAAAGCATTCAGGTAATAAAGATTATGTGTCTCAGAGCACCTGGAGGACATTTATGGACTTACGGTGAAATAACGTTGGGGTTTATATATAAAGCTGTGAAGCAGTGCAACCTGATACTTCTCTGCTACAGAAATAAAGACAAGTTCTGCTGACTCGAAAAGCATTGTGAAAATGTCAAAAAGAAATTCAGAAAAGAGTGTTACAGCTGCTGAAGGAGAGTCGGCTCCATCATTGGAAAAACATTCTCTGGAATCCTGCAGCATCTGCAGGCAATTCCATATAAGACTCTGAAAGTATACATTAAATAAAAACATCATTTTTAATTTAGTCACATCAATGCGTACCAACCAAACTTTCCGTTAGAGACATTAGATTTATATTAAAAAGCCTACATTACGGAACTGTTTTTTCACTGTAAATTGCATTTTAATGTTTATTTGTTCTGACACAGTTGTGAGATGTTTTTAGGGTCTGTGTTTTATTCCAATTACTGGTCCCATATGGCTGGCATGTCGCTGTTCAGGGTTCACTGGAAGATGTAACACCTGTCAGCAGCACCCGCTGAAAGGTTCATGTCGCTCGGAACTGGAGCGTGGCTGGGTCCATTTCATGGGGTGGACATCTGTGCGCCTCACAAGCGATCACTCATGGATGTGTATCACCTTCACGTGATACGAACACAGACAACCTATCAGTTCACTTTGGATTGAAGCTGTGGTTATCTCTTTAGGGGCATAATATATGTGAGGAGATTGGATTTTTGTTTTTTTCAAATCTCTCTCGACTTAAAGAGATCTCGGGAAACATATTTTGGTGTATTAAAACAACCTTCACTGCTTTATAGTTGTGTTCCGTCAGCTGACACATAATTTGCACATTTTCATGCCAGGTGAGAAATGTGCATGGCGGTATGCACAAATCCACACATAGTTGATTTTTGAGTATCTGACCGTTAGCGTAGAAAAAAAGACGTATGCATGTTTTTTGTGAGCCACACAAAAGGTGTGGCTCACAAAAAACATGCATAAGTCTTTTTTTCTGCGTTGGTTTAACGCAGAACCTTAAATCAGGCTTAAAACTGCTTGTGTTCCCTGGTGCTGTCCGTGGTGCTGAAACCCTTCCTGACGACTGAAATTGACTCCACTTAAAAACCCACTGACCTTTTTCACAACCGTAATTAATTATCTTCATGTTCATGTGCCTATCATCAGTTTCACAGCCACCATTAGATCTAACAGCACCAACAACTGCAATTCTTCACTCGTTAGCAGCAGCAGAAAGGAAGACAGACACACCATTAAAGGTGCATTAGGTCACCGTGTATCTTTCTAATAATACTTTAACAATCCCCTGTATATCACATTTTTTGGGGTTTCCTCATTTATGTACATGTTGTTGTCAAATATAAAGCTGAAATACCAACCATCTGTTTCTTCTCTTAACGACCTGGTGTCAAATAAGCGGCACAAATCGCCTGCAGACCAGCTGCTGCGCTTTCTAATAAGGCCAAGCAATCATCTTTCACGCGCTGTGAATGCATTTCTCAATCTCCTTTTCACAGAGTTTGCTGTTGCTTTTGTATATAAGCCAGTCATGAGCTAGTGTGTATTTGCTCATAAAGCCCTGTATGCACACAAAACAAGAAACCGTACTGGTTATGTGTAACACATGACTTGTGGGCCCAGGGTGGCTTTAACAATGCTTGGCAGCTTTGCAAAGTAAAAGTGAACACAGCAAAATCATGTATTAGTGTACCTTTCTGAGTTTTGTAATTGCCATAATTCACTGGTATAACGGCTGCCAGTTTGATGTGGGTGGAAAAGCTGAGCCCGCCTGCTTCAGAGGAATCTGATTGGTCTGCTGCCAGCAGCAAAAAAGTACAACAGTGAGTCAGGCTGTAAATCAGAACTCAAGATCAATGTGTTCCCTAATCACCTTTTATTTCCTGTCTTAGCATAAGCCCTCAGCTCATTGGCTACTTTATCTGTTTGTCTGCGATGCCTCTCAGCATCTCAACAGCATCGGTGACAGTATAATTTAGTAGCACTGCCTGTAATTGGTCTTAAAGGACGTAAAGCTGGCTGTGAGTCGGTTGTATGTGATGATGCATGGGCTGATTATTTGTTAGTATGAAGGCGGTGATTATTTAGCCCAGCGGCTCATATGCTGGCAAAACACACCTGTAAGTGTCAGTGTGCTTAATGGACTGCCCTGCCCGTTACACTTTATCACCAAAGCTGAAAGGGGAGATTTTGATTGATAAGCTTATCAGAATCAGTCTCCAAAGCTACTGCTTCATTCACACGTCATTCTAATTTGTTTTTCAGCTCATGATATAACATCACACAGTAGTTCTGAGAAGAACACTTAATTGTTATTCATCATTTCTACCAAGTTTTTTGTTGCAAATGCCCAGACAGTTTATTTTAGCAGCTCTAAAAGTGTGTGTTGTGCTTTATGTGTCTTCTCTTGCCCAGGCCTGTCAGTGCTGCAGAAAGTTCTGGACACGGCAGCAGAAAGGAACTGGCAAGTAACCTCGGTCAATGTGGAGACCATGACGGTGGCCTCCTTCTTGAAAGTGTTCCAGGATTTGGACAAGAGGAAGGAGGGACAGATTATCATTGATTGTGAGACTGAGAGGCTCACTGGCATTCTCAAAATGGTAAAAAGATTTCCCCTATTCATGTCCAGATAGTCCATTAACTAATTATTAGAAAAATATGGTGCAATTTTAAGCTAAAAATGTGTATAAGTCAATAAAACAACATTTTACGGGAAGTAAATTATACCGGACAGGCATCAAACTGATTATCCATTTAAGAAGCTTTTCTGAAAAATATACTGTAATAGAAACAGAAAATAAAAACAGTGTAGTACAATGTTGTACACATTTCAATCAAATGAATAAAGGATAGAGGCAGGAAACTGAAAGAAAGGGCGAGAAATGGAAAGTAGTGGTTGTGTGTATGCTCACACTGGTTTGTATTTATTTATTTTTTGTCTCCTGGAGGATCAAGGAAACATGAAGGATAGCTAACACAGTGATGGTATTTGGAGCCAGTAATTCTAACGGACTGTTTGCCAACCTCCTCCACCAAATACACACTGTCCAGCCACAGTAACAGTAACAGTAACTTGGCAAGGCAAACTTGTCAAAGCCTTGTTTTTTTTCCTAGGTAGTGAATTGTTGTATGTTGCAGCGTTTTATTTTTTTATCATGTTTTTTTTCTCCTTTGTGTTGGACTTTGAAGCTAAACACAGGATGTAATATCTACATTTATTTCATGAGCAACAAAATGCAAATAGGTATTTCCACCAAAAAAGTACTGTCTTACAGTCTTGATCTACTTGTACTAGGTCTGGTTGTATTTGTTACAGAAATACAATTAATGGTATTTTGGAATATTTCCAAGAAAAAAGCAGATCCCTGAAGAGGCTTCTTGGTGCTCAATGACAAAAACGGTTATGCTTCATTTCAGTAGCTTGGATAAAAAGACTTATTCTGGAGAGATTTATTGATCTACTCTCTAATCTAAAGTTTTGATTCAGCAGATGTACAAATATTCCTTTTTTCTGAAGCGTTACTTTCATACTCAACTCTAGCCTGGTCAAAAGGGTCAGGACACCTTATAATAGAATGCATCCTATCTCATGTCTAGAAGGTTGCATTGAGAATGCCTTTAAAGGAATTCCAAATGCAGGCTGGCATATCTCAGAGTCTTATGTATCATTATTTTGGATAATAAGTATCAATTCTTTAATATGCACATCACTGTAAAATTCTAATGACATCAAATTACTGTTTTAATGTTATTATTTGACCTTCCTCACACTATAAATAAATATATATAACCCAATACTGACCAAAAATGTATAAGCATACAATTTCTGAGTGTAGGAGACTTTCTGTCTGAGGTCACCACAGAGGCTTGTGTACAGCTGCTGGGAAAGAAAATAGTGCTAATCCAAGTCTGCCTTGCAATCTTGTCAAATCTAAGATGTTGGTGAAGTGCTGCCCCAAGGGTCCTGTGTAATAATTAAATAGGGATGACAAGACAGTTAACTGTAAGGATCACCACGAAAAGATGGATGGAATTTGTTCAATGTTCTGGGGCCTCGCATCCTCTTACCAAGAGAAGAAGCGAGTCAATCCAGGCAGGTGAAAGTGTTAACCTAAGTATCATGAAAGTCCCTACTGTACCCACTTTTCAGGGAATATCTGAACACGCAGTAACTCAATTGAACTCAAAAGAATTTTAGTATGGTCTTATAATTACTCAGCATATTTTAGAGCAAATTTCTTGATATAATCAGCACTTCAAGCTAAAAAATATGATCATTGCTTAGGTTGCGCATGGCCATTTATAAAGTAGCATTGTCTGCAACATTTTTACTGTGAAACTAATGACTAATGTTCCCACTATTCTGCTAAAACCATCAAGAAAAGACAAGCTGAAATAAAAAAACAATGTCTAAAACCTGGTCACACTCAAAATTGTTTTCAGCTAATCCATCCATCCATTTCTATACCTGTTTTATCCTTAGCAGGGTCACAGGGGTCTGCTGGAGCTTATCCAAGCTCCTTACAGGCGAGAGAGGGGTTCACCCTGGACAGGTCACCAGTCTATCGCAGGGCCACATATACAGACCAACAACCATGCACACTCACACTCACACCTACGGGCAATTTAGAATCATAAATTAACCTTGTAATGCATGTTTTTATGACTGTGGGAGGAAGCTGGAGAGAACCCTCCAAAGCACAGGGAGAACATTCAAAACTCCACATAGAAAGACTCCGCCGGGCCTGGAGTCGAACTAGGAATGTTCTTCCTGTGAGGCAACAGTGCGAACCACTAATCCACTGTGCTGCTTGCTTTCAGCTAATATTCTTCACAAATCTGGTTACAAACTCTGTTCATGAAATAGTTTGTTATGGTTGGATATTTCATTATTGAGTCAAAAATAAATTACAAACAATCAAAATGTATGCTTATCCAAGAAGTGTATTAAAATCTCTTGACTGCTGACCACTTTTCTGCCCTCCGGATGTGCACATATCAAGTAATGTTTGCAAGCAAGAAACTCGTCTATTTCTCATGGTGTTTCAGAGTTAATTTCCTGGAAGTAATTTCTTGAGTAATTTGCTGGAAAACCATTTAAAAATCCTGATGACTTGTCCTGCAGCCTCTCCATGTTCTGTATTCAGAGGAAACATTTATGCATGCAGAAGCAAATAGCACTAACCGTTTCAGCTGGAGATGTGTTTTATCTAGCCGAAGAACTAGGTTTCCAAAAGAAAGTATAGCTTTTGAACAAATTTGTATGTTATCTAATTTCTGAACTTGTTGTCAGGGTTTGACACTTCCCCCCAGTTTGTAACTTTCAGTTTCTGTCTTGCCCCGCCTGTGTCCCATCTGCCCTGATTGTGTCTGCACCTGTGTCTCGTTATCCCTTCAGTATATCTTGTCTTGTCATCCCTTGGTTCCCTGTCGGTCCGTACTGGTTCTCCCTCCATGTCTCCTCGTCGTTTTTCCTGTTCCTGGTTTTTGTGTTTTTTGATCCTGCTCTGCAGCGCTTTGTTTTTGCCTTTTTGGAATTAAACCCTTTGTTTTTGAGAACTCCTGCCTCTGGCCTCCCTCTCTCTCCTGCATTTGGGTCCTTAGAAAACCAAACCTTAACAGAACGGACCGACAGGGAACGACGGCAAGGAATGACAAGACAAGATATACTGAAGGGATAACGAGACACAGGTGCAGACACAATCAGGGCAGATGGGACACAGGCGGGGCAAGACAGAAACTGAAAGTTACAAACTGGGGGGGAAGTGTCAAACCCTGACACTTGTAAAGTAATGGGTAACTGAATTGTACTGAAGTGTTTCGGTGCACTCGGTGCATTCATTTGCCCCGGGGTTAACTAGATTGGAAAATTTGATAATGTCTTTAGAAAATAATCAAAACGGGTTGATGAAGTTTTCTTTTTAAACAGTGTTTTGAAAAGTTCAATTTCCCCTGCTATCCACATAATAAATATTCAAAAATAATGTTATGTGACTTAAAGAAGTCAACTTGAGTTCCTGCCACTGATTTAAATTTTCATTATCATTCTAATTGAAAAAATATGTATGATAAAACCCAAAATTGTATGTTAGTAAATGGAATAGTGGATGAAATAGTGGTGTTGTATTTTTCTGCTAAAGTTTATGGGAAAACAGTGCAGTGTTGTGGTTGTTAGCACAGTTACCTCAGGAAGGTTCAATGTTCTCTGTAATTCTTCCCACAGTCCAGCGTGCTTGTTAGGTTGACTTTTGATTCTTTGTGAATGAATGTGAGAGTGCATGGTTGTTTGTGTGTGTGCGTGCGTGCCTGCGTGCGTGCCTGCGTGTGTGTGTGTGTGTGATGGCTGTGTGACCTGTCCAGCGTGTACCTTATCACACGACAGCAGCCCCTCGCTGTGACCATGAACAAGATTAATGGTTACAGAAAATGGATGGATGGATAATATTTACAATGTTAGAACTAATTAGGTGTACCCACCACTCAATAACACTATTTTATTTATATATCTGGTACTCAATGTTGACATTTTTTCCGACACATCCAGTCTTTCCCATGAATCACTTAAGCTCACTATGAGAAAATAATGCCACTTTTCCACCCAGCACATACACAGAATGCCGAAGCGAACGTATTAGCTCACTAAAAACAGATGATGAGTCGGGTCTAAACATCTGCCTCCCATCTGGCCGAATAAACGGTTGCCACCTCAAAATGATTTGCCGTTTGTCTCCATCACTCTGAAGTCAAGAACCCATGATTTCAAAAGCTTCTAAAAGTTTGAAGTGTTTAATTACTGCCTTTCTCGGAGCAAACATGATTCAGCAGAAAAGCCAGTAAGGCGTAATTTATCGTGTTTATTGAAATCGCTCATACGATTTATAAATTGTTTGTCAGGCTGTATTTTTTTTTTTCTGTTCCAAGCCATTGTTTATAAAAGAGATTAAGCGCACACACCTGCACAGTCTCCATCTGTATGAGTAGACAATGGCTGTTGAACGTTATTGATGGCCCAGTGTCTACAGTTAAGGTTATTGCATCAGTTCTCATCGGTTTACAGGAGCTGAGCCTGAGAAGTTCTCAATTCAGACGGCCCTCATCAATCACAGACATCTGCTCTCTGCCTCCGCGCTGCCCTGCCTGTTCCCCAGTACAAATAATAATAAAAAAAAAACTACACAGATGCCCTTCTGCCTGACTTGCCCTTTAAACTCACTGCTAGGCTCATATCATGCATTACACAGCGTCTCGTGATAACATCAGTGAGAGTATCCTGAGGGTCATTTCTCATATATGCAGAATGTTGACTCTCTAGGTCTCTGGAAAGCATTTATTGTGGCTGAAAATTCAGTGTGTTTTTCAACAAAAGGACAAAAGTGACAGATCCTCTTTGGGCTGAACTCTGCATGACATTTCAAAATTTGCATGTATGATTAAAAAGTAAGCTACAGCCAAAACCTTTCCATTTAAATGCCCATTGAGGCAATAATGTGCGTATCTTTCCCGGTTGTAGGGCACATAGTTGTCTGCACCATGTGTGTGTGTGTGTGTGTGTGTCTCCTCCATTGCTCTAGTTTTCCTTGCTCAAGGCTTGGCCGCGGGACTTGCCTAGAGCTGGGGTCACCATTAATAACAAATGCCACCTTCTGTCATGACCTACAGCGTCTTTAGACACTCTCCTGAGCCACCTCACCCAGCACTACTAGGAGGAACACTTTTTACAAGCCAGTAGAGAGATGCAGGTCCTGGATCTGCCCCAATGCCACCTTCTGATGGGGGGGATTCAGAGTTCAGCTTGTTCCTGTTCACAAAAGTGGGGGTCAAACAGAACAAGAGATTTGACAGATGGATTGGGGGCACTCTACACTACACACTACACTTTACTAGTTGTGGTGAAATGTTACATGAGTGCAAAGTTCTTGCTTTACCAATCAATCTACGCTACATCCCATGGTCATGAACTCTGGGCAATGACTGAAAGAACATCAGTAATACAAGCTGCCAGAATGAGTGTTCTTCTAAGCTGGGGGGCATAGAGCTAAACTAATGTTCTCCACACTGGAAGGAGTCAATTGATGTGGTTTGGCCGTGGTTTGGGCTCGGCCTCGTAGGGGAGGTTTTCCACTATTTCCCCACTGAAAACCATGGCTTTGGACTTGGAAGTGCTGATTCTCATCCCACCCAGAATGCAACTTATTCAGTGACTGCTGTAGAGCTTCTGTTGAGGAACCCGATAGGATCACATATCTGCAAGCTAACCCAAAAGAAAATCCCCCAACTGCTTGTCTGGCTCCACAGGCTTATGATGTGCTATTCATTAGATTGTACTGAATTAATGCTTCCACTCATCTTTGTCTTATGTGACTGTTGAACGTTTAAACAAAACCACATTTGCTGTATTTCTTCACAGTCCTAAGCTTCAGGCAAACTAAACATTTCTTTGCTCATTTTACATACGTATTTAAATATCAATAAAAGTCATAGCTGTGCAGAGGTGTCAAAAGTACTCACATTCATTACTCAGGTAGAAGTATAGATACTAGAGTTTAAAAATACTCCTGTAGAAGTTGAAGTATCAACTCAAGTTTTTTACTTAAGTAAAAGTATAAAAGTACTGGTTTCAAAACTACTTAAAGTATAAAAGTAAAAGTAATGTAAGGGGGAAAAAAGCCATTAAGGACAAAAGCCATTGAAAATGAATGTATCTTAGTATAATGCAAATATATTAAAGAACCATATATGTGTACTATTGAGCATTAACATGTGTTTCAGAGAGCAGGAGATATGATGACTAGTTGCCTATAAGTATTGTAATGGTGCAAAAAGTCAAACTTCAGAGGCATGTTATCATTTATCCTAACCTTTATTGGAATGTACATCCAAGTTTAGTTGCAGGAATCTGAGGGAACGGATGTAAGAACAAAACTGGACAAGAACATCTGAAACAACCACAACCAAATTCACTCTATCCGGATGGAGCAATTTAAGTGGATAGTTTTTTTTTTAAAGAATGAAAATGAAATAGAGTAACAAGGCTGTTTTTAAAATGTAAGGAGTAAAAGTAAAAAGTCGTCTGAAAAATAATTACTCCAGTGAAGTATAGATAACCAAAATTTCTACTTAAGTAAGGTAACAAAGTATTTGTACTTTGTTACTTGACACCTCTGTAGCTGTGCCATTCATAGACCTATCTTAGTACTGCATTACTCATAACTATTGATTAGGTCTGGGTTTTTCAATAACTCAGATTTGAGCTCAGCTGTTGTTTAAACTAAGCTCTTAAATCTGGATTGACTTCATTGTTAGGAAAGGGCTAATGGCGCAAATTCCAAATATTTAACTTCTACTTAAACCTTGTCCTAATGATCGGCTGCCTTCCTTTCCTATTATTAGCTTCCCAGAGCTCTGATTGATCTTTGTTCACCAAGCAGGATAAGACTAAAGAATGTTAAACCACATTGAAATAGCTGTTAATTGTTTAAAATGTAAATACGACCAGGCAGCTGAAGACAACATGTCAGAAAACTGCTAATGGGATTGCTTTAAAGGTCAATCGAAACACAGATTTTACTGGAAAATATCCTCGGAGGGATTGATTGACTGTGTCTAGGGTGGCTATACTACTGTGCAGCAACGCATACTCAAGATTCACTGTGAAAAGTTTGAAAACGAACATCTGGACAAATTTAATGAATTTTTTTAACAAGTCCTGTGGAGTGATGCGGTGAGAAAAGCTTTTTTTTACTAGATTTTAAGTATGGTAATTCCTTCGTTATGGGTAAAGCACTGAGGCCCCTAAATCACCCGATATACACATGGAAAAACGTACTGGTGTCCTTCTATTACAGAACGGAAAACCGTCATTGGTTACTAAATGAAGTTGAAACTGAACATTGACGAATAAAAATCAGACATCCATCCATCTGTATCTGCTTACTTCTACTCAGGATCACAGCGGTCTCCTGCAGCCTATCCAAACTCTTTACAGATGAAAGGCAGGGCTGCATTCTGGTCATGATGCCAGTCCATCACGGGGGAAAATCAGACATTGCTGTTGAATTATGATGACCGAGGAGGAGTTCACTGTTAAAATCAAATCATAAAAAAAGCCAGACTGAAATTTGTCAAAATACATATTGACAAGGAGCAAATCTTCTGGGAGAATGTGATTTGGACGGATGAGAAAAAACTGGACGTTTTCTGTCAGGTTACGTCAGTTTATAGAATGAAGCGCTTAAAGAAAGAAGACTGTAGCTACTGTGAGACATGGACTAGTTATTTTATGGGGCTATAACTGGTACAGGGTGTCTGAAATTTGTGCAGATAGAATGAAATCTGAAGATTATCTGTGTGGAGTGAAGTGCACTACCCAGTGTCAGAAATCCTATTCTTAGTTGCATCATGTCATGGGTCGAAGAACAAAAAATTGGCCTATTCTGAAATGAGCCTCTAACATCTAACATCTGTGGGAAAAGGCTCATTTGAGCGTTTGCTCTTTTTTTTATGATTACTTGAAATGTTTTTTGGTCATTGCAAATGAATTTATGCTTTCAGAGATGAACAGAATCAGAGCAGTGATGTCAATGACAGTGATGTCTGATGAATGTCGTGGTTTTCAGGGTTAACATAACTGACTAAAAGGAGAATATTCAAATTAGCCCTGTCTCAGAAATACCACACTCACACACTAATTCATTCCCGAACATTTTAATCAAGCCCAAATCAAAGATTCTTTTAAAACTGAGACAAATAAGAATTAGGTCTGGTTGCTCTGATTTCCTGGGAGCCTATTATCTGTCTTCCTCACACAAGGTCAAACACTTTTAACTCAACTGTCTCCGCTATATTACAACTGAGATATTCTAATCTCAGTCCCTCTCCTGCAAACACAAACATTTACAGAGCAGCATCATGTTTTTCTCTGACAGGCATTTGATTTTGTACCTTTCTTCTGCTCATCCTTTCAGATCGTTGAACAAGGAAAGAATGCAAAGAGCTACCACTACATCCTGGCTAACCTGGTAAGAAACAATGATAACACCTTTCTATATAGATATATTGACCATATGCTTCTCTGCATATGTTTTTTAAATATCTCAATAGAGTTTGAATGCCTAATAAATTAAGCTTTTAGTAGCATTCCAGTCTCTCAGTACTTTATCACCAGTGTAATAGACTTGTGTGTGCCCGATAAATTAGAGGGGAACTATCTGATGTTACATCTTCTCATTCCATTTTCCACTTTAGCTATTCTATCTCTGTCAAAGCTGAACAAATAACAGCAGCTCAGCAGTAGACAAAAGCAGGAGGGTGAGGTGGGTGGGGGGGGGGACCTGTGGCAGTCAAAGACAAAAATCTCTGCAGACTCACAGTGACAGAAAAGGGTCAGGCAGACAGTGTATGCAAGCTCAATCTATTAGCTCGCTTTGCCTGCTGCCATTTCCTCGCCACACACGGTATGTGGACCACTACGGCGCTCTCCGTTCTGAACGAAGACTAAACCACCCAAACCAGCAGAAGCTGTGGCAATGACATCATTAATATGCAGCAGCTAGCTTGGACAATTTCTGCCCGCTGAGGTTTTAGATTGGCTCAATCTCTCTTGTCTGGCCAGTTTGCCAGATTTAATTTTAAACGATAAGGCTCGGGTAATGCGAAAGGCTGATCGACAAAGTGGCCGCAGTCATTTATAATGGGCCCATTAAAAGGCCTGTATGAGAAAAAAAATAGACAAATTTCTTTGTCCTTGCACCTTAAGACTGTGCTAACTCCCTCACTAGTGTGCATGGCTGGATGTGCATGTCTGGACCTGAACAGGACGAAGTTTGAATTTCAGCCAGTACTTAAATGTAATTGTATGTGTTGGAAATATGCACTCTCGCCTGTCCACCATTAGCAAAGGCTGGGGTGGAAAGTAATATTTTCATCACGCCTAGCTGCATTAACTCATTCATGAGGCGAACACAAGTCTGTCTGTTCTACTTAGAAATACAATTATCTGGCAACAAACGTTAAATTAGAAGGATACAGAGACAGAAAGAGGTCAAATTATGTTTGATTGTTTAGATTAAAGCTCAAAACAAGTGAAACAGGTAAGCTTTTTTTAAGACAGACAACCAGCAAAGAGAAAACGCAACAAATCAAATGTATTGAAACAGATAATGTAAGAGCAGAGAAGAGAGAAAAGGTTCTGAACACTATGTGTTCACAGACAAATGCAGGGTTAGCCAATGACAATGCAAAGACATCTTTTCTACTCATCACTCACAAAAAAGAACACATTTTTTCCCCAACTTTTTCACCCATTCCCACTTGTCTGCATCTCCCTCTCATCTCCCCGCAGTCCCATGCATCCTGCTTAGTGGCTGAAACTGCATCTCCTCTTCTCTGCCTTCTCAAAACAGCCACATAAAAGTCAGAGAAAATACTAAGTTGAAAGTTCCTTTACAATAAATCTCACCTTTCTCTCTATTCTACTATGTATAGTGTGTGGGAAGCATTTTTCTCAGTAGTTGTTCAGGTTTTGACCCTGCCATTGTTAACTGCAGCTTATGAATGCTCAGCGTGCACAGATCAGCACTGGACAGCTCCCGCCATGAAATTAGTTTTTCTTTCTACTCTCTCACTGCTTTTGTCCCTCGGGAAAGACGGAGGAAGTCTGTTCAAAGGGATAACCTTGCTACGCAACTTTTATTTCATTTATGTTATACATATACAATTTTCCTTGTGATTGTAGATTTAAAATAGCAACAACAATACAGTGATTTAGCAAAATAACCCTAAGGTTGCATTAGCTGCCACCCACTTCAGATTGTAACTATTTGAAAAGCCCACCTACCCACCTACATGCTTGCTACTCCCTTATAGCATGTTTTATCCAGCTTTGACCAGTACAGTTACATGTTTCTGCTTTTTTTTGCCCCCTGTTTTGTTTGAATCATTTTAGACGTAATACCTCCTGTATTATGTAAAACTCAGCATCAGGTGGTGCAGTTTTAATTATCACAAAATATCACCAAACTGTATAAAGGGACATAGTTGAAATAGTTTTCAAGGAGAAAATAAAACTCAGATCAGTCAGGCACAATTATGAGCGTGTCTTTGTCTGCAGCTTTGCCTGATTTTTAATTGTTTTGTCCAATCCTCTCTAAATGGCACCCTCCTTGAACAGCTAAATACACACAGGTTGGTATTGATCTGTGTCAAGAGGCTTCTAATTTCTTTCAAGGAGAAACCGATCTGATCACCCCTCTGGAAATGCTCCAGGAAGTATTCAAATCAGTCACTTCGGTAAAAGTACAAATACCACCTGTTGAACATCCTGCTGTGAAAATATCACATAAGTGAAAGTATGGATGTGATAAAACTGTGCACTATGGATAACCTTTACAGTATTTATTTGAGTAAATGAAAAGAAGCATCAGCAAAATGCCCATATCAACATGAAGATTGTCGCTATGACTACAGATCATGGTAGCCTAATACAAGCTGTCCTCCATGGAGACAATGTCTAATAGCCGTGAATCTGCCTAAATGGCATCTGTTTGGGTTTCCCACTGCTTTTATGCCACCGTGCTGGCGAAAGCCGAGCCTGTGCACATGTGTATTTGGCTGTCCATCCATTCCTGAATCCATCCATTCTTACATCCATGCTATTGTCATGAGAGTAGTATTTTTGGAATGGATTAGAGAAATGTATTCCAATCTGGTTCTGATATTTGTAATACCATAACCCCATGTCCTCATTTTGTCTGTCCATCCCATTCTTATCAATGCAAAACATCAGCATTCCCAGCTTAAGGGGTGAATTGTTAGATTTTTCACATTTTCAAATCAAAGAGCTCTGACATTTCAGGGTAGACTAACAGGATAAAAGTGGTGATATTTGTTGATCTGAAAGTTAAAAAGTCAAATCTATTTCTCAAAATGTTATGTCTTATAATAGACAGTATGTATATACTGTATATATATATATATATATATATATATATATATATATATATATATATATATATATATATATATATATATATATACAGTATATACATAGACAGGAATTCTGCCAGATTAAGTACTATTTGAGGGAAATCCTGAACTTTTCATCCCTGTGTCTTGTTTTCTGTGCCAGGGTTTCCTGGACATTGACCTGACCGACCTGAGGAAGGGTGGGGCCAACATCACCGGCTTTCAACTCGTCAACAACTCCGAGCCGAGCGTGAGCCGCATCGTCCAGCAGTGGATGGAGTTTGATAACAAAGACTCCAAAATACTCAAGAGTGGACTTAAAGTAATGTCTTTTTAGTATTTTTCTTCTCCTTTATTAGTGTCCCCATTCTATATTTATAGTTATAAAGTAGAATGTCAATATCATGTATTTATTTATTTTTTTGTAGGTTAGAGTTGCCTCTGTAAAAAAAAAAAAAAAAAAAGGTTGTTAAATCCCGAGTCAGAGTGCTACTGTGATCAGCATGTTGGAAAAAGTTGTGAAAGCTCCAGAGTGTGGAGAGATTCTGTGACTTGGATTAATGCTGTTAAAGGAGAGACATGTAAGAACCTCTATGCTTGAAAGCATACGCAGGTCTTTAAAAATCACTGCTATGTCAATAACGTTAGGATAATACAACCTCGTCACTGTATTTGGGCCCACCCAAGTCTGAAAGTAATTCAGTCAACCGATCAGGATGGTGTAAAAGCAAAGACGTAGCATAGAATAGGAATGTCGAGCCTTGCCATCAATATTTCCTCCCAGGATCACATCTCATTTAAGTAGTTAGCATAAAGTGAAATCAGTATCAGACATCAAAGCGTTACACCGTGTGGATGAGTAGCTGCAGCTGAGATGTTGACCTGGCACCTTAAAAAACAGCTAAAAAGGAACGCTTGAGAGGTTTTTTTACTGAATTCTTCTGGTATTTTGACTAAAGCATGTACAAGATATTTTATTAAGACATCAAAAATTTCTGCCACCTCAGGGAAAAGAAAAGGTCTTAAAGGCTTTTAGAGGAGTATTTGCACCGTCCAGTCATCTGTAACTGGTTTCAGATGAAAGATTTGAGTGTTTAATCGCTCAAGAGCTTGAATATAAATGTAAATTCCTATAAATACAGGTTACAAATATTGCCGATTTGAAATATGGCTGATTTAATAAATTGAAGGTATGTGTGGATCGATATTCCTCTACTGCTGTATTATTTCTGTCCAGTCTTTATTGATGCCGCCTCTGTTTGACTGACTCTGCAGTACACGGGCGCTCTCACGTACGACGGGGTGAAAGTCATGTCCACGGCTTTCCAGAACTTGAGGAAACAGAGGATAGACATCTCTCGCCGGGGCAACGCCGGGGAGTGTCTGGCCAACCCGCCGGCCCCGTGGGGACAGGGCATAGACATCCAGAGAGCCTTACAGCAGGTCTGTACGCATGAATGGAGGCCGGCCAACGTTACGCAGCCCCCGCGCCGACACACACCACTTCTTGACTGGCACATTGGCTAACAGCTCCTGAGTTGGGGCTGGCTGAACAAATTAGGTCTCATTCTGTCGTGTAAAGTTCACATTAAGTCATAGGAGAGCTCCCCAGTATCAAATGTGACATCACAGCTAGTAAACAAAACCTGCAGGCAGTATCACACAGCGGTGATCATCATGGGATATGACATCAGCAATTGAGTTTAGAAATGTAATATTTGGCAGTGAGAATGGGAATGCTGGGCTGTCTGAGAGTTCCTGACCTCGCAGACAGTTGGACACACTCATGCATATGCAACGAAGACGCTTATCAGTGTTACAGCCATAATTATATATTTAAAAAAAAGTTAAAAATTGTGATATATGGAAAATACAACTGAAAGAAAAAAAAAAAAGTTTGGTTTGTTTTTTTGTTGTTTTTTTTTTAACTGCAACATATATTGGGACAGTAAAGGTTACCAGTTTGTAATTTTAGATTCCTTTGTTACAGTTGAAAGGTGTTTTCGCCAGAGGTGTCAAGTAACAAAGTACAAATACTTTGTTACCTTACTTAAGTAGAAATTTTGGTTATCTATACTTCACTGGAGTAATTATTTTTCAGACGACTTTTTACTTTTACTCCTTACATTTTCACGCAATTATCTGTACTTTTTACTCCTTACATTTTAAAAACAGCCTTGTTACTCTATTTCATTTCGGCCTTTAAAAAAAAACTATCCAGTTAAATTGCTCCATCCGGATAGAGTGAATTTGGTTGTGGTTGTTTCAGATGTTCTTGTCCAGTTTTGTTCTTACATCCGTTCCCTCAGATTCCTGCAACTAAACTTGGATGTACATTCCAATAAAGGTTAGGATAAATGATAACATGCCTCTGAAGTTTGACTTTTTGCACCATTACAATACTTATAGGCAACTAGTCATCATATCTCCTGCTCTCTGAAACACATGTTAATGCTCAATAGTACACATATATGGTTCTTTAATATATTTGCATTATACTAAGATGCATTCATTTTTAATGGCTTTTGTCCTCAATGGCTTTTTTCCCCCTTACATTACTTTTACTTTTATACTTTAAGTAGTTTTGAAACCACTACTTTTATACTTTTACTTGAGTAAAAAACTTGAGTTGCTACTTCAACTTCTACAGGAGTATTTTTAAACTCTAGTATCTATACTTCTACCTGAGTAATGAATGTGAATACTTTTGACACCTCTGGTTTTCGCATTGAGAATGTCAAGCAAAGAAGCGTTACAGTTGTTTTTTTTGGGTCCTTCCTGCAATCATGTCTCCATGTGTGCAACTGCATTGTCCACTGAGGACATGTCAGGACTGTACGGAGGTCCGTCCAGTCCTTGAATCCTCTTCTTCCTCATCCATGCCTTTGTAGAATATTATTTTGCACTGCCTTGTTGAACAATGTCCCTGGAGATATCCCAGGAAAAGATGGCATCTCAAAGGCAGCATGAAATCTAAATTCTCTTAGATCTCGGTGAACCTTATTACATTAACACTGTCATCACCGAAGTGTGAGTTACCTTTTCCAAGGGCATTGATACAATCCCATATCATCACACACCCTGGTGTCTGGACGTGTCGATAACAGTCTGGAAGGATGGTCCTTTTTGATCTGGGAGACTGATTCGTCTCACGCAGTTCCTCTGTGTGACGGTCCCTTCCAGATGCCTCAGAACCAAGAGACATTAACGCCGTTCATGGGCATAGTTAACATCAGGCTTCTTGTTTGCACAGTAAAGTTTTAAGTGACATTGTTGAAGGTGATTGGAGGGGGGGGGGGGCATATATCTTAGGAGAAAAGGTCTCAGTATCCCAACTTTCTCCTGATTTGGACTTGTATATTTGCTCCATTCATGTGTGTGTGAAGCCCAAGGCTCCGTCTGCAGAGAGGCTGAGCAGAGTCCTGCTCCGAGTCCGTCTAGCCATCTGCCTGTGGACGGAGTGAAGATTGAGGCAGCGTTCGCTCAATTAATTCCATCATGCAGCCAAGACAAACACATTGCACTGTACGCATACACGCACCCCATCTGTCATTCACCTCCGCAGGGACCTGAGTTCTGTGGACTTTCACAAATGGATACTATACAAACACATTCAAACTATTCTCAACATGCGGTGCATTGTAAGTGTGATACACATGCAGATTATGAAAACAGGCGGCATGAATCCCCAGCTTCACAGCGGCCACAGCACTCGCCCATCTGCCAGAGGGGTGGGAGCCTCAGCACAACCTGCAAGCACACGACGGTTACTCCATTCACCCATCTAACACCTGTTTGTAAGTGTGCTGAAGGCGCTACCATTGTATGAGTCATAACGGACAGCAACTAAACAGCCTGCAGAGAGGAGGTCTTTCATTTGGTTAGGACTCATGTGCACTTAGCAACCTGGATCCCCACACCATAAAGACCAAAGAAGTGATTGTGGAGTTCATTAAGCCTCTGGTTGAGTTAAACTTCTCCCGTGCAGCCATAAGGGTTGTGCTAACTCACAGCTGCATGTATGCAGATCAATTGAGCAGAAGTGGAAAGATTTGTGCCTGAGTATGTTCTCCCCGCTCCTCCCTTGAGGGAAAAGATACACCCCACCTGCTGCTCTGTATTAACTGCTGAGGTCTCATTTTTATCTCTCAAACACACACTTGTTCCTTCCCATTGCCTCCACTTTCCACCTGGCAATTTTGGTGTAACTTTAGCAGAACTTTGGTGCATTGTTCTGATTCACTGGAGAGCAACTACATTTTTGTTGGCGTTTTCTTTTCTGCAATGGCAATTAAAAGTTCTATCTGTTCTGTATCTTTGACACCACTAAAGGTCCGTATTGAGGGATTGACCGGTCACATTCAGTTCAATGAGAAAGGCCGCAGAACCAACTACACCGTCAGTGTCATGGAACTGGCTCCCTCAGGTCCAAAGAAGGTAAGGTTTACAAGGTTATCCTTTTTAAAACCCCCCCCAAAAAATGTAATAAATCACAGGAAGGATCCACGTAAGGTCTGGGTCCAGATTTATTGTTTTGTTAAAACTGCCCTGATCCAGTCTACCTGAGAAAAAGTGATTACTTATATAAGGATTAATTCTTATTTAAGAAGTAACTCACAAGTACTAACTGCACGATAAGACTACCTTTTGAGCGCTTCTGTCAAGTAATCTCCTGATAAGTAATGAATGTACTTTGTGTATGAACTTTATAAATGAAAGCGCACATGGAGATAAGGGCTTTACTCGCCTTCTGCTGTGCTGTTCAGTGTTTTATTGCTGTAAAGGTGTTATTTAAAGGATGTCCTTTCATTACTACTTGCTACTTTACTGAATTACTTGGGCTGATCGTCACGTCGAGAGAAAGTTGACCAAGGCCAAATTTCTGGATCGTGTATGGACCCATTTCAAAAAAATTCCTTTCGCTTTTGATCCTAGATTATAAACATCCTAATTTATTTTTGTGGTTTATATCCTCTTCAAGCCAGCCTTCAACACTTTGTGTCGTGCTCTCTCTCCTAGGTTGGCTACTGGAACGAGGAGGAGCGGTACGTGACCACGGCCAGCCTCATGAGGGGCAGCAATGAAACTTATGGACTGCTGAACAGGACTTATATCGTCACCACTATACTGGTAAGTCTGAATGAAAAAAAAACTATTTTAAGGGAGTTGAAGACGAGCGAGTGAAATGTGAGAGACTGACAGAGAAAATGAGGTCAAGATGGCCCCCCCACCTTTATGATAGAGTACACAGCCCTCCGAGAATACAGCAGACATCTGTGATTGTTTCTCCTTTCTTTTTTTCCTTGACCAACTCTATTCTGCAAACCTCTTTCTGCATGACTGGTGCCTTTTCAGAAACTTTATTTGGACAGTGATAAAAAAATATATCACAGGGGTACTGGCCAAGTGAAATACAGTATTGGTGACTTGAAAAGTTACTATCTTATTCACATTTACGGTTTATATAACACTGGATGCAGGTACCCCTCAAGGGGCAAGTAGCACTTTTATGCAGAAGTTGGTCTATAGCGCTGGACTCGATGCAATACCATACCTTGGAAGCTGATAATACTTTTGAGACTGTGATATGTCACCGTGTGCGTCACCTCTCACATGTATATGAAACCACTTAGCTGCTCAGCATGACATGGCAAGGCTGTATGAAGTGCACTGGCCCATATATCAGAGATGAGGGTGCAGAGGTCTGTATGTAACATCTGAGAAAAGATTCAATCTGACCTACTGCCATGGCATCTCAGTTGTCATAACATTTCCTGAAAAGAGAGGGGCATAGCTGACAGGGCCTGACAGAAACGGGTTGCAGGATGATAATGATATACCGGTACGTACACTATATCTTTGCAGGTACAGGATCTTCTCAGAGCCCATAGCTTGTTGAAAATCCTTATATCTTAAAATACAATATGTCAGTAGACTGCCTTTTTTCTTGTACATCAGGTTTATTCTTGCAGATATCAATGGATGTCACTGCATCACTGTGTGTGGGCATCACTACTGCCATATTATTTTGCTGGAAGGAAACATATCTAATGTATGAATGGAATTAGTGTAAAGATAATGCATTGATAAAATCCAGTCTGTGCAGGCTTGTAGGAAAGACACGCTTTAAGCTTGCTTCTAGTAAGAGCTAGAAACAGCTGGTAATGGACATGCAACATTTTTACCAGTGAGGCGGTGAACTGGTAAAGTTACATTCATTCTGGTCCAATCGGTCAGTCCATCTTCATTCATGATGTCACCACCACATGAAAACCAGTTATGTCAGGGTTGAAGCGAGGACAGGTAGAAGTCCAGGCGAGCAGGACCCTGAATGAGCCCATGCTAAATGACAAGAGCGCTGCAGTTCGTCACAGCGAGGTGTCAGGGATGATGTATGGGCAGAGTTAGTGAGTCCCGGAGGAAAGCCAGTCTGGACAGAGTCTTGGCTAGAGGAGCTGGAGCCCAACTGTGATGAAGTCCTGGGACATTACAGCACTGCGATCATTGCGATAAAAAGCACGTTAGTTGGCACATAGGATCGCTGTGATACAGCCTGCTTGCTGCTTAGCCAAGCTTTTTCCTCTGATCCTGAAGTTAATAAAAAACAAAAACACTCAGTTAAAATGTCAGTTGTAATCTATGGACACCAAAATTATAGTTTGAACTGGGCTGTAAATATATTTATTTCTGCTGCAATTGAGACTCACTGTTGGAGCAAACCCCCAGTGGTCAGTTCTGGGATTACAATTAAATTACTAACTGTTTCACATCATTCGGGGCCTTAGTTAGCGTTCCAGTTGTACACATTCATTACATGAAGGAGACACTTTCACTCAACGAAGCCTGTGAGGGAAGAATACTCTGGGAAGCTGTGTGTGGTTAAGTGATTTGCCCAAGGACACTTTGACATATAAACAGAGGTGTCAAGTAAAGAAGTACAAATACTTCATTACCTTACTTAAGTAGAGATTTTGGTTATCTATACTTCACTGGAGTAATTATTTTTCAGACGACTTTTTACTTTTACTCCTTACATTTTCACGCAATTATCTGTACTTTTTACTCCTTACATTTTAAAAACAGCATCGTTACTCTATTTCGTTTCGGCCTTTAAAAAAAAAACTATCCAGTTAAATTGCTCCATCCGGATAGAGTGAATTTGGTTGTGGTTGTTTCAGATGTTCTTGTCCAGTTTTGTTCTTACATCCGTTCCCTCAGATTCCTGCAACTAAACTTGGATGTACATTCCAATAAAGGTTAGGATAAATGATAACATGCCTCTGAAGTTTGACTTTTTGCACCATTACAATACTTATAGGCAACTAGTCATCATATCTGCTGCTCTCTGAAACACATGTTAATGCTCAATAGTACACATATATGGTTCTTTAATATATTTACATTATACTAAGATGCATTCATTTTCAATGGCTTTTGTCCTTAAGGTTTTTTTTCCCCCTTACATTACTTTTACTTTTACACTTTAAGTAGTTTTGAAACCAGTACTTTTATACTTTTACTTGAGTAAAAAACTTGAGTTGATACTTCAACAGGAGTATTTTTAAACTCTAGTATCTATACTTCTACCTGAGTAATGAATGTGAATACTTTTGACACCTCTGCATATAAATTGGATAGATGGGGGATAGAACCAGCATCCTTCCAGCTGAATGACAACCACTCTCTGCAACGATAATAAAGTTGAATCTAATCTAATCTAATCTCTAACCCCAGTTCATGAGACTAAAGTTGGGAGCAACGGCTGCATGTATGGGTTGTTGGGAAGGGTGACTGGGAGAACATTTGAAGATGACAGCAGACATCATCTCTCCATGAAACGTGTTGTCATGGTTGGATGGACGAGACCGACGTGGAGCTGTTAAGCAAGAATTAACAATGCCACATTTGATGAAAACTAAATACACCGCTTCATTTCAACTGTAAAGCATGGATGGCTAATGATTTTGGAGTTATTGCTTCTAAAAGTAGTTTTACAAACTATTGGATCTACGTTTAGCTTTCACACACAGTTATCACAGTTAACACAGTGCAATATATCATGGGTTGTTGTTCATCTCATGCTTAATCTGCTTAATTTTGAAACCTGGCAAACACCAGATGCTTTTTTTTCTTTTTCATTATGTCCATAAACTGAAAGAAGGTGTACTTTATTTTTTATTTTTTGGTTGAACGACCCAGAGGCTGCAGTATGGGACTGCCTGCTTTGGTGGTGTGGTTTAAATTGGATCCTTAAACAATGTTAACAGCAGTTGAAATTGTTAAAAAGTCTTCGAGCAGCACAAAGGAACTTGAAACATAGCTGCAGGATTTGCTCGGCTCAGCAAATCCTCACTTTGAAGGAGAGGAACACATAACAACTTGGGGGAATTGTGGCCATCCAAAATCCTGGTGGACAAATCAAACTGAACCAGCTGGAATTTTGTCCAAAATGCATTTTCCTTTAGTTGTCATGTCAGCTGTAATTTCTCCGGGTAGTTATTCAGCGTGAGATGTACCGGTTCTAGTATACAACCTAGAAACAGCCTGGCACTCAATCAGAGGCCAGCAGAGCTTGAAAGTGCAGGGAGCCTCACTGTGTACATGACTCAAGCATGCACAGACACACGTGCACAAAACCCACACACACTCTATAGTTCAACAAGAAATCTGCTCAGCTTTGATTATTCTGTTTCATTCTTCATTCATTCATCATTTCTAAGTTTTCCAGCAACCAGAAACCTGTTATTAACACTCACTGTTGCAATTCTACCACATTAATCCCACTGCTCTCAAACTTTCACACCAATTACTTAAAATGTGCCCATAATATCTTCTTCCTCAATTGTCAAATTCTGTTATTAGATATGACTACATGCTAAAGCTTTATTATGACACTTCATGCTGTCTTTTCATTAGATAAACAGACCACCCTGATAAGAATAATAAACTCTATGTACAGTAAAAAATAACTGGGACATTTTGTGCATTAGCTTCTTTAACTTAAATCATATTTGAAAGTTCAAATGACTGGAAGATTGTGATTGTTTGACCTTCCTCCGACAGGAGTCGCCATATGTGATGCTGAAGAAGAACCACGAGGGGCTAGGAGGGAATGATAAGTACGAGGGCTACATTGTGGAGCTGGCTGCAGAGATAGCCAAGCACGTGGGCTACCAGTACAAACTGAAAGTTGTCTCTGATGGCAAGTACGGAGCCAGAGATGCTGAGACCAAGATGTGGAATGGGATGGTTGGTGAACTGGTGTACGGGGTAAGTACCTGCAGCTCTTTCGGTGAGACTTTTTTCTGTTTAAAGGTGCATTACCTGGCATACCTGCATCATTGCTCTTTTGCAGTAACACGGGGAAAAAAGACACAGTTGGGGCTATTTTATGTGCACGTAAGGCTAAAAAGTTGTATTAGCAGAGCCCAGCAGAGCAGACATAAATACACATATGTACAGGTACAGAAAGGAAAAAGAAGACAACAAAACAGCCTTGACTCCTGAAGCAGAACTGAAAAAAAGAGCCATTTGCAGAGTATATGAGCCTTTAACAGCGTGAGCAGACAGCTAATAATGTGCTGATCTTAAATAAACATTGTCTTATGTCATTAATTCCCAGTGCAAATTTGCTAATTTAGCAGCAAAAGTCAACAAATCTCTTCCGATGTTGTCATACAGATACGATGATGACATGGCCTGTCGTGTTTGCACTTGGCACTCAGTCATTGCCCCGTTCTATGTGCCCACAAATATTTGATTTGAAGTTAATTAAGTTCCCAGTAAAGTTGCTCTCATTTACAAATCCGTGTTTCTGTTGTCAAACAGTGAAACTAGTCTGAAATTGAACCTGAGAAAAGGCCCATCAAGTCGACATGTTAGCAGTCTCTACAAAGTACTGTACAACCACTGATCTGCACTGATCAAGGCCTGATTTTCTATCCACATCGTCCTCAGCCAAAATTCTTGATTTTCTGACTATTTTTGCTTTCACACATTCAACATTACTTGTTGGCTTTTCTGTTGATTGTTTTTAAGGTCATTGAAGGGGTCTGAAAAGTTGGCGATGGATGTGTGTTTCTCTTCTTCCCCCAGAAAGCAGACTTGGCGGTGGCTCCGCTCACCATTACCCTCGTCCGTGAAGAAGTGATCGACTTCTCCAAGCCCTTCATGTCTCTGGGTATTTCCATCATGATCAAGAAACCCACCAAATCCAAACCTGGCGTGTTTTCCTTCCTGGACCCGCTGGCTTATGAGATCTGGATGTGCATTGTGTTTGCCTACATCGGCGTCAGCGTCGTGCTCTTCCTCGTCAGCCGGTTCAGCCCGTACGAGTGGCACGCGGATGACTACGAGGAGGGAGGCGAGCCGCAGTCTCCGACGCAAGCGTCCGCCTCCAACGGGGTGCAGGGCCAGACGTCGGCGCAGCAGAACGCCAACCAGCTGAATCAGGAACAGACCAACGAGTTTGGCATCTTCAACTCCCTTTGGTTTTCCCTGGGCGCCTTCATGCAGCAGGGCTGCGATATCTCACCACGGTAAGAAACAGTTCCTAGCTTTGCATTGGCAGTCCTTGGAGCGGACCATGCATTTGGATGGTGGTACCGTTGACAACCCAACAATGTGGGTGCAGTGCATATTGTTTGAAACTTGAAATCCACTGTAACTTTCAGTGTCCGTACAGATCTGTCAAGTGATTAGTCTTTTTACACACACACATATATGTAACGTGAGGATGGAGTGTGTTGGCTCCCATCAAGTGCTCTCATAAGCTGTGGCATGAAACCATTTTCAAAAGGTCATCAATTAAAAATCTCATTAAGTGTCTGAAATTAGAGACACTCGGGTCGACTTTTTGAGCTTTCCAGAGGGATTAGGAGGGAGAGATGAGGAGATAAATGTCAGAATTATCAGTACAAGCTCACTCTGAACTCACAGTGTCAGGTGGGGTCATGGGTGGCTTCTTATGTCTTTGAACATAGCGTGACATACACATTTTTTTATATATATATAAAATATATATGGTGGGTATATAAATGACAACCATCACTGTTGTCGTTTTGTAAGCAGGTTTGCATAACAACAGTTATTTATTACAGTTATTTATTATGGATTTTTCTTTTTATAATATTTTTTTTTTATAATATTTCAGTAAAATTAACCAATTTCATATCACATTTACACAAAAACATTAGTTAACATGAACTTAGCTTTCTGCAAAGTCTTTCCCAAGCACTGGAAAGACATAGTATGCGTTTACATCTCGGTTTGTTTGCTCTGGTCCATATGACATTAGTAAGGAAACGCTCTGTATTAAGGTTATTGTTAAAAAAATCAATTGATAGTTAATACGCTGCTTATTAGACCTCGTGAGATGTTGGTAAGGATCTGTAAGCTTTAATAAAAGCACAATTAGGACCTTACTTTTTTTGAAAACTTGTTAGCCCAGTACAAACACTCATTAGAGAATGTCATTATTTATAGATGTCTCATAAATATTGCCACAGTGCTTTTAACATTAATCAGAGCTACAGAAATATTAATGAGAGTGGAAATGAAATATTCATTATTATTTATGGCCATGTTTTAGCACTCGCCATAAAGTTGGTAAGACTTACACATCCCTAATGAAACTTCAGATAATGTTTGTTAACAATAGAAAGGCATAACTGTTATTAACAGTACTAACCTGCCTTAGTAATGGATTATAACTTACTACAACTGTGACATGGTCATCAGCTGAAGATCTTTTGAAAGATCCCCAGATCATGCCAATCTTACGTTTTTTTTTGGTCCTGCTCCAGTTCTGAAGATCTTTTCACCTGGAAGATCACTCTAAAGACTGTCAGATGAGTAAAAAGAGCTAAGGTTCAGCCCAAAAAGAGTTCATTGATTGCCCTGTTTATACAAAACAAAGCTGTACAGTAAAGGCAAGTTAAAGCCTGTTGTCACGGGTGGGGTGATTTAGGACCCAGATGCAGGAGTTCAGCAAAAAAGGGTTTATTTAAAAAAAAAAGGCAAGAACCAAAAACGCTGCAGAGCAGGATTAACTAAAAACACTAGAGCAAAACCTGAAAACTTGGCAGGACACATGGAGGAAGGAAACAGGATGGAACCACAAGGAGCAAGGGAAAGACAAGACCAGATATACACAAGGGGGTAATGAGACACAGGTGTGAACAATCAGGGCAGATGGAAGACAGGTGGGGCAAAACAGAAACACAAACTGGGGGAAATACCTGACACCTGTAGGTGTGAGAGCAATCTAAACCTGATCTAAAGTGATTTTCCATAAAATGGTTATTCAATGCTTACAGATCATTTCAGAGTAAAAATAGAATTCATTTCTTTCACTTGTTGATCAAGTTACATGCCACTTATAGCTGCATATCACTAAGGTAAATAGAGAGCTCTCTATATCCCAAATACCATTTTTGGAGTTTCAGAGCCTCCATAGAAGATTTCTGCAAATATTCAGAGTTTCAGTCACAATATCATATACTTACAGTAATAACAACTACACCTAATATATCATCTGCCATTTTATGGAACACATCATATACGGTAGCAGCCAGCAGCACATTCCTCTTATCCTGCTGGACTTTGGCTGCAGGGGACTGTGAAAGCGCGTTAGTGGGAGCTATAATCCTGCACATTTGCAGTCTGAAACTGACCAGAGACACGTGTGGGTCATGTGTTTACTGTCCTCCTTTTAACCGTCACGGTGAACTGAAGCATATTATTGCTGGTGAGCAGGTGGAGACCGTCGTACATTTTAAATGTTTCCACATGTTTAATACCTGCAGGTCTGCGCGCTGCAAATATGCTCAGCTTCAGTGATGAAGGTCGTGAATGCCTTCTGCTACACGCTTTCTCCTGACATTTACTGCTTCCTGCTCGGAGACTCTCCTCTACGTGAGGATAAAGCCGTTCTTTCAAATGTTCTCGGAGAGGCGGAAAATACGTCCGCAATACTATTGATTTCTTTGTGTGCCACACAAGCAGGGAGAGAATGTCACGGTGCTTCCTCAAACAGTCTGTCCCCTGTAGCTCCTTTGTGAATGCTGAAACTTAGTTTGTGTGTGTGTGTGTGTGTGTGTGTGTGTGTGTGTGTGTGTGTGTGTGTGTGTGTGTGTGTGTGTGTGTGTGTGTGTGTGACGAAAGAGTTCCTGCATATTTTTAAAAATGTAAATGTATTTGGCTCTGGGGCAAGTGATCATGGCTGATGCAAAATCTTCACTGACTGTGACTAAAATAAAACGGATGGTTTCTGCCCTTGAGGCCGTTCCTCTGCCACCTCTGACTGCGAAATGTATCTGTGGTTCAACTTGGTCTTTATCAAAGGTCCTTTTTCTGATATTCTTTCATCAACCAAGAAGAAAAATGATACGATGTGATTGAAAGTATGCTCTAAGATGAGCTTCAATGTCATGTCGTACTTTAAGGACTTTCAACATCCGAGGACTCGATGCAGACGTCTCTCTGTGTCCTTTCAATGTCACTTTAGTTGTCACTTTTAATGTCATGGGACTTTTTTGGGAGTCATAGTCGAATAACCAAGCAAATGAATAGTAAAACCCAGCTGTGGTTCGTGCAGCAGTGCGAGGTGTCGTGAACGTTGCGGTCACAGTCTGCATGGCGTCTGCATGCCGTCTTGAAAACCAGCACAGTGAATGTTTCACCCCGCTGAATGCTGCCCTGAAGGAAACATCCTCCCCTTGAAAATGTGGGTGACCTAGTTGCTCTACTTAGCACTGCGCATATTCACACTCGGAGGGGGGGTTCCTGTTGATGGATCTCCTTAAACGTTGTGCGAGTTTATTTGAATGCTTTAAAAGGACATGGGATGCGGTTCCTTGTGGCTTTATCATTTCGTGTACCTAACAACCTGATTTTTTTAAACCAATGCCATTAAAACCATTGTCAAAAAAAATATTTTAGCATGATAGACTAGATTCAAATTTACCATTAATCTATTTGCATTTTTTTTACATAAAGTATAAAAAACTACATTACAAACCACTTTATTTTGCTTCTTGTGTCTACAGTTTCTTTCAGCTGAAAATATGTGTTAAGGTTCTCTTTATTGCAAAGTTTAAAAAGACTGAAGAATGAGTCTTTCATTGCATTTTTATGAAAAAACAAAAATAAGCTTTAAAAAATTTTCTTTCTTTTTTCTTACATTTTATTGCAGTAACTATAGGTATTAGCAGAACGTAGAGGTACAGTTTGGAGTTAAATCCACCCAGGGTCTAGATGGTAAGAGGTAGGGGTGGGTATTGGGAAGGACCTCACGATACGATACGCATCACGATACTTGAGCCACGATACGATACACATTGCGATATCCCGATTATGCGATATCCCGATTATTATATTCTACATAGTTCACCGAAAAATTTAAAAATGCATTACACATCTTAAAATCCAAGTTGTATATATGTACATCAGATGATAGTGATGGATCTTAAAATCCGAGTTGCACGTTCATCAGATTATAGTGACAATTCATGGGACAAACTGAGTCAAAACAATGTTTTATTATAACTATACAAGCTAAAGTTACAACATATTTGTATATGTTTTTCATATTATTTACATCATATGAAATTAACATTAAATTTAGTATGAGGTTGCTTTAATTACCGGTATGTGGCAAATGATAATAAACACAAGAAAGATGGGTACTAAAACCAAGGACAGGCACAGTGATCAGTCAGTATAGATATAAATCCATAAATAAATAAACCTCTGTCCATTATTTTTAATTTTTTAAGGACAGGCAATTGTGTTATATAAAAAATAAATTATAAAATGAAATAAAACGTGAAATAAAACCTGAGCTCAGTGCAGGGCCCTCCCAGGGTTGGTAGAGAGTGGCAATGCCCAGGACTGTCACTTAGGTAGGAGCACTGGGTGATATAATGGGAAAAAGATCGGGGATAAAAAAAAAAAAAAAAAAAAAAAAATTAAAATTTTTTTTTTTTAATTAAAAAAAAAAAAAAAATCGATATTCAAATTTTGAATATCGATATTGAATCGGCTTGAAAAGTAACGCGATATATTGCCATATCGATATTTTTGCCCACCCCTAGTAAGAGGTATCAACTTCTGTTTGGGACCAAGATAATGAATAAAAGCAGTTTTGAAGAAGAATGGGCAGAATCTAAATAAGTAGCTGTTTTAGTCCTTGCTGAGACCTGAGCGCGGATCCATTTATAATGGAGCAGAATTCTCCTCCATTTATGTCTGCTGACATCAGAGGTTGAATGGTACACACTTATCACAAGGTGGTGGCACAGATAGATGTCTGTCCTTCATATGCATTTTTTGTACACTTAAGAATTTAAACCACTTGGGGTTGTCAGTAGGGCCCCTACTGTATATCCCCTATAACCAAGTGAAATACTGAAATTGATTCTTGTCAAAGCTTAAAAATAGCTTTTATTTTGATGGAGGGCCTTAAGTGCGAACATCAATGACCTTATTGCTACTAACACTATTATGTTCTCACTCAAAAACTGCTTTGATTTATATCATTTTGGTCCCGAACAAAGGTTAACACTCATTACAATGTAATACGACATTGAAATGGCAAATGACATGTCCCTGGGACGATGTCCCTACGTGCTGACATTGATTGTGTTTTGTGATCATCAAGATCGATGCAATTCATTTCGTCTTGGTTCCTCATCAGAGTTTAATAGTCCTTACACTCTAGCATGAGAGTGAGGGTTGCTTCACTCTGGATTTCGGATAGATGCGAAAGGAGACGAGTTCAGGGCCTCTGCTTCCATAAAACTGGATCAGTACTTGCATATTTATCACGAGAGGCCATGAACGCTCGTCCTTGACAAGTGATATGTGATGTACAAGCTTCTGACAACGTCGCAGCAAACAGGAGCACATTCTTGCAGAAATAGTCCTCTTTTTTCGTACACTTGTTAAGTTAAAATGACCTTGGTTTATCTGTATTGGACACTACCCACGCTATCCCTTAGCAATTTAAACGAATGCTGCTGCTTGTTAACGCTAAAACCCGAAGCTGCTCTGATTTGAATTGTTTTGGTGCCAAATGAAAGTTTGCGCTCATTAGCATCCAAGAATAGACCTCTGGTTGTTTTAACGCTGGAATTTATTCCTTTAATCAGTAACAGTTGAGGCCAAATTATTGTGGCGGTGCCTTCAGCTCTGAATCAGGCAGATCGAAGCTCTTCACTCCTCGTGTGTCTGTATTTACTCAGCAACAAAAGGTCAAAAACAACACTAATGATTCCCTCTGTTCTGGATTAATCAGTATGGATTTTCTAATTGTCTTGTCTCCCCTGAATATCTGTGCCTGTGTTGTTCTGTCTGTGCGTCTGTATGTACGCTATTGAATCAAAAATGAGCATTTAGTTGCATGTTCATCTGATGTTCTCTTTACATGATTGTACCAGTAAAGAACTGCGCCTGTATGAAGGTTTACACACAGCTCGGTGTGTGTATACATACACATAAACACATGTGATCATACACTGATGTGGTGACTTGATGTGTGCAGGAAGTCGGTGTGTGTATTAGCCACCTTGCTCCCCGCATTATTTATTGTGTGTGTGTGTGTGAGATCCTGTTTACTTTCTTTTCCAAATGTCAGGACTGTCAGTCAGGCCATCACATAAGCCACAGTCTGTGTTTCCGTCTCCCTTGTGTTTGTTTATGCAGACAGGTGGACTGTGAGATTGCCCGCCCTAAAAAAAAACAACAACACATACACCTAAACACCGCTCAATCCATCCTCATGTCCACCCATTTACTTCTTCTCTTGCTTGAATTTGAATTTGTGGGGCTGTACTTCTTTGAACAGAGAAGTTTGGGTGTGTGGTGTGTTTTTATCAGTCTTCTGCGGGAGATGATAATCCTTATTTAAGGGCTTCAAAAGCAGTGCACGCTTGAAGAACTTATAGTGTACAATGAGTTATTTCAGAATTGGCCCTAAGTAGTCTTTAGCTTTCACTTTCCAAGAACTGAGCCCATTGCATGTCGAATTGCACCACAAACAAAGCAGGCTGCATTTCTTTGTTATTGTGCCTGTAAAATGTCTGGAAATAAAGTGACTCGGATGCTGCCTCTGTTGTGGATGGTCAAAAATTGGGTGGTACAGAGTATAATACACAATAATTTGTGCAATCTGTGTGATATGATTAAAAAAATGATATGCCCACACTTTATTTCTTTTTATACAGCGCTCGTTTGGGATTCTGCCACCCCAGTTCAGATAAATGAGGTGTGGATTTTATCCCCTGGCAATTCCTCCAAATGAGTTCCTCCAAACTTCTGCATTTGTTTTGTAATTATACTGCCGGTAGTTTCACATTTAACATGCAAATTGAGGCCTTTAGAGTCTGAGACGTAGCTCTTGGGTGTTTTAAATTCTTTCTGAGATTAGCATGTTTAAACCTCAGGTGAACTTGCTAGCATAGATGCTTCAAGGAAGATTGGCAACTGTCTTATACATTTTCCACTTGTGAATTATTCATTATTTTTTGAATTATGTATTCCAAATCGTTTGGAAATGGCCCTAGTCCCCTTCTCAGATTGATCGGTTTCAGTATTTGGTTCTCTTAGATGATTGCTGATGTCTTTCCTCCTTGGCATTGTGTTATACCTGAATCGCTCCAAATGCTAAACTTTTTCAATTCATAAAAACGCTCACACTTGCTAAAGATCAGTTAATCACATGCATTTGGTAAGCAGCATTTAGCTGTTCCTTATGTGCTCTTTTTGCATATTTGCTTCTAGCTAAAACAGTAATGACACGGTAAAATGTGCCATCTGATGCTGTTCAGCTAAAGTAGTTTTACCTAATTTTCAGACAAGGTGAGGACCAGATGATTTTCTTGATAGCAAAACTGTTGAATTCACAGAGGCTGTACTTTCTTCTGCTAAAACTATAGTGGACCGCCAGATATAGTCAAAATTCACCTTTAACTTACATCAGGAAGTGTAAGTAAGACACAAACTGGAACAGTCACACATTCAACACTGCTGGAGACTTCTGAGTACTGTTAAAACAATAAAGACAGAAGACAAGAGAAATCACACCTTACATCTCCCTGGATACTAACAGTTGAGCTGAATTGAAAACCTTTGCCACACATGGGAAAAGTTAGGACACCTAGAATCTCTTGGATGCAGGAGCTCGTGCTCTGCATGACTTGGTCTTCTGTTTGGACCTTTTCTCCAGTATCGGGACATGTGTTCATAAAACTCCACGCGTAAATGGGTTTTGAGATGTGTGAATGATTGCGTGTGCGTGTTGGTAAGTACGACCCTGTGGAGTTGTCGCCAGTCCTCGGCTCGTAATTGTAGACTGAAATAAATCACTCCTGTCACTCACGCTGCCCACCACAGCAGCAGTTTCTCAGAATCAGTCATTAATGGGTTGTGTAGTCGCACAGAACTCTCCGTTTCATGCCATACAGGGATGCTTATTTTCCATTTTGCAGCTCATAATATAGCACTGACTTTGTATGTTTCATTCATTTCAAGATAAAGTTTAGTTTTTTCTTTTATTTGCTTGAATGATCCATTTTGAAAAGCTCCAACATAACACAACCCTGTCACTTCTTTTAGGGAGACGTAGGGGTTGAAATCTAACATTCAGAAAGCAGTTCAGATATGGAGGGTGCTGTGACGTCACAGTCCCAAAACAGAGGAGAATTCATCGGCTCAGTAATTATCTTCATCCAGCTTACTATCATGCTGAATTTGCTGTACTTCAGAAGTGTAGCACAAAGATGTAGCCTCAACTATATAT
The DNA here is from genome assembly GCF_033807715.1 of Cololabis saira. Taxonomy (NCBI): domain Eukaryota; kingdom Metazoa; phylum Chordata; class Actinopteri; order Beloniformes; family Belonidae; genus Cololabis; species Cololabis saira. The sequence goes on along the minus strand of NC_084593.1, from coordinate 37,494,361 downwards.
ATATATATATATATATATATATATATATTGTGTTGTTATATGCTATGTTGACCTGCCAAAGGTCTAATGAATTTTTTTTTTTTGCAAACTCTGGCATACGATAACTGTGCATTTTCCCTTACAAGTAATTGAAATGTCAAAAAAAAAGAAATACAAAACCCAAGAAGCATTTTTTTAAATGACTATTTAATGTTTTTTTAGTATCTGAGCTTGTAGCAGAGAATAAATGAGAAAATGTTGGTATTTTTCAGATTCGGCTCTCATCTTTCTTCTTTACACAAATCTCATTAAATGTGTCTGGCGTAAATACAGCCGGCATAAAAAATATCAACCAAAAGATCAACAGTCGATATTTGATTCAGCAAAATCAGTGTTTGAAAACTCAGAATTATTATTACTATTATGTTTTAATTTGTTTCCCATATCAGTCAAAATACACTACTCTGATTTTGTATGTTTTGGTTTATAATTGAACACAGGCAGAATGTAGCTATTTTATCATTAAGACCCTTTTTTTCCCATAAATTCATCTTTTTACCCTGAAATGTTACATCGTTAGATTATGAGTACTTGTTATTTTTTAATATCAGATGTCCACTACTGTATGTAAAACGCTTAAGTGGTCCTGCTTGTTTCTGCATGAGCATTGACTGACAATAAAAGTTTATAGGGTTTTATTTTATATTTAAATAAATGAAAAAGTTGAAAGGGTTTACCATCAAACGTTTCCAAATATATTCAACTTGAGATTATTCACACACTCAAAATGAATTTAAAAAAAAATGCTGTCTCAACAATATGGAAATGTTCACTTATTATAAAATGTATTTTACACTTCCTCTATTCTCGTTCTCTTTAATTTACTTGCTTTGTTTCATTGCATGTTTCGGCTCCTTTCAACTGCTTCTTGCGCAGCATGCAGCGTTGAAAGCAAACTCTTGAGTGTGTTCAGCCGCACCACTTTGAACGTGACGACTGCGGCAGTGTCTGGTACTTTGCACGATCAGACAAAAGCAGCTGTTTTGTAAAGGAACCACATGAATTCTTCTCATCTATAAAAGGAATTGATCTTGCACTGGGATCAGTTAGGTACCGCAGTGTGTTATTGTTGATAATATCGTCTCAGGCAACATGAAACTAGACCATACTGGATGCCACTGGAGTTTAGTGAGCTGCTGAGATCATGTTGGGCAGATTTGTGCGGAAGGCATGATTTATTTATTCATGGAGACGGTTCAGTTTAGTAAACGGCACAACTTGTGTTTTATTTATCCGGAGATTGCGCGAAGGCAACTTTTGATCTTGCATGCATGCACGCTCACAAGCAGAAATCAGGGAGACATGTGCGCGCTCTCAGAGGATCTCGCTGGAGTAGCACACTTTGTACACAGATAAAGATACCATCCCCTCAGAGGTGTCTACTCTGTCAAGTCAGTTGCACGTACAGGATGTTTTCAGATTTTTTAGCTGTCATCCAGATGCAATAGAATATGAATATCCGTCTTTACACACCGAAGCCAAAGCCGCGGGGGAAATCTGGCAGGGGTCGACATAAAGGCAACCGCTGGTTTGTGTGAATAGATGTGACGGACTCTGAGATGGGCCCGTATCTCCTGTGCCTCGGAGACCTAATGAGAGTTTTCTTTCCCTAATGGCAGTCGCCTCCTGCTATAGGGGTAGATGCCCTTATAGACAGAAAGGCAGAACAAGAGAGAAGAGGAGGAGTGCGATGACTAAAGTCTCTCAGCTCAGTTGTGCTGTTTAGAGTGCAGAATGTGCTTCCATGGCAACCATGAAGAGAAACACGTTTTTTTTTTTTTTTTTAGAGCAATGCAGCTCCGCATCAAATGTCTCTTAACGTGTGAAACTGCACTTGTTAAATCTTTGTCTTATTTTACAGTCAGATTCAAGGCACTGCACTGTAAGTCCGCTGATATTATTGATTTTTGGTGAGCAGCTGTGGTGAATTTGTGTTCGGAGTCCTGCTTCCTCGCCGGAGTGAGTAAGAGGCTTTGTGTGTGGGCGTGCAGCGAGGGCTCTCGCAGCCTGGCAGCACTGGCTTATCCCAGGTTGCATGTGACTTCGACAACATCCATGATATCATTCAGCATTTGCAGCACAAGCGCAGCTTTTAGAGACACATCAGCAGCAGCACCGACGTTCCTGCACCAATAGTTATGCACTCTGCCTTTAAGCGTGACGGTCTTTCAATCACGCGACGACTCGTGACATGTTGCATATGCTGCAAAGCAGCTACTTGGCTTGGCATCTCAGTGACATCCATTGCAGTGTTTCATGAAGAACATTTCCAGAGTGTGGTTACCAGTGTGTCGTGCTTTGCTTCTGGGTGGAAAAATTATCATAGCATTATCTTTTCAACTCAATGGTATGCTAATACTGACCTTTAGGGGAAGAGGGATGCTTTATTTATTTATTTCTGCTTCATGCTAAAAGCCTGTGTGTGCCTGTATGTTGCTTTGGCCTTGGAGATGAAAGCCTTCTGAAATAATAGAACTCCGAGTTGTGATACTGGCAACACAAAAGCCAGAGTAAGAGTAAACCGGTAACTTTGCAGCGAAATTGGCCGGGGCATGTTTTCATCCCCCAGAGTCCCAATTTAGCACTGCTGAGAGAGAAAGAGACAGATTGAAGTGGTGGGAAGTTGCAAGCCCACTGAAAGCATTAGACAAGAGCATTTTCAAAAAGGGCATGTTTTTTTTGCCGTAGCTTGATGTGCTCTAAAAGCGTCATGTGTTGCACACTGATCCAGTCTGGCGTGTCTGGTCAGAGTTCAGTTTGGACCAAAATGTGGTTTCACAAAGATCTGTACGGGAACAGAGTGAAAAGCCACAGTTTGTGGCTTCTTTTGTTTAGATATTCTGGTTTTGTTCAGTAAGCTTTGGTTGTTTTATCTTCACTGCTCTAGGAAAGTCCTGATCTTAGTTTATTCAGCATTGGCCTCATTTGTTATCTTTTTTTGTCTCTCTCTCTTTATCTCTCGTTCTATGATTTTAATTTTTGTTGTTCTTTCTGTTTAGTTTTGCTTTTTGTGTGAAACGCACTAATTGTCATAATCTCCCCTCTGTATCTCTGCTCAGAGATTTCCTCTGTTCAGCGCTTTCTTTGTCAGATACGGTTCTGGTTTTCTGTCTGCTCCAGTTTTTCGTTGCACCGGCTGTGCTCCTTGTGTAGATTGTGGTGGATGCTTTGGATTCCCTCTTCAACCATCTGGTTTTGTTTTCTCAAATAAAAGTTTATTGGTCCCTCATCGTCCATTCCTCTACTCATGTGCTGGGCTTGGTGAGACCCTGAAACACTGAAACTCTGTCAGCATTAGAGGAATTATGCCAGAAATGTCTTTGAAACAATCAGACGCTGCTCTCAATAGTGACACCTAGTGGCCACGGGCACATGTTGCACTAAATTAGATGTTCCTCTTCATCAGCTTGGGCGTCAAAATGCAGGTAGAAGTGTTGCTAATAAGAATACATGAAAATTACGTGGAATTCTTTAACAAACTGCTGCCATTGTAAGCAATGTGTGATATGATGGGTAGGAGTGAGGACGCTTTCTTTCATTTTCTCCTTTTTTAGAATATAATTTGCCCAGTCTTTGAAAACACTCTTTCAAAAGTCACACCTGTGGCTTGCATGCACATATATCTTTTGGAAGTGCATGAAGATTCATAAAAATTGCTGCTCTTCCTTGAGATAGATGTATGATTGTGTGGTTTGTTCCCAAATCCGTCAATCAAATGCAGAGGTTTGCAGGCATGCCACCTGTTGTCGAAACAGATGTAAAACCTAAAAGAAACAGTATTAGTCACGTGACACATGCATTTTGAACACATGTTGAATCAGTGTTTTCAAAGATTTATTTTCCAAGGTCTCGTGTCAGCCGTCCCTGCATCTCTGCTCAGAACCACGGCCGACTCCAGCGTTCATAAACCCCTCATTCCGGTTAATTATCCTGACGTGCCCTTATTGTTATGCATACTATTAAAAGCCAGTTACTTTTTTGCCGAGGAGAATTATGGGGGGGCGATAAAACTTTTATCAGCTCATAACATTTACAACGAAGCTAAGTCACGGCAACAGGAAATTATCAAATTAAATTACAAAAGCCCTCTGATACATGTCAGCAAACTGGGGAGGCTAATAAGCTAATAAAATTCGACTGTATGACTAAACAATAAAATTAATTACAGCCTTGTTGATCCCCAACTCATAATAATGCCCCAATTAGATTATGAGATGTGTTTGTCCTATTATTGAATCGTGGTGAAGCTGCGACCTTTCCCTCCATCACAGAGGCTCAAAACTGTTTAGACGATTGACTAAAAACAAAGAGTTGCTCAGATGCGGTCCAATTATTTTTAAGACAAATGAAGCAGATAAAAAGGTTTGGAGTTGATGTCAGGTATTGCTGCCGCTGCTTGACTGGAACTAGTAATGTGAAGTCCAAGAAGATCTCAATGTTAGTAAAGTAGATATCTATGAGAGCAAAAACCTGAGGTGCATCCAAATCAGCAGCTTGGACCATTTTTAAGAATGAAAGTGCAGGTGAGCTGAATAACAAAGGCCTGGAAGACCACCAGAGACAACTAAAGTGGATGATCACGGGATCCTTTCTTTGCTGAAGGGATTCTGTAGCCTGATTACTCTGACGCACATCTAGAAACTCATAGGGTCTGAAAACGATCCAAAGGGCCTCCCCACCAGTGGTTGCTTTACAAACTGCTTTTGCACACAGATGATTAATGCTGCGACCAATCAGAGCAACGGACAAGGTGGCGGCTCAAACGAGTCAATCAGCACGTTTACATGTACATGCACTAATGTAAAGTCAAATTGTTGCCTTAATCCGACCGACATCAAATTTTTAAGCTTAGCCGGGCCGAATTGAAGCTCTTGAGATCGAGCTTTTAGTTCCAGATAACTTGGTCCTTAGTTATTTTGGCATGTATATGCAACCCACGCTTAGCCGAGCTAGCGACTGCCCCGGGACTCCCCCTTCTGGAAGTGATGACACAGCGAAAGCCAGAATATCAACAGAGTAGGAAGAAGGCCAACCCAAAAGTGTATGTGGCACCACCTAGCGTCGCAGAGTCGAACGCACCTCACTCAATAATCCATTGTCTTCTCACGCATGTACAGTGTACAGTACTTGGATTTTTCCGAATCTCCACTTTAATCCTTAGCTAGATTGTTGCCAATAGCTTGATTTAGATGTGCACATAACCGGACTAAGTGAGAGAATGAGAGAGAGTGAGAAGGGAGGTTTACTGTAGCCTGTTGGCAAAACAAGAAATACATCTACACCTTGCCAAGGAATTATTTGAGTGCCTGCTTTTGTCCAATTTTGGTAGAAAAAGTCTGAATTTTTAAGTGTCCAAACCAAAGCCAGTTCAAATGGCCATTATTCCTCGGACACAGCCATCTACACTGTTTACATCCAGTTTATGTTGCTGTTTTGTTGTCATCGCGTGAAGCCCACCTAGAGACTCTCTATGAAAACAGACTACTGTACTCTGATTGCCTCTCCAAGACTGTTGGGCATAGTTAATGAGGTCTAACAGGTGGCAGCAAAGAGCACTTGGAAAGCAATTGTAAATTTGCAAGAGGTACGTCTAGAGGTCCAGCCTAAGGATTCTGTGATCTTTCACAACACTAGGAGAAGTCGATAATATGCTGAAGAAGGTGACTGTCAAAATCTGCACTGAACAGATCCACCCATGAATGTAAATACAGATTTAGAGCAAGGTGCCAACCACTTATAACGATCGAGGAGACAAAGCTGGCCTGGCAAAGCATCTTCAGGGAGGAAACTCCTAATTTGAAGACGTGCAAGGGTCCCAGACTTTAGACGGTGACCAGCTGGAAAGAACTAGAAACATGTAGTTGCATTTCCAATGATGTCACTCTGTCCACAAACATTGAGACCCTGTGAACTGAGGTACTTTGCTGAAAACATCCATATATTTGAAACAGTGAATGGCATTTTCTTCTGAAACTTCTGAAATGAAATCTAAAAGTCTACGGTTTGATCAAATCTCAGTCATTTTTGTACCCCTTGTAGTGGTGCCTAAAGCTAAAATGATAAAACCTCCATCATTATCCAAATATTTCTGAACCTAACTGTATGTGGTCCTGATAAAAAGTGGTGTGATGTTCGTTCTTTCTTTTTTTTCCATTCCTCTGATGCCATTCTTACTTGAGGATGTTTCGGGCAGTTAAAAGCACAGTTAAGGCCAATTAGCACACTTTATATACACACTGGTATATGTATATATATATATATATACTTAATGGTGTTAAGCATTAGCGATAGCCTCTCTTCAGGTTTCTGTTGGTTTTCCTGCTTTTATGGATAAACTTTGCCCACGGCTTCCTGTTTGCTCCTTTCTTTTATGCCGTGTTTAGTATATCCATAACAAACACATGAGGTTTACTGTGCTCATTTTCTCTTTGAGAATATACACCTGTTTCAACAATTGAAGGGGAGAAATTGAAAATACAAACAAAAGCGTAGCAGAAAACTTCCTCGCCGTCTCTGACTTGTCTTGGAATCACACCATAATTAAAGACCGTTTTCCTTCCATTTAAACCCCATGCAACTCCTAATCCATTGTAATGTGGCCATTACTGGCTCATTTTTTTACACTTGCAAGTCATTAGTCCCTGCTAATTACCATATCGAAAGGAGTAGGCAAGCCAGGGGAATTCTAATGAGAGTTTAGTGCTGCAGCAGATTCCTGGGCATCTGTGGGTGGAGATCCTGGAGCACGGGATGAAGCTCTAAAGCCCAGATCATCCCATATTCACAGCCTTCCAGGGCACTCACTTTTACATGATGACATAATTAATGCCATTAATAGTTCAGTGAAATAAGGCACGAAACACCGAAAAGTCTCCTCCCCTCGGTCCTAACGGTCGGGAGGAAGTTATTGAACCCTCTCGCTCTCCTGACTGGAGCGTTCGGCGACAGCAACCTTTGTATCCCCAAATGAACAGAATAACATTTCCTTCCTGGAAACTGCCAAAAGAAAAAGAGACTGGATCACAGTGCACACCTCCTGTGCTCGCTGTGGAGGTTAATACACGAGTTAAAGTTTCACAGTCCAACCGCCTGCTGATCATTTGTTGGCATTGAAATGCATACCGGTGGGTCTGGAGGTGTTAAGGCGACAGGGGATGCTGAAAAGGTGTGTGTCCAATCGAAAACAAGAACTGTGTGAGTTCATGATTCATTTGTCCTGAATCCCCCCATCTGCAAGAATTCCATCCAAAAGCTAATCTGCTGGTTTTTAAAGGGGACCTATTATGGCATCTAAAACCTATTTTAAACAGGCCTTGAATGTCTTAAAAACAAGCTTTTGATTGTTTTTGCTAAATAAATTAGAAATTCAGCCTCTGATCCATGTCTTTATCATCCCATTCTCTAACCTCATTATCTATGCGGGATTCTGAGTGGGCGGGGCTATGATAATGAGGCTCTGTGCTGATTGGCTGCGTGAATGACGCGATACACCGCTACCAAAAAATGGTGGAAGCTCCGGCCGGCGAAGAGAGTTGTGGGCGTGGTTTCACGCATCGGCCGTTACGTAATGATGGGAGCAGAATCTGAACGGCTCGTAGATCCACATCACACTGGACGGCTCATCCGGGTGGCTGTACAGACACTGCAGAATTTGGTTACTTTCCTCCTTCTCTGAGTTGGCAGGCTGAGGGGAGACCACTTTATATATGTTAAAGCAAGAAAAAACCTGGTTTTCATAATAGGTCCCCTTTAAGGAAAAGTCTCTCCTTGTGATTTTCAGTCCTTGTTTCTCCAAACGTGATTTCAGGGATTTGGGAGTTATGCAGGGATGTAAAGCTACTGTACTCTAGAGATACCAGAGACTGAAATTAGATGGCTGAAAATGAACAGGATGGGGCCACTTTAAGGTATTATTAATATTATTTCATGTTAAAATGTTCTGTTCTGGGCGGCACAGTGGCTTGGTGGTTAGCACTGTTGCCTCACAGTGAGAAGGTTCCCGGTTTGAGTTCCTGGTCCAACAGGGGTCTTTCTGTGTGGAGTTTGCATGTTCTCCCCGTGCTTGGGTGGGTTCCCTCCGGTTACTCCGGCTTCCTCCCACAGTCCAAAAACATGCATCGTAGGTTAATTGGTGATTCTAAATTTCCCGTAGGTGTGAGTGTGCACGGTTGTGTGTCTGTATATGTGGCCCTGCGATGCACTGCCGACCTGTCCAGGTGAACCCCTGCCTCTCACCTGTAATGAGCTGGGATAGGCTCCAGCAGACCCCTGTGTCCTGTAAAGGATAAAAGCAGGTATAGAATATGAATGGATGGATGTTCCGTTCTGTTTTTTTGCTTACCGTTAGGAACCTTCATCTGGCTCCTCACATCTCCCGTCCCTGCTGACTGAACCTTAGACTCCCGTCCCGCCGGCCTGCCCGGCGGCCCCTTGCAGCGACGGCATGTCACTGGCACAACGGTGCAGCTCAGAGCTGCAGAGGGCGTGACAGCAGAGGCCATTAGGAGACTCTTCATGAATGAGTCTTTGCCCTGGAAACTTTTTCTTACTCAAATTAATTATTGCAAAACTGAAATCCAAGCCTGTCCTAAGGGTTCACGGCTGTATGTAGTAACATTTTGTTTTTTCTACTTCATCAGTGCGCAGAACTAAGTCAGCCTGCAGCCTGGTCTGTATAACGTTAATAAAGCATTTCGCAGAGTTAGGGCTCTCACCTCCTGGCAATGCAATAAAAGAGGCTTCCTGAATAATGAATCGCTCACAGTCTTAGCAAGACTAGGAAATGACAGAGCTGTTTGAAAGGTTCCCGTAACTGTAAAGAGACGGCTTGGCTGATGCCGTACGGGGGCTCTAAGGTCGGCTGCCGCGCGGTAATAATGCATGAGGAGGAGAAAGGACGCTCAAAGGCAGACACTTCAGCAGAAACAAACAGAGACAAACAGGTCTGTGTTTGCCAGTTGCTCCGTTCAGCTGGTGAGGAAGAGAGCTGCAGGAGACCCAACACACTCCCACGCACACAAACACGCACACATCACCCCAGTTACACAGTAAATAGTGAGCCTGTTGATCTCTTCAAGAGACAAACTCACACAGAAAACAGCTTCAGTGGAAGGGACTTGTATATTCATGCACGTGTGAGTGTGTGTGATTGAGCGTACAGTCCAAGAGGAATTAATTAGGTTAAAACAATGGTTTGACATTAATAAATTATCTTTAAACATAAATAAAACTAAATTCATATTATTTGGATACCGTAAACCTAACGACCAGCCACAAATTAAAATTAATAATATCAAATTAGAAAGAGTATATGAGAATAAATTCTTAGGTGTTATTATCGATTACAAACTATGCTGGAAGCCACATGTAAACCATGTCAAGTCAAAATTATCCAAAGGAATAATGTATAAAATAAAGGACATCCTCAACCAAAATTCATTACACCTGTTATACAGCTGTTTCCTAGTCCCATACATTAACTACTGTGTGGAGGTCTGGGGACACACATATAAATCAATAACAAATCCGCTTTTTATTTTACAGAAAAGGGCTATCAGGATCATAAATAATGCATATTATTATTCATCAACCAACAATCTATACATTAACTCACATACTAAATTTCATGACCTGGTGGATTTAACATGTAACATGCTCCCTGACTGTGTTCAGAAGCTCTTCCAACGAAGAGTCAGTCATTACGAACTGAGAGGAATATGTATGTTTATGAAAAACAAGACAAGAACGACCGTGAAACAGAGATGCATCTCAGTAAAAGGAGTCAATCTGTGGAATAACCTTGATACCGAAATGAAACTGTGTAATACACTAAAATATTTCAAAAATATGTATAAAGATAAGATCATAAATAATTATAAATCATTGGCATAGCCACATTATGTAAATTTATTGCTAAATTATGGACAGAATTATGTGTGTATTATGTCTATGGAAGGATGCATGTATGTGGAAGTATGTATATGAATGCTTATGTATGCATGTATGTGTAGATGAGTGCACATGTATGTATGTGTATACAGGTATAAATAAATAAGTGCATATATATGTATGTATGTATGTATGCACAGCTATGTATATATAGGTGGGTTTGGTACATGTGGATGAATGTAAGCACATCTTGATGCTGTTAAGCCGAGATAGGCCAGTTTGAGCAACATTATTTCTTTTTCCAATTTATTTACTTTTTTTCTTTCTTTATCTCATATGTATGTGGGTATGCATGTGTATGTGTATGTATGTGTATGTGTATATATATGTATATATTTATGTATATATGTATGTGTATGTATATATATGTATATATATATATATATATATATATATATATATATATATATATATATATATATATATATATATATATATATATATATATATGTATGAATATATATATTTATTTATTTATTTAGTTTTGTTTTTTTCAAATCTTGCACTGTAGTGGTTATATTATGTTAAAATGGTAGACAAAATAAGCTTTGGCTTCTGTCTACACCTTTTGGTCCTTGATCTACATGAAAAAAACTTTGTATCGACAAATAACTTTACAACGTGACCAAATAAAAAAAAAAAAAAAAAAAACATCCATATCTGGATGTCTCTGCTTTAGTGCTTTAGTGGGGAGGACAAGGAGGGACAAAGAAGGAGAGGGGGAGAAAAACAGGGCAGCTACAGGGAAGAATCAAACAGCTGTTTGCTGCCGTCCCTGGGGGCCACCAGCAATCAACGCCAACGAATTTGTTTGCTCTTGGCCGCACTAGCCAGTTTACTTTTCATCTCTGCCGTTTGTCTTCCCCCATCTGCCCAATCTCCTCCCCCGTAGTCCAACTCTGTCAGCCAAACACGGCACGCTCTTGCTCTCTTTTCCCCCCAGTGGCTTTCCCCGAGGGATCACGGCCCTCTTTTCACAGGACTGCACGATTACTGTCTAGATATTACGACGGCTGCTGTCGGGATCATTTCAACTTTACAAAAACCAATTACAGAAAAATATCCATAAGTGATTTTTTTAAAACAACCAAAGTCAATCTTCAGCTGGATGTTATTGAAATACTTGCTCCGGCTTAAGATTTGTAAGAACAGAACTTGTATCTTTAGAAATAAACAGGAAATGTTGAGCCAGGCACATTTATTGACAACCTTTCTCATTTGGTGGCAGAACTTTTGGCAGCAGTGTCGGCCTCTGCATCTCCAGGTAGTACGAGCTTGCTGCACCTGTCTGCTGGCAGCTCCTGCCACTCGTCCTCTCTGTTCACACTCTTTTATGTTTTCAGGACGTGCAGATTGCAGCTTTGCAAAATATCAGGAAAGACTAACCGGGCGGTTTCTTTGTGAAGCAACTGTATTCATCTTTTTATTTCTTCCTCAAAACGTCTAGTTTATCTTCAGATTCGATCATTCCTTTAACAAACTTCCCATCTGAGAGGCAGCAAAGTGGCTCCACAGCACGCCAGAAGCTCCACTATGTTAAAGCACAGGCAGCTTATTGCTGCACTGATGGATTTTGAACAAAACGATGCGTTTTGACGACGGCAGACGTCCTGACCTCTGTCTACAACCTTGTCCCAGCAAGAGGGAAAGTGTCTGCTATTTCATTTGGCTGCTTTGTCCAGCACATGAAACCACCTGATGGCTGGATTTGATTGGATATCTGCATACATGATTTCAGGGATTTTTTACCTCTGTGAACCTCAATCATAGCGGTCTCTGCTTCCGTGACTGTTTGAAACTGAAATGATGAGTTCGGTTGGAGACAATCAACAGTTTGATACATGATGGTTTTGGAAATGCGTGCAGCCCTTTTTGGTGTACAGTTAAAGCTTTGATCAGTGGTAACTGAAGTGAAAAGCTCAGACACATACAGATGTGTACACACACACACACACACACACACACACACACACGTACACACAGCGCTGCTTTCTGACTTTCAAAGGCTCTGCATCCACTCTGCGTTTGCTCTCCCTTCGTGCTGCCGCCGCTCTTTCATCATCCACCCCTTCATTTGAAAAGCATCTTAAATGATTATGTTTTAGCTTTTTTTCTCCCCTCCACCCTCTCTTCACTTCATCTCGCCTGCGTGTTCACACTCCATTTGGCGTGATGGCACAAAGGTGAACCATGAAAGGCCCCTTTGTTTCAGATTTGTGTCATTTATGCTGCATGAGCCCCCCGATATGTAACTCAACATGATGACTCCTGTTGCAGTAAAAACCCACCAGCCTCCCTGCGAGGTGAAGAGACGCGCAGAGAGGAGAGGCTGCGATCTGAGTCAGGGGATGGTGCTCATCATTATTGATTTTATTTATTTATTTTGAAAGCGCAATTAGAGCAGCGGTTAAGTGTTCTCCTCTGCTTGTTAATCCCAACAATTAATTCTGCGTGGCTGTATGAAACATATTGGCAACTTTCTTAAAGTGAGATTAATTTGGCAGGAAGGAAGCTGAGTGAGCCTTTGTGGAGCCGGTTATCTCTCCTCAGCAGATTGGGCTAAGCTCTCCAAGCCTGCTGGAATGAGGAGTGTGTGAGTGCAGAAAGAGTGTGATGCAATGTAGGTCATTTAGATGCTGTGAAACACACGCTTTTTTAGATTGCTCTTATTGATCGATTGTTTTTTAAATTAGCCCGTGAAGGGATACTGATAAACAAACGGCTCATTTTGTTTGTTGGTCCAGATCTGTGCGAATCATTCGGACGTTTTCATGTCGCGTCTAATTTTGACCGACCTACGATTTCTTCTGTCTCCAGGTCCCTTTCAGGCCGAATTGTTGGCGGGGTTTGGTGGTTCTTCACCCTCATCATCATCTCCTCTTATACGGCCAACTTGGCTGCGTTCCTGACGGTGGAGAGGATGGTGTCTCCTATAGAGAGTGCGGAGGATCTGGCCAAGCAGACGGAGATTGCCTACGGGACGCTGGATGCCGGCTCCACCAAGGAGTTCTTCAGGGTGAGCAAACAAAATCCATATGTTTACTGGAATGATCATCTCTGGGGGAAATGTCTCCTCCCCGACAAGGAGAAATACCTCCCTGCTGCACCGGATATACCGCAAACAGTGACGTCAATGGCACTAAGATAACATTAAAAGCAGTATCGCTGGATCACTCGCTTGCAGAGCTGCTCGTATGGTGCAGAAGTTAAATCAGACGTGGCATTTTTAAGGTGTTACTTTCAGGCTGCACAAAGAAACTTTGGAGATCTTAAATTCAGAGGGTCCCCCTGTAAGCGTGGCGTTTAAGTCACTTTTATGATAGCATCTAAGAGTTCCTTTTGTTCCATCTCTGGCACGCTCTTCGTCTCTTTATCTTCTTTCATGATTTTTTTGAATATCTTAGTCGTCTCACAGATTATTTATGTCATAACTTGCTGAGCTAGTTGCATCATTATTGATATATTGTGACCTTGGAGCAGCACATAGTTGCCGTAAAGCACAACCAGGATGGGAGTCCAAAGCTACTTCTGTGGCCAATAGGAGGGATAAGAGACCACAAGAGCTCAATGACACTTGATTTAAGTAAAAAAAAAGCTAAACTGTCAGTGGTTGACATTTCCCCCAGTTTGTGTTTGTGTTTTGCCCCACCTGTCTTCCATCTGCCCTGATTGTTCACACCTGTGTCTCGTTACCCCGTTGTGTATATCTGGTCTTGTCTTTCCCTTGCTCCTTGTGGTTCCGTACTGTGCTTCCCTCCATGTGTCCTGCCAAGTTTTTGCTTAAGTTTTTTTGATCCTGCCAAGCAGCACTTTTGTTTTTTGTTTTTTTTGTAAATAAACCCTTTTTTGTTGAACTCCTGCCTTTCGCTCTCCTGCATCTGGGTCCTCACCACACCAGTCCTGACATAAAATGATATTGTAAAATATAGAAACTCCTTTATGCTTCTTTGGCATACAATTTCAGGAATAAGTTGACACTGTGTCCCGTTTTGTTTTTCCTCTCTAACAATGGTGTCCATCAGAGGTCGAAGATCGCTGTGTTTGAGAAGATGTGGTCCTACATGAAGTCAGCAGACCCGTCCGTGTTCGTTAAAACCACCGACGAGGGCGTGATGAGGGTCAGGAAGTCCAAGGGCAAGTACGCGTACCTGCTGGAGTCCACCATGAACGAGTACATCGAGCAGCGGAAGCCCTGCGACACTATGAAGGTGGGGGGGAACTTGGACTCAAAAGGTTATGGAATTGCGACACCCAAGGGCTCCCCTCTCAGGTAAACTCCTGCCACTGCAGCACGGCTGGATAGAAGCCCTCGAGTGCTTTTACCAGAGTGTCTGTGCATGGGCGCCATCTCTCACCTGTTCATTTAGCCACGTGCTCATGTCTGAACTCCAGTTTAGAGGAGTTGTGTGTGAATTCATGCATTTTTATTTATTCATTCATCATTTTTAATCATAATTGCATGCTTTATCTAGAGTAGTCTGCAGTTCTTCATTCCTAATGTATTCTAATTAATGTCATTAGTCACAAAGTCAGTGTCATTTCCATGCTTATCATTGTTTTGCTCACAACTAGTACACACACATTGACAGTTTGCCATTTGCACCAATGCAGACCATCTCTGCTTATGCATGCATATGTACGCAGTTAGTCTATTCAGCCAGACTCGTGAGCTCTTGCTGAAGTGTAAAGCAGGCTGATGAGATGCCCGCTCGAGTTTAAGACACTTCTCTATCTAAATATCTGCTGTTGACACGACGTCCCCTCAAACACAAAGACGCAGGTGTCCAGCGCAAATGTGCAACAGAGCGCTGAAATCACCATCCCACATGGCTGCTTTCCCACTTACGCCAGAGCTCACACCTTGAATTTGAAGTCAGTGGAGTTGAATTTTCACATTCAATGTGATAAATGATGTAATGAATGATAATTCATTCTGGATTCATTTTTGCCACTGATGAGCAGCAGCTGTCATTTCCCATTACATCAACACCTTAACCAAGTTTCCCATTTATATTTACCCCGCAACTGCAGAGAGGGTGCAGATGCTTGTGGCATCTGAAGCTTTTAATCCGTCTCTAATGGGCCTCATTCTTTTTAATAAAAGGATCCGTACAGGACGATTTTATTCAGTTTCACTGAGGATTCATTCGGGGTTCCACTTCGGTTGGCCAGTGGTCAACAACACCATGTAGAAATATTTCTGTAGCTTTTCATAGATGCATGAAAAGCTACAGGATTTGATTTTGAGCCTCAAATATTTGAGCCGCTGGTCCGGACCCATTGAGCACTGAGCGGCCGAGGATGTCCCACATCATCTCCCTCTCTTTGTGTTGCAAATAAGTGATTTATGTCATTCACAGCCTGTTATCGTGGTCATTCCCAGATTTTCTTCACTCTGTCTCATTAAACACTAACAAACACTCATGACGGGATGAGTGCCATTAAAGTATGGCACCACCAATTGATCGAGTTTTTCTCCTGCTGACCTATAATCAGACATTGATTGAACATCCCCCTCAATGAATGTGAATAGGTGTGTTTAATCACACCTGCAGTGTATTAATGAGTCTATTTTCACAGAAAATGTCTGTATCTGTTGACACCAGTTTCAGATCGGACACAAAGCCTTTTTTCTTTTTTTTTAAATGGAAATGAAAAATGTTCCTTCATATCAAGGAACTTACTTGAATCATTCATAAACTGCAATTTGGTTTTAGATTTGTCAGTTCCTGACTGATATTTTCTGCTGCACTGCAGGGGTGATTGAAAATAACGCTTTGCAAGCACAGAGTTCCTTTTTGGTCTTTGTTTTACAGGAATTCTTCAAGAAAGCACTTTCTGATCAATCAGTCAAATGTTTTGTATAAATCCTGTCCCACCTGCATCATTTCTGACATGTATAAACATCCACTCACCCCCATGACGATCAGCTTCATCCCACTGATGTGCTGCAGCCGTCCTGGCATCTGCTGGCCTGCAGACCATCCACCTCAACACATTTTGACTTCTTTCTTTTTGTCTAAGTCTGCTGGGCTGAGAAAGAATTCAGAGGTTTTACCAGCCCCCCAGGAAAACTGTGTTCCTGCAGCTGTGGTGTGCCCTCAAGGTTGGGGATAAAGACTCTTGTGTCTGCTGCTGAGAAAGGCAGAGTACCACTAAAGCAAACTAAACTCTCTGAATGGTCAATGGGACACACTTAGACGACACTTTGAAACTGGTTGACTACTCCCAGTGCTTTTATTACACACATTTACATTAAACATACATGCAGCATTTAACACACCAATACATACAGTATGTCCTTGATCTGTATACGGTACCTTTTCAGTCTATACAGTGCTTTTTATTAATCATGCACACAAAAATGAGACCCACATTGAACTCTATTTTACCCCCTAGGAAAGCATCAGGGACGACTTGGAGCTCAACGTTTTGCCTGAAGAAAAGCTTCAGCATCTAGCCTGCAAGGTTGTGCGTTCCTTGGGGGTAAAACAGAGTTCAGTCCACTTCAGCACTACATGGTTTTAAACTTTGTAGACACTGAGCTCATCGACTGGCTGGAGGCAAATGGGTGAGCAGTTGGTGGTCACCTGTGAGCTCTCAATGCCTCAAAGACGTCTGATGATGCACTGCAGCGTTGCTGCCGATGGGTGTCTGTCTCAAATATCTTGAGTCATCCGGTGACTCCACCCTCAAGCTACAGCCAATGAGAAAGAAAGGCAAGGGTCACTGAGAGGAGAGGAAACCTACAGACAAACTTGAGTAGGGAGAGGGAGATGCTACATTTAACAAGACACAACGCTCCGGGTACTCCGGTTTCCTCCCACAGTCCAAAAACATCCATACTAGGTTCATTGGTGATTCTAAATTCCCATAGGTGTGAGTGTGCATGGTTTGTGTGTTTATATGTGGCCCTGTGATGGACTGGTGACCTGTCCAGGGTGTAACCCCTGCCTCTCACCTGAAAATAGCTGGGATAGGCTCCAGCAGACCCCCGTGACCCTGCAGAGGATAAAGCGGGTATAGATAATGGATGGATGGATGGACAACGCTTTATACCAGAGTACCAGGAGGCAGCAACTTCTTCGTAATGAAAGATTTCCTATTGTTCCTTCATTTACGTTATTTAAAGGGGACCTAGTATGAAAAACATGTTTTTTCTTGCTTTAACATACATAAAGTGGTCTCTCCTCAGCCTGCCAACTCAGAGAAGGAGGAAAGCAACCAAATTCTGCAGTGTCTGTACAGCCGCCCGGATGATCCTTCCAGTGTGATGTGGCTTCTACGAGCCGTTCAGATTCTGCTCCTGTCATGACGTCACGACAGGAGCGATGCGTGAAACCAGGCCCACAACTAACTCCGCCGGCCGGAGCTTCCGCCATTTTTTCGGAGCGGTGTATCGCGTCATTCGCGTCATCGCGTAAGGCAGCCAATCAGCACAGTGCCTCATTATCATAGCCCCACCCACTCAGAATCCAGCATAGAGAAGGAGGTTAAAACTGGGAAGATAAAGACATGGCTTAGAGACGGAATTTCTAATTTATTTAGCAAAAACAATCAAAAGCTTGTTTTTAAGACACTCGAGGCCTGTTTAAAATAGGGATTACATGCCATAATAGGTCCCCTTTAAGCTTTACTTTTTGTTCATTCTGAACAAATCATCGCACAGTTTGTGGCGCTGATTCCTTTCTTGGAGCATTTACAAATAGTATTGTGTTTTCCACGCGTGTCCTTTTGTTGGAATCATGTCGTGTGTGACCCAGTTGCCCGTGAAGTCACTGAGTGTGAACACCATAACGACTTCAACACTACAAGTTACAAGAAAGCAAGTCATGTAGTCTGAACCCAGCCCAGAAACCTGCCGGTGCCTAAAGTCATACAGTGTTAAAGTGGCCTCACGCAATTGCTCTACTTTGTAAGCCCCAGCCGCCCCTGAAAGAAAAAGAACAAGCACTGATTTGAGATGAAAGGCAACAATTTTCACTACTTTCATGCAAATTCTGATTGCAGATTCTGCCTTTCTCTGCTTCGTGAATATGGAGAGTCTTTGTCCACAGCCAGTCAGCTATAGGAGACACACACACACACTCACACACACACACACACACTCTTACCACAGAGAGAGGACAACCCATGGGAAGATGCTTTGGATGAGTCATCTGTGGTTGGCCACTTAATTTCCTTTCAGCCTGTCCAAGAAACACACTTGGAAGACAATCTGGCAGCTACAACAATCAACGTCTCTGGCTGCATGTGTCTCTGCTGATAGTTATAAATTAATCAACACTGGCCTCTATTCACCAGCACATTGTTATAGTTCAATATTGATAAGCTAGTTACCACTGATTTGTGTATGCTGGTTTATCTGGAAGGAAATGACCATCTGTAGAGAGACGTCCACATCCAAGGTGTCTCATTTATAGTGTGTGCTCTGCCTCTCTCTGAGGGCCCTGCTTGGTAAAACCTGTTTCTACTTCTGTATGGGCATTCGAGCATTTTCAGCCCATTGCACGTGTACAACTAACATGCACATCAAAAGCCAGTGCTCCTGCTCCATATCAGTAGCTACATGCAGGAGGGTAAATGTTGTCATAATCACCACCATACGACCAGTCTTTATATCTGTCCCATAGACTTTCTCCTAACGGCTATCGTTTCATATTATTTTCAAGAAACCCAGTAAACCTGGCAGTGTTAAAACTGAACGAGCAGGGCCTCTTGGACAAATTGAAAAACAAGTGGTGGTACGACAAGGGAGAGTGCGGCAGCGGGGGCGGGGACTCCAAGGTCAGAGCCGGTTTGATAACCCCTGCGGTAACGCGTGGGGAGGGTAACTGGCAGGTCCACGGCCCACTACCACTCCAGCAACACTTACTCTCTCGGTGGCAGTTGAAACTTGCCCGAGAGGCTAACCACTCGGTCAGCAGGGACGGAATTTAAAGTCCAGAGAGAGAGGGACGTTTCAATCACTTTTCCTGCTCCAATAAAATGAGCAGGGATTTAAATTTTATCAGCGCCCTCCCGGGCTTAGTTATGTTTTTAAATATTGCATAGATTAATTATGTGGATTAATATTGTTCTTTGTGAGGCATTGTCTTAAAATATGGCGATTATATCTCAGAAAGAGTCACTTGAGACGTCCACGTTGCCTAAGTGAGGGTGTGCGGTGTGCCAGTTACCCAAAGTGATATAGTAATACACATCTACTGCCTTAGGTAGCCAGTCAACGAAGCTAGATGGAGTATTAATGCATATCACTTTGTCTCTGATGTTTCTAATGATGTTTATACTGCATATTTGTGTGTATGTGCGTGTGTGATTTGTTTTTTCTTTTCCTATAAGCAACCAAGCCCAAGCATTACTGTGTGGATGCATTTGTTGCTCTGTGTTTCTGAATTAATAACATAATATAACATGGTATAATATGTTATTTATGTTATTTCCTTATGCTTGGAAGAATCCCAGTAAACCTAGCGGTGTTGAAACTCAATGAGCAAGCCGTCTTAGACAAACTGAAAAACAAATGGTGGTACGATAAAGGGGAGTGTGGCAGCAAGGACTCCGCGAGAAAGGTTAGTCTTCAACCCAAACCTGTCACCTCACAGCCCTACCCTCCCCAGAATAACCCTGATCCCTGATCCTACTCCGCCCCGAGCCCAGTCCCCAGTCCCCGGCCTCTACCACAGACCAGAACCCCCATGTGGCCCTGGCGGTACCACCGCGTTGGCCCCAATATAAGACAACACTTACAATCTCTTTTAACTGCTAAAGTAGTTTGATAATTATAAAAAAGACACCCGATACAACAAAGTGGGAACATTATTCAGCTTTGAATTGAGCTATTATGAATCCCTTAATAATATAAATGTCTTTTTAACCCAGTTATTCTTATAGCTTCAGTAAAATTAACAATCCAGCCTGAAAAGATTCGGGAAAATTACAGGAAATTGATGCACCATTCCTCTTCAAAGACAAAAAAAACATGGAATTTGATTAAATCTCTTTGTGGCCTCGGTGCAAATCAGGAGGACAGTTTTAGAGTGCAACGATCCATCAAAACAGCCGTTACTGTTCACACAGCTGGAATAAAATTATAAACACTTTTTATGCTCTTAACAGGAGAGACACTTACGGCATGCCACTGGGAGTTTTTAAATCTTGTATTCATTTTTAACACTGTCTCCCTGGGCTAGCACTAAAAGAAGATATCACTTTAGTGAGAATATATTCTTTTTCAGGTGTAGCCTTAAACAGAAATAACAGCAACAAAAGACATGTGTTAAAATGAGTATCTGCAAATGTACTCAGTGGCAGCCAGATGTTAATTTTAATTCTACAGGGCAAAAACAGTAGTAAAGAAGTCTGGAAACGTAAGCATTTATATTTGTTTACAATGATGTATACCAACGTACGATGACCTTTATATACATATATACAGTATATATACAAAAAACAGGTTTGTAAAGGCAGAAGTGTAGTAACAAACTGGATATGACATTTATGGCATAGAAAACAAACCTGTATTGATAAGTTACAGTTTTCTTCAGGAGTTAATAACGTGGGCAGTACTCCCAGTACTGCTCACTCCAGTACTAAGTACCCCCATGATCTTGTAGCAAATAGAGACATCTTTAGCAGCAATAATTTGAAGGACAGTATTTATTTCCTGTATGACTTGGATCATTCTCTCACATGTACAACATTGCTCTACTTCATTATACCCAGAAACCTCACCGAGGTTGTTGGCCATTCATTCATGCACATCTTTGTAAGGTCACATCACAGCATTTCAAACAGTTTAACGTCTAGATTTTGACTAGCCACTTCCAAAACATCGTTCAGCCGTTCAGCGTTGTTGGTTTTGTCCTGTTACACGACCCCATTGTGAGCGAGCTTCAGCTGTTGGACAGACTTGAGTCACAAAGATTTGATGTTCATTAAATACTAAAAAGCTTTAGTCCTCCAATGTGAACGGACTCCTACATTTTGAAATATAGTGCTCAGAATGCTGTCTTATATCTGGGCCAACACCCTGGTGGTACTCCGGTGTCTTTTTTTCCGTTGGTGAGCCTGTGTTTTCTGAGATTTATTGTTACCTATGTGTAAACAGGTTTCCATTGTGGATTACTTACATGTACATGAATGTCCAACACTCTAAACACGCAGATAAAATGCTATGGTTAGTTTGTGTTTGTACTGTAGATGAAATAGGAATAATTCAGACGACTGTTTATTAAAAAAAAGAACAGCTGTTGCTTTTGAAAAGAGAATAAGAAACAGTAGAACAAAAGAGAGACAGATTTTCTGGGATATTTGCATTGTAGCCTTTAAAAAGAAAAACCTCAGAGGGAAACTTTTGTTGTTATAGAGTCTGTTGAGAGCTGAAATGATCATGGATCCTTGATGATCGGATCACTAACGGGCAGCTCTGAATACACGAACTCGCTCCTGGCATTAAACAAGCATCACAAGAGACCACTTTTTATTCACTTTCTGTTTCCTGCTACACAAATAAACGCTAAACATCACAGTCAGGTGGCAGCTGAGTTACAAACTGTAAATCAGAGGATGACAGACGTTTCAGTAAAATCATGCACACATAACAATTACTTGAGCTTTAGTGATATGAAAAACAGAGTACAACCTCTTACACATGTACGGTTTCACATCTCAAATCATAAAGAAACATACTAGTTCAACATTAGATGATGAAGAAAAACTAAGTACACCCTAAGATTAAATACTTGGAACCAACTTTAGCAGACAAATGCAATCTTTTTCTGTATGATGTCAGTGTTTCACGGCATTGTGGAGGATTTTTGGTCCATAAATCTTGACAGCATTGCTTCAGTTCACTGAGGTGTGTGGACATTTGTCTTCAGGTCCCACCTCAGCACTTCAATCCCTTTAAGCTTCCACTTTGAAAATAAGACCTCAATTATTTTCATTTCAAGCTATTTTGTTGTGTATTTGCTGGTATGTTGAGGATTGTTGTCCTTTTCTCGGATCCAATTGCAGTCAAGTTTGAGGGCTGGGGCAAATGGCCTCACATTAGATTCCTTAAAACTCCGATATACAGAGAAGTACTGTAGTGCTGTCAGCAAGCCCAAATAATCTCCCCTCCACCCCTGCACATGACAGTTGGTGCTGATATGCTGTTGATTTCTCACCAAATCGATGACTAAACATCTCCATCTTGAGCTCGTCTCTCCAAACAGCGTTGTTCCCAGAGTGCTGGGGTTTGTTTAGATGCAACGATGCGAGTCTCAGCTGTCACGTCCTTTATGGAGCGGAGCATGATTAACCCTCTGAACGAGCCATAATTGTTCTGTCTGCTTCTAAATTGAGCTGTCATGACCCCAAACATTTAACTTGCAGACAGAGACTTGTTGAGTCTGATGTGCATTTTTTTTTCCTTTCTTTTTTTGCAATTTCTTGCATCATTGGAAAGTCTGACCTCGGGATGTACTTCAGAGTAATCCTGAGAACAATCTTCCTCAGTGTTGGGTGATGGACTCCAAATGTTTCGCGATTCCCTCAAAACCTTTCCCAAGATTTATGGCCATGAACATATGCTTTTCTAAGATCATTTCTTATGTCTTTCCTCTATGGTACTGTCTTAAAATACATGGTTAACTTCTCAAAACCACCAAACTGCCAAAACATCTGGTCTTATAGCAGTGGTTCCACTTGCTGATGGACTCTTGATCAAGGGCAGTGGATTGGCACCACATACCTGCAACTTACCTGCTAAGTTCTTATGAAGTAAAGGTGTACTTAGTTTTTTACACTTAAAGAAAAAAAACAATGACATTGTGTAATAAATCCGGTGATGTTTATATGAAGTTGTATTAGCATCAATTTACAACCACGTGAGGAAAAACTGATTTTTGTTTCAATTATGTTTTAATCCTACTCCACAAAACTCAGCATTGACTCGTCACCATGAGTCATAGTTTTTGGCCTTTTTTTTCTTCAAAACATCTTTGTAAACTCAGTATTACAAGAGATCCAATATCAGAGACTATCAGAGACAATATCAGTGTCCATGCACAGCTTTACTGAACACATTGCTGGTTGTGTGCAGCTTGTAGTTGCAACATTCTCAAATATATTAAACACTACCTCTTTACTTTCTCTCGCTTAAAAAGTGAGGCTGACAAGACACATGCATTTTGATTACTCTGCTAAGAAAATACTCATCACCGCCCTCAACTCACCTCCAGCACATGTCATCTTTCTAGTTACATTTTTTCAGAATACCTTTTTAGTCGTGCGTGACTATGTATATTCAACGAGCAGCTAGCTAGTTTACGGATCGTCAACCAACTCTGTTCAAAGGGAATCAAACGCTCCCTGCAACACCTTTAAATTCCCCCCGTTAAACATAGCCAGATTCATAAAACAGCCTGGAATCCATTTCTGAGATTTAGCAGTGCTGACAAGCAGAATGGAAATGAGATGTTTACTCCCACAGTTAAGGTGGAAATGATTAGCCTCAGAGGAATTACGGGACATTTTCCCAAAACACTGCAATGATTGCGTTATTTATTAAACTTAACAAAGGGAAGCAGCCCTCTCTGTTAAAGCCCTATTCGGTTTTGAATGTAATATAAATCTTTAAGTATATTTTGATATATATATATATTGATAAATGGTCAAAATGTTGCCTGCTAACGTTACCTGAGCAGTCGATTGATGTTTGACTTCACTTAAAGGACTTGTAGCACTTGTAGGTCTTGATTAAATGAGAATCCTCTTAAATTGTTGTTAATAAGGGATGTTACCATGCCAAAAAGTAAATAGTAATTAGTTATATTAATGACAATAATATTCTGGAAACTCAGATGGAAGATGATGAGGGTTTATCTGAAGCGGATACGATATATGGCCATGATGAGTCTTGAAGTTTAGTTAGTTCTTAGTCACAAACGCCAAAGTATTGATTATTAACTGTTTTGGAATATTAGAATATTTCATTTTTTCTTGTTTCAGTTGAACACATCAGCAAAATGCATTATTTTGTGTCATTCCTCTATTCTTATTATGTTTGGTCTTTTGAAACCAGTTAAACTAATAACATGATTTTTTATAATTATTCCCAAAAAAGGGTTAATGGTTTTGCTTGATTTAATAAAGGGGGCTAATAATTGTAACTTTATTTGAATCATAAACTCAGGCGGCTTCCCACAACATCACATTTATCTCCATGGATGAGAGGGGTACTGTCTCTCTTGTTGTCCTTTAGTTTTCAGAAGGAATTTTTAAATAAAGTATATTTTTAATAAAGACTTAGTTTTCGTCTTATTAAAAATAATTGCTTTTTTTTTAAATAGTTGGGGTTTTTTTATGAAAAGAGAACATATTCATATAAAATATTCGTCAAGACCCTGCAGACTTCCAGACCCGCTTAAAAAATGTAGTTACACAGCCTTCAACTGCAATACAAATCTCATTTACAAAAAAATATAAAACATATCAAAGGGATATTTGGACCAAATGCAAACTTTGCGTATATAATTGCTGTTTTCCATTTTAATTCAAATCTGCTGTTTCCATCTGGGAAAATGTGCAACTCATAGGCTGAATAATATATGAAACAGCTTTACTAATAGCACACAAGACTCTAACCTCAAATACAAGTAAAAGCATTGTAAAGTGTAATCCATCGCTAGCTCTCCAAGTAGAACTAATATATTTGAGTGCAAAAAAGAGCCAATGTTCATTAGATATTTTAGGTTGACTAGTTATTCATCTTAAGGACTCCATTACTCTGCAGACTATTAATAGGTATACATGTATGTAGTTGCCACTGTGATGGAGATAAGTAAGCTAGAATATGAAGCTAAGACTTAGAAGGTTTTGTTGCTGCATGAATGCATGTGTTATGGCACTTTTACTGTACCGCATTCCTAAGAAAGTGCTAAGTTATGATCCAGCAGACTTGCTACGACTTTCATGCACAGGCATTGAGAAAATGTTTAATAATGTGTAAAAACGAGACAAAATAGATCAAAATCAGTGTATATTTTGAGTTACTGGGGCCTGCCTCACAAAGTGAGGCAATCAGTCTTTCCTTGAGGTAGGATCTAGTTGTATTTATCCACTGTAACTCTGGTGCTAATGCCTTAACCACGGCGATGAGCATGAGCACATCCAATTACAGCTTTAAAAAAGCCAATTACAGTTTAATAAGAAACAAATAGAACTGGTGACCCCCGCAAATGAATTGGGTTTTGCATCAGCGCAAAGTTATATCAAGTGAAGATAAAGATACACAGAAAGAACTCAAGTGTAATATAAAAAGTTAGTCAGTCTTATACGGCTTGTGTGTTAGTACACTGGGGTAGTTGTGGTTGTTAAATCTGCTTTTCTTCTTTTATTGAGGAGAGATACATCCAAAGTAAAGAACAAAAGGAAACATTTTATTTATCCCCTCTGTTTATGTCAGGAAGAGTGGTTGACAAGTGTGAATTATTAAAATAGAGAAAGAAATACTTGAATAAATCACTGCCAGCCAGTTCATGGCCCCACATATGTTCTATGTTTGAAGTTAAAATCCGCTCACATAGAATATGTTATATTTATTGCTGTGGTGTCATCAGGTTGGCTTCTACTCTCTGTTGCTCCTGAGATGGAACGATTCCCTTACTGTATATGTCACGGGATCCTGCTGCATTGGCTGTTTTGTAGGAGCATTAGCTGTATGATCAATTGATGGCAGTTTTTAATGGTTCATATAGTAAAATGTACCAAAGAAAAAGAAAACTGTATGGGAGCCAGGACTCTAAATGGTAAATATTGATTATGTTGGGTATCAATCATGTTGGGTACCATTACTGGACCCGTTGACCTGAGTCTCTGCTCACCAGCCTTGATCCATCGTTGTAGTTTGTAGAGAGGGCAACTGGATTTCTCTTCTTTGTATCAAGAACTCAACACAAAAGAACAAAAAATCACAAGAAAAAAGTCTGGTAACAAGCTTTTAGGGATTGTTATGATCAAGATGACTGAGAATATATGCCATCATGCTGGATCTATTGTATCCTGAGGCGCACCCGCACTAGTCAAGCTGTACCGTGTACAGGCACGATTGACCCACACACACCCCAATTCCCACCACGATTGCCATTTGTACTTACATCTACATCATCATCATCGTTATTTTAAGCACCCGTTCATTCACTTGCAGCAAATGTGTCTCAGAGAATCAGCACAATGGAGAACAGCACAGAAAATATGACGGCAATGCTACTGACTATGGAGTTTTTGTTTGTTTTTCTGGTCAAACACAGCCAGATTACACTGGCATATCGTTAAATGCTTGTCAGGAGGAACTGTTGCATTTTCATATCATGCATACGTTGTGCTGCCCCCCCCACATGCACGTGAAGCCGTATCATGCCCAAGCACACCCCTTCCAACTGTGCAAGAAAGCAGGTATTACAGAGCAGAGATCTCAAACAAACCGGACATAAAGAGTCAATCATGCTTGTGCACGTTACTTTTTGTTCAGTGTGAGTGCGTCCTTAATGGCACTGCGGTCATTATAACTAACACGTATATTGTCATCTAGGCATCTGCTACAGAGACACCTCCTGCTCTGAGATAGAAGGAGAGACAAACAGCTTTGCCCTGATCGTAGAGCTGGAGCGTACAGGTGGATGCTGGGATGGGGGTGGGACTTCAGGTCAGCCTGACAGGTTTCTGCATCAGTTGGCAAGGCCGAGGTGGGCTCTGTTTTGCTTCTCTTTCAGTAGGAATGAAGGGTGTAACTGGAATGAACCAATTCAAAGGGGATGTGGCCTATTGGTTTCCTTTAGCTGGGCTTGAGGGTAATTTCACTGGTGTACCAGAAAATCTACGTCTGTTAGTTCCCGCTTTGCAGTTGGTGCTTCAGCACTGCCAGGAAATACTGCTGGGTGGGGAGTGTTGTTGAGTCAGTGTTGATAGGTGATGCTTTAAATTTTGCCCTCTCGATATCCGCTTGGAGTTTTGGGTCTTCTTTTCTTGTTATGTAATTTCATATATCATCTGCACTGCGTTTATGCAAACAGAAACAACGGTCAGCTCAGCTCCCGCTATGATGATCGTGTCATTATAGTTTGTCCTCCTACTTCTTATGTTATCTTGGCAGTTGACAGAAATTGAAAGTGGTGCATTACTAGTGCGGAGTGCTAGTTTTCTAGGTCAATGTAACGGAGAGACACGATGCCTGAAAGGACCAGGGAGGAGGTTGCCCTGTTACGCTTCCCACCTCTATAGGCTTTACTCTGCAGACCCACAAACGTGGCGTCACCATGTCTTGGCACACTAACTAAAGGTTTTCTGACGCATTTCCAGCTACTAGCCAAAAATTCTCATGTTTCATCTGCGCCGTTAGTCAAGTCCAGCTGTAGATATTTTGAGACATCAGGAGACGGAAGAGCTGGAGTCTGAACTTATCCAGCTCACATCCAGACCAGCATTCCCTTCCTCTGTGACGCAGGCCCCAAGAACATATTTTAATGTTAAAGTTTGGTTTGTGTATTTGTGTGTTCCTCGTCCTCTTGTACTTGGATTATTTGTACTTTGTGCGTGACTAATTAGTGGGTGACTTATATATGTAGTGTGTGTTTATGTTTGTGTTGTAGGTGTGTGCTGACTTGGGTTTCTTAATTGTGTTGCTGTTTTCCGTACCAGTGAATGTGTTTGTGATGTATTTTGTATGTCACCTGTATGTTGGGCTGCCACTATCTTCCCTCACACTCAGTTCTGACGCCTGCTCCCTCCAGGACAAGACGAGCGCCCTGAGCCTCAGTAACGTGGCGGGAGTCTTCTACATCCTGATCGGAGGCCTGGGCCTGGCCATGCTGGTGGCGCTGGTGGAGTTCTGCTACAAGTCCCGGACCGAGTCGCGCCGAATGAAGGTGTCCACCGCGCGAGCTGCTGCCACCTCAGCCGCTCAGGCCTTTCACTGCTCAGCCTTAGACAGTGGTGCTAGCGCCCCCTACACAGAGCTGCAGAGCTACGGCCTGTACGCCAACAACACTGTTAAGATATAAGGGCAGAGCACAGCTACGGGGTAGGGAACGCTGTGATCAAACCATGATGATAATGATGATGATGATGATTGATGATGATGACATCCGCCTCCACCCCGTCCCGCCCATCTAACCGTGATCACAGTAGGGCCTCTCACGGCTTCCACCGCAGTGCCAACGCTCTCCTGTACCTCTCTCTACCTCTGCCGCTCCCTCGCTCGGCCTTTGTCGCTGATCTGCTGCAGTCCTATTCAACCGCTGGATTTTAAAATTGCCCTTATACCTACAACCTTCTTGCTATAAAAGGCAGTTTTCAGTGCGTTCATTTACATCTTGGTGGGCAGTGTGTTAGCAGATGGACCAATCCATGTCAGCAGGCTTGTGTGCGTCCATGTGGCGTGGCTAATGCCACTTCTCACAAAAACAGGACATATCATAGTAAGGTTTATCTGTCGGCCCCGTGTAAAAAACAAAACAAAGTGCACCTTTAGTGGGGCATCGCACACACCGGACCGTCCAAACTCATTAGCTCAGTGTTGTTAGGGGCTACAGGTCTACATGCCCCCTTGTGGTCAGAGGGAGTATTGCTACCTAGAGTGCCTTTAAAGGTGAATCAATAGCACAGAAATATCTCAACTACTAAAACTAAGAGTAAATAGTTAGACACTTATTTAATTAAATAAGATTAATAAAACTTTTAAGTATTTGTTTAGTTTTGGATGTTGGAGGGTGACAATTCAGCCCTATTCTCTCGTGTCTCCCTGACCCTAGCAAAAACTAAAATGATAAAAACTAATTTTATTTATAAATGTATTTATAAATTTATTTATAAAGTAACATTTTAAACATCCTCAGTTAGTGCTTACAGGGATTTATTTGATTATTTTGGTCACTGGATGTTTTTTATATTGAAAAATAGTTAAATCTGTTATTTTTTATTGTGGGGTCATCTCCACTGGCCAGTTTCTGCTGGGTCAGACCACCTGTAGCATCAAAACCACACAGAGAAGAAATTCTAGCTGGGTATTTCTCATAAATTCTGAGCAGCAATAGAAAAAAATGCAAAAACAAAAAGAAAGCTTAGCTTTTAATCATATCTTTGACTCATGCTCAGATTTTTGTATAAGCTTTGACAAACACCTTGATGTAGTAGGTGAAGTACATATCTGATCCTAAATGCAAGTTGACATTTATTTCTCTTCTAAATTGTGTTTTGAATCTCTAAATTAAGGCAATAACTTGATAAATAAGCCTCTCGCATCTAATTTGAGTTTGCAGCCTCAGTCATATAGATCCGACCAAACGAGAAATGACGGAAAAATCGAATAAACATTTGTGAGATTTAGGTCCTTGTTGAGCTGACATGGAGCGACCCATCAGCACCACAGGTTACAAACAGCAGAGTTCACTCATAAGAAACTCTTCACATCACATATTACAATGGTAAACAGCATGTCTGGTCACGTAGGCTCCTTTTCGCACAACAATGTTCTTCCGAACACTTTTCTGAAATTTCCCTTTGCAGCACAGGTATAAAGGCAATTTGAATCTCAGTGGTACATCTTTCCACTTCTGTCGCTCTGAGCAAATCTCTCCCCTGCTCCTCCTTCTCTTTTTGCTGATTGTCTCGCAACTGCAGGGCCCATTGTGGTGAACATCGTTTCTATGTATGCCATGAGGCAGTCCTGGTGCGGCTCGCATGTCTTCCATCACTGCTTTGACCTAAAACAGTATAACTCCAACTGTTGTGTGTTCAGAAGTGTTAAATGAAGGACTTGTTGCTTTATTCTTCACTGGAAGATGTGACGTTTCTCCCCCAGCAGCTGTTAGCTATCTTTTTCGTGGATCAGTTTACTACAAACATCCCTTGATTTATTCGCCCAACATCAAAGCTCCTCCGGGCACACTGATATAGTCGTCATGTAAACAGGAAAACACAAGGCAAAGCCAAGACAAGGAGGGATCCTCAGCATCTCCTTTAATCTAATCAGCCCACGAAGAGGCACCTGATCAGTATGTTGATGAGACTGGCGAGGAGCCCATTAGTCCAGCGCTGCCTTTTATGCTGCTTGGTTTCAAGGAAACAACAACACCGTTCCAATTAGCAGCCGCTGTAATTCTCCAATCCCAACGCAGCACTTACCACTTGCTCGAGATCGCACTTGCTTTGCCCAATTTAATCAGCTGAAGAAAAGGGGATGTGAGCAGAGAGGCACGCACCCGCAAGCAAACACACACACATAACCCGCATCACACATCATTAGATCAGATTTCAGAGCCTTGTGGGCTTTTATTGCGCTAGACTGGAGAATGAAACTATTAAACCGATGAGTGAAGCTTTGGCTCTCTTCTTACTACCCACACTTTGTTCTGCACCTCCTTTTACAAATTGCGACATTTGTGTGTTGACCAGAACCCCTAATGCACCACCTGCGAATATAGCTCACTCTTAATCGAGAGAAAACTAGTACTTTGTGACCTTGAACGTCTCATTCAGCCCCGGAATTTCTTGGCGTGCGAGCACCACAATCAGATTGTGAAAATGAGCAGCCCCTTCTGTGTACGGGAGAATAGCAACCCCAGTTCCAGAAACGCGTGGACGCTGTGAGAAAAACCAGAATGCAGCATTTTGCAAATCTCATAAACCCATATTATATTAAATGTGGAAAGTAAAGATGCTTAGGACTGCTTATTCTTTTAATAACAGCCCATTTAAGGCGGGAAACTGAGGAGAAAAGTTGTTGGGGTTCTGGGAGAGGACTCATCGGGTTTTGGTTGGTGGCAGGTCTGGATGGCAGGCAGGCCCGTTCAACATCAAACTATTCCACTGGGGAGCCGTGCTTTTACACATAACTTTGACAATACCCTTTAAAGCAAAAAACTCGAAAATTGTCACTCAAATAACTTGAAACCAGTAATAAGAGATAATAACTTACTAAAAACTGCCTTGAACAAATTAGGTTACATTCACACTCCAGGGAACAGCAACCCAAATCCAATTTTCTTTTTTTTTTGTTTTTTCTTTTTTTGGGCTCGAATGACGCAAAATCTTATCTTCTCACGTCAGATCTGATTCACTTTCATATGTGGTTTTAAATCAGATACAGTATATATTTGATGTTTTCAGCGTGAACTGTCAAGGCGCATTTAATCTGTCTCTGACATCGCGGTTCTGCGATCAGTGTCACAATTCTGCGTTGGCTGCTTTTTGTCTCTTTTTTTGATTAAATTTACTTTAGAAAAGCCGGTCATGTCACATCGCACCACTCCTGGGTCTGATCACTCGTCCACACGCATCCCTGTGCAGATATGGCAGCCATCGCTCCACACCTGGGCATTGTTTACCCTCCTTGTCCTCAGTTTTCTTCTGATCTTAATTAGTTTGTACATTTTTCGGCTTCCGTTGCACAAAAACCTCTAGAAGTAATCAGACGGGCTCCCTGCTGCTGCACCCGTGTTTACTTCTGTACACCCGATGTACTCCGGGTCGCT
This sequence comes from Cololabis saira, assembly GCF_033807715.1. Lineage (NCBI taxonomy): Eukaryota > Metazoa > Chordata > Actinopteri > Beloniformes > Belonidae > Cololabis > Cololabis saira. The sequence continues at coordinate 37,462,859 of NC_084593.1, read as the reverse complement.
TCAAAGCAGAAGCTTGTTCCTACTGAAGTCTGATATAAAACACTAATGTGAACAACCACAAAAAAATCAGATCTTGGCTAAAAATCTGAGTTGAGCATTAAAACCTGCAGTGTGAACGTAACCTTAGTTTAATATTCTGTTGCAAAACTATTTGTAGACCACCTAAGAATTGTCTAATGTTTTGTTCTTGGCCATTTCTGCCTGTTGTAGCTGTGAGTTCGGAGCACTAGCCTGTTAAAGGACCCCTGACCTGCAGCTCAGACCGAGCTCTCTGTCAGAATGCCTTGACCCCATGGTTGTGTCTGGGACGGCCCAAAACATAACTGAGCCTCATCCAGAGACTTTCACACTATGAAATTCTCTCTTCCTGCTCTCTTTTTTGGCTCATTTGGCCAAATTTGGTATAGGTTTCATATATTTCCCACTGAGAGGCACCAGTGCCGACCACCGTGATCCACAGCTCCCCTGCATTTGCTCGTGTCCCAAATGTTTTGAGACTCGTTGCTGCCGTCAGTCTCAAAATTAGGGAATATTTTTCATGTTATGATAAATTTATTTTTTTTGTTCCAATGCGAATGAAACATGGGTTTGTGGGATTTGTAAATCAATGCGTTTGATTTTTATTTCCATTTTGCACAGAATTTCACCTGTTTTGGGAGCTGGGGTTGTAAAAGCCCAGATGCCTTGGAAGACCCTCTAACACTCTTAATTCCATGTGCTGAAAGCGCTAACAGTTGTTTAAGATCTCTGCATGTGTTAACCAACTGTAATACGGTCTGCAAGATAACTCTGACTTGTCTGTGTCCAGCAGCAATCCATCAACGACGCCATGCGCTGCTCCACCTTGACCAGGATGAGCGGCAACGGGAGCGGAGGAGAGAACGGACGGATCCTCACCCACGACTTCCCTAAGACCGTTCAGACCCTGCCCTGTATGAGCCACACCGCCAGCATGGGACTGGGGGCCTCCGGCATGTGATCATCACATTACTGTGCTGGCGGCGAGGAATTAGGCAGGGTGGGGCAGAAAAAGGAGTGCAAGACTCTTGCAAACCTTTAATAATCACGAGTGTCCAGTTCGAGTCTCCTCAATCGATTCTGCTGGCTGTCAATGCGCCCGAATTGAAGAAGACTTCCTGCCAAAATGCACTCTCAAGCCACTCCTTACAAACTATGAACATAGACTTGCATCATTTTTTAAATAAGTGGATATTTGAAACAGAGATCCATAAAAAAAATAAAAATAAAAAAAAAAGAAGAGAAACGTTCTGCAATAAAGAAGCCGTCAACGGGGTGTGTTTTTGAATTTTTTTACAGTGCTCATTTCCGTGGAAAAAAAACAACAACTTTATTCTTCAGTGTGACGCCTGCGCCATGCCATTTCGACGGAGTTGTTGATGTTAGTCTGCGTGTGCAATATCTCCACCTCCACCTCCACCCGCCTCGATGCTTTCTGATCCGCTGAAGGAAGGCGTCTTCAACGTGCCAGCGGGGGGAAAACACTCCGGACTGCTTGGATGATTTGACATTGGTTTCGGGACCTTACCGCCCCCTCTTACTCTCTCGTTCACATTTACGCCCCCCCTTTGGAAAGACAGAGTGCTCCGTGTAGCATAGACAGGTTTTATAGCAGAGCATATGGTTTACACTCTTGTAACAGCACAGAGCTTTGTCGGAAAGGGATCTGATTTATCTTCTGCTGAAGGTTGCCGCTGTGTGAATCAGCAGTTGAACCGGCTTGACACGCATTGCTGCTACGCCTCATTTAACACGTCATGCCTTGTCTTGGTGCCATATGACCATTCCCACAGATGCACGCAGTTGCACTGTACACTTGTTGCTGCTGCGTCATTGTTTTGGCCAGCAGATAAAGAGTTTTCTCGACCACAGAAACAGTTATTGTGCAGATTCAGAAACGTCTACCTTGAACCATGAAGGAAACAGAATAGAGAAAGCACATTATTCTGTGGCTATGTATAGTACTGAGTGACCTTACACTGTATTTTACTGTTGTGAGTCCATAACTGGTCCTCTGATATATGAGGGAGTCAATTAGCAGTCCATTTTTTAAGAGCAAATATTCCCAAATTTCAGTATAAGCTAGAGAAAACCTTCCTCCTTTTATTACGGCTTCATAATTCACCCACTCCTGTGATATATTTTCAGCCCTATTCAGTTTTATTGAAATTGGCAGCACATGTTATTTATTGAGGGTGGCATATCCCCTGCAGATCGTGTGTGTGGCCTATAAAAGGAAGGTTGGCCCATCTCGCTGTTGCTAGCCGAGGAAGGAGGGAGGCGGGACCGGGGCACTTGATGTGATGAACAGATTTACAGTTGCCATTATCCGTGTTTATTGCAGGTCGAGGTTATGGTGATCACTCTGCTGCTCAGCTTTGAAGATCTGCCTCTCAGATCATGTCAAGGAAAGAGGAATCAGAGTGGCAGGTCGGGGAGAGAAAAGGGCAGAGATGAAAAGGAAAAAAGGACAAGCAGCCTGGGTTTTGCCTTGGAAGTAAAATCCCATCGCCCCAAAAAAACTCAGTAGCTACTGTTGCTGATGCATTTTGCATTTCAAGGCTTATTTTTGTCAGTTTTGCAGGGTCAGTTACATTCCTCTATGTCAGCGATTATGAGCCAATTCATATTTAAAAGATGTAAGAAAAAGACAGTAAAAGAGGAAATCGGGCATGATTTTTTTCTTATCATATCAGCACTCCTAACAGCTTCACATGAACCTTTTCAAAAACCTCCTCCCAATTTATTTAAGCCAAATCTTGGACACGAAAGGATCAACTTCCATCAAGGATCATTCAGATGCGACTGATATACATGTATGCCGTGAAGGCATGTGTTCAAAACCTAAAGAAAGCTACAGTTGCTCATAATTACATCGGGGATCAACACTATAATTTACATTCATTTAATTTTGAAAAGTATAATTTTAGATCTACTGTGCTAGATAACTCCAGATCTACAATCAGTTATCTGGACTAGATCTGAGGATATAAAGCGCTGCAGTGCTGTCAGCTGCTGATCACTATATCCAGAGTTTTGACTTTAGCTCCATAATCTGAGGTGAACTCAGTGATTAACTAAAGTTACCATCCCAGGTAAAGGCTGCGTTGCCACAGGATGATTACATGTGTCCTTGTATGCAGCTATCCCTGTTCAAAGCTCTGGTCTTTCCAGCAGATCAGTTGTAAGTGGGTCCATCTTGTACATGTCTAAAGGTTGTTTTTCTTTATTTTTTTTTAAATTTATTTCTGTTAGAAGCTAGAATCATGGGATTCCAATGAAAAGATCAGTCAAATTGAAACAACACAAACGGATATTAAAGTCACTTGATGTAGCAATACCACCTCTGACCACATGGGGGCATAAGCAAAAAAGACCCACTGACAATACTTATAATAATACTAATAAGTGGGAATGGACTAGCATGTCTTGTAATACTACTTTTTGCAACTAGAAATGTATTTCACCAGGATAGGATGGGATTCCCCCTTTATGGTCAGAAGTAATATTGTTACATACAGTGTCTTTAAATAAGTTTTATGTTTGTTTGTTCGTTTTTGGGCTTAAATTGCTGACTTTTTCTTACTTAATATCTTAAGTTATGATGGACAATAGTACCTTTAGATTCCTCAGACCTCCTGCTCTCATGTCATGACTGTAACATTAGTCTTTTACTACAACATTAAAGCTAAATTGGAAAAATAATAAAGTACAGCAAAGTAGTAGAACACTGCTGTTTAGCACTGTGTGTAGTTTCATGAAGCATTCATGGCACGTGGACCTTCTGCCCTCCGCAGTCAGGCTGCATCCAAGTCATAAACATCCAAATTAGTGATTATTTTTTATTATCTATTATTATCTCCAGTCCTGGTGAGGTAAATGCTGAGATGACTTCTTTGGAGTACCAAGGAGGGATGATCCTGCCATGACATGTTCATGCATTTGTGAAAAGCAAGCACTTGGAGTCCTTTCAAGTGACTGTTGACAGGAGGAAGAAAGAGATTTCCACCAACGTTGCCCACGCTACATTAGTTATCATACTTATTTAAAAAGGAAGAACTTTTGTTTGGTTTTGTTTATTTCAGGGTTTCTAAAGATTTTAAAAAAAGTCTCAATATTGTGTTTGAAAAGTCTTTAAAATGTAATTGACAACATTTTTGTTTGTTGTTTTGTATCTTTTATTTTATGGTGATGCACCTAGCGATTCCCTTTTTCTGTTTTTGGAGGATGTTTGTCACAGCATATCTGGCTTATTATTGCACATGTGTTTGCGGTTATAGCTGGATATGATCAGCGGCTGCTGCAGTAGCTGATCGCTTATTTGGGTAGCTCTAAAAAACTAAGTCCGGTGGGAATGAGTCTTAAATGAACTTCCCCTTTAGTTGGAAATCCCTCTGAAACGGCACAAGGAGAACCTTTTGTACGTCCAGATTGAAATATTTTTTGTGAAAGCAGAAGTTGGAGATGTTTGCGTTACTCTGATCTGGTTGGTGACTGATGAGTTACCGTCCACCTCGGCTCTGTTGAACTTCAAGATCCGGTTCATCGATACAATGAACCACCAAATGAACATCTTTAGACGGGATACCAACAGAATTCATACATGCTCTTCTGTTTTCCCTTCTTTGTTTTGTCTCTGTCTGGACAGATAGCAGATATCTGGGACGTATATGCCATTAAGATCACGTATAAACACTGAAGCATCATATTTGACATCATTTGGAGTTTAGCACGTTCAGGATTAAGACACGCTGACCCATATCGGCAGTGTTCACCCTATTCAAGAAACAGTAGGCCGTATCTCTGATAAACTCTTTGACTATCTCCTCACAAAATTTGGTTGCAGTAAGAAACATATTGATTAATATTGTTTAAAAGGTACACTATGTGCCCGATGGAAAAGCCAGCATCTCTTCTTTCAGGCTCTCAGTTGTTCTCAGCCTGCTCAGATCTGTTTGCGGTAACTGTGCATGTACAGTTTGTGGGCCGTCAGACTGCATTCAGTAAATGTTAGCAGTGATTCAGTTCAGCAGATTGATTGTGATTTCTATCAACTAATATCTTGAAATGCACTAAGCATCAACCTCCATGGAGCTAATAGGTGTAATTCTACTCCAGGGTGACTGGACAGTGTTTGTTGTTTCTTGAAATGGGATTATCCGCGGGGTGCCAAAGGTCTCACACACTCCAGCTCAGCTCTCCTCTTCAGGCCTGAACAAAGGCTTTATTTATCGCCTGTGCCACAAAGGGTCGTAATTCTTTTTTTCTTTTCCTTCCTGTTCTCTAAATTTCTGCTGCAAGAAAAAGAAAACAACCAAATATAATGTATGGCATCTCTACATTGTCATATGGGCAAGAAACCTGCGCAGCGTTTACTGAAACCTATTTCCAGATGTTCTGTATATACAAGGATTTCTCTATTATCCAGTTTTCTACCATCCGTCAGAGTGCCAGATTTAGTTACCTGCCATGTGAATACTTTTCCTTTCCTCCTTCATTTGTGTCTTCTTTTGCTTATAATGTAATAAATTAGTACACAGCAAAGCGCTCTGAGACGGAGGCTTTACCTTGGCTAATGGGTTTTCTATGCCAGAACAAGATTTCTAAAAAAAAAACTAAAAAAAACCCTAAAAAAAAACAGAACTTGTTTGTACTAAAGAGGCCAGTTGCAGTTCTAGGAAAATGGCACTTTGAAGAAAACTAAAAACTAATCTTTACACACACATACAGATATTCAATAATCCACAGATCATTGCTAATGTGGTTTAGAGCCGGTCTTCATTTTACATTTTAAGTTAAAAAAATAAATCATCTGATGGTATTTTTAATTGCTTGAAGTTGAATACAATGTGAATAATTCTTGGTCGTGTCTTATTTTCTTTTTCACAGTATTTTACAACTTGAATTCAGTCTCAGTTTGTTCACCAGATGTACTATTTTTGTTCTATGGAAAGGATATCTTTTAGGTGAAATACGAAAGAGAAAGGTATATAAATACATATACGTATATGGGGTATAATAGTCAGATTTTTTTTTAGATTTTCTTTTTAATCTAACCAAAGTGTCCTGGAAGAAAGTTGTCATGCTTTTGTAACTGAATAAAGGACTAAACTATGGATGTTGGTTTTATTTCCAAAAGGAGATGTGACTGTGTGTGTTTCCCGTGTGCCTGGATGTAAGAGGAGAGTAGCGGTCCAGAAAATCCTCATCTGACATCTGGGACTGAAAGAAGAAAAACACCTGTTCAGTGACCTACAACACATTTTAACATACACTCACAGATTATTGATGACACACAACACGAGGCAAAATCCACAAATACCATTTTTCAATTTGTACTGAACATTATGCATTTACAGATTTGACTTGGAGACAAGGTTCTGGATGATTAATGGTTTTCTGCTCCTGCACTGAGGTAACCGAAGCAAACCAGGCTTTACGCTGACTTAAATTACAGCTCGGGTATAAAATACAGCCGTGTTGTGATCTCAAAGGGTTTTCTTGCAGATTTGTGAGCAGTTATGTTTGTTTTTCTTCAGAAACCTATTTTTATTTTTATTCTGGCCAAGGTTGTGTTAGCTTTGTTATTCTGTGTCCCAGTTTGCATGAGAGTCGTATGCTGTTTAAAGCTGGTCATCAGACTCGCTGTAGTTGCTCTGGATGATACCACACTGGTTCTGGGAACCCTGTGAGGAATCTTGCAGTTATATTTGATGGGGACCTGTTTTTTAACACTTATTAAACAGCTTTCTAGCTAGGCCTTCTTTCCTTTGTGTTATATTGCCAAAATCCTGCGCACCCTGTCCCAAAGATGCTGAAAAACCAGGACGTGGCATCAAGGCTACATGTTTGCCATTTGCAAGGTGTGCAAAAAAAAACCCGTCATATTCTTACAAATTATTCAAAACGCTGCTGTCCAGACGCTGTCAGGAGACATCCCATCTCTCTCTTCTCTGGCTTACTGTTTAAAAAGTTCAAAATCAGTCTAAAATCCCATTTATAATTTGGGACTAAAAAGAAAGCCTACCATTTTGAAAGAGCGCATTCTTACCGACTTATTGTGATCTTTGTGTTTTAAATGTTCTTGTATTTTTACATTCTAACCTATTTTATTTTTTTTATTTTTTTAAATCTTTTTATTGGTATTTTTGGGCAATAACAAAATGGTAAAAACACAGATATAAAAACCAACCCTCTTCTAACCTATTTTAACTTTTATTTGAATCCATTTATGCTAAATTAATATTCTTTGCTTTTACAATTTGCCGCATTTAATCCCTTTGTGTTGTTTTATTGTGTAAATAACTTGAAAAAGGGCTGAATAGATAGAACTGGGTTGGGTAACTTCATTTTGCACATGTAGGAGAGAAAGCAGCATAAATTGTGATACATGGCCAACGATTTGATTCATCTTATATCACAATCCAGGGTTTTATTTGTTCTTTAGTTGCAAGTTCGTGGCATTGGATTGGGAGTAAGACAGCTGTCTGTCTTGATATTTCTGAAGAGTGCATCGTAAGCAGAGGCTTGGCTTGCAATCTCCTGTGTGAACTGTGATAACAGGCTTCACAAACGCTCTCAGATGGTGTTGCTGTGCTAGAGTGAGGAGAGTACTGATGTCTTAAGCACGGCACAATGATCATCTTTATGCATCTTAAATCCAACTAAAACCGGGATCCCAAAACGAACAATGAACATCTTGGGCTTTTTGGGGTAAGAGATACTGCAAAAACTGACTTCAGGCAAGTTACATTCAGGCTTCAAAAATGAAGCACAACAATCATCCATCCACTTTGGCAATCTAACACCACGAGGTCTCTGAAGTAAGTGGGCCAATCTCTTCAACCTTCAGGAAACGTACTGTACGAGGACCTCCAGAGGTGGAAGTGGTTGAAAGGCGGAAACAATATAGCGACTGCAGATTTTGTTGACCGCCTGTAACAGCTTGAAGGCTTCGCTTCGCTGATGCAGAACTGGGACACGAGCAGTTGCTTTGTATGATGCTCTGTAATCTTTCTAATTGACCTCAGATTCAGTATTCTGTATGAGTAGGTGGTCAAAACCCCAAAGAGGAATAGGGATTAATCAGTTTGAAGCAATTAATGTAAAGCAAAAACCTTGTTATGAGTTTTGCCAACTAAAGAGGCCAGTACGTTTTCCCACCCGTGCAAGGGCAACAACTGATCAACCTGTTCATTTTGGCCTTTTTATTCACTTCCCATAAATAGTAGGATTCAAAAGGGAAAACATTTGGGATGTACACATGAAGCTGCTGGTGGTCGCACATGAATCTACTAACAGTAAAATCCTCCAGATGATTTGAGAACAAACAAAAAAACAAATTTTTCTGCTTTCCCAGCCACATCGCATACAATCTTCAAATTGGAAGAGTGAAACAAAACAAAATAGCTTTCATTACCTGGAAGAAACATTTCATGCAACAGTTGTCTCCCATATCATCGTTCAGCCTGGAAGCAGGAATTATTATAATGAGGATACAAATATAGAACGTGTCACTGTGTGAATAGCAGTGTGTGCATGTGTGTGTGTTACATTACAGAAAGCAGGATGTCATGCTGTGTCACACCCCTTGATTAATGACATCAGCCGCCGGAGAGGCCCCTCTCTTCCTCGCTGTGACAGCCCCGAGGCCCACTATATAATTAACATCTCTCTTCTCGCTCCTTTTCTGCTGCTTCCTTTCCCTTCCTGGGCTTTCTCGTTCCCAAGCTTCTCCGGAGGTAAAAAGGAGTTCTGCATATCTGTTCAGTTCTCTCACAGTTCTTCTTTTGTTCACCTCAAAACAAACATGTTTGCAGAATGTAAATGGATTTCCAAACTATCCGTGAAATGCACGTAATAATGCACATAAACAAGTCGGTAAAAACTATTTCATGATTTTCATGCACAAAAAAGAAGAGAAAGATAAATAAATGAGGAGCAAAAGGTTCCGGTTTGTTTCATATTCATTTCATTTTGAGCCAAACGTGGTCATGTGTGGTTCCATGCTGAAGCCAGCCTGGCAAATGTCTGATTATGTCTGATAGAAGTATATCTTGGTGTATCTGGGCTCTGTAAAGAGCCTCTTAAAGGCTGTCGTTCATACTGCAACAATTGTTGAGGAATTATGTTGTTGGGGAATTATGCCCTGCAGTCACCCCTCTCTCTCTCTATTTCACTTGCATTTGCAATAAAGCCCAGTAACATAGATGGACTTAAACCTTTATTTGACCGCAGTGATGAAAACATCAGCTGATAATTCATTCCCTTTAAGTGGGTTTCCAGCACCACTGGCTTTTTTCCTTATTTATTTCTTTATTTCACCATAAAATACATTTACTGAAAGGGACTGAGGCTAAAAGAGTGTTTTAGTGATTAAAAGTGCTGAATGTAATGTGCACTGTGACAAAAACTATACAAATTTGGTTTGACAGTAGACAATTTTATAAATTAGCCTGAGTTTCTTTTATTATTATTATGTTAAGTCCTCCTGAATGGAACTAATGAGACGCTGTGCAGTCGGGCTTGTACTTCAGATGAAGACTGACAAATCGTGTGTCCAGAATTTAAGGGATCATCAAACCAGTTCTTGAGGTTTCAAAACTAGTAAATAAAATCTTAAAGTTGTGTTTACCAGTTAAAATTGACTTGATTGAAAATTACACCTGAAACAGCAGCAAATTGAAGATTCTCAAAGAGACATTGAGGGCAGAAAAGATGCAAAAAATGCTTCGTAAGAAGAGATTTTGACGTTAAAACGGCAACAGCAAGAAAGAAAGGAGTAGAGGGTACAGGGAGAGTATATAGAGTACAAGGAGGAGTTTCTCTTCCAGCATGAAAAACCATTGAAAGCCTAAAATGTTGCAGTTCCACTGATTTTTCCTGACTTGTTTTATTCAGCAAAGACAAGAGCTCCGCTGACAAGCCGAGACAGGGCAACATTTCTGTTGCATGTGTTAAAAAGTGATCCTGCATGATTTCATGGAGAAGATTGGGGGAGGACTGGTGTTGCTCCAGACACCACAAATACAAAATTAATTTGTTACAAAGTTTTCGACACTCATGATTTGTGCATACATGGTATAAACAGGGGCGTAGACAAGCTGACTAACTTTAACTCCTGCAGGTCTGGTTGTTCCCTGAGAAGTGGGTTTTGCAATGCTGTAACACAACTTTCAAAACATGCACATCTAACGAATAAGAGGGGTGGAGTCAAGTTGAGTGACTGACTCCGCCCCCTAAGAGTCAGCAGCCATGAGCAGAGCTGTAAAACTGTGTTAAAAAAGGATGTTTTTGTTCTGTATACCTCCAAAGCAGGGCAAAGCATTTCATTAAGACGTCATGAAATGATGTAACCTTTTGAGAAAAAAAAGTACAGTATATGTCAGCTTTGTTAAGGAATAGACTTTTTAATATTTACAGACCTCAGCTACAGTGATCTTACATTTCCACTGCATTTAACACAACAAAAACCAACATGTAAGTGGTAATCTCAAAAGCTGTACTGTGACAAAACTCCCATGAAATAAGGATAAATATGTTTAGTATCTGTATTTTTGTGACTCTGAGCTGGTATATATCTCACAGTATCCTTCATTATAGTCCTGTTGAGAGGCATGTGCACTATCAGAGGGCTCACCTACAACCACATTAACTCTGAAAAGGTTTTGATTCTGTGTAAAATGTCAATAATAACAAAACTCAATGATTTATAAATATCCTAAACCTGCCTTTCAGTTACAATGAAATACCAAAAACATAGAAAATGTTAAAGCTTTAACATTTTTGGGACCAAAATGACGAATGTAAGTTAATTTTAAATTTGATGGACATCATGAAATTACAGTACAAAGGTTTTGAAAAGGTTTATTTCATCATCTACCGTTCATAATGTCATCATTCAAGTTAGAGAATCTATGCAGACAGGATAAGACCTAAAGTCATTAATGGATGCCTGTGATATTTGGCCCAAGGCAAAGCTGTATACTCACGGACGGATGGATGGATGGATGGATGGATGGATGGATGGATGGATGGATGGATGGATGGATGGATGGATGGATGGATGGATGGATGGATGGATGGATGGATGGATGGATGGATGGATGGATGGATGGATGGATGGGTGGATGTGGATCAATCCGTTATAGGCAAAAGATCACTTCAAAGAAGAATTTATTTAGTTGTAATGGAGTAACTTTAAATCATTGTGTATTTCGTTTTTGTGTTTGTGGTTTTGGAAAAGGGGCTAATAAAGATTCCAACACATGTCCCTCCATCATGCATGCGTGCATGTTGGCAGCATCCTTAGCATCGCTGTCCTGTTGGTTTGAATGGGCTGATGCCAGGCAGCCCTTGCTGAACTGGACTGTGGCTCTGCGTGTCACATGGACATGGTTGTCTCTAAAAAATGTTCAGCTTCTCACACCTCAGCCAAGCAAGCTAACCAAAGACATCATGCATTTCAGTGCACATTGGTTGCTTCTGTAGGAACCAAAAACCAATGAATAAATAATTGTTTGTTTACCGTTTGCTTCTGCTTCTCAGCTCTGCACTGCAAAAACTCAAAATAATTGTCAAGAATATTTGTCTTATTTCTAGTTAAAATGTCAAACTTTTAGTAAAAAAAATCTCATTACACTTAAAACAAGACTCATCACTGAAAAAAAATTTTCACCTGTTTCAAGTAGATTTTCACTTAAAAATAAGTAGAAAAATCTGCCAGTGGAACAAGATTTTTTGCTTGTAATGAGAAGATAAATCTTGTCCCACTGGCAGATTTTTCTACTTATTTCAAGTGAAAATTTACTTGAAACAGGTGAAAATGGTCAAATAACAAGTTATTTTTCTGGTAATGACTTGACTCTTGTTTTAAGCGTAAGGAGATTTTTTGACAAAAAATGAGACATTTTAACTAGAAATAAGACAAATATTCCTGGTAAGATTTTGAGTTTTTGCAGTGTGTTGCTGCAGCTCAGCTGCGCATCACTGTTGATCAGCAACAAGTTAGCGTTGAGGAATCCATCTCGTGACATTGGTAATGCCCCCCCACTCCCCCGTCTTCAGTACTGCTGTCGTGAGGGGAAGCGGTCTAACTTTAGAGGTAGTCTCCTTCTGGCATGTGAGCCATGTTGTTCCAAATTGCTAAAGACAGGAAATCAATATAAGTGAAGAAGTTGCCGACAGCTTGTGTTTGACAAGTGGAGTGAGGTTTCATAGCCACTAGGGAAGAAAAGCTTCATCCCTTATGCAATGGCTTAAATTAAGTGCTTTGCCTTCTATTAAAAGGGCAGCGTCCCTCAAACACAGTTTCATGGTTGTTGACTCTTCCTCATTATTTACGTCTGTCCTGTCACATGTAGTTGACTTGCATCTTTTTTTTGCCCTCTCCCGTGTTTCTTCATGCACTCTGCTGACACCCACCAGCAGCTGCAGGCACTGACTGTGTATATATGTGCGTGGGAGTTTTCTATTGCTTATATAGACAAGCTAGCACATACACACAGGCATTGGCTCGGGTACAAGCTTAGATGTTGCAAGACTATAGGCCCATTATGGCACGTAGCACCTCTCGTCCTCAATCCTCAGGCCATTTCTTTCATTTTAAGTGACTGGCTCTCACAGCTGCATAACATCAAGGAAACGCATCTTACACACAGAATTAGCCCCAGAACACTCTTATTGCTTCATTGATCAGATATACTATATGGCACTACTACCACAGGAAACTATGGTCTTTAGGACTGAAAAAAACATGCAGTACATGCTGATATGATTTGAAATTAAGTTCAAACTTGTTGCCCTGTTTAATCATAGAGGCTTAATGTAACTCAAAGGTGAAGACAGTGATAAAATGTATCTGAACTGTGCGGCGGTTTCAGCCAGAAATCGGGCATAAACTCGGTGGAGCTGCACTGGCAGTGCACCCAAATCAGACTAAAGTGGTAAGAAGGTCAAGTTGCAGACATCCCCTTGTTAAACAGGTGATCCAAAATGCAAACTTTCAGACTCATTGGTTGTTTCTATGCATTAGCTGGATTGGTTTTCAGGATTTATCTTTGTGGTTTGTCAATTTATTTCTAATCACTTTCAATTTGTGCTAATTCTGAAGACTGTACGAAAAGAACAGGACAAATTCCTCTGCAAAGTCACACATAGGTTTTTGGAAGACTGGGTTTGAAGCCCGTTGTTCAGGAATCTGGACAGCGCCATAACAGGTTGAACTGACTCTTCACAGAACATGGTTAATCAAAAAAGGGGGAAAAGGTTGCAACAATCAAGCCAGGCAAATGGTTGGACCCCTCCCACCTTACCTCTTTATAGCTCATGCTAACTTATGATGCTAAAGTTTTACATTCATTCTGATCTAATCACATGTCGTCTAATCTTAATCGTCATTTCAGATATCACTACCAAAATTACATCGTAAACAACGACAAGTGAGGCTGAAAAAATGGATGTTTATTTTTGAAGCCAGTAGAGAATGACTTCCTTTCAACGATAAAAAGGACTTTAATCTACAACTAATGGGATCTGATTCCTCGTATCACAGCATTAGAAAGATCAATTATATTCTACATCAGCAGGTTTTCTGACAGCCTGCAGTGGTGGTAGCCAAACACAGCTCTCCAGGAGACTGGCCATGTTGACAAAGAGTGAAGTTAACTCATTTATGTTCGTTTGAACAGCTATTGGAACTGAGAAAATAACTTTGCACCAGTCTCCTGCTGTCCACTGTTCTGTAATTTCCACGGAGAGTCGTTCCGTCCTGGATGTTATTCTTGCAGAGAATGACTTTCATGGTGCCCTTCTGTGGCAGAAGATTGTCACCGGGCAGTTGTCCAGAAGCCTTTGCCACACTGAGAGTTCAGATAGATTCCCACCCACCAGCTGCACTGCTGAGCGAGCTCTGCACTGACGGTGACGTGATTCCTCTGCCGAATCCTCCCAAGGAGACGGTTCTTGCCTGGACGGACAGTCGTGGAGGTGCAGAAGCTGCCTTCTTTGCAGCAGAACTTCACTTTTATTAAGTTTATGATGATGCACTAAATGAATCTTTCAAATGTTACATTTTTGGAAGCAGTTTTCTTGCATAATGAGACTCGTGCAAAGTAATGATAGCTGCAAAAAGTACAGCTAACATTTGGCCTCTGTCATTTAGTACATTTCAATGCCTGTGAAGATCTTTGCAATATATTTACATTTCATGCATTGATTAAAAAAAAAAAAAAATTAGCAAAAACAAGAAAAAACCTTTGGCCATGTCTATACTGTACATTGAAACAACACACAAAGAGCAGGATTTATGTATTTATGTTTTTTTTTTTACTTTATTAAAGACACATCTTGAGAAGAGGTCCATAGTACCATTAAAAAACATTATACATATAACATACACGATATAAAAGACAACAACCTATGATATAAAAGACAACAACAAAAGACTAAAAAACAACAGTGACACAAAAAGAAAACCGTGTCAGGCGCAAGTGTACAGACATGAACGCCAGTGGTTCCACAACGTGGATGTGAACCTGACTGAGCTGAGTGCAGGATTTGTTAAGCAGGTGATAATGCTGTTTATAGAGTTAGATACTCTACATATACATACATATTTATTTATTCATTCCTTCATTTATATGCAGTGCACCATAGCTGTTGCTGTATGACACTTCATCAGACTTATGTATCTGGATTTTAGAATCCGGAAAGCTCTTTTATAGAGGAACTTTTTAATTAGTTGAAAAAAAGTATCACAGACATCCATTGTTGACTTTTGGCTTTGTCCTATGGGCCAGGAGCTCTGAACTCATATGAATAATTCTTACAAATATCAGGTACTTTTGCCAACAATCAAAGCTATACAATTAGAATAACTTCTCAAAATCTGATCCACTCATATACAATGTATTTCTCTTGGCGTTTGAAAGCCTGTCCTGGGGCACAAAGGAATTTTCTGCTTTCATGCTCTAACAACTGTCTTCCTGGAAATTATATATAATGGTATTTTTCATAGGGTCCAATTTCTCAGAGATGGATGGTTTGACCACAAAGATTCAAACATTTGCCCGTGCCTTAGTCTGGGTTGCTAATACCATGCAAAAGCGGATTCACTGCAATTTACTGGACCATCAGTGGAGAAAACAAAATGTTTTCCTCTGTTGATAAGGTTGTACTTGGAAAAGCATTTATGCACTGTCATAATTAGGTTTGGACTCCCCCTGTGCTTTGAGGCAAGTTAAAATTGATTAACTCTTCTCGACTTATGTTGTGCATCTTGAACAGAATTTTCGTAAAACTTTCAAAAATACATTTGCTGTAAACCAAAACCAAAAAAGTATTTTTTTTTTCAGACAGACTGTCCTGAGAGAGGACAGAGTTAAATACTACTGTAGCACTTCAGTGGTCAGTACACACATCAAGATCCCCGGTTTGAAGCTTCACTTATCCTATTAAGCGTTGATTTATAAGTGGTAATGCCGTTATATTGCTCTGCAAATGAAAACGTATGAGGTTATGATGAGTTATTATCCGACTACAGCTTTATTGGTCCTCGCATGTCTCTGTGGTGTTGAGGGCCACTAAGAGACTGGCCGAGAGACAGTGAATCACCAGACAGAGCCCGTTTGTCCGATAAATACGCTCAGAATTAACAGCCTTTTTCTTCTGAGATGCGCTAGCTCATTTGTGAGAAAAGAAGACGCTGCTGGCAGTCCCTCCAGAAGTTCAAGGAAAGCTGGAGCCCTGAAGCTTCCCGACAGTCCATCTGAGCGGACGGAGGCTGCCGCGGCCTTGTGGGGGATGATGGATGGAAGCCGTATACAGGAGATGGAGACGGAGGCTGCAGGATAGCAGGAGAGCAGGTGAGGGAGAGATGTATGGCCCTCCACATCGACTCAGACAGAATGACAGATGAGGGGACCGCGGAGAAGGAATGCATTCCCCTGTGATCAAAATTAGGGAGTCTCCCTTGTTAACCCAGCTTGACTCCCAGCCAATCACATTGGTAGATGGGGTCAAAACCCAAGAACGGGAAATTCCTCCCGTTTTCTTGTAATATTTCACCCAATATTCCAGGATTCCCCACTCATGTCGCTTTTCTGCAAAGCTATACTTCAATTGCTTTTTTCTATTTCTTGAAAAAGAACAGTTCTTTGAAAACAGGAGTCATTTTTCATTGAGAAAGGGGTATACAGTAGCTGCAAGTGGGCAGATTCTTTTTTCCTCTCTTCCTCAAAGTCATGAGGTCACTCGAAAGGTGCATCACCATAGAAACCCCCTCAACCCTGAACATCAGCCCTCCCCTACCTGCGTGCAAAATGCATATTTAGCAGGCACCCACATCAAATATGCTAAAACAGTCGCATTACAATGAGAGGTGTCACTGCAGTAACGGCAAGTTTAGCATCAAAGATTGTTTGAATGAAAGCATAACTCTGCATGCCCATAAGAGTGCCGGTGCAGGTGAATATTCATCACTGTGGGAAGTGTGCAGGTGCGATTGCAATTTTGGTAAACACACAGTGTGAGGTAAACCCTGAATAATGGATTCAGCCCCAGTAAGAGTAATCAGTGAACCCTGAGCTCAGCCTATTGAAGTTTAATAACATTCTGAATGTCAGAACACATGACAGCAGAGAAACATAATCCCCTCTCCCTGTAGAGAGAGGCCTTAAACTAACTCTAGCTCTCTCTCTTTCTATCCCCTCTCTCTGTCACAGACGGCATACACACATATCAACACTGGTGTAGCCTTTCAGATTAGCCGGTGTGATTTAAACAGCGTTTAAAGAGAAGTAAATAAGGGAGAGTTCCAGTTGAACAGAGTTCACCCCCCCCCCCACTCCCTGTGGGGTTTTGTCACCTTATCACACTCCGACGCTGTGTGTTCGATAATTAGAAAGAAAGTTACGCTGCTCCCTCCATGGACTTTAAGTGTTTCAGTCCGTGTCGTTTGTGGCGAGCATTTTTCCATTCCTTCTCTCGAAATCACAACTTGATGATAATTGACACTTGGAAAATTTTCTCAGATTTTCATTAAGATCTCAAACTGAGCGGAAGACGGTGTGAATATTATTAGGTGATCGAGAGCAAAAGCGCTAATGAATGCTGCCAGTGCTCTGTCTCCTGTCCGTGTTTGCTTAAAAACTTGGTCTTTTCTGCATTTATGCAGTAATTAGAATTAAAACGTGACCTGATATTGAAACAAGTTATCAGGAAAAACATTTAATAAATGAGAGAAAACGCTCAACTAGGGGAAGAAAGGTTGCTAAATCTCTCTTCAGGAGCTGTAGTAGAAAATGTCCTTTACTACTTCAATTTAACATGTGGTATCAGAATTGTTAGCGCAAGGCCAAGATGGCAACAAGCTTGGCAGTTGGCAGGACAGAGAAGGGCCCTGTTTTGCTCTTTTAAATAGATACGTGAACTTAATGGGTGTAAATGGAGTGAACCTCATACAAGGGTGTATTTGAGCACCAAGTTCTGCTGAAGTTGCCCATCTGAACTAATTCGCACCTCAGAAACTGGAGGTGATGAACTCCAGTTTGTGCCCTCCCCCACCACTGTTGGCCAACATGAGTACCTCTCTTAGTAGGTGGAGAAGTGGTTCCATGGTGTAATGGTTAGCACTCTGGACTCTGAATCCAGCGATCCGAGTTCAAATCTCGGTGGGACCTGTGTCTGCTTGAGCCCTTTTTAACCCCTCTTTTGTTAAAGCCTCTCCAAATCCCTGTCGCTAACACACTGAGTCACAATTCTACTAGCAGGAATTTGAGGTAAACCCGCCAGACAGGAACCTCTAAAAGCAAACTAGCCACAATTTCTTATTAACCCAGCGATGGCTAAACACGATTGTCATTTTTGATTTCACCGTTGGTTCAACATGTTAAATGGATATCCTGCTTTACCTGATGGAAGCTCTGCACATATTTCTGCAAGTATCAGGTCAAGGAGATGAGAGCAAAGCTAACCTCGATGGACATGCGGCGGGTGTGTTCACGTCGGCTTGCCGACCAACATGGCTTCAAAAACCCCAATGGAGGGTCCGGTTGGCCAACGTGAGTATTTCTCTTAGTAGGCAGAAAAGTGGTTCCATGGTGTAATGGTTAGCACTCTGGACTCTGAATCCAGCGATCCGAGTTCAAATCTCGGTGGGACCTGCATCTGATTTGAACCCAATTTAACCCCCATTCTGTTAAAGCTTCTCCAACTCTCTCTGGCTGATACACCTGTGAACACACTGAGCCACAATTCCACTAGCAGGAATTTGGGGGGTAAACCTCCCAGACAGGAACCTCTAACAGCAAAGTAGCCACAATTTTTTATCAACCCAGCGACGGCTAAACACGTTTGTCATTTTTGATTTCGCCATTGGTTCAACATGTTAAATGGAAATCCTGCTGTACATATCTGATGGCAGCTCTGCGCATATTTCTGCAAGTATCAGGTCAAGAAGATGAGAGCAAAGCTAACCTTGATCGACATGTGATGGGTGTGTTCCCTTTGAATTGCTGACCAACATGGCTTCAAAGACCGTCAGGAGGTTCCGGTTGGCCAACATGAGTACCTCTCTTAAGGCAGAGATTTGGTTCCATGGTGTAATGGTTAGCACTCTGGACTCTGAATCCAGCAATCCGAGTTCAAATCTCGGTGGGACCTATGTCTGAGTTGAACCCTTTTTAACCCCCCTTTTGTTAAAGCCTCTCCAAATCCCTGTCACTAACACACTGAGCCACAATTCTACTAGCAGGAATTTGGGGTAAACCACCAGACAGGAACGTCCTACAGAGAAGTAGCCACCGTTTTTTATTAACCCAGCGACGGCTAAACACGAGCGTCATTTTTGATTTCGCCGTTGGTTCAACATGTTAAATGGATATTCTGCTGTACATAGCTGATGGCAGCTCTGCACATATTTCTGCAAGTATCAGGTCAAGGAGATGAAAGCAAAGCTAACCTTGATCGACATGTGATGGGTGTGTTCACGTCGGCTTGCCGACCAACATGGCTTAAAAGACCGTCAGGAGGGTCCGGTTGGCCAAAGTGAGTACCTCTCATACTAGGTGGAGAAGTGGTTCCATGGTGTAATGGTTAGCACTCTGGACTCTGAATCCAGCGATCCGAGTTCAAATCTCGGTGGGACCTAGGTCTGATTTGAGCCCTGTTTAACCCCCCTTTTGTTAAAGCCTCTCCAAATCCCTGTCGCTAACACGCCTGTGAACACACTGAGCCACAATTCTACTAGCAGGAATTTGGGGTAAACCGCCATACACGAACCTCTTATAGAGAAGTAGCCACCGTTTTTTATTAACCCAGCGACGGCTAAACATGATTGTCATTTTTGATTTCGCCATTGGTTCAAGATGTTAAATGGATATTCTGCTGTACATATCTGATGGCAGCTCTGCACATATTTCTGCAAGTTTTAAGTGAAGGAGCTGGGAGCAAAGCTAACTTTGATCGACAACCGGTGGGTGTGTTCACGTCGGCTTGCCGACCAACATGGCTTCAAAGACCGTCAGGAGGGTCTGGTTGGCCAACGTGAGTATCTCTCTTACTAGGCGGAAAAGTGGTTCCATGGTGTAATGGTTAGCACTCTGGACTCTGAATCCAGCGATCCGAGTTCAAATCTCGGTGGGACCTATGTCTGATTTGATCCTTGTTTAACCCCCCTTTTGTTAAAGCCTCTCCAAATCCCTGTCGCTAACACACTGAGCCACAATTCTACTAGCAGGAATTTGGGGTAAACTGCCAGACAGGAACCTGTAACAGCAAAGTAACCACCATTATTTATTAACCCAGCGACGGCTAAACACGATTGTCATTTTTGATTTCGCCGTTGGTTCAACATGTTAAATGGATATTCTGCTGTACATATCTGATGGCAGCTCTGCACATATTTCTGCAAGTATCAGGTCAAGGAGATGAAAGCAAAGCTAACCTTGATCGACATGCGGCGGGTGTGTTCACGTCGGCTTGCCGACCAACATGGCTTCAAAGACCGTCAGGAGGGTCCGGTTGGCCAACGTGAGTACCTCTCTTACTAGGTGGAGAAGTGGTTCCATGGTGTAATGGTTAGCACTCTGGACTCTGAATCCAGCGATCCGAGTTCAAATCTCGGTGGGACCTAGGTCTTGTTTGAACCCTGTTTAACCCCCCTTTTGAACCTATCCTGTCGCTAACACACTGAGCCACAATTCTAATAGCAGGAATTTGGGGTAAACCGCCAGACAGGAACCTCTAAAAGCAAAGTAACCACCGTTATTTATTAACCCAGCGACGGCTAAACACAATTGTCATTTTTGATTTTGCCGTCGGTTCAACATGTTAAATGGATATCCTGCTGTACATATCTGATGGCAGCTCTGCACATATTTCTGCGAGTTTTAAGTGAAGGAGCTGGGAGCAAAGCTAACCTTGATCGACATGTGATGGGTGTGTTCCCTTCGAATTGCTGACCAACATGGCTTCAAAGACCGTCAGGAGGGTCCGGTTGGCCAACATGAGTATCTCTCTTGGTAGGCGGAGAAGTGGTTCCATGGTGTAATGGTTAGCACTCTGGACTCTGAATCCAGCGATCCGAGTTCAAATCTCGGTGGGACCTGCATCTGATTTGAACCCAATTTAACCCCCCTTCTGTTAAAGCTTCTCCAACTCTCTCTGGCTGATACACCTGTGAACACACTGAGCCACAATTCCACTAGCAGGAATTTGGGGGGTAAACCTCCCAGACAGGAACCTCTAACAGCAAAGTAGCCACAATTTTTTATCAACCCAGCGACGGCTAAACACGTTTGTCATTTTTGATTTCGCCATTGGTTCAACATGTTAAATGGAAATCCTGCTGTACATATCTGATGGCAGCTCTGCGCATATTTCTGCAAGTATCAGGTCAAGGAGATGAGAGCAAAGCTAACCTTGATCGACATGTGATGGGTGTGTTCCCTTTGAATTGCTGACCAACATGGCTTCAAAGACCGTCAGGAGGTTCCGGTTGGCCAACATGAGTACCTCTCTTAAGGCAGAGATTTGGTTCCATGGTGTAATGGTTAGCACTCTGGACTCTGAATCCAGCGATCCGAGTTCAAATCTCGGTGGGACCTATGTCTGAGTTGAACCCTTTTTAACCCCCCTTTTGTTAAAGCCTCTCCAAATCCCTGTCACTAACACACTGAGCCACAATTCTACTAGCAGGAATTTGGGGTAAACCACCAGACAGGAACGTCCTACAGAGAAGTAGCCACCGTTTTTTATTAACCCAGCGACGGCTAAACACGAGCGTCATTTTTGATTTCGCCGTTGGTTCAACATGTTAAATGGATATTCTGCTGTACATAGCTGATGGCAGCTCTGCACATATTTCTGCAAGTATCAGGTCAAGGAGATGAAAGCAAAGCTAACCTTGATCGACATGTGATGGGTGTGTTCACGTCGGCTTGCCGACCAACATGGCTTCAAAGACCGTCAGGAGGGTCCGGTTGGCCAAGGTGAGTACCTCTCTTACTAGGTGGAGAAGTGGTTCCATGGTGTAATGGTTAGCACTCTGGACTCTGAATCCAGCGATCCGAGTTCAAATCTCGGTGGGACCTAGGTCTGATTTGAGCCCTGTTTAACCCCCCTTTTGTTAAAGCCTCTCCAAATCCCTGTCGCTAACACGCCTGTGAACACACTGAGCCACAATTCTACTAGCAGGAATTTGGGGTAAACCGCCATACACGAACCTCTTATAGAGAAGTAGCCACCGTTTTTTATTAACCCAGCGACGGCTAAACATGATTGTCATTTTTGATTTCGCCATTGGTTCAAGATGTTAAATGGATATTCTGCTGTACATATCTGATGGCAGCTCTGCACATATTTCTGCAAGTTTTAAGTGAAGGAGCTGGGAGCAAAGCTAACTTTGATCGACAACCGGTGGGTGTGTTCACGTCGGCTTGCCGACCAACATGGCTTCAAAGACCGTCAGGAGGGTCTGGTTGGCCAACGTGAGTATCTCTCTTACTAGGCGGAAAAGTGGTTCCATGGTGTAATGGTTAGCACTCTGGACTCTGAATCCAGCGATCCGAGTTCAAATCTCGGTGGGACCTATGTCTGATTTGATCCTTGTTTAACCCCCCTTTTGTTAAAGCCTCTCCAAATCCCTGTCGCTAACACACTGAGCCACAATTCTACTAGCAGGAATTTGGGGTAAACTGCCAGACAGGAACCTGTAACAGCAAAGTAACCACCATTATTTATTAACCCAGCGAAGGCTAAACACGATTGTCATTTTTGATTTCACCGTTGGTTCAACATGTTAAATGGATATCCTGCTGTACATATCTGATGGCAGCTCTGCACATATTTCTGCGAGTATCAGGTCAAGGAGATGAGAGCAAAGCTAACCTTGATCGACATGTGATGGGTGTGTACCCTTCAAAATTGCTGACCAACATGGCTTCAAAGACCGTCAGGAGGTTCCGGTTGGCCAACATGAGTACCTCTCTTAAAGGGGACATATTATGGCATTTAATGTATATTTTAAAAAGGCCTTGAATGCCTTAAAAACAATCTAAAGCTTGTTTTTTCTACATACATCAGAAATTCAGCCTGTGAGCCATGTCTATAGTTTTACCGCTTCTAAAGCCTTTTTCTGTGCCTCATTCTTAGGCAAGGGGGGGGTATGATAATGAGGCTCTGCGCTGATTGGCTCCCTGAATGATGTGTAGCAGGGGAGGAGCATAAGCCTGGCATTCAGTTACACGGATCTTAAAGCCTGATTTACGGTTCTGCGTTAAATCGACGCGTACCCTACGCCGTAGGCTCTGCGTTGGTGAAACGCAGAACCGTAAATCAGCTTTTAGTCAACTCGTCTTCCCACAGGAAGACTTACAACCACACACACACACACACACACACACACACACACACACACACACACACACACACACACACACACACACGTTATATATCCATAATATAATGTATTAATAACACTA
The DNA here is from genome assembly GCF_033807715.1 of Cololabis saira. NCBI lineage: Eukaryota > Metazoa > Chordata > Actinopteri > Beloniformes > Belonidae > Cololabis > Cololabis saira. The sequence continues at coordinate 37,439,862 of NC_084593.1, read as the reverse complement.
TAATTATACTAATACACTATAATAGCACTAATAATACCATACATAATATATTTTTAGTCACTGCTATCATTATAATAATTCTGGTGGTATTTAAAAAATAGAGCGGCAGCAAAACTTAGTTTGATTGTGCTTTATTTAAGTTATTACATTAATCAAACCCATAGAAATCTCCATCCTCCGTTTCTTCATTCATCCGAGCCTGATCAATGAGTCCAGGAGAAATGCAGCTGCGACGGGCCGAGTCGCGCTGGCCGCGTTCCTTCCACAGTAAACGACGGAGCCCGCTGCCCAAGCGGCAGCCGACGTATCGGCTCCCGCTCAGGCGGCCGTTCCTCCCGGAGGAACCACCGCCCGGTCTTCGGGCAGAGACGGGTCTTCGAACCCGCCTCTGGTGAGCAGCTCCCCGGGAGCAGCGTCTCCTTCTCCGCTCCAGGCGCGTTGGTGTAACGTGGAACCATAAATCAGCCTTTTGCTTGGAAGATCTGAAATTAACAGAAGAAAAAAAAAATGGTCCGTGAGCGGCCCCGGAGCTCCGAGCTAAGCTAAATACTTAGCCCATGCAAAGATCATACTTGTAGACAAATATAAATAACGTTCTTACCGTTGACTCGTGTGCAGTTGCCGGGTCCGTGCTGTTGGTACTGATCCTTTTATAAGGGTAAGTGTCGATGCAAAACCTCATCTTAACTGTCCCTCGCTGTGGAAACAGCCACCGCTGCTGAGCAATGGCTGGAGCTCCAGCCGGCATAGCCGGCTGGTTGTGGGCGTGGTTTCAGCAGCGGGGGCCGACCTATGGAAATGAGCGCCTATGGTGACGTCACCATAGGCGCAGATTCAGAATGGCTCAAAAAAAGGTCACGTGACACTGAAAGACTCAGTCAGGGGGGGGAGCAGACCCTGCAGAATTCCATGGTATTTTATCTTCCCTGTGCTGGCAGGGTGAGGGGAGACCACTTTATATATGTTAAAACAAGAAAAAACGTGTTTTTCATAATATGTCCCCTTTAAGGCAGAAATTTCGTTCCATGGTGTAATGGTTAGCACTCTGGAGTCTGAATCCACCAATCCGAGTTCAAATCTCGGTGGGACCTATGTCTGATTTGATCCCTGTTTAACCCCCCTTTTGTTAAAGCCTCTCGAAATCCCTGTCGCTAACACACTGAGCCACAATTCTACTAGCAGGAATTTGGGGTAAACCGCCAGACAGGAACCTCTAACAGCAAAGTAACCACCATTATTTATTAACCCAGCGACGGCTAAACACGATTGTCATTTTTGATTTCGCCGTTGGTTCAACATGTTAAATGGATATTCTGCTGTACATATCTGATGGCAGCTCTGCACATATTTCTGCAAGTATCAGGTCAAGGAGATGAAAGCAAAGCTAACCTTGATCGACATGCGGCGGGTGTGTTCACGTCGGCTTGCCGACCAACATGGCTTCAAAGACCGTCAGGAGGGTCCGGTTGGCCAACGTGAGTACCTCTCTTACTAGGTGGAGAAGTGGTTCCATGGTGTAATGGTTAGCACTCTGGACTCTGAATCCAGCGATCCGAGTTCAAATCTCGGTGGGACCTAGGTCTGATTTGAGCCCTGTTTAACCCCCCTTTTGTTGAAGCGTCTCCAAATCCCTGTCGCTGTCGCTGTGAACACACTGAGCCACAATTCTACTAGCAGGAATTTGGGGTAAACCGCCAGACAGGAACCTCTTACAGAGAAGTAGCCACCGTTTTTTATTAACCCAGCGACCGCTAAACACGATTGTCATGTTTGATTTCGCCGTTGGTTCAACATGTTAAATGGATATCCTGCTGTACATATCTGATGGCAGCTCTGCACGTATTTCTGCGAGTTTCAGGTGAAGGGGACGAGAGCAAAGCTAACCTTGATCGACATGCGGCGGTTGTGTTCCCTTTGAATTGCTGAGCAACATGGCTTCAAAAACCCCAATGGAGGGTATATACAGAAGTCAATATTTGAATCAGATCAGAACATATTTTGCAAAATTTTTTAACTGTATCCAGTTCTGTCTGAGGACAAATTTGATTAAGTGTTTTCATCCACTTCAAATCTTGACTACTGTAGTTTCAAGGCATAAACCAAATCTTTTAAAATAGATATTCTAACCCAGCAACCACCTGATATGCAAAACTCTTCTTTTTTTTTTAAATAGTATGTTAGTCACAAGAAATTCTCAGTAGCTTCATGCAGTCTGGATTTCCTTTGTGATGTCTGATTTAGGTTTGGTATGTAGAGGATTACCAGGGCTCCAGGGGTTTCAGAGTAAGTGGGTGGATAGGAGTTACAGTAATAGCTGTAGCAACTCCTAAAGAGTAAGGAAGAGAGCCTTCAGTAAGTAGATCATGTCTCAGCAGAGGCCACAAAGATTTGAGGAGATTCAACATCCCATCATCAACAATCTTGAACAGAAATACCATTTCAAGGTTGGGGATGGTGCTCACGCAACACAAGAGAATTATGATACTTTGGCAAATCTGCAATATTGAAAATGCTTTCAGGTTAATTAAATATTTGTGCTCTTTTTACGGTTCTGTCTGAGAAGCATAGATCAAACTGAATTCAAAGAATAAAGATCTGAAGGTGTATTCTCTGCCCAAACGTCTGCAAACCACTTCCCCCAAAGTCAAAAGATTAAGTTCCATCCATGTGTTTGGTTCTCGAGGGTATTGGGGATGGCAGCCGCTGGGGAGGGAAACAGGCACTGATGGATGGACCCGCTGGATTTCCCCTACAGACTGTACCCTGATCATCACTGGGCTCCACCTCCATCTTTCAACTGAATCTGACCTCTATCAGGGAGATTCCCTTGCTATAAGTACCACTTCCCAAGTGGATGGTTAAAAACAGCAGCCATGCTCCTGCTGCCGCAGAAATCTTTACTACGTTCCCCCCCAGACCTGAATTCTGGTTGGCCTCCCAATAAATCATCATCATTGGCTGTCCTGCGGCCAGGGCCTCTTCAGCCGACGTGCTGCATCAAGCAGTGCATAACCCCGAAAAACAAGTCCTTAAGGGATGAAACCATTGATGTTATATCACTAACCTTTATTTTCTGGGTTGACAAATACACCACGCAGAAACTGGGGCTTGTGCACGTTCAGACAGCTCATTTTCTGCTGAGAGCAGAACCTCGTTGGCAGAATGTGATCGAGGCCCTGCAAAACCTTCCCAAAGCTGTCACTGAGAAACAATTGGTGTCATTTTAGGGCATCTGCTCTTTTTGCAGTGTTAATTTCAGGCCAAGCAGTTCTTGACTGAGCTCTTTTATTTATGGTAAAGGGGTACGAGCACGTAACGGGGTCATTTGGAGACCTGAAGCAGAAGAAGCTCTTCCATTCCCAAATCTTTGTCCTCAACTTGTACTTTTTATGATTTTACCTCTTTTCTTATCATTTTATTTCATTTTATTTGTTATTTAAGCGTACTCTTAAATTAAATACTTTTTGAAAACTGCACAAAGTTATGGATAAGCCCTGAATACAGGCATTGTGACGTAGAATTGTCAAATTGGTTTGATTCAACGCACAAATCGGCACAGATTACTTTTGTAATACTGTATTTGACCCGGTCTTTGTACGTTTTGACCGTATAGAAACGTAATTCTTGCCATTGTAAGAATGAGATGTGTACCTGCTCTACTCTGCCCTTACTTTTCAACAACTTATGCTTCTTATTATTTTACCCTTTTTTCTTATCCTTTTATTTCATTTTATTTGTTATTTACTGTTTAATTATGTCTTGCCGCTTTTAATGTTGATGTAAAGCACTTTGAATTAGCTTGTGTTGAATTGTGCTATATAAATAAACTTGCCTTGCCTTGCCTCAATCACAGAAAAGGGGATTATTTTCTTCATGTGGCTCCTTTAAATATGAAATATCCAAATAAGGTTTGCAGAGAGAGAGAGGATATGCAAAATAAATGTCAATTACTGACACTGCTGTATCTCAGTGGCTCATTATCATCGTTACTAGAGTTTGTATTTGTGTAGCACTTGAATTACCACCTTTCTGTCTCCAACTATCCCCCCCCTCACGCTCTCAGCTCCACCGGATATTTCCTTCACACCACAACCGTCGTCACCTTCTTTCACCGTCCCTCTCTAATCTGTAAAGGCGCACATTTGGCTCTGTGCAGGCGGTGATGAGAGGAAATGTCACGTTCCACTGCGAGCAGCGGACCGTCACACACCGGAATGCCAAGCTGGTGTAGGGGTGGAGACGCGGGGGGGACGGAGGGACGAACACCCGCTCAAGTGCTGGACGGCAGGAGCAGCCTTATTCCACTGTGTGTGTTTTTAAAGACATGGCTTTTTTTTTTTTTTTTTTTTAATGATTATTCTAATCCCACCGAGGGCCTCTCGGCCTGGACCGGGTGCCTTATCTGCTCTCTACAGTCATTTTCTCATTAAAACACAATCACAGGCCACCAAATCTAATAAACCTTCAACTTCGTCTTTGAAAGAGGGAGGGAGAGGGTGAGTTATTAGGCTGTGAGGGGGGTGGAAATGCAGATTACTTGTAGGTCTGACTGCCAGTCTCTCTCTGAGTGTGTGCTGTGGGAAAAGGAATCCTGCCTCTACAATGATACAAATATTGTGCTTGATCTACTTAAAAAAATAAATCAACTTTTTGCATGAGATTATTATGTAGATCAAGAAAGATTAGTCTTTGTATAAACTACTTAATGTTTGCAAATATTAAGTTCACTTTACTTGCCAAATTTAAATTGACTTTACTTGCAAATTAATTTTGTACATATAAAATTAAGTAGTTTATAAGACTAGTCTTTCTTGATCTACAAAATCTCATGCTAAAAAGTTGCCTTCATTTTTTTCAAGTAGATCAAGCAAGATATTTTTTACTGTGGTGTTCTACTTAAACAAATAAAGCATGTTTCATCTAAACGTTGGTCAATCTGCCCAATAGATTAAAATTGTTAAAGGAAAGGTAAATAAAAGATCATTGCTTGTTGTTTGTGTGTGAATGAAAAGATTGCCTGGGATTACATAAATACTGCTTGTTAAGGAAAGAAAATGCACAATGTCTTGTTTTTTGAACAAATGCAGATTAAGTTCAAAACTAGATGTATTCATGTAAAGCAACTAACTTCATTTTTAATTGTTAATATCACAGATTTAAATATGTTATATTTACATGCGCTTACATTTATTTTTTTCAGGGTAATCACTTCTAGTGCAAAAAAAGGTCATAGCCTTTTTTATGCCACAGTCAAAAGAAGAAAAAAAAAGACAAATGATACTTTTTTTATAAATCTGCTATGAAAAAGGCTGCAGGGATTACAGAGTGCCTCCCGGGATTTGGCCTCTAAGTACCTTGATTGTTTTTGGTGGCCTAAGAGAACTGCTGTGGGACGCGCTTCCCAAAGTGCTGCTCCTCGGGCAAGTGGTCCGAAGTTAACATGGAGCCGAGCTCTCGCAGGCGCTGATGCTGCAGCCCACAATCCTCTCTGACGACCGTATCCTACCCCGTCTCTCCGTGACAAACACACACCCACACATGCACAAGAAAAACTCCCCAGACAGAGCTTTAAAGCCTCTTTAATCACCGGCTCAAGTGAATACATCATCCCTGCAGCTTGATTTAAATTCAAACGTGGTGCAGTGAAGTGAGTCACTTTGTCACCTGCTTTACAACTTTACCAAACCACATAGTGACTTAGGTAGGACGAGACAATAAATGCATTTCTTCTATTTCTCATCCCAAGAAGGTTTTTCCTTAATGAAGCCCTTACTGCCTAAATATACTTACAATTATATATTAATGGTCCTTTATCCGTGATCCTCTTTACTTGTGTTAAAAAACATTTTAAATCAGATAAATGAGTCGTTGCTTTTTGTCCCAAAGACAAAGGGGAAAGGTCATCGGAGCATTTTCAGTCATCGCCCCGAAACTTTGGAAAGAGCTGCCTCTGTGCATCACACTGACTCCCTTAAATCCTCTTTTATAACGTACTAATTCTGTTTGGCTTTAAAGTCACTTTGAGACGGCGGTTTTATCTGCATCTTAATTTGTGGTGAGGCGACCCACTCTTTTAGGTGCTTTTACTTGATGTTATCGTACATCCAGGCAGGCTGAGCTGCTCCTGTTTAAGTTACGGTTCATCCTTTTATTCTTTGGTTTTTAACCCAGTCGTGAGATGTTGACTTTATGGTTCGAAGGTGTAATTTGTTTTTCCCTCACTATCTTATTCTTCTACTGTTTTGCTCTTATCTACCTCAGTGCTCGTGGTTTTTCGGCACTTTGGCCCAGTGCATTGGTTATAAAGTGAACCTGTAAATAAAACTGAGCTGAGAGGAGCTCAGATGAAGTTTCACATCAGAAACAACCTCCTCTTCGTGGACTCGGTTTCTGTTTTTAATTGATTAAAAGATATCTTCTTAATTTTTTATTAAATCAAATTTAAAGTCGTTTTTCTCAGTTGATTAATTTGAACAAAAGTGTTGTTTTGATTAATAAAAAATTGGACGATGACATTTTTAAATTCATTAAAGATTTTTACATTTCTGTTTCTCTCGATTTCCTTGTGTACTTGATGTCTTTGGTCAGTGATTTGTGCCTCAAGTCTCCAGCAGACTTGTCGTCTTTCCCATACTGCCACACCATGCCCTGCCCTCGTCTCTCTTCACTCTGCCTCTTACAGTTCATCGCGTCAGCGCTGATGTGTTTACTCGTCCTCTGTCTTGTCATCCTGTTTTTACTCCGTCTGCTGTGCTTCCTGCCGTGTTGCTCACCTCACCTCTGCATCCAGCTCTGTTTGGGTTCACTCTGGCATCATTTTTGATTGAATAAAGGACATTGTTTATGACTTCTGCCTCCCATTTCCCTGTCCTCCCTGCTCTACACCTGCATCCAGACAATAACTGTCCAATCCTCTCTTCCAGCTGGATTTGATCAGCCTGTCCTGCCTTCCTGGTTCTCATCCTCCGGAGGATAAATCACTCTGGTTCCTCTGGACTCCACTTTCACTTCCAAGAGGAGCTCAACTGTGTGCACAGGAAACTGCCTCTAAACGGCATAACAAAAGTGAAAGTTGTTGATCTATAATGCTGTTAGCAGTTCTGCAGTCACATTGATTTTATCGACTCTGGATGGCATCCAGTGCCATGTTCGGGAATCCTGCGGTTGTTTATTTATTTTGTGCTTACCTTTGCAGACTTTGTGTCTCAGGGTAGCTTTTTGACAGACCTTACCTTCAGCCATTAACAAAACAATGTACGATGCCACAAAACTGTCAACATTTCCTGAGGAAATGTGGAAAGTTGTCCAGAAAAGTCTGGACCTGGAAGCTTGCTTAAAAAAAAATTATTAATATAAAAAAAAGCACATATATATATATATATATATATGTGCTTTTTTTTGTATGTATGTATACAGAAGTGAATCATTCAGCTGCAGCTGTTGTGAAGTTAACAACCAATGTTGACTTTACTCGTTATTTCTTGTCTTCACTACACTTTAAATAAAAAGCATTCACATGGTTATTTTCAGAGTCGTCCTTATTATTGTTTTGCACAGCAATTTACAGTAATTAAAGCTTCGCCTGCAAAAGACAGCGAGAAAACGAGGCACATCAAAGCACGGCGAAGGTTTTGCTCAGAGTTGCATCTTCTTGTCAAATTATACTGCTGGCTAAATAACCACATGATGAACACAGACATTGTTTCCCAGAAGTGATGATTATGCAAATATGCGTAATGATTGTGCATAAGGAAGGAAAACAGAGCTTTTGTCTCCGCTTGTGATCGTCAAAGGGGTTAAACAAGAAAATAGGTAAAACACCAGAGGTCAGAGGAGAAAAGGGATGCTTTCTTATAAACCCCATGCCTTTGTGTTTTTATGTGCACGAGCTACAAGAATCACTTGTTTAAACGTGCTCCTCGTGGCTTTGCCAGTCTGACTAAGTGGTTTACAACATTTATCTCACTTTGCCAGGATTCCCAGGAGATGTACAAACCACCATCATGAAGGACTCAGAGTAATAAAAGAACAATAATTAAAGGCAAGTAAGACCTTGTTGATCGGTTTGATTGAAGTTAACTGTTAGTCATAGACTCAGGACGCACCCAGCACCTGCAAAGCCTGTCCGTTTCTGGAGGACGTTTCTGTGGAGGACCTCCCAGATGAAGCGCTCCAGCAAACCATCTGGCACGCACTCGTCTGTCTTTACATTACATGCTGTTCTGGCTGTGGAACTAGAGTTTGTTTCATGTAGACCCGGCTGACGCCTGTTTCTGTAAAAACTTAATGCCATCGGTGATGAGGGCCTCCTTTTTGAATTATAAAAGCTCATACAACTTTTACTCCCATTGCTTTCCATTTGTCCTCCATACCTGTAGAATGTCAACATTCTTCCAGTCATAGGTGACAAATACACAGAGAAAAAAACACTCTGAGAACAATGCTTCACTTAAGCTAATGGGAAGTCTTGAGGGCATTGCTTGTATGGGTTTCAGATAGTTGTGTTGCAGGATGTTCTGCATGAACATCAGAGTGCTGTGCATGCACCGCTCCAGAATGTGAAGGTGGGATTAGGGGTATTTATGGAAATAATATGCACTTGAAAAAAAAAAGGCAAGGGGGTAACCAAAGTCAGAGCAGGCAGCTGCCATTGCTGGTGATTCAGAGGTCTTTGAGGCCTTTCACTTTGTTCCTAAATTATTCATGCAATCTGTCAATGCTGCTGTCTAGGCAGGCTCCTCTCCCCATGTGTTCAATGATGACAGAATTCTTGCTCCATGTTCACCGATGTCTTCAAATCCCTGGCTGAATACTGTATGCACCGTATCCAAAAAGCTCCTGCACGTGCCTCCGTGTACGTGAGTGTGTCCTGGTGGAAGTCTGCACCCGTCTCTATGAGTGGATATGATCCTACACTGCAAAAACTCAAAATAGCTAGTTAAAATGTCTAATTTTTAGTCAAAAAAATCTCATTACACTTAAAACAAGAGTCATTACCAGAAAAATAACTTGTTATTTGACAATTTTCACCTGTTACAAGTAAATTTTCACTTGAAAAAAGTAGAAAAATCTGTCAGTGGGAAAGGATTTAACTTCTCATTACAAGCAAAAAAATCTTGTTCCACTGGCAGATTTTTCTACTTATTTTAAGTGAAAATCTACTTGAAACAGGTGAAAATTGTTGTTTTTTCCAGTGATGAGTCTTGTTTTAAGTGTAATGAGATTTTTTTACTTTTTTACTTTTTTTGATTTTTTGAAAATTAGACATTTTAACTAGAAATAAGACAAATATTCTTGTTAAGATTTTGAGTTTTTCTGTCTTTCTTTTTTTTTTTAATCTTTGCTGTTTACTTTGTAAGTGTTGTGAGATAAAAAAAATATTCAAGACACAAATGCGCATGTTTACTAGTTGGGCCCCAGTCGGACGCGCAGCAGCTTTGCAGCAGCTCGGCCTCCCTCCCAGGAATGTTCCTCACAGATGTTTCTGAGACATTGCAAAGTGCGTTGCTGAAGCCCCTTCTACAGAATACTAAATATTCAAATGACAGCATTAATATAGCACTTTTCTGGTCACACAATCCACATCTACACACATTTATTCAGCAGTCTCTTGGTCCTGACAGACGTAAAAGAAAAAAAAGAAAACTCTTCGGTTCCCTCCACGGTATGAAAGCCAACCTAATATCCAGGTTCAAAGGATGAACTTCCAAAGATGATGCTACCCTGTCAAGAGATGTAGATGAGTGAGGGTAGGAGCGCTGTAGCTCGGCCCCTGCGGCGTTGTGAGTGGGACCCCACTGGTCAGGCTTAGACAGATGTGACGGTGTGTCTCAGAGATCCAGACCACCGTCACTCAGCATTAGCAGGATCATGTCTCACTTATCAGGGATGGACTGTTAGTATTTTTATGCATCAAGAAACTAGTTTCTGCCTGAAGGAATTTTTGTTTTTAGTTATGTGAAAGAATGAAGCACATCTACTTTGAATCCTTTCTTTAAGACATAACAATCTCTCTAGGCCTAGGGAATGGGTCAATTAGGAGACTGGCCTGACTCCTACTTATTCTAAGATGTTCCCTTTATGATAAGTTTTGATGTGATTTGTGTTTTTACAGTATATTCATCCTCTCTATTTTGAAAAATGATACTGTATGAGATCAGAACACTTAGATGGGATTATGACTGTGTGACTCTCTTCCCTCACTGTAATTTATCTAAATTGATCATCAGAATAAAGCAGCTGTATACTCCTGTATTGTTTAAATTGATTGCAACTAAGATGACACTTTACAGGTATAATCATCCTCCCTTTCTAATGATTATACTTTTGGATTCGATAATCATTGATTTATGTATTTGATACGTACACTTTGTGAGTGTTATCTCTTTTTCCCTGTGTTTTGGTGATGCTTTACTGACTGCACTTTGGTATGTGACACTGTTTGAATGTGCTCAGGTGTTTGTTATGAATGATCATGTGGCGGCGCCTGATTGGATCACATAGGCCTACCAGCCTATAATAGACAAGCTCTTTGTCCGATCTGCTTGATGCCTTAAAAAAGGTCTATGACCGAAACGTTGGCCTAATAAACAAGTATACGGTGAGAAAAAGGTGTGTGGGAGTTTTCTTTTTAAATAAGACATAACAATGAAAAGAAAACCTCACTATTTCTACATATAATGACAAAAAAAAACAAACACATGACATATGACACATTCATATTATTTAAACAGAAACAACATGGAGAAGGAACAAAAACTACGTAGTGTGGAAATTAAGAGGGTAAACGCAGCCTTCTGCTTACAAGATGTAGTGGATTCATTGATTATCAGAAAGTGTGACCTGTTTGCTATTCTGGATCATTTGAGTGAGTATTAACACAATGCCAAGGAGGAATGACATCAGCAATGAACGTAGAGCAGCAAATGTTTCTGCAAATCAATCTTGGAGGAGTTAGGAGGCCATTTCCATACTATTCTACACTGAGAATGATCATTCAACGCCGGAAAACACTGAAAACAGTCTTCAATCTTGATGTCCCTGTAAATTCATGTCAATGTCAGACCATACACTGCTGAGAAAGCGATACATATGACACTGTACAGGCCTTAGTCAATGTTAGGTTCAGGCACGTAACATTTGTAACATCAAACTCTCTGGAGACAAAGAAAGACACAAAACGGTTAGAATTTACTTGCAAGGAGAGCAGTCGAGATTTGTAAGATCTCCAACATACTCTAATTCGTCTCTGCTGCTTCCTTGCTTTTATTCACTCTTGGTGTGCCCTAGTTTACAGAGCTGACTGCGCCCTTAAAGGGAGGGGAAAAAGGAGTGGTCGCAGTCAGCGGATTCAGGTATTGAGTCAGGCTTGTTCTCATTTGTTTAGCAACAAGAAGTTTCCTCTTCTCTGCAGATATCTGCTTTATGCTGATATCCGGAAACTTCTTGTGCAGCACTTATAATACTTAAACACAGCATTGTTTTATCAGTGCGTCACAGGCGTAAGCAAATCATCATACGTCCTGTTAATAGCAAGCATGATAACTTATTAATAGTTCCAACAGTCAACATGTCAGATGTTACATTTTATGTTACAATTATAGAAAGACTAAACAGGTAGGACACCAATGCCAGGTTTGTCAGGAGAGATGCTCGTCTCTCCAACAGGAACAGCAGCAGAGCGCAGATTTGGAAAGCAACATCTAAACTACCCACAGGATCTCTGGAACCAAAGTCTAGATCTTTGATCATAATACACTACAGTATTTGGTACCAAAATACTGGGGACTCAAGTGTGAGACCTTCAGGCCACCAGCTAAAGTTCGGCTGAAATGTGTTATTGTAACCGGATTGGCTTTTTAAGAAGAAGAAAAGAATCAAGTTGATGCAATGTTGCTGTAAAAGTTCAGACTTCGACTGGACTGAACGCTCGAGGGAGCTCACGCTCAATAAAGGGAAGGATTATTGTATAACAGACAAAAACAGCCGCCACAAATGCCCTGTACTGCAGTTTGTCTGAGTTTTTATTTACCAAAATCCAAGACCTGAGCTTTTCTGTCCTGGGATTTTACATCTCGGACTCGTGAGAGGCCATACCATACTTAATCATAACTGTACTGGTGTGTCGGGGGAAAACAAATCTCGTGCAACCTTTGAGGTCTTGGGTGTGAAAACACTCAAACTTACATTGGAGTTAAAAAATCTTGCCACACTTCACACATTCATGTTGCTGCCAGAATGAACTTCTGTAATCAAGTGTGAATGTGTCTTTTTCGTGCTTTTACACACGTAAATCACCGTGCACTTCAGACGGCTTCATTCATCTGTGAAGACGATGCAGAAAGGTGTGTATCCCTGCAGGGGGTTTGTCTACCAGTCACAGCCTGTTAAATGGCCTCATGTCTCCTGCAGCACCCCAGTGCTTCCTGTTTCTCCTGTCCTTCAGCGCCCAGCAGGGGATCCTGGCATGCTTCCTCTGATTTGGATTTGTTTTCCTCCTATAAGGACTCATTAGATCATAGAGAACAGCCACCCCTCACCCACGACCCCCTGTAATACACTCAAACTCACACGTTCAGGGGCTGAAATCTTCATGTGTCTTTTCTAAGGAGGAGAAGAGAAAAAAAAGCTTTCAGAGGAAATTGAAACAGTTTTGTTGCTTAATCCTGTAAAACAAAGCTCCTTTTCTGGGACTCTCTCTCTGTGTCTTTCTGTCATTTCTGGGAGCTCTTTTGTTTGGTTTAGATTAAAGTATTTATGACATATCCCGTGGTGCCACCAGCGGCAGGTGGCCAACATGTTTACTTTGTCCCTCATAGGCAGACAAGAAGCGCACTCATGGGTTTATCATCGCGGTGAAACTCAAGAGGATGATACAATGACAGAAACAAGGAAGGTTTATCAGCTTCACGCCCACACACATGCTGACACACACCCTGAAAAACTCTAATCTCTTCAAAAAAAAAAAAAAAGGCGCATTGAGCACCACAAACACACACAAGCATAGGTTTGGCAACTTGAGCGACTATCTCCGTCTCCCCCTCACTCTGCTTCTGCACACTGGTATCTGCTAGATTTATGAGTCATCTTTCATGCACTGTAACGTACACAAAATGCTTTTCACTTCAAAGATAAAGTTTCTCTATTTCATAATTGATAATCCTACTCCCTCTCTCTCTCTCTCTCTCTCTCTCTTATAGGCTGGGTTGTGTTTCCATGGCGACGGGGCTGCATCCATCCTCCTGATGCTGCTGATGTGTAATACTGCAGAGAGCAGGCGGGTCTATTTTAGTGGAAGCCCTCGTGAGTAGTTCCATAATTATGCAGGGTAATTATTAGATTCACGTACTGTACAGTACGTGCACGTGTGTGCTTTTTCAGGACGGAACCAGTCATCTTAACTGCAGTTACAACCCGGATTCTGCACAAACTAAAGGCGGATTTATGGTTCCGCGTTACACCGACGCAGAGCATACGGCGTAAGGTACGGTGTGCGTCGCCGCGTACCCTACGTCGATTTAACGCGGAACCATAAATCAGGCTTAATGCTGCGTTCCATTTACCTCGGAACTCGGAACTGGGAATGACGTCACAGCCGAGTTATCAGCGTTCCAGTTACAAAGTCAGAAAACAAGTTTGTAGTTCGCATATACCACATGAAAAATGTGAAGTACACTATAGCAGCATATATATGCTGAACAATACTTGTATATGACTGATTTAGTGTGACCAAAACTAGAAAGAAGTGCTACGAATTTTTACAGAGCTCTCTTCTACTGTTTACAACCGGGGCAGCCATCTTGGAATGTGAACTTCGAGGGGCGTTCCAGTTGAAAAAACCAACTGGGAACTGGGAAATCCCCACTTCCGAGGACAAATGGAACGCGGCATAAATCATGTGGAAGACTGTCCGTATCTGTGCATCCTCGTGACAGCAGCCACGCAGAAAGAAGCACACAGACTCCAACACGCTCCCACACGCGTGCAAAGCCACAGCCGGTCCCCCCTTTGCGATAATAACTCCCACAAAACGCCTGTCATCCTCACTCACTCATGCACGCGCGCGCGGGGAGCGAGCGGGAGCGCGCACGATGGATCCATTTAGTGCAGAAAATCTGTGGCATTCTTCAAATGTAATGGCTTTGATGTAGAGGCTGAGCTGCATTACAGAACCCCACTGAAGCCACAGAAACCTCGTTTTATCTGACTGCTTCTTATGCACAGGATGCTGGCAGGAATTTACCTCACTTTTGTTACACTGTTCTTTATGAAGGCAGACACATGAATGCTCTTTCCTCCCCCAGACCGTCTTTTTGGTTTATTTTATTCATTTATTGATATTCTCCTGCCAGTCACAGGTAACATTTAATTATATCTTTGTGCCAACCTACCAAAAACACTCATTTCTCCTGTCTTCATAAAGAGGTTGCTACTTTTTTATCCTCCACATCCAGCAATTGATGACGCGACTTAAACGTGGCTTCACACTGCCCCCTGGTGGACAGTTTATTCATAGCACGTGTTTGTAGTTCTGTCTTCTTTTGGTTGTGCGAAAACGTGGATTTGATCAGATTGTTAGGATTTTATGAAATTTTTAATTGTTTTTTTCTATAAGATTGTACACTGATGGTTGCTCTCAGTGCAGAACCACCTCCTGTTTTCATGACCAGACTGATTAGCTGAGTTCTTCTTAGGTGAGGACGGTGAAGATGAACGGATGTTTAAGATGGATGGTTCCCCTCCTGTTTTTCTCTGGGTTTTGGTTGTCGTAGATCTTTGCTGGGTTGGCATGTTGTATTAGAGATAGACAAGAGAAAATATATGGCTAAAAGTGTGACATGTTTAAGTTTCTTTCACTGCAGATAAGGTTCAACAGGTAAAGTTCTGCTCCTATAATGTACAAAACACAGTATAAATATGACTGGATTGATGACCACAGTGTGCATTTCTCTCCTACCTATGTGGTTTGAGAAAAGTGTACCTCCAGCTGGAAAACATTGTGCATGATATAATAAAAGCTTGTATTAACATTTGATTCTACTGGTTTTCTTATAGTGCACCAGACAAACGAACATGAGGATCTTTCAATGTAATGGATTTAATCTCAAGCGTTTTCCACCAGCTTTGGTTGTCTGGGAGTTGTTTTGCAGTCTGAGATGTGTGTGCTTGCAGATAAACCTTCCTGTGCACCTGCATCTGTTCTGCAACTCTGAAATCCTTTCACCCAGAACAAAAAAATACAAAACAAAACAGGGGACAATGGCGTCCCATTTATGCCCACACAACCCACCACATTAAATACATGTGAAGCCAAATTTGCTTTGAAAATCTTTATTTATAATAACGCTTCAAAAAGTCATCCAGGGCTCAAGCACGTAAACAACAATCTGACAATTTACTGCTCTTGGCTTTGAGGTGGAGGAATGAATGCAAATTAATCAGACAGACACTGCTACACTTTCAGAGGGTTCAGTTGGACTCGTGACTAACAGAGGAGGTATTTGAAAACTGTGCGGAGAATTACTGGCGTGTCTTCAGTCCACACAGCCCACTGACCATCATACCACCGTGGACAGATATTCCCCAGCAGGAACACACCACGCGGTGCTTTCCACCACCTATCTGTGCGAGCTGTTCCTGCAGGGGGCCCGCTGCCAGGCGTGGGTCACTTAATATGCTTTTGTTCTCCTGTTGGGGGACACAACGTGGATCAACTGCAAATTGTTGTCGCAGGACATTTTCTAAGAATCAAACAAGCTGAAGTTTACGAAACATCTGGCACGGACTGAAAGGGGGCCGACAGCTGCGCTGGAAACGAGCTGAAAATCTCCACTGCTCTTGGATGCATTAGCAGCAGAAGCTGTTAAATCATTGCAGACGAATTAATTATAAAGATGAGAAATAGCAAAATCAAAAATACATGGAGTGATTTTTCAAATATGGACAATTATTGTGAAGCAAATGACTTTGCCGTGCAGGAATTACACTCTCTATTAACCAGAGTACCGTAAAGTGAGACTGATGGCTGCGATCAACATCAATCACCAAAGGCTGGCACGTTTAAGTGATCAAAGAAAATGTCTTGTATGTTAGATCTGACTTTTGGTCGTCACGTTTCTACCCCCGGATGCTTATGATGGTCATTCAGAAATTCTCTGAGA
Organism: Cololabis saira; assembly: GCF_033807715.1. NCBI lineage: Eukaryota > Metazoa > Chordata > Actinopteri > Beloniformes > Belonidae > Cololabis > Cololabis saira. The sequence goes on along the minus strand of NC_084593.1, from coordinate 37,423,702 downwards.
AATCTAAAGTCCCTTTTTGATTTGAGTTAGCTTTAATCAGGTGAAGTATTCCCAGCACAGAGTTCAGAGAGGAGCCTGTTAATCAAGTCACCACCGCTGCCCCAGCGTCCATCAGCCTGCTAATTAGTTCATCATTCACAAGGATATTTTGAGTATCATGATGAATCCCCTTTTTATTCGGAGCTGTATCTACAGAGCTATACAAGCAGGGTTGTTCTTCTATATCAAACAAACTACATATATTAGAAAGTCAGACTGTTTTTAAGTGATATGAATTAAAAGGGTTATTTCACTGCCCGTCGTACTAAAGGCATTGAGAACCAAGGCCCGTCTTCCATGAGTCCGCCATGCAGACAAATATAAACACAGTGACACCTCTGCCAGCGTTCTTAGAAAGCGTTTAACTTACAAATATCTATGGCACATTCGTCATAGTGAAGAAAATAAACATAAAAATCACCCAGTTAAGCCCGTAGTTGTCCGTTATTGACTTAACAGCTTCGACATTCCATGGAATGTAGCACTATGTTAATAGAAAACAAACCACACGCACACACACACACACACACACGCCTGCACACACACACACACACACACACACACACAGACACACGTCATCCAAGTGGTTTAGAAACAATAAGACTTCCAGGTCTCCTTCTGAGCCGGGCCCGGTGCAGCAGCCCCGGAGGGGCGCGGTGCGGGCCGGGCCGGCCCGGAGACAGAGCGTGTCGGGGCAGAGGTAGGTGTCGAGGCCTACGAGGACGCCCCGCGGCGCGGGGCTCCGTCCAGGTCAGACCGCGACTAAAGCATCGTAGTCAAATCATCGTACAGCCGCCCCTGCGTAAGAGATGATCACACCATTTCTTGTGCCTCGAGGGAGCCGACAATACAGTAGCTGTTATCAGTGCTGGAGAAAAAAATGTTGTATCCGACTAAAAACAACAAAAACACACAGCATGTGAAAATGGCAGCTGACTAAATTGACTTATTTACATCCGACACATGCACACATTGCTATATTCCCAGTTGGGGCATCTGATGATGCAGAATCACAGGTTCTTCCAGTAAAACCGCACCGCTCCCACCCCCCACTCACCTACCCCACCTTCTCACAGTAAGAGCAGCTGCTGCCACGGGACTGACAGCAGCTTTCATTCATGAAACACTCCAGCTGCTGCTGGTGACAGGTCAGTTATTATTATTGCCATCTTTAAAACTAAATAGGGTTCTATTTATATATAGATATATATTATATTATTCAATCGCACAAATTGAGCCACAACCAAGGCCAAACGATCAAAATGAAAAACAAAAACAAAGAGAACCTGTAGTAAACTCTTATCAAGAACATCCAGCATGATCACCTAAGGTCCTACAAACAAACACAAACAAAAACAAACAAATCCTGACAGATCGTGTGCTGTGTTTAGAACTGTTCCCACGCCAAACATAACTATGTGAAGTCTAACTCATCAGGCAACACACACGCAGCGCAGCAAACCGCCCTGTACAAGCTCCTTTCACATTCTTCATGCTTATTATAGTGACTAGAGGAAAAAAAAAAAAAAACAACAAAAACCGTGGCATCCAGCATCCACTTCCAACAATGTGATTTCAAAGCGAGCGATTTAGTTTGTCCACAAATAACCAGTCAATTTTTGTTGACCTGAAATAAAAAGCATCTTTGGTCAACCCTGCGGTTCTCACTGCAGCAACTGGTAGATTGTGTAGTCGGAAAAGCACTCCGACGTCAGGAACGTAGCATATGCAAACTCTAACGGCAAAAAAAAAATAAAATAACAACTCTGCATCGTGTTATGCAGTAAAATTACTAGTCTTTTTCTTATTCAGGAGCGACTTAAGAATCAAGTCCCTCCGTGACTCAGAAAATTCCCGATGTCGAGCTCCGTGTTGTGCGTAGATTCACTGGTTTCATTGTGTTTTATTTCTGTGTGCGTTAATTGCTTGCTGGCTAGCTGTGCGGCCCGGCGGCCCGACGGCCCGGCGGCCCGACGGGCCTGTGCTCGGGCGTCTAGCTCTGGGAGAAGTACTCGAGGACCAGACGCAGGTGTCCCAGCCGGTCCTTCAGGGAGCTCAGCGACAGGACCGTGGTCTGATAGGCCGGGTCCAGCTGCAGGACAGACAGCAGCCACCAGCACCAGGCCGGCCCGTTGGACGAGGCCTAGAGGAAGTAAATGAGGTCAGAACAGAAACATACTAAATTGATCAACAGAATAAAGCAGCTGTATAACTCCTGTATTTAGCTGTAAACTCGTTTCTGTGACACTGACACATGTTTGTCTTTAATAATGGATTCGATTCAACCACGTCCACCCGCTTGCACCAGCTGGCAGAGTTCTCATCCCTATGAATGTCTGTTTTCACTGTTGACACCGTGCAGCTGGACTGCTTTAATCTGTCCTCTTCCATGTAAAAATAACCCAACGTTGTCACGGATACAAGAGGACATAACCTCCTCTGTGAACAACAACCAATCAGTGCTAACCCTTAGTGCTAGGGATTCATTCAAATGTCAAGAATCGATTCAATTCCCATTCTTAAGATTCAGATTCGATCCGATTTGATTCCGATATTGATTTGGGTTAGTGTTATTAAAACTGTTTTTTGAGCTGTTGCATGAATCATATGACTGTGTAGTTATGAAACATATTAATACTAGTATTATATTGAGAATCAACAGCAAGTATTGCAGCTAATGATGCTGTAAGGACCAATCACCTGCCAGAATGCTGATAGAACTGCTTTCAGAAACATCGTTTGGGGCAGAATAACCAAACAGATCCAGAGCAGCAAACAGAGGCCGGATGAAATGAGTTTTATTTTTTCCCCACATTCCTTCCGTTTAAATTTTTTCCATTTTCGGTCTATTTCAGTTTTACATTTTTGAGAATTTGACTTTTAGCCTTTTATGCAAATGTAACCCCAAGACAGTATATAAAGTAATGAAATATAAACAATTCATGCAATTATAACTGAAAACTTTAATGTTTTCATCCCTTTAAACATATTTAAAGGCAAAAACATGGCAGTAGTTATTCTTGTGTCCAACAAAACATTCCAGTTTTTTGGGTATAAACCAAAAAAATACCAAAAGTTGTAATGTAATGATGGAGAGAAAAAAAAACTATCTTTAGACCCACGAATTGATTTTAAGGAATTAATATGAGAATGGATTTTTTCAACACAGGCCTACAATCAACAAGTTGTGAATCTCAGAGAGAGACGTGCAGCGCGGCTGCTGGGTACGCTGAGGCCTGACCTGAATGTTTTCCTCCTTGTCCGGCATGCTGCCGTGCTGCCTGACGATCTGGTCGCGGATGCGGGTGCCCAGCCGCTGGTACCAGTCCTGAGCCTGCTGGAACACGCTGTCGTGCAGATGCTGCAGGAGCTCCAGCTCGCTGCCGTCCACCTGAGAGGGAGAGGACAGAGAGACGTGAAGGACTCTGAGCAGGGACGGGGTTCCAGTGATGTCGTTGGCAGAGTTCCTCACCTTGATGTCCTCCAGGTACTCCACGTCAGCGGTGTGGTAGCCGTCCCTCTGTCCTCTCTTCAGGACCCTGAACCTGCTGCCGCCCACCGTGTCCACATAGGACCGGCCATCATTCAGCACCTCCAGGCCCAGGATCTCCAGCATGCAGCCGTAGTCTGCAAACCTAGAGGAGAAACACATCTTTTAAAAGGAATATATCTCATGTAACTGTGATTTAGTAGTCAGCATGACCAGTGAGTTATATTTTATATTTATCCTGATCACATAATCTATTCAAACATGTAGTATCTTGTGCTCTTTCAAAGGGTTCTTAGTTTGGAAGTATGAAACAATACAGTTGTGTGAAAAAGTGCCCCCTTCCTGATTTCTTATTTTTTTGCATGTTTGTCACACTTAAATGTTTCAGATCAAACAAATTTAAATATTAGACAAAGATAACACAAGTAAAAAAAATAAATTAAGAAAAGCAGTACTTAGCAAGGAAGTCAGTTTTAGTTGGTTTATTCTGAAATTCTTGGTTTATTCTGAAATTCTGAGTGTGTAAAATGGAATATTTTTTGTCGTTTGGTTCTGGTTGGTTTCAACCATTTAAGGGTTGAATTCCATTACATCTCAGATCATTTTTGTTTAGATTTAGTTATGTTTTAATTGTAAGGATTGGATTTTATTGTTTTATGTGTGCAATGTTGGACCCCAGGAAGAATAGTCTTCACGGCAGTGAGGACTAATGGGGATCCATAATAAATAAATAAAGTGAAACACAAAATGCAGTTTTTATATGGAGGTTTTTATTATTATGGGGGAAGAAAAATCCAAACCTTCATGGCCGTGTGTGAAAAAGTGATTACTCACTAAACCTAATAACTGGTTGGGCCCTTAGCAACAACAATTGCAATCAAGCGTTAGCGATAACTAGCAATGAGTCTTTTCCAGATGTGGAGGAATTCTGTCCCACTCATCTTTGAGGAATTGTTGTAATTCAGCCACATTGGAGGCTTTTCGAGCATGAACCACCTTTTTCAGGTCATGCCACAGCATCTCAATGGGATTCAGGTCGGGACTTTGACTAGGCCACTCCAAAGTCTTCATTTAGTTTTTCTTAAGCCATTCAGAGGTGGACTTGCTGGTGTGTTCTGGATCATTGTCCTGTTGCAGAACCCAAGTGGCTTCAGCTTGTGGTCACGAACAGATGGCCCGACATTCTCCTCCAGGATTTTTTGGTAGACAGCAGAATTCATGGTTCCATTTATATATTATTGCAATATCCCCCCACCCATCCATGTTCATTTTTATCCTCCCATTCACTCTTGTTTATAGTGTGTGTACATATATATACATTTATGCTTCCTTGCTTACATAGTCTTTGCATGTGTGCACTTTGACGGAGCTGCTGCCTAATTCCACTGTACATGTACATTGATAATAAAGGCTTTCTATTTCTATTTACCACAGCAAGCCTTCCAGGTCCTGAAGCAGCAAAACAGCCCCAGACCATCACACCACCACCACCATGTCTTACTGTTGCTATGATGTTCCTTTTCTGAAATGTCGTGTCACTTTTATGCCAGATGTAATGGGACATGCACCTTCCAAAAACTTCAAAACTTCTCGTCAGTCAGAGTTTTTCCCCAAAAGTCTTGGGGATCATCTAGCAAAAACTGAGACGAGCCTTTATGTTCTTTTTACTCAGCAGGGGTTTTGGTCTTGGAAATCTGCCGTGCAGCCATTTTGCCAGTCTCTTTCTTATGGTGGAGTCATGAACACCGACCTTAATTGAGGCCTGCAGGTCTTTGGATGTTGTTCTGGGGTCTTTTCTGACTCTTGGATGAGCCGTCGCTGCTCTTGGGGTAATTTTGGTCGGCAGAACTCCTGGGAAGGTTCACCACTGTTCCATGTTTTCTCCATTTGTGGATAATGGCTCTCACTGTGGTTCACTGGAGTCCCAAAGCTTTAGAAATGGCTTTGTAACCTTTTCCAGACTGATAGATCTCAATTACTTTGTTTCTCATCTGTTCCTGAATGTCTTTGGATGGCAGCATGATGTCTAGCTTTTGAGGATCTTTTGGTCTACTTCACTTTGTCAGGCAGCTCCTATTTAAGTGATTTCTTGATCGAGAACAGGTGTGGCAGTAATCAGGCCTGGGTGTGGCTGGAGAAATTGAAATCAGCTTTTCAGAGATGTGATAATAAACCACAGTTAATTTATGTTATAAAAGGGGAGGGCAATCACTTTTTTACACAGGGCTATGTAGGTTTTCCCCCTTAATAATAAAAACAAAAAACTTCATTTAAAAACTGCATTTTGTGTTTACTTGTGTTATCTTTGTCTCATATTTAAATTTGTTGATGATCTGAAACATTTAAGTGTGACAAACATGCAAAAAAAATAAGAAATCAGGAAGGGGGCAAACACTTTTTCATACAACGGTATATTTGTGCAAACCGCCGCTGAGGCAAACGCAGCGTGACGGGACTGCTGGGTGGACATATGGATGGGGAGGCTGGATAACTCTTCCACGGTGCTAACAGAAGTGTGCAAGTCTAAACTTGTCCACGTAAAACGAGTCTTTTCTGTAACTTTCCAAAACAAATTGACAGAGTGACTTCAAATGTCCAAATAAATGGTCTCAAGCACAGTGAAAGTGTTTTCTTCATACGTCCCCTTTAAAAGATATTTTATGCATGAAATATTACATAACAAATGTTACAATATTTTAATTTAGACTGTATATCTATAATGCTGCTTGAATAATGGGAAGTCACCACACGGCAGCACTATGTAACTTGTAAGAAAACATTAAGTGAAGCAGCAAAATGCAGAGCAGATCTGAAAGCAGAATGCTGACCGGCTGCTATTTTCCACCCCCTCAGGGTCAAATATGACTGATTAAGCTTTGCCCACTGCTCCGTCTGCTGTCGCTGCACTGCTGACGACCCCATCAGCCTCCGCTGAGCCTGCTGCGAGCTTCACAGAGGGGAAAATATCAAACATGGCCTCTCCACCCAGCCCAGTTCAAATAAACGCTTGCATGGGTCCATGACCACAACGGGTTAAAGATGTGAATCAAAGAGGAAACTAAGATTTTTACATCGGTATTACACCGGTCATGAAATCACTACACTGGCTTCCAGTGAGTCAAAGGATAGAGTTTAAAATCTTACTGCTGGTCTACAAAGACCTGAATGGTCTTGGACCAAAACACATGGTTGATCTGTTAGTTCCTATGAAGCTCCCAGACCCCTGAGATTCATCTGGATCTGGTTTGTTGTGGTTCCCAAGAACCAGAACCAAGCAAGGTGAGGCAGCGTTCAGTTATTCTGCTCCTCACCGGTGGAACAAACTTCCTGTAGACCTGAGGTCTGCTCCAACTGTCAGCTCCTTCAAATCAGGCCTAAAAACATTACTGTTTACTGAAGAGTACTCCTAAATTAAACTTACCTGCTGGACTCTACTGCCCTTATTTTTAACAACTTGTGCTTTTTATTATTTTACTTCTTTTCTTATCATCTTATTCTTAATTTTTTCAATCTTATTTGTTATTTACGGTCTAATTATGTCTTGCCGATTTTAATGTCAATGTAAAGCACTTTGAATTACCTTGTGTTGAATTGTGCTATATAAATAAATTTGCCTTGCCTTGCCTAAGATCCACCTGCATGCAAGAAGCCGTGCCTCTGCTCATTTATCAGGACATGACTGCAAATGTGATGAATAGAAACGTGAAGAGCCCCCGGTTGTACCCTTTGCCGTGCTCGTAACTGCACATGCCAAACTTCTTGGTGCCCGTCTCCATGCAGCGACGCATCATCAGCCGGTATCGAGGCTCGAAGATGTGCAGGGGGCAGGGCACCCCGGGGTAGGCCACCGTGCAGACGAATATCGGGACGTCCTTGCTGAGGCTAGGAGAGACAGAATAGGGGATTAGATCAAGAAAAACACCACGTGAATTCTGACAATAGAAAAAAAGGCTTCTAAAATCATGCAGTGTGGGAATAGATGGGTGGTTTTCCTACTTGGACAGTTCAGCTATCTCTGCTTCGTGGACCTGTTTCCTCTCAGCCAACTGGGAGGGAAAAAGCTGGGTCAAGATGTCCTGAAGCAGAATTGTGGTGTTGTACTTCCTGTGTTTTAAGTACTGCAAAGAGAGAAAAAACAACCAATAAAACATTTGGAATAATTTCAGTTATATTGGGACGGAGGAAGTAACAAATAGCAAATAAGCAGCCCTCCAGGTGGAGCTGCTCGGGATGTAAAAACACTGCAGGCGTCTGCAGGCGGTTACCTCTTGTAGTGGCTGTTTGCAGAGGGGACAGCGGAGGTTGTGGTCCAGACTCCTCTCAATGCAGTTCTTGCAGAAAGTGTGACCACAGGGGGTCGTGACAGGTTCAAAGAACAACCTGCAGAGGACAGAGAAAGAGCTGAGCTTGAGTTACAGCCCAGCCCAGCCCTAGACTTCCACTAGAGAGAGGAGAACAAGAATAACTCCCGGATACGAGACCCTTGAGAGGAGGAGGGTGCAGGATTCGAGCGAGCGGTCTGGAACACTGACCTGATGCACAGGGGGCACTCCAAGTCCGACACAGTGAGAACACTCAGCATCTTCTCTCTGTGCACTTTACTTTCCCCTAAAATTGATATAAAATGGAGTTACAAGCGGTCACTTTATGAACTCACAGAGATGCTGTGCTTAAGAAGAGAGAGGACGCTTATTATGAATCCTCAAACCACTGGAAAAACAACAATTTTCACCTGTTTCAAGTAGATTTTCACTTAAAATAAGTAGAAAAATCTGTCAGTGGAACAAGATTTTTTTGCTTGAAATGAGAAGATAATCTTGTCCCACTGGCAGATTTTTCTACTTATTTCAAGTGAAAATTTACTTGAAACAGGTGAAAATTGTTGTTTTTTCCAGTGGTTTGAGGATTCATAATAAGCGTCCTCTCTCTTCTTGAGTTTTAAGTGTAATGAGATTTTATTTTAATAAAAATTAGACATTTTAACTAAAAATAAGACAAATATTCCTGGTAAGATTTTGAGTTTTTGCAGTGCACACAAGGACGAGAATGCTGAAAAATGCAGTAAAATGACAATAAATGTGTATGTTTGTGCACAAGCCTACCCCTCCCATGTCCATCATCCTTCCTCATCATCATCTCCTCATCTTCCTCAACAGCTGGGAGGAAGGAAACAGCTTGGCAGAGGCTGAGGCAGCACTCAGTCCCTGTGTCTTGCCTTATCTTCAAGCCAAAAAGAACCAAGGAAACATTTTCTTTCAGTTAATAATAAACTGACTAGTCTTTGTGGACCACTCAAAGCTGTTCTACAAGTCACCCATCCTCACAGACTCATGCGACACTCTCTTGCAACGTTACCTGGTGGCCGTCTCTCCTCTCTCCGTGCGGATGCTTGCCCTCGGCGGGCAGCGGACCCTGGGAGCCGCTGAGGCTGGTGATGGGAAACTGCTCCTTCAAGTACTCGGACACCACCTGGGAGATGCAGGGCGCATCTTCCGGCACGGCTATTCCCTCCACCTGCAGGATCTGCCGTTCACGGCGGCGTCACAAAACAGCTCCGTGAACAAAATGTATTGTGCTGAACACGTTTGTTTTCATCTGTGATATTCAAATCAAGTTGTAGCCTATTGGTTACAGAGGTGGGCTTGGGTCTGGACCCGGGTTCAGGCCCGGGATGGCAACCAGGATGAAACTTTGGGCAACCTTGGTCCCCTGAGCAAGGCCCTGAACCCTAATTTCTAGGAGCTGGAAAAATGCTCCTAGTCTAACTACTGATGGGTTAAAAGCAGATATCTCCCATGTGTGTTTGTATAAAAGATGTATACTGACAAATAAAGATGACTTTACTTTAGAAAGGACAACACTTCAAAAAAGCAAATAAAGTGTTACAGTGTCAATATAAATTCTACATGAACATCATGTGTTAACTAATAAAACTACCACAATTACTTTGCCTGGGTCCAGGCTCTAAATCCGTCCACTCCCGAGTAACGGGTTGACAATTCTGTCTGTTATCGTGCAGGCAATTACTACTAATAGATCAAGACATCAATAGTCATGGGACTTTAGAAACTAACAAAGCCCCACATAAGCTACATATAAAGTTTCATAAAAATGTGAAAGCAAAGAAGAATTACAAAGAAGTAAAAAAAAATAAAAAAAAATGGTGGAAACATACTTTAATATGAGCAGACAATCATGCAAGTTTGGCTTCTAAACATGCGATGAATGAGAGTAAAGCATCAAGTGTGCGCTGCTGTCTGTGGATGATCTGTGCAGCGCTGCTTCGCCCTTCTAACTTCATCAGACAGAGAAAGTGTTTCATGTATGTAATATGAGCTCTCAGATATGTAAGTCTTGTTACATTACACCACCGTGTTACGAGTGTACCGACAGATGAACAAACCTTCTTGATCTGACTCTTTGCAGGTACGAAATCAGCATGAAGCTTCAGGCAATGGTGGAATTGGACGAGCGCTTCTTTCTGCTGGCCCATTTCCAGCAGCACATTCCCTTTTCGAAAGAAGCCCTGCCAAACAAAACAGTATAATTAGCCTGCCTGTGCACACAGACTGCAACACTGCAACTTAATTCAGGGAATGAAAACATATATTACACAGCCTGATCAAGACGTCATTCATGCTGCAGCTTGGACCCTCCACACAGATGAGCCACATTTGCTACTGTATAAAGTGACAGAACACAGCTTTGGACATAAAATAAAACAAGGTAAGCTATTTTCTTTTCTCTATTACGAGGGCCACTTGCCTGCACAGAACAATTAGGCAATAATATTACATAAGTACTTGTTTTTTTTATAACATTGGGAATGGAAAAAAAACATCAATAAAAGCCTAGATCGCTCTAAACGGGGCGACTTGGTTTGCAGGCGCAGAATATGAAAAGAGTCAGTGTGTACTTTTTCTGGTCTTTACGTGCAAACTACAACACCAGCTGATGGAGTTACATTTAGCAAATTCTTGCACACCATTGTGGACAAAAATAGACAACGAGGGTCGTCATGATTGGGAAATATCAGTTAACGTGCAACATGTCAGTTTAACCATCAGGATTAACGGTTTGATCATCAGGTGGAAGTTGTATTAATGTCTTTGAGAGCCCCTTTTTGTACTTATAAAGCTCCATTTTTTATTTTTCTCACGACTGAAAAGTGTCCACTGCTTCACGTGTACATCCTTGATGTAAAAGTCTTTAACATTTGAAGTTTAGCACAGTGAGGTAAACCATCGAGGCCATTAAGCCACAGGAGAGTTAGACAGCTCAACAATTTGGAAATTTCTCTTTATCTTGCTGCTGTGTATTTTAGTCAACTAAAAATAACTGTGGTCAGGTCAGCGTGTAAAAGCTCTGCCCCGAATTTGTGCCAGACCTGGGTCTTCTCTCACCTCTGTCCAGCTGGGGTGAAGGCAGCAGAGGTAGTCGAGGTCCGTCAGGGCATCAGAGAAACACAGCAGGCCCAAGTTAGCCTCAGCTCTGTACAGCTTCAAACTCTGGTCGCTCGGGACTGACGATCCACCCAACACCACGAGGAAGACATCATTAAGTTGACATGAAAAACCCCCCAGGAGCAGTGCATAACTTGAGGTGAGCTCTAGCTGCACTCCCTTTCTCATAGTCATACAAACATGTGACAACATGCATGAAACAGCCTGTGTGATCGATAATATTTGCACAAACCTGGACACTCACACACACAAAAAAAAAAATAGGGTAGGTGTGTAAACAGCAGAGGGGAAACTACCTATGCTCAGAGCAGGAAAAAGTAGTGCATAACTATGCCATGCGATCCATCAATTTAAGTTCTTATACTCAATGCAGCCTGCGGTTCTGTAATTCATTTAGAAACATGCTTTGAACTTTACGGCCATCATGTAACAAACTTCTACCGCACATGTTACGCTAATGTGCCCATGTGCATTCTAGGCTCAAAGAGCCACTGTTACCTAAACCTGTTACACAAGTCATGCTTATGTGGAGCTGTCCTTAACAAACACACACTCTGTGCTAGGAACATGTCCCCATTATGAAAAAAGAACAACAAAAAAATATAAATAAAAAGAACAGGCCCGATCTCAAACCTTGCAAAGACAGAAAGGAGACTTGCAGAGCACACATTAGCCAGAAGATCCTTGCATAAGAGCCAAGGCTGGAGCAAGGGAGGTAGCAGTATTTAATTGGATTGGCAGTAATGACAAACATGAAGGTAATTTAACGGTAGGCTGACTCACTGGATTCGGCACAAACACTCCTACAATCCCTGGGACTCCTACTGACTTAAACAACATCTAGGACAGAAGTTGTCTTTTTTTTATTTTCTCTCAGCTGTATGCAGAGAAATTAGGTCGAGTGGGGGAGAAAGAAATAGTGTGCGGGGCTATAAATGTAAAATGTTTTTTGTCTGCTCCTTTGTTATCCATGTTTTTGACAGCAAAAAAGAATAAAGTGTAAGCTCCAACACAGAACCGCCTCAGCCTGAGCCCAGTAAGCGTGATCAGCTGTCATAGCTCCTTTAGGTGTTTGTTTATATACTGTGTATGACTGACTAGGACAGATGGGAAACTATTAAACCAGACCCAGCACTCTTCAGTTGCAGAGTTCTTGACAAGAACAAACCATCAGTTTAAATCTTAGTTTTCACCAAGAAAAACGCATGATGCTGTTTACTGATCTAGATGTGCTGTATGTTCAGTTGATGGACACAATCACACCTTTAACTCTGTCCAGGTGAAGCGGTGAAGTGAGCGTCGTTTTTGTGAGGACAAAGTGTGACGTTCCTGCTTTGGGTGTTTTTTTTTTCAGTTTTGAGACTCTGTGCAAGTTCACCTGTTTCAGTTGAGAGTAATGTGTTTAATTTTAGCTGATATTGCTACTGTTTCATCATATAATGGCGTGGCTCAGTAGCTCCAAAGCAGGAATGTCCAACTTTGTCCTCAAGAAAACGATGCTCACTCCACCGCTTCACCTGGACATCAACAAAGTGGGGGGGCTGCGTGACGTCACTGTGTCATAATTAACCTGTTATATCTTCAAAACTAAAGCAGCACCCAATGGGGAAGCATCCACCCACTGCGGGATGTTTGTGTCAAAATGATTCAATAAAAAAAAAAAAAGACTTCAAAACTTTTTTCACTTCAATCAAAAAAAATAAATCACTTCAAATCGAAAAAAATATTTTAAATCCCCCCCAAAAAAGTGTTCAAATGCAATTTTTTGGGTCTCAAATATATTTTTGCATTCAAAAACTTTTTTTCTTTGATTGAAAAAGTCGTTTTTATTGAAGTGATTTTCTTTTATTGAACATATTTGTTTCTTTTTGAAGCAACTTCTTTTTTGATTAAATGATAAAGACACAAATACCCTACCCATAATATGGCCCAAACACAAAAAAACACTACTTCAATCAAAAAAGTTGCTTCAAACTAAAAAAAAATAATCACTTCTATCAAAGAAAACATTTCCAATCAAAGAAAAACTGTTCAAATGCGTTTTTTTTTGTGTCAAATATTTGTTTGCATTCAAACACTTTTTTTCTTTGATTGAAACATTCTTTTTTATTGAAGTGACAATTTTTTTATTGAAAATATATTTTTTGATTGAAGCAATCTTTTTTTTGATTGAATAATTATCAGACAGAGATTGTGTGCCCTGTCTGCCAGGCTGCGGTGTTTCCCAGCAGACTGGTCTACATGCGTGTGCAGCAGGAGTGCGTCTCTCACCGGAGCGCAGCGCCTCGTCGGCCGCGCGTAAAGCGTCCGAGAACTCCCCGGCTCTCAGCTTCTCCCGGATTTGGCACGTCGCCCTCGTCTCGTCGGGGCAGCACTTTTCCACGAGGCCGATGAGCAGCACGTTGTTCTTCATGGTCTTGGCGTCCTTGTGCTTCAGCCTGTCCTTGCAGAGCGGGCACCGGGCCGGGAGGAAGCCGGCCAGGCAGCGGCGGCAGAACGAGTGTCCGCAGGACACGGTGACCGGCTCGGCCATGAGCAGCCGGCAGTGCGGGCACGCCAGCAGCTCCATCATGCCACAGTTATGCACCACGGGAATTAAAAAAGCTTATTGTTTTTGTATTGTTCGTTAGAGGCAATCTAAAGAAGAGGTTTCCGGTTGTTGTTATTAGTATTATTATTATTATTTTTATTATTATTGCACGGACCATTCGGTTACATGGCGGATCAATGTAGGCTCCGGGAAAAATGTGACCCACATCTGCTCGAAACCAGCTCTGCACAGCTTGCGCTGGAATTATTTAATAATTTAAGCCCTCTTATTAAACTCACCTCACAAATTTACTTTTCGAATAAAAAGTAATTCATTGCCATTTTCGTTTCGAGCCTTTACCCAGTCTTTGCTTTGGGACGAGCAGCATCTTCCCTTTTCAGAGAGGTTAAGTAGACCCGGCTTTCATCGACGCTCCAAACTCCAGAACCACTAACATCAACCCGACTAATTAAACTAGACATTTATGTCTCTTTTTCTCGGTATTTCGTTGCCCGTGACCTCCTTCCACGCCTGTAAACGACACATCCCGAGCCACGAAGCTAGGTTACTGTGTAAAACCTTTACATTACATAAATAAAAGCCACGTGACGCGGCAGCGCGGCCTCTGATTGGCTGAGAGGAGTAGCTTTCCGCCCTGTTGTGAAACTCAAGGATCCCGAGTTTCATAACACGATCCCTGCGTCTCAAGTCTTTCGCTCTTTAGTTATTTGTACAGAATGCGTATATACGTATACGATATAATGCAAAGACACGCGGGAGTCATTTGTAGTGTTGTGTATGTGGCTAGATGAGTGTTTATAGGCTGCAGCATTTATGAATTATCTCGTGATTGCAGGGAATCCCAAACAACATGTAGGGGGCGTGGCGGAACAACGCGACATAAATCAAGTTGTTTTCAATCCGAAATCTTACTTAAATCTAAAAAAACTTAAAATAAAAAAACAAAACGTTCACATATTGAAGAAAAAATAATCCACTCCAGGCAAAAACTTGCAGAAATCCCTTCATTGCTCTGGTTCATTTTAAATACAAGATCTATATTACATCTACAGTATCTACTATTCATTTAAACGCCTTAAAGGGCCACCGGTTTTTCTTTTTGTAACAACGATGGAATGTGTTTATTCGACAAAAAAACATTGCAATAAGTGTTGCTTGCATAACCTCAATAAATCAATCTTTTTGAACTAAAGCAATAAGGAACTTGCGGCACTATGCTTCGCGTCTAAGTGACTATTATCAAAGAAGACAGTGCACCTTATTATTCACATTCTCCACCCACGAATCTGAGAGCATGCACATTTAAAGAAGCTTCGAACATGGTTTCCTGGAATCACTAAGATCCTAAAGAAATGGAAATGCAATGATTAACCTATAAAACAAGACACGTGTTATCGAAATTGAGACACTGTCTGATCTTTCTTACGTCTTATTAGACTATACAGTCAGCTGGAGGTGGAGGTGGTGATTAAATGGTAAATAAATACATAAAGTAAAGTTCACATGGAATTTAACATGAGACATTCAAAGAGATAAATGAAAACTTGCATAGCACTGAATTCCTATTGCAATTGGAAATGTCTTTATTGGGTTCTGTGGAGACGGGCAAAATAAAGTATTTCAATTCTTTGATTAGCCATATTCAAATATTTACATAAAACACTGTCCAGTGCTATAAGGATCTTAGCCCTCAGAAAACACTGCAAGTTTAACAATATGTAGTACAGCATACAAAAATCACCATTTTAGTACAAAAAAAATTACAAAAACTAAAGAACTAAGCTATTTCATCAGTAATACTGCACATGGCAGCATCCTTGTCCCATATTTTGTCCCTCTTTGAGCCAGAATTATTCTTGTCCTGATGACTTGCAGCCATGCAGCTGGCGCCTGCTTCCTCCACATCCATGGGTTCTGTTTTCAGCCTCAAGGCTTGCCCGGAGGAACAACTGACACTAGGTCCAGCAGACGCGCTCTTTTCTCTCCCGTCACAAACATCTGGATCCTCCATCTGAGGGAGGTCGTCGGGTAAGGAGGCGAGACACCCCTGGATCATCTCCACCACCCTCTCCAGGTGTTTCTGGAACCGCTCTGCCGTTTCCAGCCTCTGTCTCTTCTGCACCTCCATCATCACCCTCAGCGTCTCCCTGGCTTGATGTGGCCGGTACTCGTTTATCAGATGATGCATGTGAACAAACAAAAGCTTTATGTCCTCCAGCTTTTCTTCACGCTTTATACTGCCGGGACTCTTGATGAGGATGTCCAGCAGGTCCAGAAAGTTCACAAGAATGGACATGTTTAGTTTCTTCAGTTCTCGTTTGTGGTCAAACTGTACAGGATGGAGTCTCTCGATGCCCTGGCTCTCCAGAGGACGGATGATGAGGTCGTCACACTGGAACTGGTTGCCAAACATCATGTAACTGTCTCTGATTGGTGCGGGCGGCTTCGGGGCCAGACCTTTGCGGATATTTTCATCCGTGTACTCTTTGATGTACTGCATAGGCGGTGGAGGCAGGGCGCTGACCTGCTGTGACTCAGTCATGATGCAGACCTGAGCAACACAAGCACAAGTATCCATTAGGAAGACAGGTCACAATCAAAGAGTGCTGAAAACGCTCTAATGGAGTAATGTGTAAATAAGCTTTTATTGCTGTTACGATCAAGCCGCTTCACTGAACAAAGAACCTACATACATGCTTTATTGGTGTCTAAAATGTATTCTAGGTCTTTTCATATTATGTAAAGTAACCACTACTGTTACTAATGCAAAAGCCACCTCTTACAGGCAACTAATGTAACAATCCACCTACAGTTGTGTGAGAGGAAATTGTTATTTTGTCTGAGGGGGTGGGGTTTTTCAGTTTTTCTTATGGAGTCTGTAAGTGTAACACATTCATTTAACTTTGTAGAGCAAATTAGAAATAAAAAGAGCTTGTCAGATAAGTCCATCCAACAATCAGCCCCTTTTGTCGCTGTTATTGCTGTGGGAAAGAAAAACAAACAAAGAAAAAAGATCACATATCTAATGTCTCTTCATTGTGTTAATCAAGTTACTAGACTTTCATCAGACTACTGGGGATGTTTCCATCTGCTGATTTTTGGGAGGACAACCACAATTTGTAAGAAACATAATTGTTCTCTCAAATGTATACATTTAATCTCAATGTGGGGTACTTAGTGGTTGCAATGATAGTGAGCCTTCAGCTGTAGATTAGGTAGATCTGAGTATTTAACTTCAGGACTAAATTATTAAAAACCGTAGTAGTGATGAGCTCCGACACCACAAATTCTATTTTTGGTAACATAATATATCTCACTCAAGAGGCTGAGTGTGAGATGTAGCCAGTGCGCTGCAGCAGCAGCAGCAGAGTGTACGCGCGCACACACGTTGTTGGCTTGATTCTTTAAATGCGAGTCCACAGTCTGTGGGTCCCAACCAAAGTCATTGCTTCTGTGATAAAAATGAAATTTGTGTAAAAAAAGAATAAAAAGGTGTTTTATTAAAGATTCTTCAAGTGATTGGATTCCAAGTTTAAATGTTATATTGTGATTCCCCTCCAGCAAAGAACACGCCTACATTCAGACCGGGCCAAAAACTTTCTCTGCAGTGACAGGTCAGCAATGCAGCAATGCAGCAGTTTTGATGGCTGAACCCCACATGGAGAAAAGAAAAAAAAGGATTGCAGAGCCCTGAGGCTTATATCACTATTTTTCATGATCATTGATTCACTGATTGATCATAAGGATTGATTTGTTGATCATAAGCATTGATTCACAAGTGTGACTATGTTCAAAGAGAAAACCAGGACAAGTATGCCGACTACGGCACATTTATGTGAAATAAAGAAGCCCTGATTTTTTTTTTAACAAATTAATATGCATGTACTGTAGTAAATCTTTACAGTACATCAACACAAATTATTGGTTAAATTACATTATCGTGGGAGAGATTTTAGCCAATCAGAGACTTTTGGTTGTCTTTCAGGCCCTGTCAGGCTGTGTAACTTAGAGTGGCCCTAAAATGTCATTTTATGTCAAAAATTATGATTCCATAAAATAACAGTAATTATTATTGCTTAGCTATGGAACCAACAGATTACATCAAAACTTTTGTTTGATACAATCGTCCTTTGCGAGGAAGCACCAGGAAAGAAAAAACTCCCTTTTAAATCAGGAAGAAACCTCTGGCAGAACCAGACTCAAGCCGGTTTGTGGTGCTGCAGCTTGATATTAAGTCATCATGTCAACTCTCTTTCAAATAATTAAAAAATGACTGATGTGCTTTATAGTGTTTTTTTTTTAACTTCAAAACACATACAACTATTGATTCCATGTATGGTGTACTGACCCCACAGAATTAATGTTAACATTTTAGTATGCCTCTGTTTTGTTTCTAGCCAGTTTAACTGCTGATTGATTAGCTGGGCCTGTCCTTGTGTGGGTGGAGAGTTTCATATGACGCAACAGCTACCGGGAAGTTACCAGAGGCTGAGAAAAAAGCTGTCAACCGCAGGAGTGGGTCAGTCCGTCAAAACCACTGGCTCTTACAGGGGGCTCCCTTGTTAGCATCAGTGGGACGATACTCTGTCTTGGCATCTCTTGATTCAGGGATGGGATAGTTGGCCAAGGAGATGGACACATTCTGGTCAGCTGGACATTACCAGAAACAGCTGACCAACTCCTGATCCAAACTACACAAAGTCCTGCAGCTCAGTGAGGAGTTTGGATATACAATAAGGAATGAAGATACGGGGGAAAGGCATAGCCAGGCAGATGGAGAATGAAGAAAATACTAGATTTTTAGGTGGGGGGGGGGGTATCCTGTTCAGCAGAAATTACTCTGAATATTGGCTAGCATTATATACTAATATACAAAGGGCTATGAGGTCACATTTTCTACCCCGTGCTGTGTTGCAAAAATATTATTACATGTGTTTTGTGTCTGTAAGAAGCACTTGCTTGCATATATTTCAATAGCAACATCATTTGACCATGAAACAGGATACCATAGGGAATAAACTTAAATATTTAACCAGATCACTCATATTCATCTAATGAATAACAAAATACAACAGCATGCTATGTCTAACTATAGATAGATGCAGCTGGACCGCATATTAAATTAAAGAGTCCAGTTTAATACAATGGCACTGGTACAAAGGATGTCTAAAAAAAAGAAAAGAAATGCTTTATTCCGATGTCTCCCCAACATGACAAAACAAATACACGGAGCTTAAGCTTTCATGTTTCAAGAGATACCGTTTGCTGTAGATCTACACACTCTTACAGCTGTAACACTCAAAAATAGCGATAGCCTTTAACTTTGCACCTACAGAAATAGTAGTTTTTACCTTTTCCTAATGAAGTGTTGCACTTGTTTTTCCCATATGTGAACTAATACATTTTAAGTAATCTAAAGTAACTTACACTCAATGATATGAGCAAAGCAAAGGTGTGCAGACAGGACTGCAGGTGGCATGTGTGTCAGAATCCTTCAAGTTAACACGTTTATTTACTCATTTACTACAACATGCGTATAAGGCGTCTATCTCCTCCACTGACCAATCAATAAGTCTTACCCACTCCCCAACTACATAATACCACTCGCTATATACATACAATGTAAAATAATATTTAACTGAACTTAGTTTTATTGAAAATACGTGAGAACTTTAGTCAATAACATGCACGGAGCTAACTAGCCATGCTCGTGCTAACCTCTGCTAAACAGTAACATCGGCGAAGCGAATTATGCCAAATACTGGCACAAAAAGAAGCATGATGTTTGTACACACCTTTGTATCGACACTTCACTTTCTGAATGGAGACTTGAGCTGGAAAATGTACCTGAGTGACCGCCGGACAGTGAGTTATATTTAATTAGCCTCTGAAATCTGGGATGAGGAGCCGCTGTTTCTGACGTCTCGGAGCTTCTGCGCATGACAGCGTTCCTTGCGCTGATTGGACCGTCGCGGCGATACAAGCAGAGCGCTGATTGGCTGCACGGTCCGGAAACGTGTTTGGATAAGGATGGCCCCGCCCCCTCCCCGTAGTAAATAAAGACGGGAGTTTATAAAGCTGCCACGTGTTTGTTAGTTGTATCTTGGTGTCAGGAAGGCGTTGATGTCCAATAGAACACCGTTCATTAAGGAGAATACAAAGAATACTTTTTAATTATATGTCAACCCTTATTCAATTCACAATTCAATTCACACTTTATTAGAGACACATCTTGAGAAGAGGTCCATAGTACCATAAAATTATACATACAACATACACGATATAAAAGACAACAACATACACGACATACGTGTGTGTGTGTGTGTGTGTGTGTGTGTGTGTGTGTGTGTGTGTGTGTGTGTGTGTGTGTGTAAATGGGATCAGATATGGCTGAACTAGCTTTTGTTATCAAGATACAAAATCTAGAAGAAAAAAAAAGACCAACCCCCCCTCACTCACGATTTTACATCGGAACTTCGTGTAGGCGTCTTATCTGATCCGTTTTCATTTTTTCTAAACCTTTTCCTAAGCTACTAAGAATTACAAATAATTAAATCAAAACAAAAATCTGTTTAAAAATTACAGTTCTATGTATTGTTTTCAGACACAATAATCTTTCTGAATCTTTCCATCAAATTGTTGTATTTGTAAGAGAGGGGTTTAATCGATTTTTTCTTATCACGTATTATTTGTGTTATTTGTGGTCTTTTTCTAGACTTACAGAAAGTGTAAGTTTAGAATCTGCAGAATAAGTCGAAATTAATTGCGTTCAGCCACAATTATTGATTAAAGAAATAAGATTGCAGGTATTGTATGCATTCATTTGCATAAATTAACAGTACCGTAAACCACAGTGACCTTCCTTTAAGGGTGGTTGTGTGTGTGTGTGTGTGTGTGTGTGTGTGTGTGTGTGTGTGTGTGTGTGTGTGTGTGTGTGTGTGTGTGTGTGTGTGTGTGTGTGTGTGTGTGTGTGTGTGTGTGCGTGCGCGCGCGTGCGTGTGTGTGTGTGTGTGTGGCGGCGGGGGTTGCACAGCAGACAATTGTTTTTTCCCACTTGAACTGATTTTGTAACACTTTTCACAAGAAAATGTCTTTCTCACTGTAAAGCCCTTTTCCTATTCCTGTGATGCTTCCTTCATTAAATCTTTCTGGTTTGGTGAGAAACTATTTTGTAAGAGCCATTTGTGTTGGGTTTGAATGATTTACGTTTGGATATGTTTTGTTTTGGTTTATCCTTCTACCACTTGGAGGAGTGGTGGCACTCTCCATTTTTGTGAAGGTCAAAGGATATATAACTAAGGTGATGAATGAACTCAGGTGTTGCTGAGTAGGAAGGAAACAGTTTTTTGATCGTGTGGTATTGTAAATGAAAAGGAAAGATTTGTATGTTAATGGAAACAGTTTTAGACATTTGCATTTATTGCACGCATCACAACAAGTAAAACCGGCAACCGGTGGTGACTTTTTTTGGTATGCAAAAGGGACACTAAATATTTTATATCACTTTAACAAGTATATGACATTAAAACTCCAACTATTATTTCTGAAGATGTTCTAAAACATTTTAATAATATTGTTTTACTACAACAATATAAACAGATATAAATGAGCAAATTATGCAGCTATTACATTGTACACTACACTGTGTAAAGTAATCATGACACAAACGACCAAATGTTCAAGTTCATTCATTTCTATTAAGTTTTCAGATTTAGCTTTTTTTGTGACATAAAATGTCTTGTTTTATTTTTTTAGAGGTAACAACCATGTTGCACACAAACACGTTCATATTAATGCAAGTGGCTGTGATCAAAAAATGACAAAAAAAGTAAATGTGGTCATAGCAGGATATAGTAATTACATTCAAGGTGTTACATTATTGGTGAAAACATTACATAAACATAAAAAAAAAAGGACTTCATCTCTGCGCCACAAACATCAGCTTGTTGGGCCACTATAGTGAAAGTACATGTGCACTGCATGTACATTGTGTGTGCAGCGCCGTGCTGTCACTTGTACAGCCTTTTTTGTTGCCACAAGGATGTGGTTTACTGCGTGCAACTTCTTCATGCCGGAAACTCCTCGGCATCTCTAAAGTTTACATCCACAACATTTTTTTTCTCAGAGAGGCAGCAAGTCGCTCCACTCATGACAAAACCTTCCATCTTCACTCGCCGTGTTCTTGGTAGCTGTAATCATGTTCCCCAGGGTCATTCTGAAGGCAACTATGATCAAAAAGTCTCAGCAAAAGAAAAGAACATCACCATGTAACTACAAGGAAAGATTTTTTGTGTTAGACACTGAAGCCCTGACGTATTCGGAGCGGCGCCCGGGGGTAAGTACATATTTGTGTTTTATGTGAAATTAAAATCAGGCATTTTTGCTCAGTAAAAATTGGCTCTAAAAATGCCTGCCTGAACTTCAGTGACAAACATCACATTTTTTTCTTTAAATCTAATGTCAAGGGTGTGTTCTTGCAGAAAAAACCCATGCCGAAGGGTTGCATTGAGCTGTCCAGAATAAAGTGTGTGGAGATTGTGTGCAGTGATGTCCCCATTCCATGCAACTACAAGTACCCTTTTCAGGTCTCAATTTCTCAATAATTCATAAAATGAAAAATATATATATACATATTAACTACTGATTTACTGTAAATACTGAGCATCTTCTCTCATCTCAACCCAAATGTCACCACAGGTTTTTCATGGCAACCATTACCTCTACGTTTTTGCCCCTGACAACGACTGCCGTCAGAGATGGGTCAGAGCTCTCAAGGAGGGTAATGTATCTCTGAACATCCTCTTAATATGACAACAAATAATGATTTAATTTGACTGCATGGGATAGTTCTGATCCCTGCCGGTACCAGCTTTAACAGATATGACATTTATATTGCTCATATGAACATTAATGTTCATGGACATGTGTGTCTGTGTAATAAGGGATGTGTGAAGTTTTTTCACACAGAATGTAGATATCACTGCGTGTTTTTACCCTTTTTACTTTACTTTTAGAGATTATTCATCAGTTTTTATGGATCTCTTACTGTTTGCTGTTAACGCTCAGTTCCATTGTACACGATTCAATGACGACAAAGTGATCCTGATTCTGATTTATAACAAATCTTGAACAAATTTTTTTTTGATAGAGACCAAGAACAACAACTTGGTTGCAAAGTACCACCCAAACTTCTGGATGGATGGAAAGTGGAGGTGCTGCCAACAGGCGGAGAAGCTGGCAGCAGGTTGTCTTCTATATGACCCCGTCGGCTTTGGTTCGTATTACTTTTTTTCCGCTTCTTCTTGAATAGAGGCGATGTTTTCATCAAGTCCAAGCCATACTGTGTTGCAAATCATGTAAAACAATCCCCTAAAACTATTGAGCAGTGTGACCTTTCTAAGCTTTTTTAAACATTGCATCAAAGTACATCTTGAACTAAAAATACGCTTCGTATCATTGCGTAACTTTGCGTACTTTTAAGTCCTCTGAGAGACTGCTGGTGCTGTATGTATCTGGATTTGCTACAAATGCCACCAACTAAAAATATCTCTTCTCCCCACAGCATCTAAAAAGCCACTTCCCCAACTCCCAGATCCAGAGGTAACGCTCTTACACAGTTGTAGTACATGGATTTGAAATAATATTGTGAAATTAGTCAATGATCTCAAAAAATTGAGACATAACTTTTTCCCAAGTTACTCATTTGACTTCAGTTTATCCTCTTTTGTTAAGTTTGCTCCTCAAATGTCAGTAATAATTTGGGTGGCATGTGGACTAGCTTTTAACCATTGTCTTTGTGGTTTGGGCACAGATGTTTAATGCATTTGCTGCTCAGTTTGTTATCTTGCACTGCCTGCACCGTGTGATCGCGAGGCCGACGGAACTGACTTATATGGAAGTCGGAATTATTTCAGTCTAACTTAGATTTTGTTTCTAAAGTTTAATTAGAAAAATCACTTCCATTCTTGACAATTTATTCAATTCCTTGAATCAGCATTGTGTGATAAATATATTACACATTTATTACTGTCCTCTTATGAGTATTTTAATAAAAAAAAATTTTTTTTTCTTTTTTGAAATTCACTTCTTGTCGTTTTCTTTATATTATGGCAGATGGTGCTGCAGGATTCAGGGGTGCAGATGGTCATCGCTCTGCAAGACTACACACCACTGGGAGACGACGACTTACCTCTTCAGAAAGATCGGGAGTATCTTCTGATCAACAGCTGCCACTCGGACTGGTGGTCTGTGCAGGATGACAGGGGGTAAAGTTTGAACAGTTACCCAGAGGCCGCCTCGCTCTTACGTCTGGCTCCCATTAGAACTGTTAATATATCTTTAATTTCTCATCCTCATCAGGAACATAGGTTTTGTGCCATGTACGTACGTGGCTGAAAAATCTGGCAACAACTTTGAAAGATTTGAGTGAGTTTTATCTGCTATATTTTTATGCACCTCCACCTGTCGCTGCATGAACGTCTAGACGTTAATTCATTTGATTTCTAAAGGACCAAAGAACTGACTTTTTTGTGGGTAACTGTGTTTTTACAGATGGTACAACAAATACATCAACAGAGCGGAAGCAGAAGATTTATTATTGAAAGAGGTAAGCAAAACACATCAAAGTAGAAATGTGATTTCCTTTTCTTAATTAAAAAAAAATCAGTTTATCCTTGGAAACTTGTTTTGACAGAAAAAAAAAAATCCAAATAGTGATTCTGATCTCAGTCAGTAAGATGTTCCTCCTGTCTGGTAAAGTGCACTTTTGCTGTGACTGTGCCACCTACAGCAGGCTTGCATTTGCAACATTAATGCACCTGCAAACTTGACAGTAAGACATGACATGGGACGTGAAAATGTTCACAACCACAAGGTTTCCTCCGGCATTGAATTTCCTTCCGTCAAGCTTTTTGCAACATTTTGCAAGCAGGTGGGAAGAAAAGTCTGTCCATCCCCTTCTGCTACTCACATGAGTTCAACACCCATTTTCCAACAACTGCTCAAACGCGTGACCGGGAGACGTGGCTTGGATGTGCGGCAAGATGTACTTTTAATGTCTGCAACTAAATATCATGTCAATGTTCTGCCTTCAGGGAAAAGAAGGAGCCTTCATGGTGCGAGACTCAAGACAGGCGGGAGTCTACACGGTGTCCGTTTTCACCAAAGCACCGGGGTAAATTGGAAATCCTTGTCACTATCAATTTAACTACATAAATACAGTTGCATTATTGCATAGACTAAACTCTAAATCAAGATTTAAATAAGGAAAAGAAAAGAAAAAGGTTCAGGGATTCTTGGATATACTTGAACACTTATTTCTTTGCAAGTATTACAAACCCTGGCATTACCCAATAGGTTTTACACTGCAAAAACTCAAAATCTCACTAGGAATATTTGTCTTATTTCTAGTTAAAATGTCTAATTTTCAGTCAAAAAATCTCATAACATTCAAAACAAGAGTCATTACCAGAAAAATAACTTGTTATTTGACAATTTTCACCTGTTTCAAGTAAATTTTCACTTGAAATAAGTAGAAAAATCTGCCAGTGGGACAAGATTTATCTTCTCATTACAAGTTAAAAAAAATCTTGCTCCACTGGCAGATTTCTCTACTTATTTTAAGTGAAAATCTACTTGAAACAGGTGAAAATTGTTGTTTTTTTCCAGTGATGAGTCTTGTTTTAAGTGTAATGACATTTTTTTTGACTAAAAATGAGACATTTTAACTAAAGATAAGACAAATATACTTGTTAAGATTTTGAGTTTTTGCAGTGTATGCTCCTTACCAGCTTCATTTTAATTGTCAAACAGGTGACATCACTGTGTGATTGTAATAACATGTTGGTTCAACAGAACCGTAGAAAGATCGATCTGTTGTAAAGGGCATTTACGTCAACCTTCAAGAGTCTCTTGAAGCTACACCTCATTTCCACACACTTCAAACATCCTAGCATGCCTACCTCCGTCTGGCTTTGAACTTCTGCACCTGTTCTATTCTCGTTTAGCCATTCAAACGGATTTAAATAGATTTACCCCCCAAGGCGTTTGCCAAAGTTTAGCACTCTACGGTAGCTTGAATGTTGTTAATGGCTCATATGTTGCTTTGGACGCTAAATAACTAAATAAAAATCGAATGTTTTGCAAAACAAAGAAAAAAAAAGAAGTTTGGGAAGGGTTTTCATATTCCTGCTTCGACAGTGTACAATATTAATAAGAGATTGGAGGAATGTGGAGGAGTTTGTGTGAGTAAAGGGCGAGGGTACAAGCCTCTGGACACTTGTGATCTCTGATCCAAATGGCACTTTATCAGGAACCATCAATGATCAGCTGATATAACCACACAGATAAAGGTTTACTTAGGGGAACTTTATAATACAGAGAGGTAGTCACAAAGACCTCTTAAAATTTCTACTGCACAGAAGAAATCTTGTGTAACCGTTTCCAAAGGCGTTATCAGCAATCTCTGGGCTTGGAGGGATCTGGAACTGACCATCACACACCATCTGGATTGGACCAGATGTTGTGGTTAGATTGGTGTTCAAGGGCCTTTTTTCTTTCTTTTTTTTGAATAAATGGGTGCCATTTGCTCTGAAAACCAATAACAATAAGGACCACCCTGAGTAGCAGCAACAAGTCCAAAAGCCAGGATTTGTGACAGTGTGAGGTATCAGTTCCCTTGCCAAAGCTCATTAACTCTTCTGCTCTGGTACTGGATTGGTCTGCTTGCCGCCCTAATGTGTCATGAAATACCCTGGGTTCATATAGTCTGCAAAAAGTGAGAGTAAACCTCAGAATACCTGCTGAGGTTTTGATTTATCCATGTATTGGTGTATTCTACATCGGCCATATTACATGACCGGCAAGCTTTTATTTTGTAGGTGTTTGTTGCATTAAAAGTGTGATATCGTCTTTAGCTCCAACGGAGAGAAGAATCCCAGAGTGAAACATTACCAGATCAGACAGACGGAAAGTGAGGAGAGAGCGTTTTACTTGGCGGAGAAGTACCTGTTCAGCACCATTCCTGAACTGGTCCACTACCACCAACACAACGCTGCCGGTAAGTTCGACATACGCACAGAAAACATTGAAGGCAAAGAGGGAACACAGCTGATCAAGGAAAAGTTATGTTTCCTTGATCAAAAAAAATCCTTCATTTATTCTCAAGGAAATAAATGACATCTAAAGGCTATTTCAGAAATGCTTGTGTACTAAAATGGACGAATGTTTCTCACCGGCAGGTCTGATAACTCGACTGAGACACCCCGTCTCACAAGGGGGATGCTGCTCCCAGGAAACTGCTGATCTCTCCGAAGGTGACTGGCAGTTGTGTTATATAAACTGAAAGTCTTGCTGAAAGCCTTGAGTTTGCTGACCTCTTGTGGTTTTCAGCCACAGCAGTTCCCTTTTATCTTTTATCTGTGTGGCGCTGTACAGAAGTCCAGGACACAATCTAGGAGATCTTTCTGCTGAGAGTCTGCTTTGTCAGTCGCTGGTTTAAGTTACATTTCCATCAGCCTCTATCTTTGTGTCTTCCTCTCCATCTGTGTGCTGATCTCAACAGTTCAGTGGGAGATCGACCCCGAGGAGCTGACCCTGGGGCAGGAGTTGGGCAGCGGGCAGTTCGGACTGGTCCTGGAGGGGACATGGAGGGACAGGATGGTGGCAGTGAAGATGATGAAAGAAGAGTGCATGTCACTCGACGAGTTTAAAGAGGAGGCGAAAATTATGATGTGAGTACAATACAGATGTCGGTGCTGCATAGAAAGCGAAGGGGAGGCGGCTCATCTTCGGTGCGTGTCTGCTTCCACAGGAGACTGTCTCACTGTAAGCTGGTCCAGCTTTACGGGGTGTGCACCCAGCACTCCCCCATGTGTCTGCTGTTTGAGTTCATGGAGAACGGCTGTCTGTCAGACTACCTGCGGGACAGGAAAGGCCAACTGTCTCAGGATATAATGTTGGGAATGTGCTTGGATGTCAGTGAAGGAATGGCTTACGTGGAGAGCTCCAACTTCCTGCACCGGGATCTGGTAAACACAAGAGAGAGAAGGCCTTTTAAGGAATGCTGAAGTGTCTTTGCTATGATGGAAGAGTTTATGTTTTCTCTGTCCCCACAGGCTGCCAGAAACTGTCTTGTCACAAGCAACAATGAGGTGAAGGTATCCGATTTCGGCATGACCAGGTTTGCTTCTATTGAAAAATCCCTGAAAACGCTGCGCAGAATTGCTCTAATTTGCTGGTACGTCGTATCACGATGCATTGACTGTGTCCACCCACTGCAGGTTTGTCCTGGACGACCAGTACACGAGCTCACAGTGCTCCAAGTTTCCCGTCAAGTGGTCGGCCCCGGAGGTGATCAGATTCTCCAAGTACAGCAGCAAGTCTGACGTCTGGTCCTTTGGTGGGTATTTGTGTTTTATTTTATGTTTATATGTTCGACTCGCTGCTGTTGAGTTAGTTTCGATGACATAAACCAGTCCCAGCAAAGAGTTCAGGGGCAGGTCTGTTAAGTCATGGCCACTGAGTGAGTTTTACAGACTGCTTTACTACAGACCCACGTTTTCCTGGTGTATGTTCATTCCAGATATATTTTCTACTGGAAAACAAACAGGAATATGAATAAGACTGCTCTGTTGTACGTTCATTTTTACACATGGTCACAAGAGGCGAAAAAAAAAAGACAGTGACCAAAACTCTCAGCACAATCTTTCTGGCTTTGAAAAATCTATTTTGATTTGATTTGATTTGATTTTTATTTTGTACATGTAAAAGACAACAATTAAAAGAGAAGATAAGAAAACAAAACAAAACAAAAAATTAAGAATTTCATCCTTTAACACTTAGAGCCCGATTTACTAAGATCCTAAATAAAGAGTACTAAATTGCGTGTGCACTGAAAAAGTTTGCGCGTGCTGTAGTGTGTTTTGCGGGTGATCAACTAAGAATGCTCGCGCAATTGATAACAGATGCAAACCACAGTATTTAAATGAGGTGTTGCGTGTCTTACGGTTTGCGGCGCAAACTTTGCGCCATGGAGAGTCTGGATGGAAAGCAGGATATAGTCGCAAGCGCAAAATGAAATTTGACGAGTTGGAGTTAGAGATATTAGTGGAAGAGGCAAATTGTTGTGCCGTATTCAGCACTCCTGCCGTGAAAAGCACCCCCTCGTATATTCAATGATAAGTAGACCAAGAAAAAAAACAACACACTGACACTTCAATATATTTATATATACACACACACACACACAAACACATACTTAGGAGTTTATATTATATATATTTACAAATATTATGGAAGACAACACAGTAAGCAGGCTATTAATTAATGACATCAATGACCATTTACCCGATTTTTGTTATCTGTGACTGTGATTGTGGGAAAGTATGACTATTGTGGAATCCATGAGCGCATTTAAACATGAATCATTAACACAAAACTGGACGCTAAACAGAACATGACACGGAATGAGAATATCCTTTTTGTCAGACGAGGGGGTGCTTTTCACGGCAGGGGTGCTGAATACGGCACAACACCGGGGTATGACAACTGCAGAACAATAAGAAACACTTTTTTCTCCATGAAAACACGTGATTTATTTATTTATTTATTTATTATCACAAATAAAAAAATGAATGTGCCTCCTGTGGCAACCTTTTGCTGAATAATACTCGATTTAACATTCAAATAAAATATTTCTCCTTTTGCATGTGGAGATTAGCACCTTCCTTTCGAACATATTAAATACAGACGCAATCACAATCCCCGCAATTACTTTCAGGCTTGGTAAATCTCATTGCGTGTGGTAAATGGACCAATTTGCATCTTCCCCTCCCAGTATTTAGCGATTTCTGGCGGGTACGCCCCATATTGATTATTCATCAGGGCAAAAGTACTAAATGAATAGCGTGTGCTATTTTGCGCATTTGAGAGGCGCAGTCCTCTTTGAACGCTGTTAGTAGATCAGCTGGCACTTTGGTTTGCGGGTGCTGTCAAGTTTGCACACGTTTTAACACACGCAAACCTTTAGTAAATCAGGCCCTGAATATCTTAATTTACATGTGCAAAAAGTAGTAGAAAGAAGTGTAAACGTATTTAATCCTACCCCCATAACTAACTATACTATAATTATAGTCCCACACTTACCTATACATACATACACATAGTTGAATATTTCTATATATTTGTACACACATGCCCATAAAAATATTTATATAAATATACTTATTTACACCTATATATACATATATCTATATATTAACTCCATCTGCTCTATTTTGGTTTCACCACGGAGAAACAGGTTGGGCCTGGGAAGCATGGATGGATTTTTGTGTCTGTGCCCGCTGGTGTCGATCTTTTGGGTCGGAAATTTCCCCTCAGAGCGCAACATTTGGAGAGGGGATTATTTATGTGAATCACTTTCTTGCTAAAACTCTTGCTCACAATTCTGCCAGCGAGCTGTGAGTGGGCAGTGAGGATTGTTTCCTGAGAGCATGAGCATGGCCTACATTCTGTGCTTGATGTGGCTGTGAAAGTGGATGTGTGGAAGATGCACAGACGCTTCACCAGTGGGAGGAGAAAGTGTGGAGAGGAAGAGTTTTCTTACCATATCGATGTATTTGCAATGCCAGAAAACGTCTCACTATCTTAATGTACTGGAGGAGATCTCAGACGACCTGGAATCTCTAACAAGACGTGGTTCTGTAACACCTGCTTCACAAAAAAGCTTCCTGCAGCCTTGAACATTTTGTTCTTTGCTTCATTCATCTACAATTCTGTAATTGTTTGATTTGTTCTGTTTTTATTGAAGCACCATCACCCTTTAGCGGGATTTATATTAATCAAAAGGGAAAGAGGCTGTGGAATATCTGCAAATTCTGTTTGCAAGCCTTCATTCTCTGGAATAACAGCTGTTTGGAGACGTCCCCGTGGTTGACCCCTGGAATGCCGTCATCGCTGGCTGTTCATGATCGGCTCATGATAGGGTTTTGTTATTTATGTTGTTTGGCCAACCCATAAGGGATTTTCTCATCAAGACATCTGGGTTATGTGACTTTTAGCGGTTTTGCGCTGCACCTTGTAGGCTGCATTGATCGCTGTTGAAATAAGCTGTTTGTGGATGCCATCTGCGGTGTGACACCCCTCTGACCCATTTGTGACTCACAATCAGACCAATTTTACCCCTGAATTGTCAAAACAGGAAAATTGAATTGACCTAGAAAACTCTATGTGCACTTTTACTAACAGTAAATTCCAGCAGCACATGTAAGAAATGTGCTTCCCAGAGACAACAAGTCTTTTAGAAAGAGTTCAAGCCTGTGAACTGTGTAAAATCAATGTTCATGTTGAGCCCAGTATCATGGTTTATGGATAGAAATGGTCACTGACTTGTTGTTTTTTGAAAAGCAGCGTACACATGACATGACATGAAAAACTTCCCCACATACTGTGTATTTTTATAACTCTGATCCTTTTGTATCATCTAAACCTAACCAGGTGTGCTGATTTTAACGCTACCGTGTGTCCTGATGTGGTAACTTTGGCCAACTTTAATCAGAGTCAATTACACACGGTAGGGTTAAAATCAGCACACCTGGTTAGGTTTAGATGATCCACCCCTGTTAACAGCTGCACCTAAATGATGGATGAAACTGGGTCGATCATCCAAGCTCACGATCTATGATATAGAACAGAAATGCTGAACCTAACCCATCAACACTTTAGAGCAGCAAAATGTAGTCTGGCCAGCTAGCTGAATGTTTTACCTCTTCAATACAAAGAATGAGTCTGGTTCTCCTGGATTTGACTCTCATTTCCAGAGAGCAGTGCCAAATGACACAAAAACAAACAAAATATGCCATTGGATGGAGATACACGTAGCCAGAGAAGCAAAGCGTGTGACTAAGACAGAGCCGCAACCCGACTATTGTCAACAAAAGTCATGTGAAATGACATGCAACAGAGGAGAGACAACGGTGTATGAAACCTGTCGGTTCTGCGGTGAAACCTTTTGATCTAAGATGTTTTTAAAGATCCTGCGTGCAATCTTGGTTGGATTAAATAGTGGCTCATGGATGTTTCTGCAGGAGTCTAAAGATTGCCCCCTTCGCAATAGGTTTGGTTCCTTCTGTACCTGTGAAAATGGGTGTGAATGGAGGACACAAGACCCATTTCCCAGCAGAGATTCTCACAAAACTAAGACCTAAACGAAACACTTTGGCCCTAACCTTCACCACATCAAACAGTGGTATGTCTTCAGTTATGTCTTCAGTGTGAACGTCGTCGTGATGTCAAACTGCAAGACATTGTTTATACATCAACATCTTCATGAGAAAAATGCAAAAGTGTGTATGTGTAAAGAAATTAGTGAGTTAAATATAGTTATTTTACAATTTCTCAATTAATCTATGTTTATGTAAAATATCGGATCAAAAGGATTTAAGAATTGTACTTAAATTTTAAACATGATTAATATTGTCCAGAAACGTGGTTGTGAGTCAAATATCTTGCTAAAAATGCTAATTTTTTTTTAAAAAGTTGACAACAAAAAAAACACAGTGATATAATAAAGCCTTGTGAAACAGAAAGTAAATCATCTTCCAGTGTTTGGAAAATTTAGCCTTGGCCACTTGATTAAACCAAAAATGCTGAGAGCGGCAAAAACGTAGCCTTGGCCGACCAAGAGTACAGACTGATAGTCTGGTTAACATCGACCAGAACAATGTTTTGTCTACCAGAATCGTAAGAATGAATCATCATTCTTACGTCATTATCATTTCTGCTTTAAAAAGATTTAAAAAAGAAGTTTCCTTTGTTTCATCATCATTCTGCAATGAACCTCAACCTCAGATGAACAAGTGGCGTTAACACATGAACACATGAGTTAACGCCACGTCATTAGTCATCAAAGAAATCAAAAACACCATGTAAAGCTTTGTTAGCTGCAAAAGCTTAAAGTGATGCTTGTCTGTAAGTTTACCAATCTGTCACATTGTTGTGGAGGAGTTTTAACTCCTTCTTCTTTACAGTGTTGCTCCCACTGACCGAGGATCGCAGGCACTCTTTAAACACTTTCGTTAAACACTCTTGACGATCTGGACTTTGACTTGGGCCAATCTGCTGGTGGGTTTGGAGTCAGTGTTCTGTTGCATGACTCAGTTTCCTCCAAGCTTTAGCAGTTGGAGAGACGGACTCACATTGAGGAGATTGAGACAGAAAAGTGCATGGCTGACTCAGTTACTGCAAGGGATCCGGGTCCCTTGGCTGCAAATGAGCCCAAATCATTTCACCTCCGGGCTTGAATTTTACACGGGGTATTTGTCCTGATGTTGTTTGTTTAGGATTAGCCAAACATTTCCAATGAGCCCAAATGCATTCCCAAATCTACAAGAGGATGACTGAAAAGAGAAAGAGTGAATGAGCTGCAAAGACTGCTTCTGCATGTTACAGTATCTGTGTCTATTAACATCTTTTTCTTATAACTGTGAATGAACATTTTGTTTGTATGCATTTCATTTATACTTTACTGCCATTTAAAGCATTGTTAAAATCCATTTTCTTTCCAAGTTTTTGCTTTCTAAAGCACTTTGAGTTGCATTCTTGCTTGAAAAATGCATCATAAAGTGAAATTGAGTCCTGCTACACAGAGGAATACATGGGTTTGAAACCATTCTGCCACATAAAACATTAGTCAGTTTTCCAACACTGGATCAAACTTGTAATAACATTTGAAGTACTTGAATATAAACTTGCTAATGTGCACAGATGTCAAATTAAACAACTGCAGTCTCAGAGGCTGAGGAATTCAGGCAGGTTTTCCTCCCTGAAAATCCTCACTAACCAATAAAGATGTGCATCTTACAGTAACTGATGTCTCCCTGTTCAATCCCGATCAGGTGTGCTCATGTGGGAAGTGTACAACGAAGGCCGTCTCCCGTACGAGAACCGCTCTAACACGGAGGTGGTGGAGTCTCTGAACGCAGGCCTGCGGCTGCTGAAGCCCCGCTTGGCCCCAGAGTCCGTCCACGTGCTCATGGAGTGGTGCTGGAAGGAGGTGGGGACAGGAACGCTGCCCGTACACGGCCAGATCACAGAATAAACACGCCGTGATTTGCTGAGCGGTGACATGTCTTTTCTTTGTTGTGTCTCAGAAAGCAGAAGATCGTCCGTCTTTTGCTCTCCTCCTGCACGAGCTGGCCACCCTCTCGGATCTGTGAGCCGGAGATCTGAGGCCGTTGCAACCACAGCTGTATTTATATTATTTATTTTTCAAACAATAACTTGTTACATACCAAGTGTTTCTGATTTTCATTGTGTTTCTTCTTTCCAAAAATCACCACAAGTTCCTCATGTAAAAGTGAAATGCTGGTCAGATGCTGTGGTCAACTTACCACAGAGATGTACAAGCCCCGCCTTTCTAAGCGTTCGACTGAAGGTTTCTGTTCATTTCAGTCACTTTGAGGAGGGGAACGGTGCCTCTGTTGAAATAAAAGTTCCACATTTGTGCTCCCCACTTCTGAGGTACAAAAAAAGAGAGCGTGATTTAAAAACCAAGAGGACATAAAGACAAAGACGGTCGGATCTCTCACACTACCTTGCTATTATGAATGAATCCCATGTTTTAAGATGCAAGGTTACACCAAACATGCCACAAAGGGTCATATTATGTTTGTTTTTTGTTGAATCTGCACTTTAATTGTTTATGATTGTGTAAACAGTTATTGAAAACGCTTTTAAAGTCCACTCACACTGCCATTGTGCCATAACTGTGTATAGGTTTCACATATTGTACATCGTCTTTACTTCATTTAACAGAGCGGACGGTTGTAAGTGAGCTCTTTAAATGTGAGTTAATGTATGTATGTAATAAATGTTACATGTTTATTTTGATGGTATTTTTAGTATTTCAGCACCTCAACAATGGGAAACCTGCCATCACTTATTTAATACATACTGTCACAGATGTAAATGCATAACTCTTCAGCCCAGCAGAGCAGCAAGCGTATGATGTAACATTCAGCAACTGGAAAATGGTTCAAGGGATCATTTTATACCTCAATAATTCCCCAACAATGATCCTCTCTAAAATGACTCCATCAAACCAGCACCACATTAAATAAAGTCCACGCACAGTTAACCCTTCATATATAATCTATTTGACCTTGAAGGAGGTCAAATGTATAGCACCTAATCAGCAGCCTCAGAATTACTGCAAACTTTCTGCCAAAAGTTGCAATTCCTAAACTGATCCTTTGTAGCATATTTCCAAACTAACCTAGTCCTTAAACAGTCTTCAGAGAAGTATTTTATCATATGTTTCTCATAAAGCACTAAAGCATGCAGTTCCTACATCTACCACCAGGGCCTGGCTCCACAAGTGAGTGAATATCTGCTGGCCGTCTTGTTAAAACGTGGATCTTCAGAGCAGCCATGAACATAATTATACAGTTTCTGGTGGTAACGGTTGGCTGTCATCATGCTGGCTTCTTGGCACTTAGCATTTTTGGTGAACTTAACATCTAAGCTGTGAATTAAGAGTTAAGAGACCATAATCCCCCTCATCATCCCCCTGGCTGTGCTTAGTTGTAGAAAACGCCGCGTTTGCCTGGACCCCCACGATCAGTGGGAGTTAAGACCTCTCTTAGTACTTAATTCACAGCTCGGATGTCAATTTCACAGAACATGTTTGAAGTCACATAGTTTCTCCACTTCTTCAGATAGTCTGTGGTCTGGACCTTCCTGTCCCCCCTTGAGTTCTCAGAACATAAAACCTATTTACTTATAAATGAAACGAAAGGGTGCATGTAATTTATTTAATGCAAATGATTGAATCATTCCGTCACCAAATATCAATCCATCCATTATTTTAGACTCACTAAGTACACTGAAAACAATAAATCTAAGCGCATATAAATATTACATATTTAAATCTGTGATATTAACAATTAAAAATTAAGTTTGTTGCTTTACATGAATACATCTAGTTTTGAACTTAATCTGCATTTGTTCAAAAAACAAGACATTGTGCATTTTTTCCTTAACAAGCAGTATTTATGTAATCCCAGGCAATCTTTTTATTTACAAACAACAAGCAATGATCTTGTTGTATTTACCTTCCCTTTAACAATTTTAATCTATTGGGCAGATTGACCAACGTTTAGATGAAACATGCTTTATTTGTTTAAGTAGAACACCACAATAAAAAATATCTTGCTTAATCTACTTTAAAAAAATTAAGGCGATTTTTATGTAAATCAAGAAAGACTAGTCTTTGTATAAACTACTTAATTTTTTGTATGTACAAAATTAATTTTCAAGTAAAGTCAAGTTAATTTTGGCAAGTAAAGTCAAGTTAATTTTGGCAATTACAGCCAACTTAATTTTGGTAAATAAAGTGAACTTAATTTTGAAAAATAAATTAAAGTAAAAGTAAAAGTAAAGTAAAAGTAACACAATTAAGTGGACTGTACTTGCAAAATGTATTATTTACATACAAAAAATTAAGTAATTTATACAAAGACTAGTCTTTCTTGATCTAAATAATAATCTCATGCAAAAAGTTGACTTATTTTTTTTACAGTAAGTAGATCAAGCACAATATTTGTATCAGACTTGATTTTAGATTTGACGAGGACGTCGTTTGCTTTAGTCGTGAGGATCCTCTCTGGACGGAGGGGGTCGCCACAGCTGAGGTTCATGGCCTGCAAGCAGGTTTGGCGCATGTTTTACCCCGAATAGTCCTGTCGCAGTCTTGCAAGCACAGGGAGAGCTTCACACAGTCGGGAACCGATGTGGACCTTCGGATCCAACACCCACGCCAACCACCGCTCCACCAGAGCAGCCTTTGTTTGTTTCTTCAAAGCTTTAAAAGTAGTGCTTCTCTTTCTTTTCTTTTTTTGGCTTCACACAGGAGGACGGTGCAAAAGTGTTGATGATAAGAAAAAAAAGGGATGTGGGTCACCATGAAAAATCACCTCCATCATGTCAAGCAGGAAATTAGTCAATCGTCAACTCACATTTCACTGTTACTGTACTGTGTTACGGCAGCCTGAGTGGGACGTGAACCTCTTATTTTTACAAATAACTAAACGAAATCCCTTCCTGAAACGTCCTCCTTAGTTTATTGGTATTTTAAAGGAATACAATTATGCATCCACCAGGGTGACTGTTACTTATCAATAGTCTGGTGAATTATTAAAGGAAAAACATGAATCCTTAGCTTCTGCCAAATTGAGGGCTCGGGAGTCTTTTCTGTCCTGAACTCAGTGCTGAGAACCGCATTTCCCTCCCTTGTGTTGTATTAGTTGTTAGCTGCTTTCAAGAAAACGATCAGCTCAATAAATGCGGTGTAATCCATATTTCCAAGGGACACTAAAGCCAATCTGGCACTACTATGCCACCACAATCTGATATTATATTTAAAAAAGATTGCTTGTTGGGTTTGTGGAGTTGTTTTAACACTGATATTGGAAATTACATCAATTGACCACAACTGGGACATGCCTGTCCCCACCCTCACACCTGAGCCTGAGTGGGTTGTAGAAAATGAATAAATAAGACTGAAATCTGACTCATCAAAGGAAGGATACGCCCACTACAGGAAGACAGGAGGCTGCAGAGATTAAAGAACATGTGTATGCATTTTGAGGTTACAGTACAAAAGCAACCTTTTTACTCACATCTTCACAGCTCAGTTAACAAAGTTGCAATTCCCAAATGAACCAGTGGGGGCTTCTTCCAAAGATGAGTCTTTCTTCATTGACACCATGTTAAAATGCCCAACTTTGCAGCAGCCTGCCTGCTGTCATCCCTCAGCTCTTACCCCTGTATTGACCTCTGTAAATAAAGACCAAGCCCAACTTAAACATTCATATTTAAGGAAAATGTGTTTTGTTGGCCTGTGAATTGTAAGTGATCACTCTTCCAAGCAGAAATCTGCTGGGATCTGCAATCAATCAACGAGGGACGCCGGTAGAGTCTTCCAGGAGTGGCAGACCGGGTAACAGCGGATCTCAGTCGAGCTTTTTGGAGGAAACATTTATTTTGGACATTGTTTTCGTATTGATACTTACCCTAAGGATGCTTTGTGCAGATTTAATCAAAATGAATGTAAAGTGACCGCAATTAGCATCATTGGCTAACACTAAAGCTAAAATAGCGTACTGTGACCAAAATACGGTGGGCAGGTTCCAGCCAGCTGCCCAGGACTGGTGGTTCCACCCAGTTTCAATATGGCCGTATCAGGAAAAAGAGGTTATTCACATGGGTGACATCACAGGAGGGTTGGCACTGATGTTATATATGTTTTATACTCAAGAGTAGCTGATTTTAAGGGACACCCCACCACCCCCTCTAGTATGAGTTGTGCCATTTTGAAATGGGTCTAACAGTTTAAAAGGGGACCTATTATGAAAAACTAGTTTTTTCTTGCTTTAACATATATGAAGTGGTCTCCCCTCAGCCTGCCAACTCAGAGAAGGAGGAAAGCAACCAAATTCTGCAGTGTCTGTACAGCCGCCCGGATGAGCCGTCCAGTGTCATGTGGCTTCTACGAGCCGTTCAGATTCTGCTCCCGTCGTTACGTAACGATGGAGCGATTTACATCGTTTGGCCTCCGATGCGTGAAACCATGCCCACAACTAACTCCGCCGGCCGGAGCTTCCAACATTTTTTCCTAGCGGTGTATCGCGTCATTCAGGCAGCCAATCAGCACAGAGCCTCATTATCATAGCCCCGCCCACTCAGAATCCTGCATAGATAATGAGGTTAGAGAATGGGAGGATAAAGACATTGCTCAGAGGCTGAATTTCTAATTTATTTAGCAAAAAAAAAATCAAAAGCTTGTTTTTAAGACATTCAAGGCCTGATTAAAATAGGTATTAGATGCCATAATAGGTCCCCTTTAACACTACCACTTTCAGAAGTACAGAAAGGACAGAGTTAATCTTTGGCCAATATAAAATAGAGCACAAATAATATTTTTAGGTGGCTGAATTCAAAACTGTAACTTTTCCACCACTACAAAGGAAATGTATCTTAAGAAACCGAGTAATAAACCCCCCAAATAACGGGGTGAGCATGTCGGGGGGGCCCCTCGCCATCACCCATCACCCCTCACTGCGGCTGGCCCTTTAAGAATATGCACTTGCAGCCATTTTCTGCTCTTTGTGTGGGGTGGATTAGCTGAGCGACAAACTGGAGCATCAGTCTGCTCCAAAGACGAAGACACACACACAAAAAAAAAAAAAGAAAAAGGAGGAGAAACTCCCCATCGGTAGCCTCGGACCGCCGTGACAGAGCGGCCGCCCGCCACCTCTGCGCTGCTGCACGGACATGCGAGAGTCAGGTAGGCGGCGGATGCAGGGCTGGTGATGATGGCTGGAGACCGGGGAGAGGGCTGCTGCCTTTCCTCCTCCACCTTCATCTTTATTTTTCTTTCTTTCCATACTCACATTTTGCATCTTTTTTTTGGTAACTTTACGGTTTGGGGCGTGATGGAGCGGGTCGCGGGGAGCCGGATAATCGTGACACATGAACGGGATCCCCGTTAAGGGCTGATTTATGGTTCTGCGTTACACCGACGCAGAGCCTACGGCGTAAGGTACGCGGCGACGCGCACCGTACGGCACGCGTCGCCGCGTAACCTACGCCGTAGGCTACGCCGTAACCCTACGGCGTAGCCTACGGGGTTTCCTGTGTGGCAAGTGCACGGATGGAGGATGAGGCAAGTGCGCTACACGCACTGAAACGGCATCCGCGTTGTGTGTTAAAAACATGGGATGCATCTGGTAGCGCGGATTTCTCATTGCAGTGTAGTTTCTCTGCTTTATTTCTTGTTGCGCGTCTCCGAGCAGCGGCAGCAGCAGCGGGCCACGTACCGCCGAGGCGCGTCCACGGCCGTCATGATCGCAGTTCCCCCACTTCCGCTCCCAGCAGCAGCCTGCACGAGCAGCAGCTGCTGCATCAGGTGCATCCTCCTGCGGCCTCGGCGGGGTGGGCTGATTGGTGATCTGTTGCAGCTGGGAGGGAGGGAGGTCCGGGACGGGGCTCTGCTCTGCTGACCAAATTCAAACATTCACATGTAGTAAAGCAATTCACATTGTTGCACATTTTGTTAGAGAGAGAGAAAGAGAAACACAAATAACAAAACAAGTGGAAGTTTATTTTATTTATGCAAAAGTCTTAGGCAGCCCTTTTGTTTTAAAGGGGACCTATTATGGCATCTAATACCTATTATTTTAAACAGGCCTGGAATGTCTTAAAAACAAGCTTTTGATTGTTTTGGCTAAATAAATTAGAAATTCAGCCTCTGAGCCATGTCTTTATCTTCCCAGTTTCTAACCTCATTATCTATGCAGGATTCTGAGTGGGCGGGGCTATGATAATGAGGCTCTGTGCTGATTGGCTGCCTGAATGACGCGATACACCGCTACGAAAAAATGGAGGAAGCTCCGGCCGGCGGAGTTAGTTGTGGGCGTAGTTTCACACATCGGAAGCCAACCTATGTAAATCACATTTTCGTTACGTAACGTAAGGGAGCAGAATCTGAACGGCTCGTAGAAGCCACATCAGACTGGATCGATCATCCGGGCAGCTGTACAGACACTGCAGAATTTGGTTGCTTTCCTCCTTCTCTGAGTTGGCAGGCTGAGGGGAGACCACTTTATATATGTTAAAGCAAGAAAAACATGTTTTTCATAATAGGTCTCCTTTAAAATGCAAACTACAGTGATAACATCGGCATCGTACAAACCCGTATCCTCATCCTCCGGATGGTATTTACACAAATGAAACCTCTGAATCAATATAATAAGATATAACGCTGACGAACAGGATGTCATTCTGTTTAGGTTGATGTTTGAGTTGAGGTGATGCTGGCTTTCACATATCACACGTGTGCCTTTACACTTACATAAGGTATCGCACTTCCAACCTAGTATGTACTGTACTCTTAGGATGTACTGTATACTCTTAGTATGCACTGTATACTCTTAGTATGCACTGTATACTCTTAGTATGCACTGTATACTCTTAGTATGCACTGTATACTCTATGCACTGTATACTCTTAGTATGCACTGTATACTCTATGCACTGTATACTCTTAGTATGCACTGTATACTCTTAGTATGCACTGTATACTCTTAGTATGCACTGTATACTCTATGCACTGTATACTCTTAGTATGCACTGTATACTCTTAGTATGCACTGTATACTCTTAGTATGCAGTATGCTGCTGTGGAAGCATCTACACGATCAGTTGTACACTGGAAACATCCACAGAAGTAGCTGATTCTAGTGAAACTGCTCCAATACTGGATACTACATACTACATAGTGACAGTAAGGGTCTGTGCCAATAGTGATGTGTGCAGCTTTGATAATGGCAGACTATACCCCCATCAAAAAGGATGTGGTCTAGTGTCCACATAGACGATTGTGCAGCTTTATCCACATTTAGAAAAAGAAAGGTTGTATTAGACACATGAGAAGGAAAATAGTGTTAATTTTGTTTAAAATGTATGACAGAGGAATATCCAGATGAAGCATCCGATGGTTTGTACATGTTTTTAAATGCACACACCTAAAAGTTCTTCTCCATTTGGAGCACAGTGGGAACATGAATACTGATGTCACTAAAGCGGGTCAGAGGCTCCTCCTGCAGGTGTGGAGATTGGATTGCTTTCACGATGCTGTCCAAGGTTTTCTCTCATCCGCTCTCTTGCTCAGTCACTCTCTCTTCCCTTCCCGAGTACTCGCCTCTGACGTGACGTCAGCTGTGGCTCGGTGAGCTAGTTTCGCTGTTGCTGATGTGTGACATGGCACCAGAGAGCCATACGCAACCGTACACGGGGTCCAAAATGACTTCTGCTGCTTTTACCCACAGTGTGAGTTCGTGACGCCTCTTTACGGTAAACGAATAGTCCTTTAAATGAAGATGACACGGATATTTTGACATGAAGCAACAGTTCCGCATGTGTTTGGAGGCATTGATTGCTTGCAACACTCAGCTGCTGCGTTATCGCTGTTGTTCATACGCTACAGACGACCGCTGGACTGAACAGTTGCAGAAAAATCCATCTCCTCTTCTCTTAGATAAAATTTCACATTTTTCAGTTGTGAGAATAGAAACCAGAACCTTTGGTCTTTCGATGAACAGTTTTTAACCATTCAGAGTCTTCGGGGGCTATTTTATTCATATTTTACCCTTAAAAACAAACTGTTTCACTGACAAGGCGAGGTTGTGTTATTTATAAGCACATTTCAGACAATGAGGCAATACAAAGTGGTAAAGGGTAAAGGAAGGCTTCACACTATTAGAAAGTATGAATGATAAAAGCGGGAGTTAAGAGAAGGGGTTGAAGCCCTTCCACATTGGTGGTTGAGTCAGTTTTGCTTTGGCATCTCTATGGCAGCCTTGTGGTGTTACAGACACGTTGAGTTCACAGCAGCTGATATCATTGATGCTGCTTTTATAACCTGCAGGGGATTGTTTTGAGAAACCCAGACAGTTCA
This sequence comes from Cololabis saira, assembly GCF_033807715.1. NCBI lineage: Eukaryota > Metazoa > Chordata > Actinopteri > Beloniformes > Belonidae > Cololabis > Cololabis saira. The sequence continues at coordinate 37,381,647 of NC_084593.1, read as the reverse complement.
CGGGGAAGCAGAGCAGCAGAGAAGCAGAGGTAAAAGCTGTTGCAAAGGTGCAGCCATGCGCTCGGGTGCAGATTAGAGATTGATGCAAAACACAAAGTCTGCAGATTTTGAGACTCTCTTTGGCTCTTTCAACTGTCAGCTCAACCTGGCGTTTCCTTGGCTCGGGTCATTAGAATCGGATCACCGTCCCTACGATCCCGCTGTGCATGCGTGGTGGCACCGTAGACCATATGCTTGTATAAACGGGGTGGACGTGGTCGTGTGTGTGCATCTAAATGCTCAAGAGCGTCTTCCTCCTGAACGGATTGGGTCACTTCTTATGGAGAGCGTGGATATGTATATGCAACGCTTCCCTTGGGGGGGTTGGGAGGAATCCCATTCAGTGGCTCGGCGCTGCAGCTGACACACTTTCCTCTTCTCACTGGGACAATGTTACACACATGGCTTGGAGTACTGAGCATGCTCGTCTCTTATGGAGGACCGTCTCACGTCCTCGTGGTCCGTAGCCGTCATCATCGGACGATTTGATAATCGGACTCCAGATCTCCGTGGAGCCACAGTCATAAAGTCCTTTTCCCCCTTATCTTTTCCGTCCAGCTTCTGCGTGGGATTCTCCGGAGTGATTCGTCATCTTGTGCAGCTTCCTTTAGTGGTCGGGGCTGAGCTTCGTTACCAAGGGCCCAGCGGAGAATGAAGGGGGCCCTCTGCTTTGTAGAGATGCAACAGACACGCCAAGTGTTGAGCACAGTCTGGTACAGGGGTGGGAAAGTTTATTCAGCCGGCCCGTGGGTTTAGGCCGGGTCTGTATTCCCAAGCGCAGATGGGAGCTGGATGGCACTGAGCGCATTTGTCTGCTTGACAAAACCCCCTCGCTTCCCTTTTCTATGAGCTTCGCGGCCAGAAATAATGAAGCGAGTCGCCAAAGGACCGCAGAGCATTTAGTTGGTGGCCATGACACGCACATATCAGTACAGGAGAGGGAAAGACTGCGCCTATATTTCATCCGGTTGTTCCCAATGATGTTAGGTTACCTGCCATCGATGTTGTCACAATATTTGATATTTCCTACGAATTTAGACATGGAAAATAAAAGTTTAGCCCAAAAATGGCAGCAAGTGTACCTCATTAATGGATGTTAATTCGTATGTTCATCTGGTTCCAGTCACGCTGTTGTTAAAATACTCAGCTGCTTTGATTTTTTTTGCCTGTGGGTTCAAGGTTCTGCTTTCAAGTTGGCAACTTTCGGGCGTGTTAAATGTGACGGTTTGGTACGACAGGAAACCCGGCCCGCCTTCGTTCCAGCTCATTTACACTCACAAGTGTTTATGTTGTAGGTTTTTTCTTCTGTGAGATCTTGTGCAAGTGTTTTTGTTGTTGACATCTTTCATTCATGCATGGGCCTACACGGTCATCTGAAACTCTGCTGATGATGATGATGAGCCGATACGTTCTCTGTCTGTTTGGGAAGAGGGTTCTCCGTAGTGCCACCTTTGGGCCCTCAGGTCCTCTCATGGTGTCTCTGGCCTCCAATAATAAGCTCCGTAAAACAAACATTTCTGACAGACGCACGGAAAGTTTTTTATTTTACTCTGAGTTCAGTTTAAAAAGAAACTTTATTGCCTCTCGTGGTAGTAAAGTGGACATATGTAGAAAATAATCACTTTGTCCGTATTTGGTGACATTGGTTTTTCATCACGATAAGCCAATAAGACTTTTGTTTTGGGGAAGTTGACGTTTGAAGAAGTCTCGCTCACGCTGGCCAGATGTAGAGGATACTGTGACATCACAGACCCACATCAGAGTAGCCAACATGGGCAGGTTTTTCTCCACCCTGCTTCACATCATTCTGCATTTGCTGTCCATCAGAAGCGGGTCGCACAAAGATTTAGCACCTATTTTAAAAGAGGAGGGGGGTGGAGAGGACTTGGCTGACTCCGCCCCCTGAAATAGAGACATCTTCATTATTTTCACTAAATTATGACACATCACAGGGTAGTAATTAAGACCACAGGAGAAGAAAGGGATTCGGGAAAAAAATCAATCACAATTGTATGTCTTCTTAATATGGCCAGTTTTAGGGGGCGGAGTCAGCAACTTCCATTTCCTACATCCCTGGCTTCTGCCAGATCGGTTAAAAAAATCAGTACTAAAGGTTTTGATTGGTTGATTGAAATTCTTTATTCAGTCACATCACACTACAAGCATTATCAACACAAACATTATTGAAAAAATAGTGACTGAAAAAGGCACATACAAACAAAAAAAACAATAGCAAAACTAAACCAGAAAAGGAGGACCAATAAGGTTTACATATAAAGACATTTTTTTAAATAGAAATATCAGAGAACAGCAACAAACAAATAAACATTAACATTTGTAGCTTTCAAAGATTGCTCTACAAATCTTTTTTTTGTAAGCCGAAAATGAGCTGCACATTCGTAAATCTAGGTTAGCGTCATTCCATAGTTTAACTCCCACAACAGATATACGTCTCCTTTTAGTCTCTTTTCTAGCTTTTTGTACAACAAATTTCCAAACATCACGCAAATTATATTTTGACTCATGTATTGAGAAAAAACGTTGTACACAGACGGGGAGTAACTCTAAGGTTTTTTCTTCCTACGTCTGAGATACAAAAAAAACCCCAAACCATTTCATATTGAATGTAGATAGATTCTTGATGCACTACTCTGATCTGGGTCTGTGATGTCATCGCAATGTCATTGCAAATCAACACTGGATGGTACAGTTCAAAACATAGACGACCCTTACGTCACTGACAAGGTTTTCACACACCCAAATGACTGTTTTCAATCACTGGAAAAAAAATAAGTATTTATTTTTTCACAATAAGCTTTAAAAAGTGTCAACTTGTAAAAGAACCACAATAGCTGCAGCCATGAGGACGAAACCAGCTGTGTTCTCTTATACAACCCAGTATTTCATGCAAAAATATCCAAATAAAATACATTTGTCGATGCATCTGCCGCCTTTTTTAACCTACCACCTTTTGTGTTTGTCAGAGTGTCATTCAGTGTCAGCGTTGCTCCCTGTGTCAGATCAGAGGTGGTTCCAGGTCTTGACATTTCAAGAATTTCATGCTTCACGTATTCCTTCATTCAAACCAAAAGCCAAAAAAAGGAAACTGCGCAGGGCCTCGTCCCCTCACTTCCCCCTGCGTGTTTGTCTGCTGCTGAAATGTAAAGGGAAGAGATGCAGGTGCAGGATGGACAGAAATACCGCACCGCACAGCCCAAACACGGCTCGTGTGAGGAAATGAAGTCTTCTAGAAATGTCAACGGTGTTTGTTGTGACTGAGGAAGCTTCATCTGAATATCCTTTAAATTTGAACTGCGGTAGTGATTTTCAAACTTCTCTTCCAGAACAGTCAAACAGATTTGATTGAAGGCAAGATTTCAGCTGTTGATTTAATATTTGTAAAACGCAGTGCACGGCCACTAGCTCCAGGATCTGGAGAGAATTCAAGTGGAAAAATATAGTCGGATTTTTTATAACTCCCAACATTAAGAAGGAAACTGTATGTAACCAGCAGCCGTGCTGGAGACTATGTGGACACATGGATGTGGCACATATGCATATTTTCTGGTCTTGCCAGAAGATAATAGGATATTGGGATAAAATATGGTGGGGTTTAAGAAAAATAATAGGATATGAGATTCCCAAATCTTGTGATACTTTATTTGGGAAATTTGACACAAGATATAATACAGAAAGAGGATGAATATCTTCTTAAAGTTCTGCTATGGGCGAGTAAAAAAGCAATAACAAGGTTATGGTATAAAGCAGAACCAGCGACCGTGAGGCAGTGGCTGAGCACTGTGGAAGAAATATTTGTAATGGAAAAAATGACATATAAACCACGATTATAAGATTACAAGAGGACACCACCATCACCACTGGACAATGAGGACATTGATATGAGAATAATTGCTTTGTGAAGTATGTAAAACCTGATACTGTAACTGTTGACAGAATTTTCATTAAAAAAAAAAGAAGTAAAAAAACAAAAAAAAAAGATTTCAGCTGAAGAGTCTGTGGTATCCCGTGTTAGAGCCTCCTCTTTATGGGGAGACCGCCATTTTTAGGAGGAGACAGATCTGGACCTGAGACGGGCCAGTAAAGCACAAAGCCGATGCGTGATGCTCTGACGTGCCGTCACAGATGCTTCGTTCGTTCTCTTCTCAGACACTTGGGACCCGACCAAATCCTGCATCTTCCTGCTTCTACAGCTCATCAATTCAATTCAATTCAATTTTATTTATATAGCGTCTATTAAACAGAAGTTGTCTCTAGGATCTTTCAAGATACCCAGAGCATGACCCCCGAGCAATTATTACATAAACATAATATCATCATACGTCCTTTACCTCTGTGATTATCAACTGGCGGCCAATCCGAACCGTCCAACCTGGCCAGTGACTGGATTCCATAATTATGAGGATCAGCAGCAACAGTTTTGTTGCAAATGAGGCGTACAGGTGACGCATTTCGGAAGGTTGGCATGATAAATGCATACTTTTCAGTCCAGTCATTGTTAAAGGATCTGTTTTCAACATCAACTTTTCGTTTCATGGCCTTTGAGAGCCTTTTTACCTGTGTTGAGAAGCCTTTTCCTATCACTTCCGTGGTGTTTGTTTTTCAAGTGCTCTGTAAATAAAGTTGACTTAATTAATATCTCTATCACTCCTGGTGGATGACTGTGGTATAGGTGATAGGAGACTGACTCATAAAGGCTAAAAATGCCTTCAGCTTTCTAATGAAATGGAAAAAAAAATATAAACAATAAACATCAAATAATAATGTGCCAAAATTTGATTTTTATTTAAAGGGGACCTATTATGGCATCTAATCCCTATTTTAAACAGGCCTTGAATGTCTTAAAAACAAGCGTTTGATTGTTTTTGCTAAATAAATTAGAAATTCAGCCTCTGAGCCATGTCTTTATCATCCCAGTCTCTAACCTCATTATCTATGCAGGATTCTAAGTGGGCGGGGCTATGATAATGAGGCTCTGTGCTGATTGGCTGCCTGAATGACGCGATACACCGCTACCAAAAAATGGCGAAAGCTCCGGCCGGCAGAGTTAGTTGTTGTTGTTCCGGCCAGAGTTAGTTGTGGGCGTGGTTTCACGCATCGGAGACCAACCAATGTAAATCACATTTTGGTTACGTAACGACGGGAGCAGAATCTGAACGGCTCGTAGATCCACATCACACTGGACGGCTCATCCGGGCGGCTGTACAGACACTGCAGAATTTGGTTGCTTTCCTCCTTCTCTGAGTTGGCAGGCTGAGGGGAGACCACTTATATATGTTAAAGCAAGAAAAAACTTGTTTTTCATAATAGGTCCCCTTTAATTTTTATTTGAGGGTCCGGCCCCAAAGTGACTGTCCGGTAAAATTCTGGCCCTCTGACAAATATAGTTGGTGACCCCGGCTTTACCTCTGTCCCTGTCTCTCCCAGATAGGGCTGTTGTTTGAGTGACGCCTCGTTACCATGACGACCCACGTGACCCTGGAGGATGCTCTGTCCAACGTGGACCTGCTGGAGGAGCTGCCCCTGCCGGACCAGCAGCCATGCATCGAGCCCCCTCCCTCCTCCATCATGTACCAAGTACGCGCCGGCGCCGCCGTCTGCCGCCACTCCCAGCGGCCGGGACCTTTTCAGCTGCCCCTCTGACTCCTTCGTCTCCCTCTTTCCTGCAGGCCAATTTTGACACCAACTTTGAGGACAGGAATGCGTTCGTGACCGGCATCGCTCGTTACATCGAGCAAGCCACGGTCCACTCCAGCATGGTGAGACACAACGACAACAACAAAAGCCTCCATCACGCCCGATTATCACAAGCTTTCACACCGACGACCTGGAATGAAACATGTTTAGATTTCACAGTTCTTGTGAGAAGTAGGTGGATCTGCTTTTATGTGAATTAGTTATCTGCTGTTTTTGGTCAGGATTTGGCGAGGCCTGTGGAAACCACACACAAACACACTCGCACACACACACACATTCCACTCACACACTAGTGAGTCAGGCGGGCAGTGGACCAGTAATCTCTTTCCACTGATGGTGAATGAATGGAGAGTGTGATCTGACTAGCAAAGAGGGGAAGTAGTGCTTTATTTAACCTTGCTCTGTCAGGAAGTATCATTGAAGTTGAGGCCGGGCCTGTTTGCCAATGAGCATTCATTTCTAAGAGGAAGAAGTTCACCTGCTAAAATATTCATTAAGTTTGGAAACAAGTGACTCGTCTGACATTGTTGAGACGGCTTGGCACAACGGCCAGCAGGAGGTTTAGGCATATGTAGATGTACGGGGATAAGGGCACCTTCTGCAGTATTCACCAATGAGTAATGTTGTTTGTCTGTTGCCGTGTGTGCAGAACGAGATGCTGGAGGAAGGACACGAGTACGCCGTGATGCTCTACACGTGGAGGAGCTGCTCCAGAGCCATCCCCCAGGTTCATGACATGCCCAGCCACCTCCTCTTTTCATGCCTTTCTTACCTTTCTTTTTATTTTCTTTGGAGAAAACCCATTGATTAAAAAAAAGAAGAATTGAAGTACCTTCATGAAGTGATTATTTTTTAAACGCTGTAACTGTGGGAGCAGTTGCTGAATATGAAATGTGGCTCGCTAAACTTGACACCATGTGAATGCTGAGTCAGAAGCATGGTTTTCTGGGCTGTGCTTCTGCTCGGCTTTAACGCGCTCTGACAGCCACGTTGTTGGAAACATTTCCTGTTTGGATAGCACAACACTTGCCTCAATTTGCCTCCTGTGGTGGCGCATGCCAGACTTCATTACTGCAAAATGATCATTATATGAATCATTCCCCTAAGTTGACTCTTACATACATGCTCATCTGAAACCTTAGAGTAAACTTCAACTAACCAATGTATGTACTGCTTGAGATTTAGCCTTCAAATAATCTTTATCAAGCACAAACCTACTGAACTGCTGCAAAGCCACGCGGCGTAATGGCTCCCTCTTGTGGTTGACAGGTGAAATGCAACGAGCAGCCCAACAGAGTGGAGATCTACGAGAAAACAGTGGAGGTGCTGGAGCCAGAAGTAACCAAGCTCATGAAATTCATGTATTTCCAGGTACGTTCCACTTTAATAAACAGCTGGACCAGAAACATTGCAACAGATGAGTGTTTTATTTCTTTAGTTTCACTCGGGTTTCATACTAGATTCAGATTCAGATTCAGAAAAACTTTATTTATCCCCGAGGGGCAATTTCAAGGCAACTGAGCAGCAAGACGTTGAAGTATAAAATAGGATAATAAAATAAAATAAACAGATAAGTGGGGCGTGTCTCATATGTACAAGAAATGTGCAAAAAAAGTACCAAAAATATATAAATATAAGAATGTCATAAAAAATGTACATTAGAGTGACTGTGGTATAAATAAAATATACAGTGTAAAGTGGCAATGTGAAGTAAAGTGTCGACAGTGACTATGACAAGAGAAGGGAGTATGGATATCAGTGTCGAAAAATTTTGTGTAGAAAAAGAGACACATTTACAGACGAGCCGAGGTAGATATAATTTTCACTTCCTTTCATGCTCCCGTAGACACAAGCCTTGCATCGTCTCTCTGGGCAGAGAAGCAGCTGATGTTTAACAGTGCTTTTTTTGCACTGTTTTTCTTTCTTTCCCGTACTGCAATACTTTTTATTTTTCATTCCAATGTATAAACTGTTTATATATATGTTTTTTACTGTTTTATCCTTTCCTTGCATGTGTATGTTGAGTGTACTGCGGATTTCCCTATTGAGGGGGAAATAAAGGACAATCTAATCTAATCTACCGGTAATCTAAAATGACTCCTGGAGCCTAATATACTGGTCAGATGTGCAGAAATGCTCACGTAACTGACTCATGATTTCTCTACAGATGCATTGCCATTGATAAAACGTATTTCTTTGAACGCCCTAGGCAGGATGACATTCACCTCTGCTAAATTCAACAAATGATAGCTCTAAGGCCAGTGTCTCCACGACTTGGCAGGTCACACTAAAACAGTCCAGGTGGATGAACGCCATTACAGACCAGAGGATAAATAAATATATATTTATTTTGGGGGGTGAACTTGCCTTTTCAAGTGTTTTCCTTGTTGATTTAAATCATCTCTAACTGATTCCACGTTTCACATTTCCCCAGCGGAAAGCCATCGAGCGCTTCTGCAGCGAAGTGAAGCGCCTGTGCCACGCCGAGAGACGGAAAGACTTTGTGTCGGAGGCCTACCTGCTGACGCTGGGCAAGTTCATCAACATGTTCGCCGTGCTGGACGAGCTCAAGAACATGAAGTGCAGCGTCAAGAACGATCACTCCGCCTACAAGCGGTACTGAGCCGCGGATAAAGAAGCGTCTGCTCTTTTCCTGCGCGTGGCTGTCGGACTAACGGCGTCCTCTCCCCGCACCTTTAGGGCAGCGCAGTTCCTGAGGAAGATGGCGGATCCCCAGTCCATCCAGGAGTCCCAGAACCTCTCCATGTTTCTAGCCAACCACAACAGGATCACTCAGGTTTGTGTGGTGACTTTTAATCATTGATGGAAAATGTGATGAGTATGGATTGCATTTCTAACTTATGCAGGGTCCTCAAACATAAGGAAAATGAGGAAAAAAAAGGTAAAAAGTTCCTGGAAACGGTTAAGTTTTCCTGGAAAAGTATCCCCGCCCTGACTTGTTAGTGAATTTAAACAGGTTAAAGGTTCTGTGTATGTACATTAGGGATGGGCGGTATTTTACCGTTCACGATAAACCATCAAAAAAATTCCTCACGATAAGAATTTGTCATCTTGCGGTAAAAACGATAAATTCCCTTTGATGATGTTTTTGTGTAAAGCTGATTTTTGGAAGGAAGGAAGGAAGGAAGGGAGGAAGGGAGAAAAGAGGAAGGGAAGAAGGAAGGAGAGAGCAGGAGGAAAAAAAGAAGGAAGGGGAAAAAGGAAGGAAGGAAGGAAGGAAGGAAGGGAGGAAGGGAGAAAAGAGGAAGGGAAGAAGGAAGGAAAGGGGAGAAGGAAAGGAGAAAGGAAGGAAGGAAGGAAGGAAGGAAGGAAGGAAGGAAGGAAGGAAGGAAGGAAGGAAGGAAGGAAGGAAGGAAGGAAGGAAGGAAGGAAGGAAGGAAGGAAGGAAGGAAAAAAAAAAAAGGATAAATTCCCGTTGATGACGTTTTTGTGTAACAAACATGGCGGATCTGAGAGCGAGATAGATTTATAGTTAAAAAGGTGGAGTTGAATTGGTATTTTTTTATCCTCATTTTTATAGTTATCGGGATAAATGCCAGAAATTATCGTGATACATTTTTTTAGTCCATACTGTCCATCCCTAATGTACATCTGTTGCTCCATGTGATGCTACCAGCCAATCAAATCTCCTCTTCTGCTCAGAACAGTTCTCCAACCCAGAGCTTCCAGTTGACTGTAGCCAGATTTAGAGACTTTTCAGATGCCGTTAAGAACTAAATGCTGAAAGTTGAAAAATTTTGTTTGTAATTGGTCCAGGATGTGAGGTTTTTCTCCCCCACGGCCACAAGCTCCTCCCTGTCCCGTGTTGAGTGACAGGAGGCAGAGAGCTGTAGTGGGCGTGTCCTTTACTGAATTAGCTGCAACTCTGATTTCAGCAGAGCAGGAGCTAACTAAGTTAACTTGTATTCTTCAATGGGCTGCGCTTTATCCGGTATTTCACACTTGTTTTATTGTCTGACAATAGAAAGTAATCGGGGAAAAAAAAACTTTAGGCATTCTGTAAAATACTGTGTATGTGCACAGATAGATGGGGGAAGAAACTAGAGAGATTAATGACTGTTCATTTAGACTTAACCTCATTAATTTCCAGTAAAAGCAGCTGTCAACAGAGTGAGATGCTCACAGAGACCACAGGGAGGAGGAGCAGCCTTAATTAAAATGTCGGCTTAAAGTGTCCTGGAAAAGTCCTGGAAAATAATTTCAGGGAAAGAGTTGGAACCCTGTGATGCAGCTTGTTTTTGCAGCATATCTTTGCTAAAACAGCCACTTTCAGTGTTAAGTTTGTTAGTTCTAGCTAACACAGCTACTCTTGAATTATCTGGAGGGTAATCAGGTTGTGATACGGCCACAACTGTGCTCAAATAACACATAAAACAGCGTTTGTGGTTAAAAACACAGAACAGTTATCTTTTTAATGAACCAAGAGCTCACACAAACTTGTTTAAACTCAAACTATTGGGAATATTTGAGCAGAAAAGGAGAGCATTTCTCTGATTATTAAGCACGGGGGTGGATGGGTCATGCTTTGGGACTCCTTTGGTACGGGAAACGTTTCCTGTTCTGTGTTTGGTGATCTTGGGTCTCCTGTCTCTGCAGTGCCTGCACCAGCAGCTGGAGGTGATTCCCGGGTACGAGGAGCTGTTAGCAGATATCGTCAACATCTGCGTCGACTACTATGAGAACAAAATGTACCTGACGCCCAGTGAGAAGCACATGCTGCTGAAGGTAAAACGCTCTGTTTTCTTGTGCTTCTGCACCGGTGACGGAGCGACAGCCGCGTTAAACGGCGTGTCTTCTCTGCGTCTGACAGGTCATGGGCTTCGGTCTGTACCTGATGGATGGAAACGTGAGCAACATCTACAAACTAGATGCCAAGAAGAGGATCAACCTGAGCAAGATCGACAAGTTCTTCAAAGTAAGACCCCCTTTCGTCTACAGTAATCCCTCGCTGTAACGCGGTTCACCTTTCACGTCTCGCTGCTTCACGGATTTGCATGTGTTGTGTTCTGCATTCTGATTGGCTAAACAGTCTCCCTGCTTCTTCACTTCCTGTGTCAATAACGTTGGTTGCTTAGCAACAAGCTGAGAACGGCCAATGAGCTTTAGCAGAAGCTGAAGAACGGGACCTTTTGATGAATCGTTCATTACAGTTCTCAGATATAATCCATGGTGGCATGTCGGTTTATAAGAATCTTTTTGCCCGGAATAAAAAAGAGCTACAACAACGACCCATAACCATGTTCTTCTCTGGAAAAAACACACTTGCACTGCGGCTTTAGAGGAAAAAGACGCTACAGAGCGAGTCAGGATGCAGCAGCTCAGAAGAGCAGGGAAATAAGCGCCAGTCACAATGTGTCCTACTGTACTTTTTCATAATCATTTTTCATTTTCTCCCGTTCAAATCCAATTAATCGGGTGGCGGTGGGGCGGGGCTGATCCCTGCAATTTGAAGTCTTGTATAATGATTGTAAACAAAAAAAAAAGGTTGCTACTTCGCAGATTTCACTTATCACGGGTTCTTTTTGGAACGTAACCCCCGCGAAAATGGAATGATTACTGTATATGCCGTGCTTCTTGCGCGTGGAGTCTGATGGTGAGACTTGACTCCGGCCTGTTGTCCAGCTGCAGGTTGTCCCCTTGTTCGGAGACATGCAGATCGAGTTGTCGCGCTACATCGAGACCAGCGCGCACTACGAGGAAAACAAGTCCAAGTAAGTAAACTCTGGAATCTCCTGATCTCCTGATCTCCATCCCTCCCAAAACCTAAACCCCGCGTGGCCGTTGTCTCCCCCCTCTGCCCCCAGGTGGACGTGCACCCAGAGCAGCATCTCCCCCCAGTACAACCTGTGCGAGCAGATGGTGCAGATCCGGGACGACCACATCCGCTTCATCTCGGAGCTGGCGCGCTACAGCAACAGCGAGGTGGTGACGGGCTCGGGCCTGGACAGCCAGAAGTCGGACGAGGAGTACCGCGAGCTGTTCGACCTGGCGCTGCGCGGCCTGCAGCTGCTGTCCAAGTGGAGCACGCACGTCATGGAAGTGGTGGGTGGGACAGAGGACGAGGTCCCTCAGGGGGCGATACCTGCTGCGTTTAGTTTCGCTCTCTGTTGATAGTTCTGGTTTTGATCCACCTCTCTCTCTCCATCTCCCCCTCTGTATCCATTTCTCCATCTCCCTCTCTCCCTTCGCCTCTCCCTCCCTCAGTACTCGTGGAAGCTGGTCCACCCCACAGATAAGTTCTGTAACAAGGACTGCCCCGGCACGGCGGAGGAGTACGAACGCGCCACGCGCTACAACTACACGAGCGAGGAGAAGTTCGCCCTGGTGGAGGTCATCGCCATGATCAAGGGGCTGCAGGTAAAACCCGCAGAGACGCTCACATTAGGGATGCCCCCATTTTTTTCACACCGAGTATGAGTACGAGTATTTTAATTTGTGTACTCGCCGATACCAAGTACCGATACAATACTTCTACCACAAAAATAACTAGGCTAAAAATGCAGACAAAAAATGAAGACAGGTTTTATTTGCAACAGAAATTCAATTTTAAACAAAACTTAGCCAGCCCGGCTTTCCTCCAGTCGCGCTGGGAGCGCGCACAACAGCCCCCACCCCACCCCGGCCACGCGCCGCGCTGACAGCCCGCAGTCTGTCTTGCTTCTGTCGTCGTCCCTTATTTTGAAATATGTCCACCCTGCTGACGTCCCGCTTGCATTAATTGTCGCTATCTTGCCTGAAACGGCGCTACCAGTCTCACTCACGGGCACCACTCTCCTCCCACCACCACGCTAAACTTAGCCGACTAACGGTTAACCGGAATGTAACAATGCGATTGTTTATGTTGTTTCACACGGACGGCTTCAGGTGAAGCACCGCACATGTGCAGTTGATGTACATGCGATGAGACCACGTTGTACTGTGAGTTACGTGGAGTGTTTAATAAAGTTCCCTGAGAGTAAGGGTAATACTCAACCGTCCAGTTTGTTTAATTAAGGAAGATAGAACAAACTGAAACACGGAACAGCTGGCTGAGCAGTGGCGGCTCGGCGGCTGCTCAGCCAGGAAGACTCAACATCTCCCCCTAGAGTCACTAACCAGTAACTACAACAACAAGGAAGTATCGGTGCGTGGTATCGGAGAATCTTTGAGAGTACGAGTACGAGGATATGAGAGCAGTATCGGCCCTGATATCGGTATCGGGGCATCCCTAGTTCACATGTCAGACATCTAGACCCTGCAGTCCTGCAACCATGATTCTGCGCAGGTTCTGATGGGGCGGATGGAGTCGGTGTTCAACCAGGCCATCAGGAACACCATCTACGCAGCTCTGCAGGACTTTGCCCAGATGACCCTGAGGGAGCCGCTGCGCCAGGCCGTCCGCAAGAAGAAGAACGTGCTCATCAGGTAAACAGGAGTCGGCCGCTGGTTCTAGATCCGGGGCAGCTGCTGCATTTCACCTGCTCCCCCTGTCCTCCAGTGTCCTGCAGGCCATCCGGAAGACCGTGTGTGACTGGGAGGGGGCCCGGGAGCCCCCCAACGACCCCTGCCTGCGCGGGGAGAAGGACCCCAAAGGTGGTTTTGACATCAAGGTGCCGCGTAGAGCTGTAGGACCCTCCAGTACTCAGGTAACACAGGAAGAGGAGAAGATCAGAACCTGTTAAAAGTGAAGCGTTGCAGGGTTTTTTTTGCCGTCAAACAATCTGGGAAAGTGGTAGATGTGATGATGATTCTGTGATAGCATTAGTACGTCACACGAGGATTTTCTCTGTTTTTTTGTCCATATACAGTGGGGCAAAAAAAGTATTTAGTCAGCCACCAATCTTGCAAGTTCTCCCACTTAAAAAGATGAGAGGCCTGTCATTTTCGTCATAGCTACACTTCAACTATGAGAAACAGAATGGGGGGAAAGAATCCAGGAAATCACATTGTAGGATTTTTACTGAATTAATTGTTAAATTCCACGGTAAAATATTACGGTAAAGTATTTGGTCACCTAAAAACAAGCAAGATTTCTGGCTTTCACAGACCTGTAACTTCTTCTTTAAGAGGCTCCTCTGTCCTCCACTCGTTACCTGTATTAATGGCACCTGTTTTAAGTGGGAGAACTTGCACAACTAAACTTGTGGTTCCTCCTAGCAAAAGGATGTAACGCTCCACTTTTGGTTCCTGCAATAACAGACGTCTACTAAAACCTGCCGATCCTAAAGGCAGGTCTGTAACTCCTGCGTCTGCTCTCCTCCTGCAGCTGTACATGGTGCGCACCATGCTGGAGTCGCTGATCGCAGATAAAAGCGGATCCAAGAAGACCCTGCGCAGCAGCCTGGACGGGCCCATCGTCCAGGCCATCGAGGACTTCCACAAGCAGTCCTTCTTCTTCACGCACCTGCTCAACTTCAGCGGTAAGTAGACAACATCCTCTGTGGAACTGTGGATTCACACCGAAAGCGTCAAAAATGGCCTGTGGACGCCTGCAGTGGGCGGGGCTTTCAAGCTGCGCTGCAGAACTAGAGGAAGAAAGTTTATATAACCTACATATATATATATATATATAGCGTGCACATCTTCGGTTTTCTATTTCACCTTGGATCACACTTTCGGAATCCTTCTTTATACTGGAGTTATTTCCGCGTAGATAAGAGTGAGTTTGGTCCGCGGATCAACATCAACCATCAGAGCCGTTGGTCCCAGTGAAGCTGCAGTATATCTGCGTTAAACACTGACACACCGGGTCGGAGTGGATTTGGTCATATTGTTTAAACTGTGTTTTGTGATTAATAAGCACGTTTTTAATTATTTTGTGTTGGATCGATGTAGCAAATAAAATTGTCCGGACCGTCCAGCCCCTCAACCATCAGTTGCGTGTTTCACGTGAGCAGTTCAGGTAAAAACGGCAGTCAAATCAGCAAAAGTGTCAGTTTGCTGTATGAAATATATTAATTCCTGATAGAATAAGTTTGTTAGTGCACAGATCTGCTCCTGTACGCATGTGAATGAGTGTATGTTTGTGTGAACATGAAAGTACAATCTGGATTGAGGCTTCTTGCTTCGGGAATCCTGGTCTGTGATTGGACGCTGCTTCGGCGTCGCCGCTGCTCATTTGCATAAAGTTAAGATTCTCTCAGTTTCAAATTGACGCTCCCGACATGGCATCCGATGCCTCTCGCAGCGAGCTTTCGTAGACAATGGCAGCCAGACGCCTATGACGCCTGTGACGCTTTTGGTGTGAATCCACGGTAAGGCGACAAAGCAACGTCTTCATTTTAGTGGCACGTGTTCGGGATCCAACAATTACTTTTCTGATTTGAGTGGGAACAGCCAGGGTTGCCACGGCGACAGATTCCAGGTGAATTGCGTGTCTCTTGTGTTTGCGGTGCAGAGGCGCTGCAGCAGTGCTGCGACCTCTCCCAGCTCTGGTTCCGGGAGTTCTTCCTGGAGCTCACCATGGGCCGCAGGATCCAGTTCCCCATCGAGATGTCCATGCCTTGGATCCTCACGGACCACATCCTGGAGACCAAGGAGCCTTCCATGATGGAGTAAGACCAGGCCGTAGCTCATAGTTTCAAAAGTCCTCCTTTCAGCACCGGCCGTTTCCCAACTGTGGCCCTTCCCTTCCCGCAGGTACGTGCTGTATCCTCTGGACCTGTACAACGACAGTGCCTACTACGCCCTCACCAAGTTCAAGAAGCAGTTCCTGTACGATGAAATCGAGGCTGAGGTGAGATTAAAGTCCCAGTTTAAATCCAACGGCTCAGTCGGAGATCTCGCTGATATTCTCTGCTTGTTGTGTTTCTCCCAGGTGAACCTCTGCTTTGACCAGTTCGTCTACAAGCTGGCAGACCAGATATTCGCCTACTACAAAGCGATGGCTGGAAGGTACAGGAAGCAGCCCCCCCTTAATGTTTTTAGAGCCCTTGTTAAGTTGTTTTCTTCTTCTAATACAAGTATGATGGTTTCAACAGCGTCCTCCTGGACAAGCGCTTCAGAGCAGAGTGTAAAAACTATGGCGTCATCATCCCGTACCCTCCATCGAACCGCTACGAGACGCTGCTCAAACAGAGACACGTACAGGTACCCGGGACCATCTCATTAATATTCTGGTTAATTCTGGGATGAATAAGTTATTGATCTTCATCCTCAAATCAATCTTTATTTGTATAGCGCTTTTCATACAAATAAAAAATGGAAAGCAAAGCGCTTTACATAAAACATAAAACTTAATAATGCACACACAGACGCAAGCACACTACTGTTCACACAAGTATATGGCTGAGCACTGAGGATCCAGGTGAGGAATCGGTATCAAGGAGCCATCCACGCCAGGAGGTCTCATAACAAGGGCTGCAACTAACGACTATTTTAATAGTCGAATAGTCACCGAATATTGAAACGATTAGTCGACTAATTGGATAATTAGTAATTTTTTTTTATTTAGTATGAGATTGCTTTAATTATGTGGCAAATGATAATAAACACAAGAAAGCTGGCACTAGAGCCCTGATATAGCAGGACTGTTTTCTTCTAATGCCCGCACGGCGCACAATAATGATGCAAATAATGCAAAGAGATGCATTGATTTAGTGTCTTCTCCCGTCCCGCAAGAGAAATGTCCAGACAAATCTATGTGATTTAATGTTAACATGATCATTGTGGATTTTGATGGATAATTGACAGTTCTGAAAGTTAGATGCAAATCCATCATTGTCATCATCACACAAGCTTTTTCGCCTTTCGCACTGCATCAATTATGATTGAGGTTAAAGCAACGAGAGTAGGCTGTGAGTGGCTCAAATAATATTAATAAATAACATGAAATAAACAAAATTAACGAATCAATTTAACAAATGAAAATAAGCTTAATAACTTACCAAGGCGAGTCCGTTTCGTTCAACAGTCCGACGTGCTTTCTCTTCAAATGCATTACCGACGTGCTCCCGTGAAAAGCAGGTCGGCTTTGCAAACCTTGCAAGTCATCTTTTTATTCGCCGTTTCGAGGCTAAAATGCTCCCAAACTTGAAGTTTTATTACCCGCAGCTGCGCTGAGACGCTATCGTGCATGCGCGACTCTCGGCAGAGATTGTATTGAAGTGTGATGCCTCACTCCATTGGAAAAACACGTCTGTCGACAATGGAATTCATTGTCGACAATTTTGATTAAAAAAGTATAACATATAATCCTAAAAGTAGGTCTAGAAAGCAAGACCTACAAGACCTACCGAAAACAAGCATAAGAACAACTTAAAACCATAAAATCTGGGTTAAAACAACAAGAACAGCTAGTTAAAACAAGGGTATATAAGAAAGACTTATAGGAATCAGGTAAAAGCCAATGTAAAAAGGTGAGTGTTCATGAACTTTTTTTGTCTCAGTTGCTGGGCCGCTCCATCGACCTGAACCGCCTGATCACGCAGAGGATCTCGGCCGCCATGTACAAGTCCCTGGACCACGCCATCAGCCGCTTCGAGAGCGAGGACCTCACCTCCATAGTGGTAAGACGCTGGTTGGGGATGCTGGGGAGGGCGGCCCCCGCCCGGGTTTCCCTCACGCCTCTGCTGTGCTGCGGCCCGGGCAGGAGCTGGAGTGGCTGCTGGAGATCAACCGGCTGACCCACCGCCTGCTGTCCAAGCACATGACGCTGGACAGCTTCGACGCCATGTTCCGGGAGGCCAACCACAACGTCTCGGCGCCCTACGGCCGCATCACGCTGCACGTCTTCTGGGAGCTCAACTTTGACTTTCTACCAAACTACTGCTACAACGGATCCACCAATCGGTCAGTTCCATGGCGACGGTTCCTGTTTTTTTTGGTTTTTAATTTCATTTTTGTTTGGAATCACATGTTAACAATACATACATCTTTATCACATAGTTACTTGTTTCAACACAGAGCTCCAATTTGTTTTCTTCCATTCACAAAACATGTTATAACAGAACACATGAACATGGGGTGTTTTCTATTATAGTAATACAAGAAAATAAATACTTAAACAAATCTTGTTTAAAAGAGGTAAAAGAAAATAAAGAAAATGAAACAAAAGCAGGGCGTTTCAGGGAAATATACATTTTCCATAGCTCCCAGATGTTTTTGAATTGAGATTGCTGCAGCCTCATTGAGAAAGTAATTCTTTCCATCACAAATATATCATAAATTATATTATACCATTCATCTATAGATGGGATGTCTGGCTTAAGCCATTTCTTTGTTATTGCTTTTCTTGCAGCTAAGCTCAGTATTCCAAATAAGTGTTTAGTTTCAGAACTTACAGTGGTTGAACGTACAAGCCCAAGGAAGAGTTCGTCCCTTTTAAATGCAATGTCCTCCCCAAATATAATCATTAGTTCTGTGTGAATTAGTGCTGTCAGGCGATTAAAAAAATGTTATCTAATTAATTACAGGATTTATAATTATTTAATCTAATTCATTGCATTTTAATCTCATATCTGCTAAAGGTCCCCAAATAAAGAATTTGAATTCTAGGATATTGCAAAATTGCAGTGTATGACTAATCAATTGAATACACTAAGAAGAGAAGATTTGAAATGTGAAGTGTGTTTCATGAATGAAATTCACAAGAAAAAGCACATCAGCAAACCAATTAGGCCAGGTGTATTATTCGAAAATGCTATGCAAATACAGTTAAATAAAATTAAGAAATAAGGCTGAGTCTCAAATAGGCACTTAAGCAGACTCTCAATTCAAAATTAAAACTAAAGCTGACTCAATACAGCGATTCAAGTACTAGTAGCTGTAACGTTTACAGTGGAATTTGTCCGGACATGTTTAGCGTTTAAATGATAATTCAGGCTGGAGCAGCTCCGGTGATAGGAAAATTATTTTTTACAAAATGTACAAATCACCGCATTCTTGTTGATAGTCCTGTATTCTTTCTTTTTATACATAAACTAAAGGCCCTAGCAAAGATTTGCTGGCCTCGGAAGTGACCTGCCACTGCCAAGGGGCCTACGGGTCCCTCAATGGGCCAAATTTCAAATGCTCGCACATTTTACCCTTCATAATTAATTGCGTTCATTTTCATAACTCGTTAATTAGCAGTGTAATTAATTAATCTAATTAACACGCTAAACTGAAAGCCCTAGTGTGAATGTTACGCCAGAAAACATTTACTTTTGGACAGGCCCAAACCAGGTGGTAATGATTGGCTTCCTGGGAATGACACGTCCTCCAACAACTGGAGGAACCAGAATAGTGACCATGTTGAGCTGGTGTGATTAAAATATCTAATGAGACACTTCCAATAAAATGATGTCCATGTATGGAGATCATTTCTGGTTCTGCTTTAACGTCATTTGTCCTCCGTCAGCTTCGTACGCACGGCCATCCCCTTCACTCAGGAGCCTCAAAGAGACAAGCCGGCCAACGTGCAACCTTACTACCTGTATGGGTCAAAGGTACGACTCCCTCCTGAGCCTCGTCTCCAGACGCCTGCGGCTGTTTCACATTAACAATGCCCCCCTCTCTTCCCTTCTCTCTTCACAGCCTCTGAACATTGCTTACTCCCACATATACAGCTCCTACAGGAACTTTGTGGGCCCGCCTCACTTCAAGACCATCTGCCGCCTCCTCGGCTACCAGGGCATCGCCGTGGTGATGGAGGAGCTGCTTAAGATTGTCAAGAGCCTGGTATTTATCTTCATTTTCCAGCCCTAATAACTCTTTGTCCTCCCCTCAATGTGTTGGATTCTCAGTTATTCCTCTCTCTCTCTCTCTCTCTCTCTCTCTCTCTCTGCCCCGTCTTCCGTCCCGCCGCTCCGCTCCATCCATCATCTACAGTTACAGGGCACCATTCTGCAGTATGTAAAAACTCTGATTGAAGTCATGCCCAAGATCTGCCGCCTACCGCGCCACGAGTACGGCTCGCCAGGTGAGCTGGTTTTCAGTCCCAACGCATCCATGTTTCTGATTCTGTCCTCTTTCCTGTAAAATGAGCAGCTGCATCCTACCTGCTCATTCAGCATCGCTTGTATTTCTTTTTTGGTCAGATTTACATTTTTATTATCCTTGAGGGGCAATTTGTTAAGCAGCCAGCAGAAACACACAATAACAAGTCAGAACTCCACATCAGAGCGACTTGTTGCCATGGCAGCAGGTACAAATGATAGATTTCTCGTATTTCGGCGTGTATTCGTCACCAGATGGCATTAACATGAATTCCTTAAAAATCCGATCCACTTGTGTCAGGCAAGACGGGCCAAGCCGCCTTTAAAGTCCTGATTTTTTAGGATCATGCAGGGTCGCACCTGCACGATGCACGTCAGTGGATTCCTCAGAACATTTCCACTGATGCACTTTGTGGTCTGATTATTGGTTGCTCAAATTCCCCCTGCATTTATTCCGTCTTGCACACGTTTATGTCCAAAAAGGAAGATTTACACCGGTCTCTTATGGCACTTTTCCACTAGAACCTACTCAGCTCTACTCATCTCAACTCGGCTCGACTCAACTCGGCCTGGTTTCTTTTCCATAACAATTCAGCACCTGGACCAGAAGTAGGAGGTTGGAGTGAAGCTGCTGTGACGTATTTGATGGTGTGATCTAAACGGAGAAGACAACAACACTAAAGATGTAGAACCTGGAGGAGATGATAAATGTGCTGCTGGATCTGTGGCTTGTGTTTGATATCAAGTTAAAACATGAGAGTGAGAGAAGCTTCAAGCAGAGATGCTTTTTAATTTTTTTTAGTTTGTCTCAGCGCTGCTGAAAAGTCAGCTGGAGCCATGAGCAGCTATGAAGTGACAGAGCTCCTGGTAGATCTGGTCGTTCCTTATCACCCGTCTAGATCCCTTTTTAATTCTCTCCTCAGCACCAGGTTTATGAACATCTGCACCTCAGAGTTGGATCATGAAACAGACTTCTGCTGCCATTGCCTGTTGAATAAAATGAACAAGAAGCCGTCAGAGTTGCTCTTCAGCTGATGTCACATCCTGAATCAGAAGTCTGACTCCAACCCCCCGACCAGTCGGTGGCATCTAGTGTGATGAATTCAGATCCAGGGCCGACTCAGCCACTTAGAACCTCGGCAGAATAGATACAGAAAAAGTATCTACTCGGCACGTTAGACCCCTAGTGGGAAAGAACCAAACCAGATTTTGCCACCAAAAGGTTGCACGTTCCCACCGGTCCTCCGGCGCGCGTCGGCGGAGGGAGTCGGGAACCCTGGTGAATCGTTTCAGAGCCCAGCTTGAGGCCGACAGACCGTGATTCCCAGTGGGGGGATCTGCCAGTCCTCGTCCCAGCTCTGATTACTGAGAAGATGATGTTCGGACAGATTTGATCAGAGTGTGAGTCAACTAATATTAGTTAGCAACATGGCAGCAAGAGGGAAAAGAGGCATCCTAATCCCTCGGTGGTCCAGTTCTTCTTACACAGCGTCCTCACAGAGCATGAGGAGAAATACAAAATTTAGTTTAAGGCGAGTCTCTGGCCGTGCTTGATCAATATTACTATCGATCAAAGTCAGAGTAATAGGGGACCTTTTAAACTGAATGAGTCGTGGATTTTCCAAAACTGTTGGTGTCGACATTTGATTTGATGAAATGTCCACACTTTGAGTCGGTATTTCATCAGCTGCCAGGGAAGGTGATCATTTAAAACAAAGGTGCTCGTGAACGGACCTCACGTAACCACAGTAGCAAGTATAATCACACAATGTTTGAAATTCTTGGCAGATTAACATTTTTCAGAACCAATTCTCACTTTCAAAGAAGATTTTAGTATTTTTGAAGACATTAAGGTTATGTTAAAGCTCTTAGTGTCTTCGTTAGCCTCCTTCTCGTGGGCGGGCCATATTTCCTGACCTGGATTCCTGCGTTTTGCTCAGAACCGCACGTGCAGATTACAGTTAGTCAGATGGATTATCCTCCGCGGAGGGTTTGGTAATCTTTAGATTACTGCTGTTCTCAACCTGGAGTTCTCCACCTGGCTTACGGCGCGTGAGCTCACCGCCGGTACGGAAAGATCCTCCTGTCCCGCCAAATCGGGGTCAGAGCAGCCGGTCCTCACATCAACCTGAGTCATCCCGGTAGCAGGAGACTCCCAATGGGATAAGGAGGTATTACGAGGCGCTGCGCCCTCAGCTGCACGTCTGGTCGTAGCGCGGCGTACAAAGGCATTAATGAAAGACGTCTGTGTTCCCTGCGATTCCAGGAATCCTGGAGTTCTTTCATCACCAGCTCAAGGACATCATCGAGTACGCCGAGCTGAAGACGGACGTCTTCCAGAGCTTAAGGGAGGTGGGGAACGCCATCCTCTTCTGCCTGCTCATCGAGCAAGCTCTGGTAAGACCACCCAAAGATTCATGTTTCTACTCCGCTGCCCCCGCGTCCATCTCCGTAATATCCCGCGCTGAGCTCAGCACGTTCTGCCTTATTACCTGTCCCGGGTTTCCAACTCATCGTCTGAGGTGTAATTATTGACTCGGACCTGAACTTCAACAGCCATCACTACTATATTAGCACCTAAAAAACATTGCTAGAATTAAGGGTATTCTGTCTAAACAAGACATGGAAAAACTTATTCATGCATTCATTTTCAGTAGGTTTGGATTATTGCAACGGCATCTTTACAGGCCTTAACAAGAAATGAATCAGGCAGCTGCAGCTGATCCAGAACGCTGCCGCCAGAGTCCTTACAAACACCAGGAAACTGGACCATATTACACCGGTCATGAAATCATTACACTGGCTTCCAGTGAGTCAAAGGATATAGTTTAAAATCTTACTGCTGGTCTACAAAGACCTGAATGGTCTTGGACCAAAATACATGCTGGATCTGTTAGTTCCTATGAAGCTCCCAGACCCCTGAGCTTCATCTGGATCTGGTTTGTTGTGGTTCCAGAACCAGAACCAAGCAAGGTGAGGCAGCGTTCAGTTATTCTGCTCCTCACCGGTGGAACAAACTTCCTGTAGACCTGAGGTCTGCTCCAACTGTCAGCTCCTTTAAATCAGGGTTAAAAACATTACTGTTTACTCAAGCGTACTCCTAAATTAAATACTTACCTGCTGTACTCTACTGCCCTTACTTTTTAACAACTTCTGCTTTTTATTATTTCACCTCTTTTCATATAATTCTTTTTCATTTTATTTGATATTTACTGTTTAATTGTGTCTTGCCGCTTTTAATGTCGATGTAAAGTCACTTTGAATTACCTTGTGTTGAATTGTGCTATACAAGTAAACTTGCCTTGCCTTGAGCGGTCCGTAGTGAACGCAGCTACTTCTCCGCATCAGTCCCGACTGAGTTGGTTTTGACCCCCCCAATGATTTATAACGCTGACTGACTCCTAAATCTAATGCGGTGCTTGGAAACTGTCCGGCTCCCAGTCCATGTGCCCTCAGGTGTGTTTGATATCTGAAGTTTTGTTCTCTGAAATGCAACTCTATTTTTTGTTTCACGCTGGCAACAACCCCAGGTGGTAAGAAGGTCTTCTTATTGGCATCAAACTAACTCACCACATATGTTTCGTTCTTTTTTTTTTATTCCTCCTTTTTATTTTTCGGTGGTTTGGACTGCTATTTCTATTCTATTTATTTTTCTCTTCATGTCATGTCAGTTACGGCACGTATATTGTCATCTCCTATCCTCCATAGAAGCTAAAGGACGGGAGCAAGCTTTCCCGATGATTCAATTAAGTTAATTTTGTCCATGGCTTTAGGATTTAACTTGCTGATTCTTTTCTTTTTGTCGGACAAGCATATTTAGTCACCAACCATCAGGTGACTGATGAAGGCGGAAGTAATCGCCGAAACATGTCAGGTATTTAATAAATATTCTTGTCCGACGCAAAGAATCAACAAGTGAAATTGTAAGCTTTCCCGATTGTAACATGAAAGCTGGTGACGTCCCGGTCTGCAGATGTTCACGGATGTTTAAAGTGAGAACGTGAACTTGAAACTGGAATCCTGCAGCTCCGTCACTCAGTCTCCACGTCCTTGTCTTCCATGGGAGAGATGATGACATATCTGGGTGATAGTTGGCACGCTCTCGTGCCTTAACTCCTCTCTTTCGCCTCCGACTTCTCTTTTATGAGTTTGGCCATTTGTCATTCCTGCGTATGTGAAAATATTAAGCTCTTACTTTCTCTTTTTTTCTCATTTCTGCCCGACTGCACTTACTTTGGTGTCTGTATGAGGGTGTGTGTGTGTGTGTGTGTGGATGTGGGTGGATGTGGGTGGATGTCGGGTTGGACTGCCTCTAAGTTTCTGCAGGTTTAGGTGTGTCTTGCTCTTTTTTTTCTATCGCATGGCTCTCTCTCTCTCTCTCTCTCTCTCTCTCTCTCTCTCTCTCTCTCTCTCTCTCTCTCTCTCTCTCTCTCTCTCTCTCTCTCTCTCTCTCTCTCTCTCTCTCTCTCTCTCTCTCTCTCTCTCTCTCTCTCTTTCATCCGTGACTCTTCAGTCAAGGTTTCCAGATGATGCTCTTGCATGTTTAGTTTAATACTTTCATCTCTTACAGTTACCACGGCAACCACTTTGGTACATTGATTATCACGTAAATGCACGTAGCTTGAAGACGCCACACCACACACACACACACACACACACACACACACACACACACACACACATTAATCTGGCCTCGAGCTTCGACACCAGACTACATGACACTAATCCTGTTCTCACCAACGTGGGTCGGAGACTAGAACCTCCAGGTCTGTACGACCAAAAGATGCCGTGGAGCGGTCTGACACATACACACAAACATGGACCTGAGCGCAGCTTCTCTATTGTTTTTGAACCATTTTAAAGTAAAAGGAAAAGCACTGACTGTTTGCCCTGTGTTTGAATCTCAGTCCCAGGAGGAAGTGTGTGACCTGCTTCACGCCGCCCCCTTCCAGAACATCCTGCCAAGAGTCTACATCAAAGGTGTCCAGGACGGCTCAGCCGCCCCCCGCGGGAGCATTTTCTGCTAAAGCGTGTAAAGTGTGTTCCTTTAACTCTTGGTGCCTGTCTGCCGAAACAGAGGGAGAGCGTCTGGAGGTGAGGATGAAGAGACTGGAGGCCAAGTACGCTCCTCTCCACCTCGTGCCTCTGATCGAGAGGCTGGGGACCCCACAGGTGAGTCCAGCAACGTCCTGCACATTAAAGAGGTCCATGGGCAGGGAAGCAAAACACACAAAAATAGCTGTGACACTGTGTAAAATAATAATAAAACAGGATGCAATGATCTGTACACCAGTGAGAGTGGGCCAAGAGTCGGGCATCAGGCTCCAGTAACTGGTCTCCTCGGCCCCCAGACTGAAAGACACTGTTGCTAAAAGACATGTTTCAAATGAATTTTCAAGATGCGCTGCTGTCCTCAAACTCAAAGTTCCCCTATTTGTCTCTTGAGACGCTTTCTCCGTTTTTTTTTTTTTTTAACTCTTTATTTAGTTTTTTTTGTATATGTATACATGTAACAGTACATAACATAAATAATAAAATAAAGTAAAATAGTACCAGAGGGGGCATACCAATTCTCATTAAGTTGAGTGAGCTTTGTCTTTGTCTTTGAATAATGTCCATTTTCTCCAGTTTTGTGTAAAGTCCCCTGCTTTGATTCGCAGATGAAAGGTCATTTTTCCATTGCGTAGATCTCCTCCATAATGTCCATCCAATGCCAGTTTCTTGTTATGGCTTTCTTATAGGCAACAGTCTTTTGAAGAGGTAGCTATCTTCTTTCCTAAACAGTCTTTCTGGGATCAATCCCAGATACAGAACCCGTGGGTCCCTGGGAACCTTAACTTCCAAACCTCCAAAAGCCAGATACTGTCATCCCAGAAAGATTGTAATTTGGCACATGACCAGAAAATATGACTGTAATTGGCATTATAGTTTCCACATTGTCTCCAACATTTGTGTTGTAATCCAGTCTGTTTGCTTCTAATTTGAGGCGTGACAAATAAACAAGCTTTGGAAGATTTTTCCATCCAAAGCTTGTAGAGCTATGTTGTGTTTTGCATAATAGGCTCCACTCGCACTCTGAAATCTTGGTCTGTAATTCACCTTCCTATTTAGATTTAATATCCAGTGAGGTGTTACCATTACATTTCTGTAGACATGTGTATAGTTTGGAGAGCATTTCCTTGTAGGCATTTGTCATAATTTTAACCAGCACATTACTTTCTGATTATATAACAATTTTTACCTGTGTATCAAAAAAGTGTCTTAGTTGTAAGAAGCGAAACAATTTGTTTTTAATTTTGTAAAAATGTTACCTTCCGTCATTGTGCATATGGCTGTAATACCTCTACGTGTTCTCAGTTTTAACATATGTTTTATTATCTTTTTGTGAATTGCACATCATTGCATCCTGGGGTACATTTTAATGTTCCAGTGCTTTTGGACCGGAGGTTGTATTTTGTGAGCGTGCGCGGTCCTTGCATAAAAGAAAAAGACATGCTGTTGTGTTTTTATGATTTTAATACTCCTTTGTTCCCCGCTTCAGCAAATTGCCATTGCGCGGGAGGGGGACCTGCTCACCAAAGAGCGCCTGTGCTGCGGCCTGTCCATGTTCGAGGTGATCCTGACACGCATCCGCAGCTTCCTGCAGGACGGGGTGTGGCGCGGCCCTCCGCCCACCAACGGGGTAATGCACGTGGACGAATGTATGGAGTTCCACCGCCTGTGGAGTGCCATGCAGTTCGTCTACTGCATTCCCGTGGGCACACACGAGTTCACAGCAGAGTAAGTAACATCTGGGTGGCATCTGCACAGGACGGGAGGTGCATGCAGGTGCATGCAAGGTGCATGCAAGGTGCATTCAGGTGCCTGCAGGTGCCTGCAGGTGCATGCAAGGTGCCTGCAGGTGCATGCAAGGTGCCTACAGGTGCATGCAAGGTGCCTACAGGTGCATGCAAGGTGCATTCAGGTGCTTGCAGGTGCATGCAGTAGCACGCAGGTGCCTGCAGGTGCCTGGAGGTGCATGCAAGGTGCGTGCAGGTGCATGCAAGGTGCGTGCAGGTGCATGCAAGGTGCCTGCAGGTGCATGCAAGGTACCTGCAGGTGCATGCAAGGTGCATTCAGGTGCTTGCAGGTGCATGCAGTAGCACGCAGGTGCCTGGAGGTGCATGCAGGTGCATGCAGGTGCCTGCAGGTGCATGCAGGTGCCTGGAGGTGCATGCAGGTGCATGCAAGGTGCACTCAGGTGCACTCAGGTGCATGCAAGGTGCCTGCAGGTGCATGCAAGGTGCTTGCAGGTGCATACAATGTGCCTGCAGGTGTGGGCTGTCAGCTACTTATGCAGCTATCATGTGATGAATTGCCGGTCTTAATATTAATGTTAACTTATATTTTAAATTATTTATTCCTCAAACAATGTCTTGTAACAAATACATTCTCAACAATCAAAGATAATGTAATAGAGTTTAATGCAACTATGAAATCAGTATTTTAAACTTGCAGCTATGAGCTTTTTGCGTTTAAATTCTGATGACACTCAGCAATGTCTCTTTAGGGCATCAGCAGACTTTACAAACAGTTAAATCAGGACTGCAGAGTGTCTTTATTTCTTTACTGAGAGAAAGGCAAAGTCTTAACACCGAGAGGTTTTTGTTGCCTTTGTCAGACAAGATTTGGCGGTGGTTTGTTCGAGAAACAGAGCTGCTTTTGATATGAAATGCTGTGACTTTTACCGACAAGACAAAACCCAGAAACCCAAATCCCAGAAGCAGTTACCGGATCCCTCTCCATTTAGGGAGGAAGTTAAATAAATCGGCACAAAATAAAAGAAAAGATTGTAGAAAGTGTTAAAGTTGGGGAATAGCTCGGCCTTTACCTGCAGGCAGAAGTGATGGAAGAATCTGACTGTAAAACTCTTCCTGCACATTACTGTAGTCCTTACACTGGTTTTATTCCTCCAGCCGACTTTTCAATGCAACAGCTTCTGCCGTGGGGGTTTGATGTCTTTTGTGTTTTGTCATTTGTTCCACGATGGGAACATATGTGATGTGGGACATCGTTAGTTTATAGTGCTCTGCTCCTCCGAGAGGCTTTGTAAAACCTACGTTAGGTTTTATCCCGAGACGGTACTGGAGTGCTTTGGTTTGTGTGATGTGATGCATCCCGCTCCACTTCACTGGGAGAGCCAAAAATAAATGAAGGGACGTCAAGTTCAGTTGCTCCCTGCTGTCCCCATAGCAACGGAGTAAATGGTGAAGCGGTCTGGTGTGAGCGGGGTCAGGCTGCCGTTGGACAATGAATAATGTATCCCGGTCACGTTTAAAGGTGCCTCACTCGGTAGAAACGGGCCTCCTGTGCTGTGTGTGTGCTCCGCCTTGCAGGCAGTGCTTCGGGGACGGGCTGAACTGGGCCGGCTGCGCCATCATCGTGCTGCTCGGACAGCAGCGCCGCTTTGACCTGTTCGACTTCTGCTACCACCTGCTCAAAGTCCAACGGCAGGACGGCAAGGACGAGATCATCAAGAACGTGGTGCGTAGCTCTCCTCCGCTGCCTTTTCCTCCCGTCAAACATTTTCAAATGTTGAGCCTGTTTGTCTTTCCTAAAGCCACGTGATTTAAGGATTTTTTTTGTCCCGGTTTTCCTCGACAGCCCCTGAAGAAGATGGCAGACCGCATCCGGAAGTACCAGATCCTCAACAACGAGATATTCGCCATCCTTAACAAGTACATGAAGGCAGTGGAGACGGACAGTTCCACCGTGGAGCACGTTCGCTGCTTCCAGCCTCCTATACACCAGTCCCTGGCGACCACCTGTTGAAACAGAGCAAAGACAAATAGTGCACTCGCAGACACACATTCCCCCTTAACTGATGCTAACTTCTGCCTCACTGTGGTCTTGTAGGTTCCAGCGGACCACGCCGGCTCTAAGAACCCAGAGACGAATCCTCTCAAAACCCTTCCTTAATTTAAAAACGGGACCGTCTTTGGATTCTTCGGCTGAGGCGGAGGAGTGTATATTCACACCTTTTCTTTCTTTTCTTTTCTTTTTTTTTTTAACTCTATGTGGCTTTCACTCACTCATGCATGCCTTTTCTTTTCCCTTCAGCTGCTCACTTGTGCATTTTGCCACTTACACACAAGCCCAAAAGAAAAAAGGAAAAAAAAAATGTGTCCTCTAATATGGAGCCTTGTTTCAAAGTGTTTAAAAAAAAGAGACAGTAATTCCTACTGGGGGGGAGGGGGGGGTCATTTGCAATGAAGACCTGCAAAAAAAAAAAAAGTCTAAAAAGCAAAACAAACTTGAAATCCAATGCTGACGAGTCTTACGTGATGGTCTGGGATCTTCCGGTGCTCCTGCAACTACTAACACTCCTAACACTCAGCGGTACGCCAGCGCTCCTGCTCCCAGTCCTTTTAAAGCCAAACTCATTCAGATCTCTTTAGTCTCGCACAGAACATCCTGGTCCGCCCGTATCCAACGGTACGCAGCGTTCACGTCCTCACTACTTCCTCCACGCCCGGCTTCGCGTTCCAGCGTACGGCAGCAGAATGCATTTTGGATTTGCTTTTATTTATCTAATGACTCCATCTCGTTTTCCTCCCTCCGTACGACTCATTTTCATTTGGTGCAAGTTCCACTGTAAAATCTCACTGTTGACCATAGTGAAGTGTTGAGTGTGTAAGTGTTCTTGTTTTAATTATCCATATTTTACTTTACGCATCCTCGGTATACTTGCCTCTCTGCTACTGAAAGGAAACCTCATTTGTTTTCGTCTCCTTTTGTCATTTGAAAGTTTTTTTATATTCTGTACATGAACGCAGTTATATTATTTACAATTTTGAAAAAAAAACATATTAATTGGAATAAATGTGTTTTTCTTGTTAAGTAAAATAACAGGAGAAAGAAGATTAGGAAAGTACCTCTAGGTTGTAGAAAGACTGTGCTGTACCAGGTTGGCCTGTTTTGAGTGTGAGTGGATGAGCACACTTACTCCTCTAATACAAAAAACAAATCATTATGAAATCCTAAATTGAAGGGCCATTTCTTAAATATAGCCAGTATTTACTGTGGTTGGACTTTTGGTTTAGATTTAGCAGTGTTATCAAAATATGCACAAAAAAGAATCCTCCCCTTTTTGTTCATATGGAGAAAAAGGAATGAATCATGAAGAAGTAACCTTACCAGAACAAGCCCTGTGATCGCTTTCTGCTCTGTTTTAAATGCAGAACGTTTGTTTTGTAAATCCAGTGTCTTTTTATCATATTTATTCAACTCCAAGTTATCGTCCATTTAAAGGTTAATCTCGTAAAATCGAAGGTACCGATGTAACATTTCGAAACCTTAGCATGGCAGAAGTAATTTATTGTCATCAGTGGCTCCATTTGTGACATGAAGCTTTGTTTATGATATTGTTGTACAAGTGAAAATGTTTTGAAGTACAAAAAAAAAAAAACGGATAAAAGAATATAAAATGTACAACAATGGTCCTGCAAAGGATTTTAAATTATGTTGTATTTCCATGAAATAAAAAATGTTTAACTGAAAAAAAAACCCTGTCTCAATTATTTTTTTTCTCTTTAAGGGCAGCAGTATTGACATGATCGTTGAAAGGTGCATTGTTTAAAGTTATATAATTTAAATTGGAAATAATCTAAACCCCCAGTATTAGTCCACTGGTGGAATGAACTCCCAAGCTACCTTACACTTGACAATATTTATTACAAGAGTAAAGGCAGGTCCTCAGACTTTTTGAAAATATGGCAATCTCATATAGAATTTGACTTTAAGAATCTCGTAGGTCAAAGTAAGGCATAGTGACAATGATAAGACCCGAGTGCAATGGTTGGTGTTGTAGTGTAAGAGGAGATTTAGTTTATTTTGGTAATTCATGGTTCATTATTTTATAAATATATTTTGATATATTCTGATGTAAATCAGGGACTATAGTTACATTAGTCAGCATACCTGTTGTGATTACATTTTTTCACAATTGTTTAAACACATTTATTGGAACATCAGACACAATGTGCACATCCTGAAACTCATGTTTCAGGTGGCTGAACCAATCCTTCTGAACTCCAAGCACATTTACTGCTCTAGACTCAAATTCCCATTCCATACCACACATTTCTCACAACAGTACACACAATTCCCAATATCCTGCACACTCTTCCTGAATTCCCTCTCTTGCTGTTCACACAGAACACACAGTCAATCACATTTCTAAACTCCAAAGGCTGTTGTGCAATATGCAATCAGTAATTTGCCATAAAAGGGTCACAGGTGAGCTCCTGGTTTGTTTGGAGAACAATGGATGGTGGCAATATGGAGAGAGGTGAGCAGCTTGCTGTGATGTCCAGTGGACTGCACATTTTGAGTCCAAATACTGTAAAATGTTATTTGTTGTTACAGTAAAGAATTGTGTGTTGTTTTCTATTTGAGTTGCCTATACATAAGAATACTATATGGTGAAATATATATCCAACAGCTGAAGGTGTAACACTGAACATACAGGACTGTCTCAGAAAATTAGAATATTGTGATAAAGTTCTTTATTTTCTGTAATGCAATTTAAAAAAAAAAAAAAAAAAAACACAAATGTCACACATTCTGGATTCATTACAAATCAACTGAAATATTGCAAGCCTTTTATTATTTTAATATTGCCGATTATGGCTTTGGACCGGCCCCAATTTAGGATAGGAAAAATGACATGATGTGTTTCCTACTTTTTTTTTATAAGTCCCCTTCATCATGAAGTATGGTAGGAAGACTATTTAATTATTATTTCAGAGTCATTGATATAGTACTATCTGGTATTTTCAATTAGTGCAATGAGTAGAATTGTTGGTTAGAATATTTGGCATGATTATAGCACTATGAAATATGTCTTGGTGTGTATGGACTTTGACTGACTTAATTTTTTTATTGTAAGTAGAAATGTGGGGGTTTGTGTTCTATGGATGTACAGTATACCCCTCCTTGTTGTGATAGAAAATACAATTAAAGAAAAAGAAAGGTGCATTGTTACAGCATATGATCAGTCATTATGTTTACTGAGTCATGTAAAGCACCCATGGACGTGGAATTCATTTTCCTTTAATTTGACACTTAGATTACTTTTTAAATACAGCACGGTTGCATGTATTTCAGTTTTACATTGTGAATGTTAAGCCTGAATTATGGTTCTGCGTTAAATCGACGCAGAGCTTACGTCGTAGTCTACGCGGCGACACTACCGCGGAACCATAAATCAGTCTTCAGATGTTTTACTGCTCTTCAGCTGGTCGCTATCCACCCGCCCCCCGGTGGGCGGAGCTACGTGTCGTCATCAGGATGCTGGATTCCTATTGGACACGCACGGCTCCCGAGCACATGACGTTATTTTGAAATTTCAGCGGCGGATCGTTGGCGTTTGTTGGCGTTTGTTGTCCTGTTAATCCGGAGCGGAGCTGCGCCGCAGCTGTCTTCAAGAAACGGACATAAAACCGACTAAACAATGTCTTTCTCCAGAGCACCGGTGAAAAGATTTAATGAGCACATTGGTAAGTAACCTTAAAAGTCTTAAAGCAGGCTGCTCGGTTGCAAATCATCCACTTAAGTTAAGTGGTTTAGCTGACATACTTAGCTAGTTGCTAATCAAACGTTACATGACAGTTGGTATTCATTTGTTGTTGAGTTAAACACGTCAAAATCCCGGCTGTGGGTGACACTGCTGTGTGTGCAGGTTGTGCTCCCGCCCCGGGATCCTACGAGATCAGGACGGGAGAGCTGAAGGGAGCGGCGTCTTTTGACAAGTCTGACCGATTCAAACCCGTCAAGACAGGTGACCAAATAACAAGATACACTGGAAACATACATCTAACATACTTAAATCTGGGATATCAACAATAAAAATGAAGTTTGTTGCTTTACATGAATACATCTAGTTTTGACCGCGGTTGAATTGGTTTGATATTGGATATTATGAATCAACACCCATAAAACTTGTGATACATAACACCGATTGTTTTCATTAAACCTCATTAAATCAGCCCATAATATGATTTTATAATAATTACTCTCTTGTGATATATAGTCTAGATGACCATGAACGCATCACAAGCAATATGACCAAAATCAGTGGTATGTATCACAAGTTTTATGGTTGTTGAATTCATTAAACTACATTAAATCAGCCCATATATATGATTTTTAAATCAGCCCATATATAATTTTTTTTTTTTTTTTTTTTTAATAATTACTGTTTTGTGATATATAGTCTAGATGACCATGAACACATCACAAGTGGTTTGACCAAAATCAGTGGTATGTATCACAAGTTTTATGGGTGTTGAATTCATAATATCCAATATCCAATATCCAATATCAAACCAATTCAACCACGGTCTAGTTTTGAATTTAATCTGCATTTGTTCAAAAAAACAAGACATTGTGCATTTTTTCCTTAACAAGCAGTATTTATGTAATCCCAGGCAATCTTTTCATTTACACACAAACAACAAGCAATGATCTTGTTGTATTTACTTTTCCTTTAACAGTTTTAATCTATTGGGCAGATTGACCAACGTTTAGATGAAACATGCTTTATTTGTTTTATGTAGAACACCACAGTAAAAAATATGTTGCTTGATCTACTTTAAAAAAATTAGGGCGACTTTTTCGCATGAGATTTATATGTAAATCAAGAAAGACTAGTCTTTGTATAAGCTACTTAATTTTTATTATGTAAAAAATTAATTTGCAAGTAAAGTCAACCTTTTTTCTTTTTTTTTTTCTCAATTTTTTTTTCCTTATTTCTTTTTTCCTTATCTTTCTTTTTTCCCTTTTTTTTCTCTTTTTTTCTTTTTTAAAGTCAACTTAATTTTGATTAATAAAGTAAAGTTAACACAATTAAGTTGACTGTACTTGCAAAATGTATTCACATACAAAAAAATTAGGTAGTTTATACAAAGACTAGTCTTTCTTGATCTACATAATAATCTCATGCAAAAAGTTGACTTATTTTTTTGTAAGTAGATCAAGCACAATATTTGTATCAGTATGGTATTGTTCACTGACTGGATGTTTCCTTCCAGCTGCTGGCGCTGATCTGCCCCCTCCATCACCCTGCAGGAGCAACCTGGTCTCTCCTGTCCGCAGGACCCTGTCAGTTGATTTTCTTGTAAGTCTGTCATCTTAATATGTGATGATAACTCGCAAGATACCCATAACCTTTCTTATAATAAACATTATAACCTGTCAAACTCCAGACGGAAGTGTCCAGTGCAAGGAAAGAGAGGAATGGCATGACTGTGGAGAGGAAGCAGCAGAAGCTCTTGGAGAGAGAGGTACTGTACCTGACATGAGTGCTTTATTGTTGGGAATTAACATTTTAAATTGGTATTGTTTCTATTGATTATGTATGACAGATAAAGTGTAATTCCTTTCCAGATCCGGAGCCTGGTGCAGCAGCGAGGGGAGCAGGACCGTCGCTTGCTGGTCTTGGAAGAGGAGATGAAGAAGGTGGAGGCCAAGCTGCTGGCTGCAGTCAGGGAGAAGACGGCTGTCTCTGCCAGTGTCGCCACGCTGGAGCGACAGCGGGCAGAGCTCAAGAAAGTCAATGAGTTTCTCAAAAATAAGGTCTGTTTCAGCACTGATGTTTTTATAAAAAACATCTCAAGTTATGAAAACCTTAAAATCTCAACAGCACCGCATGTTTTTTTTTTTTTTTCCTCAGGTTTCAGCCGACACCACAAAAAAGAGAATCAATTCTCTCACAATGGAGCTGATGGAAGCTAGGAACAATCTGGATGTTAAAAACCAGGTATGACTGTCCATCATGGTTTAATCCTAGCTGCATACTTGGAGTTTATAATGACACTTCTCACATGTGAGGATTTGTGCATCTATAACATGTTATACGTTTGTGTCCAGGAGATAAGTGTCCTGCAAGTCAACACTGAGGGCCAGGTGAAGGTGCTCGAAACTGATCTCCAGGCAGCCAGAGCTACTTTCTCTGCTCTACAGGACAAGAATAAAGACTTGGGTAAGATTTTTTACCGTCTAGTACTATGAGGAGACAATTGGGTTTGACAGCATTTGTGGAGGAACTAATCAAGGCTTTTTTTTTTCTTTTCTTTTTTTCCAAAGAGGATCTCCATGAAATGACAAAAACTCAGAATGAAGAGCTGGAAAATGAAAATGCAAGCTTGCACGGTGAGTTTGCGCACATCCCATGTTTTAATCTATCAGTTGGTGAAGTTGCTTCATAACTGAAAGGGAATCGCACATTTCAAGCAGGTAGTTTTTGAAACTTTGTGGCTTCATGGATTCATTTAAATCCCCGTAATGAATCCCTGCTGCATCAATAACATTAGTTACGTGTAACACTGTTGCTGTTTTTTTTATTTATTTTTATGTGGACTTTCTTGTTGCGCTCAGACAACAGACTGTTTTTCTTCCAGCTGTGATACACGAGCTGCGAGAGGAGGTCAAGGCACTTCAGGGATACCTGGATGCAGCCAATGACCAGATCCAAGTAGGAACCACATCTATATAAATATATTTTACAATTATAAGACTTTAAAAACAACTATTTAATGCTCTGAAAGATACAAAGACAAGTTTGATGTATTTATGTGGTTGTAGGATCTCCGCTTGAAGATCGAAGAGCAGACAAAAGAGAACACTGCTGGCTCTGAAGCAGAGAAGCTTCAGTAAGCAAATGCTCCCTTTTTTTTTTTTAAACATAAATTGTTTCCTCGTGTACAGTCCACAAATATGCCAATCTTCCACAGGCAATTAGAAGTTGAAACCACCCGAGATCAGCTACGACAAAAAGAGGAGGAAGCTCAGAAGTTCCAGCAAGAGCTGCAGGCATCCAAGGACTCTTTGTGGGAGGTGGAGACGAGGTTGCAGTACCAAGAGCTGGAGCTCCAGGCTGCACAGAAGTCAGCGTGCGACATGGAGAAGCAGGTGAAGTCGGCCAACCAGGAAGTTCAAGACTGTCAGGCAACAGTCCGTCAGCAGGAGGCCGAGCTCGTCAGACTCAAGGAGGTGCTGAGGAGGACGGAGAGGGAGCTGGATGAAAGGGTGGCACATCTGGAGCAGAGGTGTCTGTCCTCTGAGGAAGAGAGACGTACGTCCAGCTAGACGCAACGGATGCTTTCATTTCGTGTCATTTAACGTTTGTGTCTCATAAATTTTTATTTTTATTTTGTTTGGTTGTAGACAAGATTCAGGAGGAGGGGCTGAGGAGAATAGAGGAGCTGAAGATGGAGTTGAGCTCCTTACAACAGAAGAAAAGAGATGAGAGAAAGAGACAGATCCAGCTTGAACAAGAACATGCTGCCTTAACGGAGGAGTTGGCAAAAGAGAAGGTTTTTTTTGCTTTACTGTTTGCTGTGGCTTAAAAAATAAAAACTTAAATAAAATACAAAAAGTGACGTCTTAACATTTATGGAGGTAGATTTGTGTCTTAATTATTCAATCAAAAAAGAAGTTGCTTCAAAAAGAAAAATATTTTCAATAAAAAAAAAATCACTTCAATAAAAAAAACTTTTTCAATCAAAGAAAAAGTGTTTGAATGCCAAAAAATGATGAATGAAGGTTTTTTTTTTTTTTTTTTTTTTATTATATCATTTTGACACAAACATCCCGCAGTGCGCGGATGCTTCCCCATTGGTCAGCCCAGAGTCAGACATGTTTGAGTGACAAGTGTCTACACAGTGTTCAAATGCATTTTTTTTTTTTTTGAGTCAAATATTTTTTGAAATCATTTTCTTTGAAGTAAATTTTTTTTTTAATTGAAAATATATTTTTTCATAGAAGCAATCTTTTTTTTTTTGGATTGAATAATTAAGACACAAATCTACCTCCATAAACATTTATCTTAATTTCTCTTTTGTCTTTGGATTAAAGGCACTTGTAGATTCTCTGACTGTGTTGGTGGAGCAGGAGAGGGAGGAGTCTGAGGAGCAAATGGGACAGTTAAAGGAGGAGATGGAGGAGGTGCTGGGAGAGCTGGCCCTCATGGAGGAGGAGGAGCGAAGGAAGCAGGAGCTGGCGGAGCAGAGTCAGGAGGCCCTTCAGAAACTACGGGAGGAAAACGGGGAGCTGGAGCGACAGCTAAACGTTACAAAAGAACTTCTGATGAGGTGGGCATCCCAAACAGAACATCAAACACAAATGTGAGGCTAAAATTTCAAGCAAAAGTTATCAAGATTAAGTTAGAAAGTATTCCCTTTTTTTCCCTCTCCCTCAATCCGTCACTGTCTGCGTTACTGTTTATATACACAGGCCGCGCGTCCCAGGATACAGTGCACATACAGTGTAGGAAATAATTGCAGTAGCCTGTCCATCACACGCAGGACACGGTCAGCGGGTCACTGTCTATTTCTGTTCATGGCCAATTTGAAGTTTGCAAGTCAGTTTTCTATTTTATCCGCCGTACATAAGGGCAGCAAGGCGACGCTTTTATTAGACAGTTGATGGCGGTGACTGACACATCAAATAACGCTCGAGATGTTGAGTCCTCCCACTACTTTGAGGCTGGCAGCATTCTGATGTTGTGGCTTTCAAATTTGGCACATTTCATTCAGAAAACTCAAAAACAAACTTCTGTGTAATCTGTGATTATTTTTATTTTGCATTTATGTATTCCTTAATAAAATAAAATTCACAAAATAAGGAGGTAACACTTCTTCCCTGTGAAGAGAATCATGTGAGGCCGTCGGTAGTTTATTAAGACAGAAATAAGTCAATCTGTTTTTAAGAAGGAAAATTTACGTTACTTAAATATGCACGCATATAAGTTTATATTTGGCTATAGGATGCCTAACTTTTTTATATTTGTAA
The DNA here is from genome assembly GCF_033807715.1 of Cololabis saira. Taxonomy (NCBI): domain Eukaryota; kingdom Metazoa; phylum Chordata; class Actinopteri; order Beloniformes; family Belonidae; genus Cololabis; species Cololabis saira. Next base: position 37,344,145 of record NC_084593.1, on the reverse strand, counting down.
TATTAAAAAATAGAAAAGTTGAAAATGATAACATTTGATCAGGATATGATGCCAAAACATTTCTATAGCTGAAGACCGGCGCAACCAGAAAATGTCATTTAAATGGCGACAACTCATTAATATATAGAAAATGATGTGTTTGAGTCACAGCTGGGTGACTTGTTTTGAAACTGAAGAATCGTGTTTATCTTGAAGAGTTTAAATGACTTGTGTGGTAACCGTTGCCCACGGGCATGTTGTCACTCGGATTGCTACATTTGCTTGATGATTTACTGTAGGTGAAAATGAAAAATGTGACCCCTGAAAGTGGGGAAATCATAGCAAATGATTCCCTGATGTCTTCAGCATTTTGCGTGCGTTTGTCATTTTAAGGTTATTTCAAAAAAGAAAAGTTAAAGATAGGTGGATGAAAAACGACCGGTTTGCACCTGCAGTCAAAGATTTTGTGGATTATGTAGTTAAATGTAAATCTGAGCTTTTATTCTGGTTGTAACTTTCTCACAGCTCAAGATTTAAATATCTTGACATCTTACACAAGAAATCCAAATGTCAGATTTACATACTTTAAAAGTGACTCATTAGTAGCGTTGACATTTTACACAAACACTAGAAAATCCACTGCTTTCTATCACACCCCCCCAAAATTAGGCTTTTAGAATTTGTTTTATGTAAACACAATTTAAGCATTTGTCTCTTAGCTGTTTAAAACGTTTAACGCTCCAAATCTGTATGGTTGTCGTCGTTAGTAAGACCAACAACGTGGACAGTCTGGAGGGAATGCAGGTGGCTGCCATGAAAGAGCTCCAGGAGGTCCACACCTCCTCCCAGGAGAAGATGGGGGACATCGTGACGGAGCTGGAGAGGTGAGCCCTCCAGGGGCCGCATCGCTCCATGTTTTGTTGAGAAGTTAATTTGACTCCGTCTGTGCGAGAGCTTTGCGTGACTCTCCTCTCACCGTTTCAGTACCGCGGAGGCTCTAAAGGCAGCCGAAGCAAGACAGAGAGAGCTGGAAGCCGAGGTGGAGAGAGTGACCCACCAGCTGAAGGAGACAATGGACAAATTGGTTGAGGAGAAAAAAGAAGAAATCAGCCGAGTGAAGGAGTGGTCAGAGGAGCAGGAGGAACGACTGCTGGCTGAAGGGAGAGCCAGGGAGGAGAATGAAAGGCATGCTTCTAGTACACTTTCAAGTAATGCTGAACTAACTCTCACTTTTCCACTTCTTCACATGACTTCCTTTTATTTCTTGTAGAATGTTGCTGGAAGTGCGGTCTTGCCTCGCACAAAGAGACGAGGCGATGAAGGCCGCGGAGGCGAGCCACGCGGCTCAAATCCATCAGCTCCAGCAGGAGCTGCAGCTGCAGACGAGCGAGAGGCTGGAGGCCGAGAAGCAGCTGGAGGAGCAGAGAAGTCACAGTTTAGCTCAGCTCCAACGCAAGGCAGATAAAGAGCAGGCGCTGCTGCAGGACAAAAAGGAAATTACAAAACGACTCCAAGAAGAAAGGGAGGAGAAATTTAAAATTCAGATGGCACTCGAGCAGGAAAAAGGAGCGTTGGAGGTTGAGAGGAAAATCCGCGAGCAGGTGAAGACGGAGCTTCTCTCTCTCCAGCGTGAGCTGGAGAGCGCCGAGGAGAGCAGGAGAAGTCTGTCGTCTGACGTGGAACTCAAAGAGCAGCTCAGACTCGCTCTGGAAAATCAACTGAGCGCCACCGAGCTGGAGAAACATCAGCTTCGGTCTCGTCTGTATGACTCCGAGCAAGAAAGGGTCGGCCTCCAGGCCCGATCGGTCCTCCTGGAGGAGAAGACGCAGGCTCTGGAGACGGAGGTGGAGAAGCAGGAGCAGGACAAACGGGCTCTGAGGGAGCACACGGAGGCGCTGGCGCAGGAGAAGGTCGCGCTGCAGTGGGAGATGGAGGAGCAGCGGCGGGAACTCCAGACACAAATCACCGAAGCACAAGAAAGCAGGTGAGCAGTGCAGGGCTTGCTTTCTTACATGGATACAGCCTTTTACTCGTGCATTTAAACTGATCGTTCATTTCTTCTAAGCTCTCCGAGTTCTGAGATTGAGCACTGGAGGAGACTTTATGAGGAGCTTTTTGCTAAAGTCAGACCCTTCCAGGTCAGTGAAGTTCAAACATTCACTCTCACAACGCTCCACACCAGCTTCCATCAGGGCACACCTTTTCTCTTCTCCTTTTTAATAAATAAATGAATAAAAATAGTAAAATGCTACTTGTATATGGTCATGCCTTTTCAGGGTTCTTACACTTCAAAAACTCAATCTTACCAGGAATATTTGTCTTATTTCTAATTAAAATGTCTCATTTTTAGTCCAAAAATCTCATTACACTTAAAACAAGATTTCTGCTGATGTTCCCCCGCAGGAGCAGCTGAACGCGTTTGCAGCAGAGCGCCATGCCTTGCTCAACGAGAACGGAGCAAACCAGGAGGAACTAAACAAACTGGCCGATGCTTACGCCCGGCTCCTGGGCCACCAGAACCAGAAGCAAAAGATCAAACACGTGGTGAAACTCAAGGATGAGAACGTCGACTTGAAACAGGTGCGACGTCAGCGCGGCGCCATCTGCCCTGCTCGGTGCCGAGTTTCGTCCCGAACCCGTGTCCCCCCCGAGCTTCATCGCCTCTTCCTCTCTCCGTTGTGCGTGTAGGAGGTGTTGAAACTCCGTGCCCTGGTGAGCCGGCAGAAGTGCGACGTGGAGCAGCTGAAGTCGCAGCTCCCCGGCGCTTCTCGCCGCAGGTTTGATCCCAGCAAAGCCTTCCAGCACGACAAGGAGAACAGGCAAACGGAGGCCGTAGAGCCTCTCAGGGAAGGTGAGCGCCGATCCCACGCATGGCTGCGACTCCTCGGGCATAAATCAGGGCTCCACACTGACTCTCAGCAGCATTTTTACCTGTTCCATAATACACTTTAAATGTGAGAGACTCAAGTGGAGCACCTGTAGGGAGAACAGATGCTCTGAGGCCGCAGCGCATCTGCAGGCAGCGTCTAATTGTTCTGCCGAAGAGACTGAGATGGCGCTAAGTTTCAGTCACGTTGTAAAGCGAGAGCCGCTATTAAATATATTCACGGGTCACAGTTAATTTGTTACAGCTCATTGGCAAGTGACACTAATGTGTCAACCAATTAATTGGACGATATTCAATTGAATGCACGTTCTATCTTAACATCATTACTGGTGAGTGCTCTGTTAATGAACTGGCAATTTAGCCTATAGAAATACCAAAACGCTCTATTATTTTAAAGTATTGGGTTAATGAGTGGTTATTAATGCTTCTGTGTTTAACATCACTGCTATTAGTGGAAAAGTTTGGTCTGTAGCTGTAAGCTCATTTCTTTAGAGATTTGACCAGATGGTTGGAAGAATTGAGTGTTTTTTTTGGTTGTTTAAAAAAGTATTTACCAACTTCTCATTGTGATTATTTTATTCAGGAAACCATAACGAGTAGAGGAGCTCTTCCAAGCTCTTCCTCGTCCAAGCTCAGACGGCTGACTGGACACACATGATGTGGTGATGTTTTATGGCTAACCTATGCTTCTTAACACGTTCTGTGTTTGTTTTTGGTTCATTGTTACACATACTGAGGATGTTTTTTTTCTTATGTTTAGAAGCAGCATGTAAAGGTTTATAATGACATGGATGGAAGTCTCTTGTGACTGCAATCAGACTAAAAGCTAATTGTAATTTATTTCTAACTGACTTATCTTTTGTCAACTAATTATCATTTCTTTAAAGTCACAGGACCAGTTAGTCTTTCTAATAGAATACCTGTTTGCACATTTCTTTTTTCTCCTTTTGTAAATAAAGAGAAATTTTAATACTTCACAGAAGTGGTATTGAGATTTATTTACTTGATGGGGTAGAAAGCAGAATAAAACCCCTTATTTATTTTTATTTGCATTACCGTTGCTATTACGGTCCCGGGCCAGTAGAGGGCAGCCTAGCTCTGCAGCCACCGGCTTAAGCTCTGCCCCAGCCTGCTGCAAGCCACTTCCAACAGCCACACAGAACACAAATTCACATCTTTTGCAGAGAGGAGCCTGGGGTTATGGGTCATGAAGCTTTATTTTCTTCAGTTGATAAGACATAGCCAACAAGGATCGGGCCAGAAATTGACTTCGGGACCTTATTACAGGCTATGAGTGGTGCTACTTGTGGAGCGGCGAGTCAGTCGCAGTAGCCCTCCAGGTGGTGAAGGCTGCATGGGTTATGGCAGCACTGCTCCACGATGCCTCGCTTCACCTTGGGCTCTTCGTGGCCAGACCCGACCCTCCACAGCCGCTCTTCTTGTTTTCCCCGTTTAGAGAGGAACCCTTTTGAAAATAGAGAAAGTTTCCACAGCACCGCGTTAGGTCCTGCAGCTTCTACGCAAAAACCTTCCTGAAAATGACTCGACTGTTCAGACTTTCGTGGAGACTTAATATATCTAGTTAATCTGATTTGCAGAGATCCCTTTAATCTTGTCGGTTTTGTGCTTCAAGAGCTATGATATGATGAAGCTCCAGCAGAGGCACGCCGTCGCTCGCACCCTGATGCTGCACAAACATCAATGGGGTGTTTGAGGTGGAAGATCTAAATATTATGTGTTGGAGCTAATTTAATGAGGACTGTGGGGATTTTGTCAGATTTGTGATGAATAGATTTGTCACATCGTAGATGTTTAAAGCAACAATTTCAGTAAAAAGAAAAATACGCTGGTCTGACTTTAGAGATGCAACACAGAACTTTGAACTTTTTTCCCCCTCCAATTAGGAAATTTGCCTTTTTCAATATATATTGCATGGAGATCTTGAATACGGGGTGAGCAGGGGTCTTGGGCGGCGGCATGCTGTTTATTTGTGAACTTCCACAACCAAGGACACCACGACAAATGAAAGAAAAGAAGTCAAGACTGTCCGCGACCTTACCCAGCAAATGTGACAGGTCCCGCTTGTTGGCTCGCTTTGGATTGTAGTAAAACCCTCGCTCTCCACATATGAAGTAGAGGGCGTCCACTAGGTGGGAGCCGCACAGGTGCTGGACGGGGACGGAGGGAGCCCCTGGAGAGTAGACCACCAGCAGGAAGAGCAGCAGGACCGCCCATGATACCCTGGCCATAAGAGGGAGGCGGCTTGGACACGGCAAAAAAAAAAATAGAAAAAGAAAATTTCACACACAAAATGATATTATGTTAGGTTTCAGATACAAAGCATAAAACCGAATCTGGCCGTCAATACTTTACACCCTGAGGCCAGGAGGGGGGAAAAGCTGGAGGATGAAGTGATGCTGAAATTTTATTGGAACTTTCTTCTTGACACAGAAGCATTACAAGAGCACTTTCTTTTAATAACTTCAGTTATAGATATTTTGCCAAGCTCCAATAAATATCTACCAGACAGCTCCAGGCAAAGTATAATAGCACACAAAACATAGGAGGCACACAGCAATGCCCTGACTCAAAATATGGGCTTTGAAGTGAGCAGAAAACTGAATAATTGATTCGTTCAATGAAAATCAAAGACCAGGATAAAAAGCCACGGTAAAGCAGGGTCTACAGAGGAGCCATTGTTTGACATTTATCTCTAAACTTTACAAATTAGCTCAGGCTTAACTGGACAAAGTCATGAAAAGGAAAGTTGTAAGTTTAAAAATGACCGTGATGCCTCCAGAGTGCAGGTTTCCATCCGGGTGATGAGGACAATATGTGATGTTAATTGCTGACAGATTTTGGCAATTTTGAGGTCAAAATCTACCTCTGAAGCTCTATTGCTTTGAAGTTGGACGTTAAATTGTTGCACTTTTTTTTTTTTTTTTTTTTTTTTTCAAACAGTTTTCGACACCTGCAGTTGTGATTAATCATATTTCTACACAGCTCTTACTGGAGTGAGTTGAAATGTATTTTTTTTTTTTTTTTTATCTTGCTTTACTTTCATCTCTCCCCCCAACCAAAAAAAAAACAAAAAAATGACTAAAATCCATCATTACAAGTGTTGATACTATCAGTGTCCTCTACAAATGAGGTGGCATGCAGTGTGGGAGTGGGGCTGATTTCTCCAACATTAGAAAACAGAAGCATTTCATCACACAAAAATCCATTGGTGAAGGATAATCTTGCTTTCCTTGAAGCTCATTTCCACATCCAAGGTGAAAAACATATTTAGCAGTCATTTACAAATAATACAGACCTTTTGTGGACATATTATAGTGTATCGTGGATCACTGAAAGGAAAATAAATCGATGTAATAATGTCTTTAACAATGCACCTGCGCCAGGCATTACAAAATTGGCAGAGTGCTCCATCAGCTCCTCCACTCCTCTATCACCCTTGGCTGTTTGCCAGGCTCCTTGGGCCGCTAGATTGGCTGAATTATAGATCCTGCTCATGTTACTCTTCATTTTCTTCCCAGTAATTACATAAATAAATTTTAACAGCTAAAATCTCAAGAGAATACAGAGAAGCTTGCTTACCTGTGTCTGAGGTCTCAGCGGAGCAGCTGGTGGCTACGGATGAAAAGGCCCAGAGCTATAAGGTGCAGAGAGAACATCTCTACTTGGCCACCTTTCCCCTTTTTAACTCCAAGTATCCACCTGGTCTTTGTCAGCCTCAACCGAAAGCCAATGGTCTCATTAACATCCTGACCCGTAGGTGTGCCTGATCTGTTCTTCAGTAGCACTACGTCACTTAAATGTGGGGACCAGCAGCTCTGGGATAAAGTTTCAAACGCTGCCATCCAGAGTGATACCCATATCAACCCCTGCTGTGCAAAGTCCCAACTGGCACTGTTCACAAGCTTACGAACACCATATGTCACAGCCTGATCACACAGCAACACAGCAGGCTTATCAGTGGCCACTACTGGTGCGTTTAAACACTACTGTATCTGTGCAGGATCCACAGTCTTCTGCGTTGGATGCTCTTCATCTTCGGCTGCAATGACATGCTATTTGACAATCCCCCCCCCCACCCACCTTACATGGGTAGTTTAGACAGATAATTCACAATGTGTCCCACAAAAACTGACCAGAGAACCAACGTGCACTTGAAAGCCTTTGCAGGAAAGTTAGATTCCCTGATTGCGTACCCTTTTTTTTTTCTTAACTTAACTCGTCTTTCATCTGCACCAGCTATCCTTGAGAATGTCAATGCATCTCTCCTGATGAGTCAGACTCAGATGAAGGTTGACATACTGTACTGTATAATTTTCTATCAAATGATGAGTCAATTGTTGAGCTATCCGGCTGCAGCACAGCTCTGCGCTGTCGTCACTTAGCCTCTGATGTTAAAACTAACCTTTACAATGCCTATATAATGAGTTGAGGGGGCGGGGGGGGGGGCTTCAGTAAAAATGTAACGGTGGGTACCTTTAATTCTCCACGCAAAAAAAAAGATGTAAAATGTACAAAAATAAATGACAATATGCTTCCTTCATTACCTGTTAAAGTCTTGTGTTTTCATTTAATTTTAACCAGATGAAGCAGTAAAACTCTGTACAGTTACATGCACATCTAAATCAAGCTATTGGCAATAATCGAACTAAGGATTAAACTGGAGTTTCCAGGAAATCCAAGTATGCATGTGCAGGAAGAGAATCCATTATTGAGTGATGTGCGTTCGACTCCGCGATGCTAGGTGGTGCCACACGCCCTTTTGCGTTGACATTCTTCCGGTCACTGAGAACAACCACGGCAGATTTGAAGCGCACAACAGGTGGTGGGCAGGATGGGTGTTGTCGTCAGTGATGGACTGCGCTCTGCTGAGGCAGCGGGATGTGTATGGGTCCTTGAGGGGAGGAGGAGACAGCCCACGATCCTCTGTTGACCACTCTCTGGAGCTTCTTCCGTTCTGCCTCAATGCAGTGGGAGAACAGAGGATCGGTAGAAGGTTGTCAGCAGCTTCTGGTTGATGTTGTTCTTCCTTACCCCTCTCAGGAAGTGCAGACACTACTGAGCTTTCTTTGCGACAGCCTTGGTGTTTGCAGACCAGGACAGGTCTACGGAGATGGCAGTACCCAGGAAGGTGAATATGTGGACTCTCTCTATCGAGACTGCATTGGAGTAGAGAGGAGACGGGTCTGCCTTGTGTTTCCTGAAGTCGAGGATTATCTCCTTGGTCCCTGTGGTGTTTAGGGCCAGGTTGTTAGCTGTACACACCGTAGACAGCTGCAGGACTTCGTCTCTGTAAGCCGCCTCGTCTTCACCTGACATGACCCCGACCACTGTAGTGTAAACAGCAAATTCTACGTTGGTGTTGCTGCTGTGGGCCGGTCTGCAGTCGGAGGTGTACAGGTTGTACAGGACGGGGCTCAGCACACACCTCTGGGGGGAGCGCGTGTTGAGTGTCCGGCTGGAGAAGAGGTGGGAGTTTAACTGTTTGGGCCCAGTTTGTGAGGAAGTCTTTAATCCATTTACAGGTAGGAGGGGGGAGTCTGAGGTCAGAGAGTTTGTTGATGAGAGTGTCAGGGATGATGGTGTTAAAGGCTGAGCTTTTCATTGACCTGGTGGTCAATGAGCATCGTGACATAGCCCTCCCTGTGTTCCAGGTGGCTCAGTGCAGCATGAAGAGTGATGGCCATGGCGTTCTCTGTTCATCTGTTGAACTGATGGGGATCAAAGGAGGGGGGCGCTTGGATGTTCTTGAGGACCAGGCTGCTCCTGGGTGCTGGGTGGGGATGATGGTAGCAGACTTTAAGCAGGCTGGGATGGAGGCATGTGACAGGGAGAGGTAGAAAATACTGGTGAAGACCTGTACAACCTGTACACTTTCCCAGGTACTCCATCTGGTGCAGTGGCTTTCCGGGGGTTGAGGTTTTTTCACATCCCGTGTCTGTTCAGTGAGCATTTGGGAGGTTAGGTTGGGTTGGGATGGAGGTTGAGGGGGTGTGCCAGAGGGTTGTTTTGTCGGGATCTCAAAGCGGGCAAAGAAGGTGTTTAGCTCCTCTACCAGTTGGACGCTTGAGTCTGAAGCTGTGTTGTCGTGGCCCCTGAAGTTGGTTATCTTCAGGATGCCCTGCCGCATCAGCCGTGGGTTTTGGTTGTAGAGATGTTCCTCTATTGTAGTCTGTCTCGGCTTTTTTAATTCCCATCTTCAGGTCCGCTCTGGCAGTGCTGTACAGTTCTTTATTGCCTGACCTGAAGGCGTTGTTGCGGTCCCTGGAGTGTCTTGACCTGGCTTGTCATCCAGGGCTTCTGGTTTGGGAAAATGTGGACGTGTTTGTCCATGGTGACATTTCCCATGCAGAACTTGAGGTAGCACTGTACAGCTCCTGTGTGTGCAGCCAGGTCCTGGTGTTCGGTGCCTGCTCCAATCGGTGTCTGCAAAACAATCCTGGAGCTGGAGAAATGCGTCCTCACTCCATGTGGTAATGGTTTTGGTTTTGGTCTTTCTTCTGAGCAGAGTGTATGAAGGGGTAAGAAGTAGAGAGAGTCTGACTGGCCTAACTGAGGGAGTGGTATGGCTTAGTTTTCATGTTTAATATTTGTGTAGACATGGTCTAGTGTGTTTCTCCCTCTGGTCAGACACTTGACGTGTTGGAAAAATGAAGGCAGGGCAGAATTCAGGTTGCCTGATTAAAGTTGCCTGCAATGATGTGAACGCCGTCGGGGTGGGCCTGCGGTAGTTTGTTGATGGAGTCTGTTAGGAGTGAAAGAGCTATGCTAACGTTAGCATCTGGTGGTTTGTAAACAGCTGTGATTAGCACAACTGTTAGCTCTCTCAGAAAAAAAAGGATGGCCTCTGATTGTTATTAGGAACATAAGGTACTATTAGGACTTATAAATATGGTGGAGCTAGGCCATTTTGGGCTTTATGCGCAGTTAATACAATTTTGAATTGGATTTCTAAGTTTTACGGGGAGCCACTGGAGGGAGGCTAACACTGGAGAGACTTGCTTTGTCTTGTTGATTCCTGTCAGCACTGGTGCTGTTGCATTTTGGAGTTCTAGAAACATGGTTTATTTAACTTGAAACAAAAAGCTGCTGCTGAGCAAGATTTACAAAAAAACCCCCACAAAAGCCTAAACTTGACAGAACCAAAAACACGACATGACACATGGCGGGGAGAACCGTAGCATCAGCAGGGAGCAAAGGAAAGACAAAAAGCCAATTCGCTACCATCATTGCAGAATACTTGAGAAACACAACCTATTGAGCTTTGGGAATTTTAGGTCATTTGCCAATTTGTGCATGGTTTTTAAAATTGTAAATGGTTTGGCCCCACAGCCATTGTGTGACTTTGTTCACACTCGCTCGTTAAGCTCCATCAGGTCCACTAGGATCTCCTCAATACTAGATTGCACTATACCATTTCGCCGCACTGTAACTGGGCAATCAGCTTTTTCTGTAAGAGCCACAAAACAGTGGAATACCTTACCTGATACTGTAAGGAGCAGTAGCTCTCTGAGTCTTTAAAGCCAACCTGAAAAATCTGTTAAAAGCTGCTCAGCTCTGTAACCATTAATTTGGGCTCTCTACTGGGTGTGTGTGTGTGGATAAGGGATGGGTGGGTGGGGGGCGTGTCAGGGTGGGGGGATTGCACGCAGATGTGTGCAGCCATGTTGTTTTAAATTGTGTTCTAAATAATCTGTGTATTTTTCTTGGTATTGTATTACTTGTTACTGTATTTCTTTTTTTATTGTGACCTTTCAAGGGACTGCAGATGCAAATTAGCTTAAAGCTATAATCTGGTACAGTGCATCAGATGGCAACATTTATGTTTTAACTGTACACTGTCCCTTTTTAAATAAAATTGAATTGAATTGAAAGACAAGACAAGATACGCACAGAGGGTTTGAAGAGACACAGGTGCAGACGATCAGGGCAGATGGGAACAAGGGAAGTCAAGACAGAACTGAAACACAGGTTTTCAAAATAAAACAGGAACTAAATACCAAATCTATGACAAAAACCCAAAACCGCGACAAGCTTTTATTCACAGATCCAGTTTTTTTGTGTGTGTTTTTTCAAGATTAATAACAAGAGAAAGCCCGGACTTATGAATCTGAACGTTATTATTGACTCTGGTTCGCGCGCTGTCAGAAAAGTGAGAGATAACACTGAAATCCAGCAACAAACTCTGTACATTGAATTCATTATCACAGCTCTTTAGTTATCCTCAACCAGTCACTGAGTACCTGGGAGGTTTTGTAGAAATGACCTGGAACCAAATCATTTGGGTACAGGATTGTTTCCCAGAACTGTTCCTGACTAATTAACCCAGAGTTCAACTTGTTGATCATTTATTTTCAATGAGGGAAATAAGGGCTATTTCTAATTAGTAGACACTGAGAATATAATACATTTTTAGCATTTTTAACTAGCTGACAAAATCTAATATTGCTTTAATGAGTATTAAAGCCACATTGGGGATCTTGTGTGGTAAAGTGACTTCGGAGCATCACAGAAGTCATTTAAATCAGTTACATGCAATGGGGACGTTTTAAGTAAATGGTAGCAGGAGGAAGACAGGTTTTTCAAACCCAGCTAATGACGGCGGTGTCCTTTAAGGTCTGATAAAAGAATGGTGAGGGAAGGAAGTTATCCAGCACCATGGCGCCGCAGCCATTTGAGAGGGTGTTAAATGTAGAATAAGGAAGGGTCCATCACTTCCACGCTTGGAAACCCATTCCTGGAGGGGAACGGGGCATAGCGGGCAAGAGGTGCGAACAACAGGCACACCACTTCCACCCTGGTCATACGGATGCTTCAAACATGCACATCAAATAAGTAGCAGCCGCCCTTGACATGCCGAGGCAGGCAGCAGCTGAGTGGAAAGCTGGCTGGGTCCCTAAGGTGAGAGTTACGCAACTCCTCTTCTCTTCTACTGCGTTTGAGCACATAAAAGGGAGATTTCAGCCTAGTGAGATGTTGTTAATCTGCTCTGATAGTGAGCCTTTTTACCCCCATAATCATCCCAGACTTTCTGAGGTTAGAAACTGCAGAGACTTAAAACATCAAAAAAAAAAAAAAGAGAAGAAGGCTGACTGACACTGCAGACAACAGAAGCAGCTTGGATCATTATGTTTTTATGGGAGAGTTTGAAGCGCAAGAAGGCAGAAGTAATGAGGCTGATTTCCATAAGTCAACTCTGAGAAGTGGATGCTGATACAAAAAGGCTCCGTGAAGATTCAACTGTGCTCGGATGGAGCAAATCTTTGCATGCTCGATGACGGCCATTAAAAATTACTCCAAGCTGGAGAAAAAAAAAAAAAAAAAAAGCAAAAACATCAAAGCAGTGCCAGAAAAAAGTGATAGCTTTTCTTTCTTCATGTGGATCTTTGGCAAGGGCAAACGGTTTGGACTGTGGCAGGTCAGGTGCCCCTGTCATATAGCAACACTGTGTCATGCATGTGTGGGCGTAAACACGGAAGACAGACTGGACATGTCCTCCTGTTCCAGACACTGCCCTCCATGTGTGTCACGGCCTGCTAGCTCAGATGGCTCAGATCCATGACAGAACGCCTCGGACTCTCAGAAACCGTCCGTCTGCGTGACTGTGAGTGAGAGGGCAGGGCTGCCCCGGCGTCTGCACCCCCCTGTCCCGCCAGTGACAGACGTTAATGCAGTACTAACCTCTGTCATGACCTACTTTGCTGTGCTACCTCGAGCCAGACCCTTATACAGCACACACACACACACAGATATTAATAATTAATAAAAGGAATGAGTCTTTTTATAATTCGAAACACGATTTTTATGAAAACTGTACTTGAGAGCACACAAAGAGACACACGCGCAGATTAGAATTGGAAGTCGACTTCATGCGAGCATGGTGCATGGCTTGACAGCTGAGAAAATGACTACGTGTTATATATCTGACACGTCCCCAAGAGAGAGGTGAGGCAGGACAGAATGATGGCTGGTTTGATTTTCAGCCCAGAATATAGATTTCCATTTAAACCCTCATGTGACCAGCCTTTTCAAGTTGAGATCAGTTCAAGACAAGAGAATTTCATTTAGAAGTGCCATGTTCCTAGTTTTTATCCTGATGGGTTGATATGAAAGCCTCTTGGGTGTCTTGAAGAGATTTTTTTTTCTTTCTTTTTTTTTTCTATTCCACACCACATCTTAAGGGGGGGGAAGAAAAGATGCTGACTTCCTCAACACACCAATAAGAAGTGGTTTCAGCTTGAAATCTGCTCCGATCGCTTTCACTTCGCACCGACGGCGGTGTTCACTTTACCCCCGGATTGATGTGACGCGATCTTCATCTTGTTGACTTTGGCAGCATTCAAAACCACTTTTAAGGCGGCATCCGTCTTAAGACAAAGTGTCTGGAGCCCTGCTGGAGCTTTTTCAGACTATACTGAGACGCAAAGGTGCCTCAAGCTCAGCACCATCGTCCACAGCGTAGCCTGGTACAAATACTACGGGAATATACTTATGTTTAACAGAAGAAGCGTTTGTCATGTTCATGTTTTGTGCTGACGCCGAGTCTGTATAAACACAAGATAAAAATCCTCTTCACAAAAAAAAAAAAGAACAAGTTGGGACCTTGTTAAAATGCAAATGAGCGCACTGATTTGCAAATAATTTAAGCTCCATATTTAATTAAAAACAGACAGAAATGACATTTAAATGCTCAGAAATGCTATTGTTCTTTGAAAAGTTTGGGGGAGGGTTTGCTGAGCCGCAGCCCGCTCACCCTGTCTGCCCTCACGCTTCAGAGCTGTTTCTTTCCTCAGGCTCTCCTCAGGCTAACGTTTTTCTGACTAGAATGAAAGGACTACATCCATAATATTGTTATATAACCGCTGGCTGCGTATTGGTAATTCTTGAATCTTGGGTAGTTTTCACTGTGATGCATCACATCGTTTATGTCACGACGCTTTGCAAAGTGTCTGGGAGCTGAGGAGACCAATGTGTGTTTGCTCTGGGAAAATGATCCACATAAAGTAAAAAATATATGTTAAAAAACAAACAAAAAAAAAGAGGTTTTGAGGTTAATTTTTGCACATGCTCTTTCATTATAGATTCACATAATTGGATATTGTCCTGTTGAAACGATGGAGCTGTTATATACAGTATGTCATCTCCACAACTCAAATCAGTTAATGCATTGAAAAAGCAAATGATCGATCGATCATTTAACTTGTGCAGCAGGTCCATGATAAACGTCCTCCTGGGGCCTGAGGTGTAGCAGGAGTCGCTCCGGGGTCTTCATTACGTGTGACGTCAGGGCCACCGGTCTGAAGTCCTCCGGCTGGTTTGGATGTGGCTTTTTGGGAGCCGGTGTTCTGCCATTTTTTGCTCCTTTGCCAAAAAATGCTCCCTAATGTTTTTCTACCCTTGTAGAGCTACAATTTTACTGTGTTTTACTCCCTAGCCCACGTCCTTTCCCCCCAAGTGGTCATTGTTGCTTGCCAGGCCGTCATTGTAAATAAGAATGTGTTCTTAATGACCTGCCTGGTTAAATAAAGGCCGATGACTGAATGAATATCAAATAAAGCGATAGAATTGTTTTTTTTCTTCCTCTTTATCGTATAATGTTCACAAAGTGTAATGCGATTCATGTCATGGGTAGTGTATTTTTGAAGGATCAAATACTCAACATGCCATATTATCAATTTAGCGTGGCAATCAAACTTCGAAAATCAACTGTGCACATGCGCAGAACCACAAGGTAGCATTTCTCGGTAGGTAGCAGAAATTGGCAGAACACTGGAACCAGACTGGATGTCTTCCACATTGAGGGCACTGTTGTTTTTCCCTCCGTCCCCCTGGCTGCTGCCGGTGGGTGTGGAGGAGGAAGAGGAGCAGGGTGAAGGAGCAGGCTGGTTCACAGACACGTTAGCCTTACAGTCAAACCTGCTGAAGAAAAAAGAAAAACTGGTTTGTTCCTTCTGTTAGTTCCCTATGAAGCTCCCAGACCCCTGAGGTTCATCTGGATCTGGTTTGTTGTGGTTCCCAAGCACCAGAACCAAGCAAGGTGAGGCAGAGTTCAGTTATTCTGCTCCTCACCGGTGGAACAAACTTCCTGTAGACCTGAGGTCTGCTCCAACTGTAGATCCTTTAAATCAGGGTAAAAACATTACTGTTTACTGAAGCTACTCTTAAATTAAATACTTACCCGCTGTACTCTACTGCCCTTACTTTTTAACAACTTGTACTTTTTATTATTTTACCTCTTTTCTTATCATTTTATTTCATTATATTTATTATTTAAGCGTACTCTTAAATTAAATACTTGCTGAAAACTGCGAATGAGATGCGGTACTCTACTGCCCTTAGTTTTCAGCAACTTGTGCTTTTTATTATTTTACCTTCTTTTCTCATAATTTTATTTCATTTTATTTGTTATTTACTGCCTAATTATGTCTTGCCGCTTTTAATGTTGACGTAAAGCACTTTGAATTACCTTGTGTTGAATTGTGCTATATAAATAAACTTGCCCTGCCTTGCCTTGCGTTCTGCGTGCCTCTCTGCTGTGCTGTGGCTCTTCTTGCAGCCTGTGATGGTCTTCCTCTGTTCCCAGACCTCTCTAATGTTGTTTGGTTGAGATTTCTGTTCCACCTTTCTGCCGTGGGACTGCTCGGCCTCCTGCAGACGGACCTTCAGTTCTTTCTCTGTCTGCTTCAGCCCCTCACGGCCTCCATCTCTGAACTCCCTCTGTTTTCTGTTGAGGATGACCTTGATGGTGCTTGTGATCCAGGGCTTGTTAATGTGTGATATTTTTGAACTTAAATGATCCTAGACAACGGCAGTACTGCACCTTGCTTAAGAGGTTGGAAACAGAAAGTATAACCGTTTCTATAGCTTATACGCGAGACGAAATGAAACAAAAAAGTGGGATAAAAACCAAGTACACAGCAGGAAGGTCTTCCTTATTAAATGCACCATTAATTTATCTTTGGTCAATTTCAAAACTTATACAAAAGCAGAAGTTCTGGGATTTTGCTGGTTTGGCACATTCAAGTATGTCTTCACACAATGCGAAGGAGGAAAGAGATCAGCAATGACCTTAGAGAAGCAATTGTAGCTGCCCATCAATCTAAGATGAGAAAGTGGTAAACATTCAAGGAAGTTCTTGGGAGGATTGATCACACTGTGCAAAACTCAGATATTGCAAAAGAGCTATCAAGCCTCGGTATGTCAAATGTTTAAATTTGTGACAATACAGTCATAAAAAGACCCAACGAGTTTGACTCGTTTAGAGCGGGTGCCACAAGGAGGTTTTCTTCTCGTTAAAAAGATTGTGTCTTTTTTTTTTTTTTTTTTTTTTTAACTACGTGTCCTTGTCAAATGTATTTATTAAGTGTTGAATGTGCAGTGTCTATTTTGCTGTTAAAACCATGAGGCGGGGAGTGCCGGGCCACGCGGGACAATGCCCCCCACGACCCGGACCCCCCGCCCTTTGCCTATGTGCGTATGAATCGTGTAGGGGGGGAAGGAGGGGGAGCGGAGGCCGAAGCCAGGAAGCAGGACCAGCAAAGCCGGCCCTGATAAGACACCCGCGCCCCCCCACCGGCCATCCAGTAGATTGTGTCTTAACAAACTATGAAACTTATGCAACATTGATGTTTGTACAGATGAAACCACAGCGGAGATAACTGCCCATAATGCACTGCAACATACAGTATTTGAATGGAACGAAAGTTACGCCTGTAACTACGGTTCTATGAGTCCCGGATGACCGCCAGGCGGTGCTGTAAGCACTGGATATCTCCCCCTCGCGCATGCGCATGTCGAGTACAATACCAACAATGTCACGTCACCCGTGACCCCTGCATGACCCCCGGAAGGGTATATCTTCCGGCGTCAGCATGGGATCGGCTCCTAGAATCTTCTCGCGAGAGCACGAGGATTCGGAGTGACCGGCAGGCCTGGCGGTCATCCGGGACTCATAGAACCGTAGTTACAGGCGTAACTTTCGTTCTATTTCGTCCCTACTGACCGCCAGGCGGTGCTGTAAGCACTGGATGACGAATACCAACAATGTCACATAGAATCCCGGTCACATACCTCACTGATCAGGGGCAGAAGGACCCGGGAGTAGAACCACGCCCAATGGTTGGGGAGTGGCGACATTGATCCGGTAAGACCTGGAGAACGTGTCTGGCGACGTCCACGAAGTCGCGGTGCAGATGTCCTCCAGAGGCACCCCCTGCAGGGCAGCCAAGAAGCTGCGACGCTTCTGGCCGAGTGGCACCTCACCCCCACTGGTAAGGGGCGGCCACTGGCCCTGTGGGCGCGCTCGACGGTGTCCACCACCCAGTGGGACGGCGCTGTCCAGAAACAGCACGCCCCCTGTTGGGGCCACCATGGCAGAGAACAAGCTGCTCCGACCGTCGCACAGGCGCGGTAGCATAAGCAGCAAGGGCCCGTACGGGGCACAAAGGGCTCGGCCCACTCTCTGCAGGACCTAGGGCAGGAACGCCACGTTCGGCCACAACATAGCCCCTGAGCTGACTGACAGGGCATGTAACTCATCGACTCGCCGATGTCATGGCGAGGAGAAAAGCTATCTCCGTAGAGAGCCACTTCAGGCCCACCCGGGCCAAGGGCCCAAAAGGGTGGAGAAGAGAGGGCACCTAGCACCATGGGCAGGTCCCACACTGCTCGGGGGTTTATATTCATGTTTATGTTCAGGTTCTCTGGAAAGCGTCTAGAGACAACATCTGTTGTATTAGACGCTATATAAAAACCGAATGGAATCGAAAACTGGGGCCTTTGGGCTCCTCGGGGGGGGGCAGCCTCAGAGCCCCCCTGAGAAAGAGAAACCAGCCGGTGGCACCCCACGGTGGCATTCTCAACCAGGGCATGTTGCGATGAAATGACCGCCACATACACCCTTAAAGTGGACTGAGCACGGCCACCATCCAGGAGGGACCGAAGGGACCCCAGGATCGTGGCCACGGGGCAAAGAACAGGGTCCTCTGCCCCGTCTGCACACCAGGCAGAGAATCTCCCCCACTCGCACTCATACCAGAGGCGGGTGGGAGGCACATGGGCATTCGAGATGCCAGCCCTGACGGGTTCAGGACAGCTTGACAACAATGGGTCGGGCGCCGCAGCGGCAAGACTCAGAGCCAAAAGCGACGGGGTCGGGGTGCAAAACCTGAATCCCCGGCTGGAAAAGACGGTCCCTCTGGGGGGCGTCATGTTGTGTCGCAGCAGAGCCCCCGCAGCAGTGGAAACTATGTTTCCCCGGTCGGAAGGGGGCCACCAAGAGGAGCTCGTGAGCCCTCTGGAGGACCCTCTGCAAAGGCGGCTTGCGCCGGGAGAGGAAGTCCGTCACCCGGTTCCTGTCTCCAGGCAGGAACATCGCCCGAAGGCCGGGCAGGCGAGGAGCTGTCCACGCTAGGAGGCCCCGGGACACCTGCAGCAGCTGTGCAGAGTCGGGGCCCCCTCTGGTGGCCGATCAAGGAACAGTGGACACACTGTCCGACCGACCCGGCACGTGCCTCCCCCACAGGAGTTGCAAAAAATGTTAGCGTGAAGTGCAGAGCCCAGAGCTCCAGCACGTTGATGTGGCGCGTGCGGACCCGGGAGGACTACTGATGACAGCCTCCCGGCAGGGAGGGGACAGCGCCTAAGGGCACCCCCCTCAGCCGGAATGTCCCGCCTTTCCAGGGTGCAAGGGTATAGACACACACCCGCGAAACCCTGACCAGCCTGCGCCCGTGCCTCTTGGCATCCAGGCGAGGCTGTCCAGCCACATTGCAGGGGGCGTAGCGACAGCAGGCCCAAAGGTATAAGAGGGGCAAGGGTTGCCATCACGCACCTGGTGAAAAAAAATCCTCGGTGACAGGGAGAGCCCGCACAGGAGCACCCTGAACCGACAACGGTGGCCCCGGTAGGCGAGCCCCAGGAACCACCGGTGACGTGCCGCGACCGGCACGTGAAACAAGCGCCCTGTAGGTCCACAGTTGCAAACCACTTCCTCCTGACCAACGCAGAGCATCTGCTGTGGTCAAGCCTCCGGAAGGGCAGGACCTTCACGTATTCGTCGAGGTCCCTCAAGTCCAAGATGGGACGACGTCCGTCGTCTCTCTTGCTGACGAGAAAGTAGCTCAAGTAGAACCCCCAGGCCGCGGCGGGGGGTCCACCGGCATGATGGCGCTCTTGGCCAGTAGGGCGGGCAACACCTGAGCCCGAGCCGGAATGTTTGCCGGGTCTCTGACGATGGTCATCTCAACCCGGCCGGAGATAGGAGGCCGGTGTCGGAACTGCAAAACGTACCCCCGGGCTAGGGTGGAAACCACCCGGGCCCCAATGAGCAGGCAGCCCAGTAACCGAGCTGCTGCCGGAAAAGTAGCTGACGACCGGCTCCGTGGCCTTAGCGCCGTCTCCCCCGGGCTCCGGACGTCCCGGGGGGGCGACGGTCGGGATCAACGCCCCGACGCTGGTGGGACGGTCCGCGCACAGGGGGGCGAAAGTCACCAGCAGGCTGACTCACAGACCGCCGAAAGCCGCGCCGGCCGCCGTGGGCAGGCGGCCGGGGGCGAGGCCCGGGGGCCGGTGAAGGGCCTCCCGGTGTACAGGAGGCGGCCGCACCCCTGTGAAGGTACACCAGCCGCTGCCTGGTCTCATCAGCCAGGGCGGTGCGGTTCAGAGCTTCCAGGGCAGTTGCCCCAAACAGCTCCCCCGGTTCTGCCGGTGCCTGACGAAGAACCCTACGAGCAGTCTCCGTCAGGGGTGACTGCGCCAGTCAGACATGACGGCGCGTGTGCACCAGGGTGGACATCAGCCGCCCCAGTTCCCTCGTTTGGGAGGCAAAAAGCCTGTAGGGATATGTCACACATGTCCTGTGTGGAATCATCCACCTGTGCATCCTGCAGGGAGGTGGAGAGAGCCAGTAGCAGATGAAAAAAGGGTGTTCCCCAGCCGGCCGATGCGTGCCGCTGTTTCATAAGCCTTACAAATATGCCCATCAGTAACCCTACTCTGGGTAGAGGGGCACTTGGGATCTGGCTTCAGAGCCTCATCAGGAGCCACTATCAGTGCTGCAATGGAGGGCTCGATGGGGAGGGCATGTGGTGGAGACCAGCCACAGCAGCGTCCTCCATCGCCGTCAGAGCACGGTCATCAGCCAGCTGTGACATCTCTCCAGCATGAGTGCAGCGCCCTCAAAAAACTCAGACAAAGACGGAATGTGAATTCCACCGGAGAAGGATTGCGCCTGTGGAAGGCGCTAGAGGCCACCTCCGCACGCGGTGCATTCGGCTGCAAGTGTGCCAGGGCAGTGCGGATAATGCTCTGCACGGAGGAACAAACCGTCCCCTCCCGAGAGCTCTGGGCAGATGAGTGCGAGGAGAACCCCGAGCGCTGTGAGGCCGGGTCCCCTGATGACACGTTGAAGTGGCTCGCCGAGGCTGCAATGGAGATGGCGTCCTCCGGCAGCGGCGGTGGCGACCCCAGAGCAAACTCTGGCATGGCAGGTTCCACCTGGCCAGTACCAGGTTGCAGATTGAGGAGGGGCGCCTTCATCTGCTCCATGTCGGCAGCCAAGCGATCTACCTTCGAGGAGAGCTGGCTCGTCATCCGCCGTCGTTTGGGGGCCCCCACCACTCTCTTTGCCGATCGCCTCAGAGAAGACCCCGGCTGAGATGAGGGGAGGCTGGCCAACGGCCCCGCTGCTCAGGGCCGAGGCACGACACGCAGAGGTCCTGGTCATCCGCAGGGTCCAGGGCGGCCATGCGCCCTGGGCACGAACGCTCCATCACAGCGACCGGTGGGAGAGGGAGCGGACACGCTGCCGTCGCCACGGATGTGCTGGCAGGAAAGAGGAGCGGACACGCTGCCGTTCACACGAATGTGTCGGTGGGAGCGGTCACGCTGCCGTCACCACGGATGTGCCGGTGGGAGAGGGGAGCGGACGCGCTGCAGTCACCGCGTAGGTGTCGGTGGGAGAGGGGAGCGGAAACGCTGCCGTCACCACAGCGAGCACGCTGCCGTCACCACCAATATGCTGGCGGGAGAGGGGAGCGGTCACGCTACCGTCAGCACGGATGTGTCAGTGGGAGAGGGGAGCAGAAACGCTGCCGTCACCACAGCGAGCACGCTGCCATCACCGCCAATGTGCCGGCGGGAGAGGGGAGGGCCACGCTACCGCCAATACGGATGTGTAAGTGGGAGAGGGGAGCGGAAGCGCTGCCGTCACCACAGCGAGCACGCTGCCGTCACCACCAATATGCCGGTGGGAGAGGGGAGCGGCCACGCTACCGTCAGCACGGATGTGCTGGTAGGAGAGACGAGCGGACACGCTGCCGTCCACACGAATGTGTCGGTGGGAGCGGTCACGCTGCCGTCCACACGAATGTGTCGGTGGGAGAGGGGAGCGGTCACGCTGCCGTCACCACGGATGTGCCGGTGGGAGAGGGAGCGGACGAGCCGCCATCACCACGTAGGTGTCAGTGGGAGAGGGGAGCGGAAACGCTGCCGTCACCACAGCGAGCACGCTGCCGTCACCACCAATATGAAGGCGGGAGAGGGGAGGGCCACGCTACCGTCAACACAGGTGTGTCAGTGGGAGAGGGGAGCGGAAACGCTGCCGTCACCACAGCGAGCACGCTGCCGTCACCGCCAATATGCAGGCGGGAGAGGGGAGGGCCACGCTGCCGTCACCACGGCTATGAGAAAAGGCAAAAATAGGCGTCTTTACTCAAAAAGAAGAGAACAACCCTCTCTCGTTTCTTTCCTTTTTCTTTTTTTTTTTTTTCAAAAGAAAAAAATAATCTGCAAGGAAAAAATAATGTCGTCACATTAATAAAGTGGGAGAGGGAGCGAAACGCTGCCGTCACCACAAATGAGCCGGTGGGAGAGGGGCGTGGCCTTCACCACGGCTGTAAGCAAGACCAAAAAAGGTGTTTGTATTGTTTTTTCAAAAGAAAAAAATAATCCTTTTCCGTCTTCTCTTTTTTTTTTTTTTTTAAAAGAAAAAAATTATCTACAAGGAAAAAATAATGTCACATTAATTGAGTGGGAGAGGGAGCGAAACGCTGCCGTCACCACAAATGAGCCGGTGGGAGAGGGGCGTGGCCTTCACCACGGCTGTAAGAAAGACCAAAAAAGGTGTTTGTATTGTTTTTTCAAAAGAAAAAAATAATCCTTTTCCGTCTTTTTCTTTTTTTTCAAAAGAAAAAAATAATCTGCAAGGAAAAAATAATGTCGTCACATTAATAAGTGGGGAGAGCAAGCGAAACGCTGTCTCCCTGCGCAGATTGTGATCAGGTGTCAGGCGCAGCTTGACAGCTTACCTTCTGTCAGCTGGGCAGGGGGGCGGGGCGGGGAGACGCCGCCGCAACCCGACACCATCAATACCGCGTGGCCACAGCTCCTCGGAGGACGAAAAAAAATCGTTACTCCTACCTTACGGCACGAAGCTGCACAGGGCCGGCGGGTTTCTTAGGGAGGAAAAAAGGAGCTTCACAAAGCTCCTATTTCCGTCCTGTACTTCAGACGCGCGATGCGAGAAGAAAAAAGGAGCCGATCCCATGCTGACGCCGGAAGATATACCCTTCCGGGGGTCATGCAGGGGTCACGGGTGACGTGACATTGTTGGTATTGTACTCGACATGCGCATGCGCGAGGGGGAGATATCCAGTGCTTACAGCACCGCCTGGCGGTCAGTAGGGACGAAATAGAACAGTCCTTTGCGTTTAGAGGTTTTTGAACTTTGTACCACAACAGATGAAAAGCTCTATCTCTAAATTTCCATTTGAATCAGTTCTTTTGGGATGCATACACACTCAATTATATCATTAAATAGTCTAATGTCAGATATTCCTTTTTGTGCATATTAACCAAGATTTTCTTACTTACAAAAAAAGGTTTTACTACTTAAGAGATCTGGTCTCACTTGATGCTTTTAAAGTTCTCCTGAAAGACTTGGAAGCAAGTACATTTAGCTGTAGGTGCTTTGATTGTTGTTGATTTTGACTATTTTTGCGATCTGTTTACTGTTTTGTTAAAACTGTTTTAATTGTTCTTATGTTATTTGTTTTTGTAACCATGTTGCTGCCTGTCTTGGCCAGGACTCTCTTGTAAAAGAGATTATTAATCTCAACGAGACTCTCTCCTGGTTAAATAAAGGTTAAATAAAAAAAAAAATAAAAACTCCTTGTCCCAAGTCTTACTTTTTAAATTAAATACAGGTCACAAGCACTGCGTGAAACTATCACCTGTTGGCAGCACTGGATGAAAAGTTTCACCGAAGGGGAATTCAAAATGAAAGATTAAAGATGGCTCACATTTCTTGGTCGTCCATCCAACAGTTGCTTAAGAGCAAAAAAAATGAAATTCCTTATAACACAAGACCCATAATATTTCCAAGCTGCATGTTGTAATATGATGGGTTTGACCATCGCAAGTTAATGCAGGCATTTATTGATTAAGATAAACCATTTTCAGCTTTATTATCAATCACTAAGTAGTAAATCGTAAACATAACAGCTTTGCTTTGGCACAACAATTGGTCATGCTTGGGTCTCTGTATGTTTGCACAAATCGATACCGCCAGTATCACCCCCCTAAGTCTAACTCCCCGTGCTCTTGGAGATAAAGTAGAGAAAGCAGACCTGCAGCCAGACATATGAGTGGGATTAACAACAGGCTCTTATTTTGGAGAAGAAAAGAGGCAGAGGCTAAAGATATGAGGATTTCAACCCTTTTCATTATTTTGTGGAGAATGTGTACAGCAGGTACTGTCAAGGAAAAGGTCAAAATGAATCAATCCCGTGCTCTCCATCAACCAACTTCAAATTGCATATTGACTCGGTGTAACGGTCTCCACACGGGTGGATTAGATGCATGTTGACAACTCTAAGTCTGGAGTGGGGAGCTTTTCTGTGCGAGTATCTGTGCGGCATTATCGGTTATCTCGGGGAGTTGGAGTTGATGTCGCCGAGCTGGAGCTGTTCATTTCTCCCCTCCGATACTTTCTCTCCTCCGCCGTGTGGGTGTAGGTGTGACTGAGAGAGAGGTGTCAGTGGACGTGAATGCTAAACACGCCCAGGTTTGTGTGTGTACGTGCATGTATATCTGACACCTGAAAGTTATCTTGGTCTGTAACTCTTGTTTTCTGTAGAAGCTGTCAGTGAAAGGCGTATTTCAATGTGTGGCAGCAGAACATCGCCCCGTTGGCATGCGCCTACGTTCGTGTGTGGCATGTTGAACGGGAAGTATATGTTTTGAAATGTTGATGAGTTGTGTCTCGCAGGGAACGTGCGCGTCTGAGCATTTGTTTTACTCTCTTTGCTCAAGAGCAAGGGAAGAAATGCTTGAGATGTGAGGTTCCTTTGTTCCGGCATCCTCCTTTGCGGTAAGAGGATCCCATGGAAACGTAGCATTTCAATGCGGCTCGCCACAGATAAAGATTGAATTATCTGTGTTCTCCTTAAATCCCCACTCAATTTTTGCAGGGTTTGTTTTTAACAGGGATGATAGGGTTTTTTTTTTCCGTCTGAGGAGCTTTGGGAGCTGTGTACCCCGCTGTTTAGTAATATCTGAAATTAATTCCTTCACCCATCCCATTTGTGATTATCACAATTCAAGGGCAGCGTTAGATCCTCAAATTGAGAATTTACCGAATGGCCTTCGTACCACAGCCGGTGATGGTGTTTTTGTTAAGCATAATTCCTTTATCATTGCCGTGCCCTCCCGCACACTGGTTTCTCATGCCCCAATAACAAACCACATGTGACGTTCAATCAGAGGCGTTGTTACTCACAAATGGAAGTAGAGTTTGGCCCGGAGTTGGAGGAGGAATGTTTAAGGTGAAAGCAGAGGTCTTTCATGAAATGGTGCAAGAATACCTTCTTTTTTCTTTTTTTTCATCCCAGCAAGGGCTTCTTCATTATTCAACAGTACTTGCTTTACTACGTGGAGCTACTCAACCACCCGATATTTCCAACGTGAGCTTGACCTTTGCCCGAGCCTGAAGATGGTTGCCTTGAGATACAATTTGTCCTGAATGCAAATTCAGCCCTCTGGTTTGTATTTAATGTGCAGTTCTAATAAAATTAAGACATGGTTAATAGAGTTGAAGACTTCTGAGGTGAAGAGGTCTTCCTTTTCAGCTTATGTTTGATGGTTCTCTGGCAAATAAGCCAATAGTTCATGGTTTTGTAGACATTTTCTACAAAGGTCTTTCATGAAATTATAACTTCTGTTTCCGTTCTGAAAACACAGAAATGAAAACACTTCTCGTATGTATGTAAGAATTTCATGAAACACTTTTAATGTTTGTTTTTTTTCAGAAATAACTAATCAGACGTCATATAAAGTTGAGTTTGCTTTGCAAGTTTAAGGGCATATCAATGTACATCCAGCAGCAAGCAGAGCGAATCAAAATAGGTATGAGGCACCAAAAAAATAATTAAATGAGAAAAAACTTTGATGAATTAAGCAAAAGTTGGTAAATTGAGCAGTATTACGTCTCCGAGGGTTGGACTTTGGTATTCCAAATTTGTCTCAACATCAACATCAGAGTTTGTTCCATCAGACAGTTTGAGAACCGGTTTGTGCTCAGATACCTGATGTCTCTACATGCTTCATTTTTAATTACACGTACAACTTTAATGGTCAATACAAAGGAGCAAAATGGTGCCGACTTCTGCCTCGTAAAGTGAAGCCTAACTGCTCCAACCGTCACCCGTCATCTACCAGGATGTAGGCTTAGGTTCACTCTCAATATCTCAGTGGAGACATACATGTGGGGAATGATGAGGTCGGTGCCGAGACATTAGAAGGAT
The DNA here is from genome assembly GCF_033807715.1 of Cololabis saira. Taxonomy (NCBI): domain Eukaryota; kingdom Metazoa; phylum Chordata; class Actinopteri; order Beloniformes; family Belonidae; genus Cololabis; species Cololabis saira. The sequence goes on along the minus strand of NC_084593.1, from coordinate 37,318,459 downwards.
TTGTAATGATAATGAAATGCATGTTGTGGCATGAGTTGACGGACTGAAATGACCTCTTGTCTGAAGCCCTAGATGTCACACTTACACAAAATAACTTCCCCAGTGTTTTTCCATTACAGAAAGTAGTGATCTAAATTAGGTATTGGTATATGCTGGTTAACTCACCATAAAAGCCTTTGAAGTGTATATTTAGAGATGTTGAAGGAATACAACTAGGCTTTTCAACCCCAAGGCCTGCAACATACAGCGTATTCGTTTTCCAATGCTTTCAGGTATGGATGAGTTGAACTGGCAACACATAAAAGAGTCACAAAGCAGGAGTAATTAGATGCAGAAGAAATGTCAGCTAATAGCTGTACGGTGCAAATGACTCTTTTTGCAGTAAGATGCAAAATTAGCTCAATGCCAAAATAAAATGAAACAGAGATAAATGCAAGAAAAAAGGTAAAGTAAAAAATACTAGGAAGAATGAATACATGAAGAAATAATACAACAAAAAAGACACAATCATTAATGAATTGAATACAATTGTACTTAAAGCCAGCACTCCCTTGTGGTATCATTTCTGAGGATAGTGACCTTTGGTGTAGACTACACTACTAAAGCAGCCGCCCAGCAAACCCACTCACGTAGTGATCATTCTCTCTTGTACCCCTCCCATTCACATCTACTTCCACCAGGACGACGTGTGAGCAGTAGAATTAAAATATAGATATGATGTGATTAATATTCCTACTTGTCACTTATAAGAGAAATGTCCATGATGACGTTGCGCCGACCTGAGAGGAAAGGAGACGTGGACATCTACAAAGCCGCAGCATGCCTCTATCAGGCTTTTCCAGAACCTTTCCTCAGTCTTAATATTTGAATTACTCGTGTCACATTGCATTTTTACTCATTTTCCCGTCATCCGCCTGCAGTGGAAGTTAATCTGATTCAGTCCTTGTCAAAGTCAAGTCCTTGGACACATATAGTCTGTGTCAGTGTATATATATGTATATATATATATATATATATATATATATATATATATATATATATATATATATATATATATATATATATATATATATATATATATATACATATATATATATATATATATGTGTATATATGTGTATATATATGTATGTATAGTACATTTGTTTCCACAGCAGATAAAGGCGGGCTCTATGGGATCGACGACAGCTACAGGATTGTCCGGGAACCAAGATGGTTGTAGAATTTCTAATAAAATCTAGGATCAACAAGTGTTTTTTTTTTCTTTCTGCAAATCAACAGTCCTCTAGCAGCGTTCCTGGCCTGCCTAAGTCACGCAATTCATTTCTCTGATTGTTTGTACGCCCACCAATGACGTTCAGGGGCTAATGCTTTATATCAAAGATTTAGGACTGCTGGCAGTGAGTTTGCATGTATAGGAATTCCCACAATCCCCAAAGTGAATGAGGTCAAACTTACTCAAACGCAAGGTTAAATGTTAGTCAGAAATCTTCACACTTAAGCTAAAGGAATGAAGCTGTGACTCAGAACACGTGGAAACTTAAGGTGTCCGGCATTATGTATTCATTGGCAAAAAGAGGGCTTTGATATAAGCAGCTCCTTCGATGATTTAATGTGTCCAACTTGACTTTTGTCAGAAGCAATCCTTCTAATAGAACCACTCTGATTTATCACTGAGACTCTCCACAATAGAGACTCTAATGAGCTTTATTCATATTTTTATTTTATGAAACGCGATGAAAGGGGTCATGGTGGCCATTAAGTGGATTAATGGTATGTGTTGGGTAAAGAAGCTGCTATAAAGCCTTAAAAGTTAATGCTGTCATCTGCAGACTGCTGTCCTGATGGAGTGGGAGGGGCCACGTGAAGCTAATAGACATAATTCAGCCAGGTAATGTTGGATCACTGGGGACAAGATGGATTTTACTTGGCAATGTTATGGGTTGTGTTGTGGTGTGCCGGCACATTTATGCAGGTTATTTATGCTCCTTAATGAAGAGCATAATGAAAATTGGACACAACTATAAATATGAGCAAGGAAAGCATAATGTGGAAGAATAATCATTGATGCAATGAAGATGTCGAACACATGGAGTTTGAGCTGACCTACCCTGGCTTTATCCTCTTCCTTTCATCCAGGCTATATTTTACTTTGAAACATTGCATTTAAGCAGCCGAGAGATGTCTGCATAAATCCACAAGTCACACACAAGGAGGCTGACATGTTAGATATGTTAACGCCAAAGCAATGAAGTCTATAGCTGATTTATTGCTGAAGTTATTGACAACTTTTATTACATCAACAGTGGTATTTCTTTGTCTTAATTGGTCTGTGGATGGGTGTTTTGGATGCTGCGTTGACTTCATGTACAGTGCCAGTCAGTTTGGCTACACATTTGTCAAAACATTCAAATAGGAATATGATAATTTGTCCTAAAATTAAGGCCTGAACTACAAAGGTCGCTTTATTGGAGGGACACAAAAACCATATTGCATGGGGTTCAACTGTGAGTTCATCCATAGGTCACTGTTTCCAGTGAAAAGTGGAGTCAAAGATGGCAAGAGAAAAGGGAAACTGTCAGGCGAACAAACAAAAATATCACAGTTAGTTGGTGAAGAAGAAGGACATGGGAAAACCAAGAGGCGTGTGGAGTGTGCAGCGCTTCTCTTCAGCCCGAGCAATGATTTAAAGAGTTAAAAATAAAAGTTACAGGCACGTGTCTAAGATTGGAAGTTGGCAAAAAGAGTTCAAAATAAAAGTGCAGGCAGCGCAGGTTCAAATCCCGGCCTGTTGCTATTTACTTCCCCGTCTCTCTACGCTAGTTTCCTGTCTTTTTCTTTAAAGGTTTTTGTGGCACTAGTGGCCTTTAAAAGTAACTGGACAGGAAATGAGTAGAGGGAGAGAAAAGGGGAGACATTGCAGTATAGAGCAACAGGCTGGGAATCAAACCTGCGCTGCCTGCACAAGAATTACACTGCAAAAACTCAAAATCTTAACAAGAATATTTGTCTTATTTCTAGTTAAACTGTCTCATTTTTAGTCAAAATTAACTTAAAATAAGTAGAAAAATCTGCCAGTGGAACAAGATTGTTTTGCTTGTAATGAGAAGATAAATCTTGTCCCACTGGCAGATTTTTCTACTTATTTCAAGTGAAAATTTACTTGAAACAGGTGAAAATGTATTTATAGTTATTTATCTGGTGATGACTCTTGTTTTAAGTGTAACAAGATGTTTTGACTAAAAATGAGACATTTTAACTAGAAATAAGACAAATATTCCTGGTAAGATTTTGAGTTTTTGCAGTGTATAGCCTCTACAAATGGCACCTGCTCAACCCACCAAGCTCTCCAGGGCCCCGGTAGTTTCCTGTCTAATCACCATCTTCAAAAAACTAACACACCATACTAATTGAAAAAGTCTTCTACGATAAATTACACAAAATTGGACTCTAACTGTTTGCAAAGGTAAAAAAAAAGTAATTTATTGTGACATTTTCATTTTTCTTAAACTGTGTAAATAAAGGATGGGTGTGACAAAAACTCTTCTGTGTTAGAAATTGTGTAGAATCACTTACCCTACCTTCATATGGTCGTCCTAAATGTTCCATAAAAGTGAGTGTGAGTGTGGGTGGTTTCCTCCCTCATCCCTGATGGACTGAATCCTTTCCTATTACAAGCAAGCTCTTGCATGACAGCTGGGATTTGAACTATTCCTATCCATCCATCTATAATCTAGACCCACTTATTCTGATTCAGGGTCACATGGGTGCTGCTGCAGCCCATCCCAGCTCTGCACAGGTAAAAAGCAAGGGTGCACCCTGGACCGCTCACCGGTCCATAGCAGGGACACATACAGACGAGCGGCTGACGGAAAACTCACAATCTCCAATTAACACATGTTTGTGGACTGTGGGAAGAAGGAGTACCTGGATAAAAAAAGCACCAACGAAGAAAGACCCCTGCTGGGATCTGAATCTGCGAGGCAATAACGGTAACTGCAAAACAATCACGCTGCCAAACTATTCATAGTCAATCTGTAAAATCATTATCTTTGTAAAGACAAACAATGAAATCCACAAAACCCTCCTTTTTATGGGCCCAGAAAGTTAATAGCACACTTGAAATGAAGGAGACTCTGTAATAATTAGCTTCAGATAAAGACACTGGACAAGCGTCAAACAGAAAAGGTCAAGAAAGCCAGTTTCATACAAATACAAAATTAGCAGAGCACATCCTCCGCCCAAGGCTATTGGTTTTTCTTTTAAAGAAGGTGATGTGTTTTGGGTTCATCTTGCCATGCTCCATATCCCAAACTTTGCTAAGAGACAGATAGAAAAATAACAGCTCTGATTTGGAAAAAAACAAAGTCCTGCTGATTCAAAAGAAAAAGAAAAAACAACCTATTCCAAATGTAAGGGAGAAGAGAACATTTTTTTTTTTTTAAAGAAAATGGTTTATGAGCCAAAGAATGGCACCCCATCTGTCAGACATGGTGATGATTCTGTTAAAGCTTGGGCATGTATGACTGCCAAAGGAACTGGCAAAACAGAATTTATTCACAATGTCTTTGCTGACAGAAGCAACAGGATAAATACAGAAGCACACAGGAGCAGTCTGTGTGCGCACATTCAGCCAGATGCACATATCCTCAGGCATCACATTTTCACTTCCCACTAGTCTCATACTGACGCTCAGTCCTTTCATATCACATTTCAGTGCACCACGTACCCCAGAGTGTGCATTACAGGGGCTGATATGTCCTTTTTTGTTTTCGGTTAGTGTTTAATAGGGTTTAGGCAAAGAAAGAAAGAAAAGAAAGCAACGTTGGTTAAAGCAACGTTTGCAATATTTGAGCTCGGATGTTTCCCCTGTGGGTGTGGAAGTTAAACCACTTTCACAGCACTGTCTGTGATTTACTCGTGTCTGGTCGCTGACTCCTTTTCTCTCCCGCCGTTACTTTCTTGAGCGTCAGCTGCGTCTGCCACGACGGCGCTCTCTAAACTGCTGCCAACTTCGTCAACGTTTTCCGCGGCGCCATCAAGCAATGGCCAGCTTTCACAAGAGTCGTCCTTTTCAAAGTTACTTTGGATGTTTTTTGGGCAATAGTAGAGAGATGGCAAGAGGTACACAATAGTCTTTCAAGTGAAATTGAAACTGATATTTTAACTTTAAAAAAAAGTAGAAAAAAAATCCTTGGTGTTGCTTGTGTTGCTGTAGATTTGAGAAAACATTAAAGGGTATATATATATATATATATATATATATTTTTTTTTTTTTTTTTTTTTACTTGAAAAAAAATAGAGGGAATGCGCATGATGTCACTTCACAGCGGGTTACGCCCACTGAGTGGCAGAAAGGCTGAGTGTCAGCGTAAACTTTCAGTTTGAGCAACTGGAAAACATCTAAAATGGGAAAGAGCTGTTGTGGGATCGACTGTACTCATAGATTTAGCAAGAAATCAGAGTTATCGCTTTACAGACTGCCAAAAAATAAGCTTAAGAGAGACAAATGGATCGCTGCAATTCACAGAAACAACTGGATTCCAGGCACCGAAACGTAAATTTGCGGTTCCCATTTTGTATCAGGGAATGTTGGATTTTTGGGTAGCTAACGTTAAACGGTCAAATCATAAAGTTCGGTGTCCTCATCACTTTAATTTCTACAACAAATCCTGCCTTGAAGTCGGACCAAGCGTCAAGACTTTTGTATGCCTTCAAGCTTTGCTTCGTGTATTTCCCCGGCGCACTGTAGAAATAAAGTACATATAAATGTCAGGAAACTCGATTCGTGGCCAAATATTAATGTCCATGGACCACTGGTTCTTGGTAACTGTACGGGTCACTGTCAAGTCCAACTGCCTTTAATTTAAGCTGATAATCAGCTGTTATCCCGTCTTCTCCACTAGTTGCAGCTGTTTTTGCTGATGTTTTGCCACTTTGACGTGGTCCAGTGGGGAAGTGACGTCAATGCAGACCCTCTATTGGTGATTGGAGTCTGAAGGACGGCATAGCAGCCCTGCAGCCCAGACCCTGGTGGTGGACGAGCAGTTGGGAGGTGGCAGAGATCACTGAGGAGACTCCTTGGGCATCAGGAAGAGGTGAAGATGGGAAGGAGGCTTGCACGTTATGTGAAAGTCCGTCTGAAGGGAGAATACCATAAAGATTTTAAAGAACAGGGATTGGACTGATTGGCTTGAAAAAGCAGCAGGGAAGAAAACCATTGTTCCAAAGGAATAATATGAGAATTAATAATAAAGGTAACAGGATGAATATTGCAAAGACGTGGAGGAGGAGAGGCCCAGACACCAGGGAACAAGGTCGGATGAGTGGGAACAGATCTTCTTAATTGAACCAGGACAGATGCAAAGCCTTTGTAAAGTCCATGAATGTCGATGATTTAATACAGAAAAATTATTTTTTCTATTTGACATCATTTATAAACTACTTCTGTGCCATAAAAATGTGGGTCCAGTGTGTGACGTATTCAGCATTTCACCCTTTTCTCCCTTTTCACCATTTTCTCCTTATTTGCGATCTGAGTCTACAGCCTTTTTCTTTTTAATGTGACGCTCATCTATACCTCAGTTTCATTTGTCTTCTCACATCTTTTTAATTAGCTTCAATTCCCTGATTAAATATGTGTCTCGCAGTGGACGTTTCATGTTGAGCATTTTCACCTCAAGGCAATGAAAGAGGCAAGGGAGCTGACTTACAGTTGTAGGAATCAGTTTAACTGACTCAGATAAGTGGGAGGTAGGAGTGAATGCTTATCACTGAATATTTGGCCATAACGCATGCATGTGGCATACTTCTCCATCTTTTAGGACTTAATAAAAGCACTGCAGTTAAACATCATTATAAGCCAATAAAAACAGACGCACAAATCGTTGTTGTAAACCAAATAAACACACTGTGTCCTAGTCTTGTGAACTCCAGAGTGCACAACTCTATTTATGTACGTCAGGACATCAACTAACTGTGTTATAAAGGCGGGAATGGCCTTTATTGGTCAGATTGAAGGGGAGATTAATCATGACAAGGTTATGCATTATGGTGGCATCGTCCCAATCGCTGAGAAAACAGTGATACAAGAAAGAAATGTCTATCAAGATGTGGTTGTGCAAACATTTTCCAGTTCCCCAAAAGCCAAAAAACCAATGATCAGTAGATGCAGTGTGTTTCTGGGGTAGAGTGCACATGTATTTTGTTGCTTCATTGGTTCATTGTTGATTGTTTTGTGATCGAGCCTGACAACGATGCTGGATTCTGAAAGACACTCACCATGCAAATACATTTTGGTGCAAATATTGTTGGCCAAAAGTAAGTCCAACGACAGCCCGGCGGCTAACAGTCATTTGTGCAAATACGATCACGCTTCATTGATATAAAACATCATAATGAGTCTGCCAAAATGGACTTTGCCGCCGTGATGTCACACATCGGTTCATGAGCAGCTTATTTGAAGTCTGGAGCTTTTCTTTCTCTCTGTCTTCATCTGGGGCTTTCGCTGTCAGATGTCAAAGGACGGCATCAAAGTGAGAACCGGGAGGCATTATGAAACTCCCTGGGTTATCTGTCACTTAGTTTCATTACAGATTCTTTTAAACTCACGACTGTACAGCTGCGACAAAGTCAAAAATTCTCATAGAGACCAAAACAAACTTTTACACAAGGCTGTGAAGCATGTTTATTCCTACTGCGGAGAAAGGTGCTTCAACATGGCTGCATTTTGCTTTTCTGGGAGGGTAAAGCTACTATGATACTTAGAGTTGCAGGGTTTTAGGAGAATTATATCATCTCTGATGTCCTGCAGCCTTAAACGTGATGATAGTGATGAAGGCCAGTGGCTGGTGACTGGTGTTAGTAGCACCTGTGAATATGAATGTGAGATGAATGGCTTTGTGAGAAACTGCATCACCACTATTTTTCCTTTCTTAAATGCATATATATATATATATATATATATATATATATATATATATATATATATATATATATATATATATATATATATTTTTTTTTATATATATATATATATTTATATAAGAATATAAGAAACCAATAGAAGATTGATGACAGTTAACGTGCGCTGCAGCAGGTGGGCGTGGAGAATTTAAAGAGATTAAAAATCAAAGACATGTTTGATCGATTTGATAGCTGTTATTCTCTTTAACGGTTCCCTCACCTTTGTTATGCAATAGAATTCAAACACAGAGTCTATAAATATTAAACTCTTACTGTCAGTAAAATGACAGAGAGAACAACAACCTTGCTCGGCAGGAGGAGCGGTGCAGAAATCCAGCAGGTTAGTCCCGCCAACAGCAACAATTCTGCCCGTCACGACCAGACAGAACAGTCACTCGTCGGGTCAGATTATATTGCTTCACCCGTGTACGAGTAAACATCAGTTTGAGATTCAGACCTTGGTTTCAGGACACCCTCCTCTCTGTGCAGCATGTCTTTAAAGACCTGTTTATGGGTTGAAGACTGGCTAGAATCAGGCTGGGGTCGATTAAACGCAATGATTGGGGCATTTGCATATGATGGTCATTATTAGTTTACTAAAAAAGCTTAATGTTATCATAAAGATAGAAAAATCTAATTCTCTCTCCTTCTCTGTGTGTGTGTGTGTGTCAAAGATAAAGCAACATATTTGTGTTTGGTGGAACAAATCAAATTTTCTCTTCATGCTTGTACCCACTGATCCATGTTGTGTGTTTGTGTTATGAGTATGTCAGAGTGTGTGTGTGTGTGTGTGTGTGTGTGTGTGTGTGTGTGTGTGTGTGTGTGTGCACCTCCTGTCTCCTTGGCCAAACCTGTCACTTGGTACTGTCATATTTTGTTAAGTGTAGCTCACACTCCATCCTTAATTCCCCCCATTCCCCCAGTGCAGATCCAGACGCTCATAAACAGCCTCTTTAAAAATGGCATCTGATTCATTACACCCCACTGCACACAGCAACGGACACACACATACACACACAGCTTAATTTCTAACTAAACCACACTGACTTTCAAATAAGAGTATGTGTAGATAGATAGATAAATAAGTAAAGCGATAGAAAGAAAGTCTACACACTTAAATTTTTAAAATATGAAGACAGGAATAAAAACAACCTAAGTGTCTGACTCGCTATGCCGTCGCTTTCATAACACCAATAATCCAACAAACAGGACAGCAGAGAGAGGGAAAATATATATTTATTCGGAATATTTTAAATGAAAGAAAATTTGCCACAGCTTAATTGCTTACATCTGAACACACCTACTAACTGATACTTTGTTTGCTTTCATTACAGCAGAATAAGTCTATTAATTTCACACGTCTAGACTTTTGAATTTTATCCCACTCTGCGCAGAAAAAGGTTCCAGTTCCTTCAGACTGCACGGTTCTTTTCAGGCCATTCCAGTGGTTTTTGATGGACTTGAGGTCTGAGATCTGACAGGATTATGCAAGACATTTTAGATTTTCCTTTTATGAAATGCTTTGAGTTGATGAGTGCTTTGGGGCGTCGTTGTATTGTGATGTAAAATTCATCTTCATTTTCTTCATTTATCTTGGTATTTGGAGCTATTCATTTCCCCATCTGTCTTGACATCCACCCATGGCCCAGATTGTAAAGAGAAGCAGCCCCAGACCATAATGCTACCCCCACCATGCTTCATTGTCTGTAGAGATGCCCCTTGGATGATGCTCTGCATTGTCTTTGCACCAAACATAACTTGTTGAATCAAGGCTAATAAGATCAACCTTTGTCTCATCAGACCATAAGACATTCTCCCACATGGTTTGGAGTGACTGAATTCATTTTGTGGCATAATTCAGATGGGCTTGTATATTGTCTTTGTCAGAAACGGCTTCGATCATGCCATCCTACCCCAGGGCCCAGACTTGTGCAGAATACAATTAGCTGACAGAAATTGGTCGTTTCTTTGATGTAGATGTTGGGCTCATTGGTAGCATCTCTTATAAGCTTTGAAGGGTCGCCCTGGTCTTTCTCATCTCTCGATGGTGCCACATTGTTTCCTCTTATTGATGATGGTTTTGACAGGGTTCCACAAAATATTCAGTGTCTTCAATATTCTTTTATATATATGATGCAACCCCCAAATATTCAAGCATTATATACAGATACACACATACAGTAAAGCATGCAGAGTGTGGCTTTTGGCCTTGAATCTAAAAGAACAACAAGATAATAGTCTTGTCATCTTTAAACCAGGTCACGTATCTCTTGTTTCTTCCAAAATATAAACTTGAATACTGATTCAAGTTACCACGACACACATTTTCACTGCGTGCCAGATGCCTCTGAGCTCAGAGACTTCAATGTCTTCAATGGAAGTGGCCTGAGCCACCTCATCCATCGCCTCTCTATGTGGAGGAGCGGCAGCTCTACCCTGAGCCCCTCCTGGATAACCAAGCTTCTCACCCCATCTCTGAGGGAGGGCCCGGCACGCATTTCCACCGCTCGTATCCACGATCTTCTCGATCTTCGGCCACCACCCACAGCTCATGACCACAGGGGAGGGTAGTAAACCAACTGGTAATTCAAGAGCGTCGCCTTTCGGCTCAGCTTTCTTTTTCCCGACAAACCGATGTAGGGTCTACATCACTGATGATGCCATGCCCATCTTGCTGTCAGTCTCCCATTCCATCCTTGTCTCATTCGTACACGAGACCTGGAGATACCTCAAAGTCTTCCACTTGCGGCGGTACCTGATCCCAGGCCCGGCGAGGTCACTCCATCCTTTTCTGGACCCCGGCCTCAGATTTGGAGGTGATGATTCTCATTCACCCCGTTCACCCTGGAAATCGCAGGTATCAAACTTAGGCTTTCGCTCTCGGGAGATAGCACGGTGATATTATACGTATTGCAATCAGAAACACGCAAAGGCCTTCCAATGTTTCTTTGAAGAACATTGTTTTGAAACATTTTATTGATTTTCACATTCATTTGTTGAAAAAGTTTAGATCCTCTGTCCATCTTTGATCTGAGGCATTTTGTGGATTCTGCTATTGAACCGAATTATCGAGACAGTCTTGTTGATACCACCTGTTTAAAAAAAACAGTAATGTGTTACAGGTATGAAATTCAAAAATTGAGGTTTATTCATAAATATCATGATGTCAACATGAAAAAAAATTCTGTTTGCAGTGAGATAGAATTCAATGTAAATGTAAAAATTATACATTTCATATTCCATATCGTCCCACTTCTTCTTATGCAATTTTGGTGCTTAATGCAGCACTTAACTGCAGCTAGCTACGTAGGATTAGAGACATACTGTCCTCAGACAGCCCTCCCTCGCGCCGCCGTGGGCTCTTTCATCAGCTGCACGAACTCAGGTGGCTGAGGTCCATCAGAATTGTGCCGATGGAAGGTCAACTATATATCAACCAAAATTACACGGGGATTTTCAATCGATAAAACACAGAAGGCTTTCCATTCTAAGGCCTTGTCTATCCTTTCAACTGGGTCATGAGAATGAGGTTCTATACACTTTCTGAAAGTTTTCAGCCTTGATGAAAATCCATCACGTAGAATGAGGAATGGTAAAGCAGCTGTAGGTTCTCCATTCAGAAGCTGTTTCACGATTCCCAAAATATGGGCGATGTAAAACTCTGTTTAAATGAGAAGTGATACCAATACGCTAAAATACAGCGCCGGTGAAAAAGACTAAAACCATCCGGAGTCCCACCCAGCCCGTTAAAATGTCCACATGCCCGAATGCAGCTGGTTGCTTCAGCTTATTAATAGAGGCTAAATATCCATCTTTTATGACCTTTTGTAGATTTAAACCAGCACAACAGACCACCACAGTATTTATCTACCAAGCAGTGTTTAATTTCTTAATTCCCTTTTTATAAGGTCAGTGCTGACAAGCAATAGATTATGCGAGAGAAAACAGAGGAAAAAAAAACAACTCTAATCACTCCGATGCAAAGCTAAACAGGAGGTCTTTTCACCAATTAACCGCTGTTGAGACACAAGAATGCACCGGCACTGTGAGATGATGCTCTGCTTACTTGCAAAGCACTTTAGGGCTGGGAGCCTCTATTTGCAAAGCCACTTTAGGTCACTGTCGGACGAAGATATTAACTGGGACATACTTACAGTGCACGCCGGTGCCTCGAGTCAGAGGAAATGAAGTGCGTGCTCCGGCCACCGGAGATCTGTCTGGACTCATTCTCAGGGTTTCTTTCTCACCTACAGGAAAGTGGGACAGAGATTATTTTATGACATTGCTTTATACTACAAGAAAAATGCCACAGAAGTTCTGAAGCTCCTCTCCGCGGCAATGAATACAGAAGTTGATGTATTCTGGCCATTAAATTTGAATTACTGACAAACAAGGGACTTGTTAAATGTCAGGAACATCACCAGCACTCAGCCACAGTATGTGAACAAGACATCGCCATAAAAGGCAGCTTTTCACACCCCACATTTATAAACACATATATGTAGGAAATTTAACATTTTAGTCAGAGGGATGAGCAATGCGTGACGACAGAGTCACGACGTCCTCCGGGGCAAGGCGGGGAGCGTATTATGCATGCCGTAGTCTTGAAATGAAGATGTACTTATGCTGCATTTCTCACAGTGGAACGGATCACCACTGAGGCTTCTTAAGGTTGCGCACTATGAGACACATCTTGACTGGCTAAACAAGTACATTCAATTTCTGTGCACACACAAGAGCAATTGGCCTGAGTGGCAAAGAGGCAAAAATATAACAATGAGGTAAAAGTGAAACCTGAATAAAAGGATTTGTGTGAGAGCTTGGATGGATGCACGTGTGACTGAGCAATATAAACAGTGCACCGGTACATTTTGATTTAAGTAACCAACTAAAGTAGACAGTGCATGCAGATTGTTGCATAAGTATAATCCGTGTATGAGGGACAAGAAAAGACCTTGATTCCTATAGTGCCTTTACAGATATCATTGCTGGATGTTGTAGGACACAAACTCCTCCCAGCAGCCTTTGCACTGCGACAGTGATCCGTGAATTTATGCCAGGGATGAGGAGAAGCTAAAAATATTCCCTGGTTTTTCTTTTGTACATTTTTTTCACCCTTAAGTATAACAACGATACATCTCCGTAAACATCAACAAATGCTTTGAAGATCTGTGAAGTAATCAAATCATTATCGTTGATAAAGATGTGTGACATTCGCTGAAGTCCCTTTTCCTCCGGCCCGAGGATGCGCAAGGAGCGCGCACAAGGTCCCAACTGATCTTTAATCGATTTATCCTGCTCTGAGCTGTAGATGTAGGTGGACGATGGGGCTGCAATTATTCTCACTTTCTTTCCACTTCAAAAGAAGCTTTTAATGTCTAACATATTTACCTTTTGAAAGTAGAAGTCTTTGAATGATTCCTTCATTGGGATTTACAACCATACAGTCAACTGAAATATGTAGAGATGAATACTGAGCAGGCAACCCACTGTTAACGTTTTAATTTGGTCTGGGATAGATTTGATGAAAATGTAAGTTTTTTTAGTCATGTTACTGTCTAGCTCTTTATAAATATAAACTTTTTCCTTTTTATTGACTACTTTTGTTTGATGTGCATAGCAGCAGGAGGCCTCAGGGCGCCAGAAAGGAAAACATAATTAACAGTCACTACAGCGCAGACATATAGCACAGAATAATGACACAATAATTGCAAAGAGATAGAAAATAGAACAGTGAAACTTTTTCTGTCAGTTTATTTATATGTGTCGTGCCTAAAAAGTGAAATTAGATTAGCTCCATCAATTTTACAGGGGTTACATGTTAGTATGCTGTGACTGGTGATGTATGTTTACTGGGAAGAAGAAAAAAAAAGAAGCAAACGCCTAAAATTGTTGTGATGCCACGAGGAGATCGCTGTAAAGATTTCTGATAGTTGATTCCGGCATTACGAGCAGAACTAGATCCCCGTGTCCTGCTATAAACATACACTAACCTTGAGAATAGCTTGAGCCAGACATTATATCTCTATTAAATCTGTAAATTACAATTCACTTTGCTGGCAGGTCCTGCTTTAGTTACCATGACCATATGCCCACGTCCCCCAGCTTCACAACAGCTGAACGGGGGTCGTTTCTTTTTTACCAGAAAACACAATCTGACACTATTTGGCAAAGCCTGCATTGCCGTCTTAATCCCAGTGAGGCTGCCAAAGCTTTCTCCCACTTTGTGATTACCGGAGCAGAGCTGCAGTAGGTGGCAGTGTTGCACTTCAGCAGTTTTCATTGGGCTTTCTTGGCCGTGTTAAGGCTCAGCATTGATTAATTAGTTTATAAAATGTTGTGTAGGCTTTGTTGCACTGGCTCAAGTCCGTTTTGGCTCTCTACCTCCGGTCGCAGACAGATTAACAGATGAATGGATCACCACGGAGTACTCTACTGGTGCAGCAGGAATCGATGTCTGTTGTCCAGTAATGGTTTCGGAGAACTGATCTCACTGAATCTCTCTCTTTATTCCGAACCCCACGCCCTCAAAACCTCAAAGTATTTAATCCTGACACAAACTAGAATGGGCCATGTTAGGAAAAAAAGCCCCAGCAGATCTTTGTTCAGCTAAAGATAAGAAAAAAATGGCTTATTTGCAAGTGAAAACACAGCGCAATCAAATGAAGAAGTGTTCGTAGCATTCATACATCGACTAGTGGAAAGTCTTTCAAGCTTTGCTAAATTGTCATTGGTTGTTCAGCATAATGCTCATTTCAATGAAAATTAATTTCCTTTCAATTTAATTTTGTAAGGTCAGCTAACTTTGAATAGCTAAGCTAGAGTTCATCATTATCATTAAATGTGTCTTGATTGGGACCAGCCCTGTATGAACAGTTTTTATGCTTCAAATAGAACAGGAACTTGTGGGTGCAAACCTTCAGGGGAAACGATAAGGAAATCTTCTCCTTTTTAATGAATCAATTGTGTTACCAGCTAAAGAAATTAATTACATACATAAAATACCTAAATATCGCCTTTTGAAATGGACAAAGAAGCTAAACACTTGGCAATCAGTCGAGGCAGAAGGATACTTCATTCGTCATATAAATGAAATACTGAATGAAACATCATTAATTAGCAGGAACAATAAGAGCAGTGGGTAGACGGGTACAGCAAAGGGCCAAGGCATATTCAAATGATTAAAGCCCCAGAACTGAAGGAAACTTTGGTTGCTCAGATCAAACAAAAAAACTTAGTTAGCAGCACAATCAATACAAACTGTACAATTATTCTTATTCATCTGCACTCATGTGCCTGAACGATACCCTTGTAAATACTTCTGCTGTCCTCATGTGGTTGTAAAACTTAATCAGTCTGTCTAATCCTGCTTTCATCATCTCAGCAGATGTTAGGAGCCTTGATCTGATGTATACAAAGTTTCTCTGTTTTATAAAAGCATTTTTTTCCTCCCCTGTCAGAGTGGCAGGATATGAAGATGTTAAGACTTGTGTTTAACATGGACTGCTGAGTTTATCGCTTCCATTCGAAGGAGAAAAAAAAAAAATGTTATGACAGACACTGTGACCGTGTTTGCTTTTCAAGCTGACAACATGCTATGAATTTTTATGTCTAACCCCCTCCTTAAGAGTAACAGCAGCGCTGGTTCTACTTCTTTAGCCGGGGTTGTCGTATAATTGCTAAAGCCCAATTTACAATTACAGCACCGACTGGCCTTTTAAACCAAGGCTCTGACTTTTAGACAGCCACTTAGAGTCATGCCAGGAGGCCATCACTTATTTAACAGCCCACACCCTGACCAGGCAACAATAACGCTCCCAGCTAAGAGAAGAAAAAAAACAGCCTTTGTTTAACATATGTAATGCCAGCCATGTGTGAAAATCATCAAACCCAGTCTCTTTGAAATCCTACAAAATGTTAAGTCATTTTGCATGGTTTGAATTAGATCCCTAATTTGGAAATATACGATCAAAGGATGTAATTTCAATAGCTGGAATCCACTTCAATAGTGGAAGTAATCCTTAGTGGCCAAGGATGAGAGGCTGCAGTATCCTACATATTCCCAGTGGAAACTTCACAGCACAATGTAAAGGACTGATTTTTTCCTGCATCACTAATTCAAAACACACAAAAAAAGCATGAGTCATATGTACTTTAATTAATGTTTTCAACCTCATGAATTTTTAAGCAAGCGATTCTGAGTTTCCCACGATCGACCAAAGCTTTCTGCATCTCAATAAGTCATGTGCAAAGCATGTTGGACAAGGATCTAAATAAGCTTTGCACACATTTAGTACATAAAACAGGAGCCTCTGCACTGGGGCGAGATCAGTGCTGGCGGCTGGGTGAAAAGGTGGCTGAGGATGGGAATCGCAGAGGAATCGTGATCTGGCCCTGCTGCAGCTCTAATTAATTTTAGCCCAGAGGGCAAGTGATCATACAAAGACCTACGGCAGAGCACACTTTGAAAGCCTCACACTGAAGGAAAAACTGTATCCTTGGATTGTCTTACACTTGGGCACACGTATCAGTCCGTTTTCCATGAGGAGTTACTACCACAGCCTGCTTTTGTGCTGCTTTCCCCACCACTTCCCTCCAGCCCTTTTAGGTAGACTCAGGCAACACATTTTTATTTATTTTTTGACAGGAATACATTCAGGGCACCGATGTCTGTTTCTCTCGCTAGGATTTTTAATGGGTAAAAAAGAGTCGACAACAGAGAAGATGCTGATTCATTTTTGAAGAACTGGCATAGAAACATTACAAGGTGCCTGAAAACTGAGATATTTCTGTAATCTCATAAGCATAGAGAAAGTCACACTCTGTGACATGGACCTAATAAATTTGGGCTCGAGACCTTGTTTGATGTGAGTTGACTGTATGACTAATCCTGTCATATCTATCACTGCCATATGAAAATAATTGCAGCCAATCATGCGTGTTTGGATTTCCTCCAAAATGTTATTTTATTTATTTTTGCCATGATAACAGCTTGTTGTACACGACTCATGTCAAACACATTTAATAGAATTTATATGAAGTTCAGCTAAAAATGATTATCTACGCTGATTCCATTCAGGCTCAAGGTTATTTGAGGCGTCTATGAAGGAAATTTCATAGAAACTTCCCATAATGGGAACTAGAGACTGTCAAAATAATAGACATCCAATAAAAAGTCTCAGCTATAAGAGGTTGGCCAGCCAAAGGCCCTGATATGTTAAGCACCATGACTTTTTAAATCAAGGCTTAAAATCTATTTATTTAGAATGGCTTTTAATAAGCCAGTAGTGTGGTGACACTTTTTATTGAATTTCTTTTGCTCTGTCTTATGATTGTATGTTGTATTTCTGTATGTTTTATTCTGTAAAGCACTTTGGCTCACCTAGAGGTGGCTGTAAAGGGTCGTATAAACAAAGTACATTTACATTTACATTTGCCATGATTTCTTAGCAACACAAATTAACCTATCCCAATAATTTCAATTCAATATTATTTATACAGCGTCTATTACAATACAAGTTGTCTCTAGGCGCACCCACAAGTGGTTAACGCAAGGCTCAACTGCCCTGATCCTGAAGGATTCTCAGAAGAGGTCAGTTTCACTCTTCTACTTGTCAATAACCTGCCTCTCCCAAACCTAAAATGGGTGATACCTACAAGACTGGTGAAGAACAACGGAGCAAAGATCCTGTACGATTTCCAAATCTAGGCCATGATAGATGCCCCCCGACCTCTCTCTCTGAGATCCTTGCTGCTGTCTTTCTTCCTTGGCATTGTGTTCACAAGCACCCGAATGCTCCAGACCAGCAAACTGCCAAATGTCATAGAGCACCCGGCTGCTGCCTACACTCTTCATGTAGTGGGTTTTTTTTCCCAAAGACTACTTCTTTCTTTCTTTGGGGTTCGTTTTTGTGGCAGTGAATACACATAATCTCTTGTGGTTCATCTAAGGTTGTAATAACTGACGTGTTTGTATGTATGTATGTACTATATGTCCATTACCTTCTGCTATTGTTGTCCTTACCATTGCTGGTATGTATTATAAATGTATTATAAATGTAAGTTAACAGTTAACTGTCACCCGTGGTGACGATATACATTGTTCCTAGATTTGCACACATTGTGGTCCTGAAATGCATTTGCATTTCATAACCACAATGTGTGTAAATTTAGGTGGGGTGAACTGTAGAATAATTTTATTATAATTTGATATAGGCCTTTTTTTCATTATTTTGGTTTAAATGTTAAGACAGGAGGAAGCCTAAAAAAATCTGTCATGTTATTGATGAGAAACAGGGGTGGGGATTAAATAAGTTTTCTTCTTCCCACCCCCTTGAGTGTTAATGAATTAATTTGAATATTGAACCTGCACATCTACTGTTAAAGGTAATTGCTTAAAGGGGACCTATTATGGCATCTAATACCTATTTTAAACAGGCCTTGGATGTCTTAAAAACAAGCTTTTGATTTTTTTTGCTAAATAAATTAGAAATTCAGCCTCTGAGCCATGTCTTTATCTTCCCATTCTCTAACCTCATTATCTATGAGGGATTCTGAGTGGGCGGGGCTATGATAATGAGGCTCTGTGCTGATTGGCTGCCTGAATGACGCGATACACTGCTATGAAAAAATGGCGGAAGCTCCGGCCGGCGTAGTTGTTGTTGTTCCGGCCAGAGTTAGTTGTGGGCGTGGTTTCACGCATCGGAGGCCAACCGATGCAAATCGCATTTTCAAGATCAAGATTTTTTCAAGAGAAAACGTGTTTTTCATAATAGGTCCCCTTTAATTTTCTGTTGCACGCAGATCACTTATGTTGTAAATGTTGTACCGCTCAAAATAAATATGAACTGAACTGAACTGAATAACCCAACTTTAAGACCCATTGTAAACAGATAATTTGTTTTCATTAATCATCAACGTATCACACTCTCACAACACTGTTCTGGCATTGAAGGTTTCAAGCAATAAATCCTTTTTAGGTGTCGATTCAGTCCATTTTTTCTCCAACACACGTTTTAGGTTTCTCATTGAAACTGCTCAAGCCTCTCGCTGTGGGGGGGACGGGTCACGACTGCAGGCTGGCCGGCTCAGCAGTCGTACCCTCGTCTTCATCAGCCGTGCCTCTGGAGTGTGGGCAGAGTGGGGGGTTTGCATTATCTCGTTAAGACATGTATGGAAGTCTCTGGTGAAGATGTCACCTTGAAGGGAGCATATGTTGCTCTAAAATCTCAATGCACTTCTCTGCATTAATGCTGCCATCACAGGAGTGAAAATTACCTTTGGCGAGAGCACTGATACCACCCCATACCATCTCAGAGCCTTTTGGGGCTGCGGCTGATAACAGTCTGCCCTTTAAACACTGAAATTCCTCCTGATTCCTTCAATCGTTTCACGATACTATGCACAGCGGAGAGAAAAATATGCAAATATGTTGATCTTTCTTTGAGGGAATATTTTTGGTAACATTTCATTGATTTTCTCATGCATTGGTTGAGTCACGGTAGATTTTCTTCTTCCCTTCTTTGCTCTTCAAAAATGTAACTTTTTAAAAGAATATTGGTTTTCTAGCACTATTATTATCCCTAATTTGCAATGGAATCAAAGTAAAATATAGGTTTCATGATGATGTCCTGATGGTAGTCTTGATATTGTCGAGTGTTTTATAGTTTAAGTTTCGGCCTTGGTTTATTTGTGGTTGTGGTCAGTTTAACTTCTGTTTTGTGGTTAGCTCCACTTCCTATTTTAGTTTGAAAGTCTGTTTCTTTGATCGGCTGGTTTTGGTTTGACTTCCTTCGGTCCTATTGATCCCTTGATCGGCCACACGTGTGTCAACTCTGAGTATTTATTGGTTGTGTCAGAAACCACACCCTAAAAAAAAATAAAAAATAAAAAAAAATCATCACACTGTTTTATGCTATTTTCACTGCACTGAATTTTCCACCAACAGTGCATAAAAAGTTTTAAAAGCCATCAAAAGCATATCAGATATTATTCCACTCAGGACAGTGATTTTACAGCTTTGCAAAATCTGATCAAATATACACCTTTTAATTTTCATTCTGATGATCAAATGACTGTATTTTTTGTTAAAGGAGCTTGAGGCTCTTTTTAAGAAATGAGACTCTCTAGCGCCACCCTTCACCACGACGGCCGTCGGGGGTACTGCAGCCAACAGCGAAGTCGGCACGGGAGAACGGGGAGAACGCGCATGCAGCGTCATGTGACATCACATCCGCCGCCCAGCGCGGGAAATTCCGGCCCGGAATTGCAGCACATTTTGCAGCACACAGCGTGTTCAAGGCAACAGAGAGATACACTAGAGGGCTCATTCTTTTTGGTTTGGAACGCTTCATCTGACATTATTACTAGAAAACTTGAAACATTTACGAATTATTTTCATAAATCCTGCCTCAATCCTGCCTCAAGCTCCTTTAAAAGAAGACGTGCAGCTGCTGTGTTCGTAAGATTCAGTCAACTTGGAAGATTATTGATTACGGTAATGTTATTTCCCTTATACGAATGCACCGTACTTACTGTATCTCCCTTTCTTTTAAAAGAAGCAGTAACTCTAAGTGCTGTTATACAGTACTACACAAACTTCTGGGGAAACTTTGTAATTGGACAATCTGGTTTGCAAATAATTACTTGAGTTGAATCCGTGTAAGGGCGAGCCAAAGTTGATTCTGTGCGAAGTTAAACCAAAATGTATTTGCATGAACACGCTCAACCTTCCATTTCAGTAGTCTTTTTTTTTTTCCCTCTCATTTGATTGATTCCTTGAGTAGTGACAGTCCGTTGTACATTGGTTTCCATTAAGTGTGTTATGTAGTGATTTACAATTTTCAAAGTGATTAGGGAGTGGTTTCGGATACGGCAAGCGTTTTTTTCTCCCCATTTTCCCTGCCAGTCTGTGTGTTTGTTATCCCGTCACGTTCCTGCGCTCACCTTTGTTGCTCTGGATTTCCTGCCTGTTTAGCGCTTTTTGTTTTAATTGAAGGACTTAGTTTGATTACTTCTGCCTCTAATGGGTCCTCCACAACTTCCTTTAAAAAAACAACGTGGGGGTGGGGGGGGTTTGGTTAACGTTATCTCCTCCTCTTGTGTTTATGGCAACTACAGCATTGGAAAGGCTGTTGTTTGGAGACTGAATTAGCAACACGGACGTCAGCCAGAAGCTTCGGGGCCAGCCATGTTTGCAAACACTGAAGGAGCAAGGGCAGAGTAAGGCAGGAGATCACAGGGTGGTGTGTTTGTGGATGTGTGTGCGTGGGCATGCATAATGCTTTATATTACTCTTGATCACTGCAGCTTTGCTGACTCAAACCCAGGAACTCATCACTGGATTATTATTTGCTGGAAAAAATATTTTCATCCTTGACAGTTCTGAGATCATAGACTAATTAGAAAAAAAAAAAATCTGAAGTAATAAATCATTAATGGACAATAGGAAGACAATGGAAATGCCTTAACTGTGGAGTTTAGCATTGTTCTAATGTGCTGAGTCGGTAGAAAAACCCAGCTTTAAGTGTAATAATGCCAAACATTCAAGCTTACACTGATGCAAAGTACATATTTTTCTAATCGATCTGGGAGCAAATCCTCCAATGAAAGCAAACAGGACTTTAGTATTCATGGGGGCATGTGAACCTCCCTCTGTGTTAATAATGCTGTCCTCAGACGGGCTCCGGACATAATGAGGATTTGTGAATTCAACTCACAGTCTCCTACATATGTCAATGCCATCAATTTATCACAACTTGAGCGCTATAGTTTCCTCTCCATTTCTTACACAGGCTGACTTCTTGAACCTCCTCACCTCAACAAGGAAGCCATCAGAGAGTCATCGCTGCGCCCATCAGACGGTGACACGGTGATGAGTGGCCTCTGGCCCCCCGGCCTCGGATCGCCTCCGTTTACACCCGAGCTGTGAGCCAGCTATGGGCAGTAGAAAGAAAAACATGAGGAGAAACTGTAGCGGATTTACATAATAGGTATTTACTACTTGTCAACATATCTATGATGCAAGAAGAGGCCGGGAGAATTCAATTCACTTTAATAAACACATTCAGAATTGTAGTTTTCGTTTCTAAATCTCGAGTCCGGCGGCTTTTAGCTCGATTCTCCTACAATAAGATCCAATCTCAGCTTTAAATGTGTTTATAGATGTTTAATAAAATAGCTACATGAGGGTCAATATACTTCAGCACGCTGGCTCTATGCATTGAATATTAAGTGTTCATGCAAATGAAAGCTGGCGAGCAACTCACTTATGTTTAAGAGGAAGCTCTTTGTCATGCTGCTGACATGAATAACATGTTAAATGCTGATATGCTAATATGTTTGCTGAGCATCTTGCAGTTTAGACTCATTCCTCATGGGCTGCACTCCACTTAAGATCAGTTCCACGCTTTATTTGTTACAATATTACAATATTGCTGCATGTGTCCCAAGCTACTCATCTCTTTGATATGTTGACTTCTTAATAGTTCCTTTGAAGAACTCCAGGTCATTAATGCCAAAGTAGTTGATTAATTTAGCAGTTAACAGTGAAAGTGCAAAGCGGGGCTTTGTTGCCTATTGGTCAACACTTGTTAGCTGCTGTTTATTAAAAAGCTTCCTTTGGGTGAGTAGACCTTTTAAAAGGGAAGTACTATGAATCCCTAAATAGGGGTTAGAGCTTGTTGAAAGCAGCATTTTGAGCGTGTAATTGGATTGCAGCCTTGAGCATTTGTGTTTAAATCTTGGAATGGAAGCGGCACCTGGGGTATGTTTACCTGAGAAGCATCTATCCTCCTCCCTATCGTTTTACGCTCCGCGCTACGATCCGACGCTCCTCTCCTTGACTCTAATCAGTCCAATAAAGGATATTCACTGCAGATCCCTCAAAAGCCTCCACGTATAAATTATATATTTTTAATACCCTTCAATGGAAAAAAAAGAACGCACAACTATCTCTGAAATAATTGGAAATGTACAAAACTTGGCATGGCGTCTTTTATTCCATGTTATTCCATGATGTTCCCTTTGATTTTTGTTTCAATGGAATCTGTCCATTCATTTCCTGGGGGGATTATTTTTAAGGGATAACAACAAATCTGTCCAGGCTTTTTTAGAATATACTTGCAGCATAATAAATCCTCTCTATTCCTACTTTTAATGGTTTATTTCATCACATGCTGAAGACGTGGAGGCATATATGACACTATTACTTGGGAGTGGATCCCTTCTCAGGAGGATTACCGTATTGTGCTGGAGCTGGAAAGGAACTAACTAACAAATATGTCTGGTATAGTGTACATTTTATGTGTTACAGATAAACTATGAGCCACGGGAGACGGACCAGACGTGCAAACAGAATTACAGAAGACTCGCAAACTTCCAGAAATAAAGTAGGAAGGTTCAGATAAACTGGTGTGCACTGATATATTTTGTGAACCTGCACTGCATCAAGAGCCCCTCTAGAAATCATGCTAATATTTCTAAATCTAGTGAAAATGGTCTTATTTTAATTAAAAGAAATCTCCATTGCAGTAAGAAAGCTTTTCTTGACTAGAATCTTTTAAACTAGCAAAATATTATTCTTCTATGTTTCTTGAAACAAGCCTTTGTCTTACTTTCTTAGAAATTAGTTTTGCAGTGGATTTGGCTGTTTCTGACAGAGGGAAAGGGGCCAACAATAGCCCCGAAGGAGCTGCAAAGTTCAACAGAAGAGACTTGAGTGTTTGTTTGCGGGACAAAGTTCGGTCTGAAGGTCTTCTACAAAGGTCTTTTTGGGAAAGTGGAGCTCAAGCACGTTTAAAGTTCCCAAAAAAAGGCCTTTGAGACTCCGTAAACATTCACAAGAAGGTGCTCTGGTCAGAGGAGCATAAAACTGCAGCTTTTAGTCATCAAGGAAAATGCCACATGGCACAAACCCATCTCCCTGAGAACACTATCCACAAAGGGAAGCAAGACGGTGGCAGTTTCATTCTGTGCTGATATCTTTCTTCAGCAGATCCCAGGAAATTGGTTCAAATTGAAGCTTTGAGGGATGGTGCTAAATAGAAAAAAAAAGTTCCTCAAAAAGATCTCTGTCA
This sequence comes from Cololabis saira, assembly GCF_033807715.1. Taxonomy (NCBI): domain Eukaryota; kingdom Metazoa; phylum Chordata; class Actinopteri; order Beloniformes; family Belonidae; genus Cololabis; species Cololabis saira. The sequence continues at coordinate 37,294,418 of NC_084593.1, read as the reverse complement.
GTCTTTGAGAGAATTGAGGATAGGATGGAAGCTTAACTCTCAGTTTGAAAATGACCTTAAGGATGCTGCTAAAGAAATGTTTGTCATTTAAGAAGAAATAGTTAAGTGTCCCAGGACTTAATCCGGTTAATAATCTGTGTTATGACTTAAAGATTGCTATACAATAACAGCTGCAACTCTATGAACTGACTTTGTTTGCACCCCGAAGTTTTCTTTTTTGTGAATATTATTTCTAGTTTCAAAATGACAAATATTTCATGTCTTGTTGATGGAAGGATACCAAAACCCATCAGAAATCCATTTTAATTTCAGGTTGCAAGGTTACAAAATCAGTAAAATGTCGCCGAAGGTGAATGTCTGTGCAGTACAACGTTCCAGATTATATTTGTTAGACCGGGGCTTTCTCGGGGTCATCGCAATTTAATTTAATCACTCCAGCATCCGATTATGTGTGTGCTTGTAAAGTACATAGCAAGGCAAGATAGCTTATTCTAGTATGATGGCCACAGAGTAATTGCTTATCTGTAAATGGCTTACCAAAGTCAGAGACATCAGTTGATGGTGTTTCTGATTTTGAACATATTTTTATTTACTCTGAGCATGAAATTGCCCCACTCAAGCTGATTGTGGGACCAGAGAGCTTCGGATTTTGTAACTGCTTAATAGCACTTGGAGGTCTCCAAAAGCATTTTCCCCAAAATACACATGCTAACACTGCTGCCTCTGTGACAGATCTGTTATAACTTGGAACTTGAAAACTCAAAATGCTGTACGACTCTGTCTATCTGAGGCGTTATGCTTATCAAAAGCACCAACTTGCTGAACTTAAGTATGCAACCACATTCAACTTGACTGGAGAAAACTTGTATTTTTTTTAACCCCCTCTCAAGACACTCCTTCACGGTGGCGTAGCTTGTTTTGTGAATCACTGCGACCTCATTTTGCCTCCCTGGCACAGAATGGAAACTATTAAGAGCCCAAAATTCCTGCAACCTTGATCACTGAAGTGGTTGACTTGGACGTGCCCTTGGACGACCTTGTCTTTCCACCCTGATGCGCCGCTCTGAAAACGATGCAAGGCTTTGGGACTGCAGATCTGCAAACACCTGAATCTCGTCTTCGAACCGTGTTGTCGCTGGATTTGGTTTCTGATTTACTGCTAATGGAGTTATTAAAGGGCAAGTCAGCCGTACGTTTTATGTATGCAGCTGTATTTGTTGAGGGGAGGCTACTGTTACAACATGACACGGAGGACTAAACACGCCGGCTCGCCGTGCTGGCAATGTAACGCTCGCCTCGCTCCTTTACTGAAAGTTTATTCAAGCAATAAAAATGCACCACAAACATTAAAGTCAAAGGTTGCCTCTTTTATAAAGTTACCTTGAAAAAGAAAAAGGGGAGTGGAGGATGAGTAAAGTTGCTGTAGCCGTTCCTTTTCATATTTACACATTTGTTTAGTAATGACTGAAGGAATCATGCGAGCAAATTCTATTTAATAAGGTCTTGAACTTCATCAAGACACGCAGCTGGGTGCCATTATCTCCACCCAGAAAGCCATGCAGGGCCCCAGTGGTTGATGGGATTAGGGAACAAAGAGAATCATGGGATTAGTTGTTTACGGTAGAGATGCTGCAGTCTGCCAGACAGGCAGTTTGTATTTTGTTTACCTTTGTCTTTATTCTTTTATTCTGTTTCCTCTGCGTTGTGTTGTTACCGCCTTTCAGGGGTGGGTGAAGAGTGATATCTTGTTTGGCTCCTGACAGCACCACTTGGAGAGGAAAATGAAAAGAGATTGTGATAACGCGGAGACTCGTGCATTGGCACACGCCTCCTGCTGGCTCGTCCACCCCACGCTGCTCATAGGGCAATTCGGGCCCGGCAATTTAGGGGCCAACTTAAAGTGGAAGGAGGCCTAAAATAGAGAGGTACGGCAAAGAGAGGGTGGGAGTGGACGAGGGGGGAAAACAAGAGACCCGGGGAGTGATTGGTGGAACGGTGGGGGACAGATGTAATTTTCAGACAACGGCGGGGAAGTGATGTAATTTTCTGAATGCAATTTGAGTGTGAGTGTTTCCACACATGCATATGTGTGTGTGTGTTGTGTAATGACAGACAATGCAGATGGTAAAGCAGCACTCCGATGGAGGTCTCATCAACTGGGAGAAACAGCACATCACATTCCGGCACTTAAATGATTTCTGGTAACAAAAATTGAAAAGTTTTCACGACAGAGTTGGCAACTTCACAACAAGAGGAGAGTTCTCATTCAGGTGTAGCGAGTTGATGGTCTCCAACGACCGGGCCAAAGTGCAGCCGTCAAGCCACTCATTTCCCTTTTCTTTTTGCTTTCTATTTAAAATCTCAGAGAGAAAACAGCGAGAGCATTCTGTTGTAAAGAAGCTTTAAGAGTCTGACAGGACCCAAGTGATATCCCTATCAAAGTAAATTATGACTTTTATTTTGCCTTCTCTGTTGGACTTGCCAAACTAATGTTGTGCCAGGAGAAAATTGTTTAATGCATTATGCTCCCGGCTGACTTGGTGGACAATTAGTCTGACAGATGAATTAAAGAATATGAGGCCATTTTCTGCAGCAGATAAATCCCTCCTGTGTAAGCAAATATCCATTTATGGGTGTTTGGGGGATTGTTTTTGTCTTATTAAGGAGAAACATTAAAAGTTTAATGTTTGATAAGCGTGTGTCTTAATGGCATGCTTCTCAGAGTGAACCGAGGGGATCCTTGCTTTTGAATCTGAACTGCGAGGAAAAACTTTTAATGTTGTCACACTGGAGAAAAAGTCCGCCTTAATGATTAAGCTTACAACGATTTTCCAATCCACAACAAATCCTATTAAATGACCAAAGCTGATTATGAATTTATTATACTGAATATTTCATGTGAAACCAACGTCTGCTGTAGTTTATGTGACTTTGTGATAAACCATCGGTTGTTCCCAATGAAGGTTTTTGCCCATCAGAGCAAAAACAACCATTAGTCCCCCAATAATTACAAATGAATAGAAAAGGCTAATCCTTCATAAAAGTACCAGAACTAAATAGTTCATTCTATGAACAAATTGCCAATTCCAAAAAAGTTGTACAAAAGTTGAACAATCTAAATAAAGCAGAATGTAAAGACTTGCAAATCTCATAAACTCACATTTCATACCCAATAGAACAATAAAAACATATCAAATATAGAAAGTGGCACTCTTTACTATTTCATGAGAGATATGAGCTCATTTTGGATTTTTCTCAAAGTTGGGACTTGAGCACCAAAAGGTTGAAAAAAAACCCAACAAAACCCCCCAAAATCAACCTAGGAGTACCGGTACATCTTGGAACAGATATGGTGAATTGGCAACAAGTCTGGCATAAACGGAGCTTCTTAAGGCAACTATACTGCACGATTTCTACAGTTGTCTACACTTGTATGTGTGGTTATATGATGGTGTCACCTCCTGAATTTTAGGCTATAATGAATATTAAATACCCTCATCAGCATGTGCTGACGGTAAAGTTAAAAATTAAAATTGAAAGTCCACGTGTTTGCTGAGTCAGTCATATGTGTCAAAGGACATTGGATCGAAATATTGTTTCCCACAAGACACACAAAAATATCAAAATTAGCGTTAAAAATTAACAGTAAAAGAGCAGTAGAAGAATTATGGGTAAGTAAACAAAAACAAGGTAAATGTGCAAATTAATATCAATCTATTGATCAATGTATAACATAATCTGAGGGGGCCTCTGCATAGACCCCTACATAAGGTGTATTACCTTTAGCAGGGGATCTGATAAATCTGCTAACCTCTAACAGGGCTGACGTCCTCCTCCCTTCAGCTGGCCTGGCTCCATTACACTGTAGCGCTACACAAGAATTGACGCAGTAATTAACTCTTCTTGTCACGTCATGGGGGTAATGTACATTTTTTGCTGTGAGCAAACAGGCAATGGCATGAAAGGAGACAACAAAGAAGAATGCAGCAAAGGAAGAAAGAGAAGAAGTAAAAGGTTAAAGAGACAAGTTTCTTGCATTTTGTTTATCTAATATATACCACGGTGGGAGCATTTGATATTAAAAGAAACCCCCCTGTTGGACCTCTTCATTGGCGTAATACGCCAACAAGGCCTGAACCTCCTCGTTGGTCCATCTATGGTTTTTTTCTTGTGATCGCCATATTTATCAAATGTACTTGGCGCAAAATGTTCCTGGTTCAAATGAGTTGTGTTCACGTGATTTATGTTAATGTGAGAGGGCTGAACATAATTTAGAATACAGTAATCTCTCACTATAACGCGGTTCACCTTTCACGTCTCGCTGCTTCACGGATTTGCATTGTGCGTCGTGTTCTGCATTCTGATTGGCTAAACAGTCTTGCCGCTTCACTTCACTTCCTGTGTCAATAACGTCGGTTGCTTAGCAACAATGCTGAGAACGACCAATGAGCTTCAGCGAGCAGCTCAATAGCGGGACCCTTTGATGAATCGTTCATTACAGTTCTCAGATATAATCAATGGTGGCATGTTGGTTTACAATAATCTTTTTGTCCAGAAAAAAAAGAGCGACAACAACTACCCATAACTATGTTCTTCTCTCGAAAAAACAAACCTGCACCGCAGGCTTTAGGAGAAAAAGATGCTACAGAGCGAGTAAGGATGCAGCAGCACTCAGAAGAGCAGTGAAATACACGCCAGTCACAAGTTGTCCTACTGTACTTATTGTATTTTTTTTCATAATCAGTTTTCATTTTCTCCCGTTCAAATCCAATCACTCGGGTCGCGGTGGGGTGAGGCTGGTCTCCGAAATTTGAAGCCTTGTATAATAATTGTAAAAAAAATAAAGGTTGCTACTTCACGGATTTCACCTATCACGGGTTGTTTTTGGAACGTAACCCGCACGAAGAACGAGGGATTACTGTACTCGATCAGGAGAGACCCCCCGTCTGGTAGTTCATCTAGACTGATCAGAGCCATTCTCCTACTACAGGAACGTCTTATGCCCGGTAAAGATTCTGGAGGCCACTTTTGCAGGGTAATGGAGACATGTGTCAATGATCGGGCCCCTGAAAAACTACCCAGAATACCCAATAATGGAAACGCACCCATACAGTAAAGACTGAAGGCACGCATCAGATATGAGTAGTGCAATGGCAGTACCCGTGATATATTTTAGTTAGCAGCAGTGATGTCTTTGTAGCCAGCAGAAGTCATTTGTAAGGAGCTAATATGAGTTTGTTGCAGTCATGGCAGAGGAAAAACACCAGCACCATTGGAAATGGTATGTTAGACAATTAAATCAGTCCTGTCTGGATCAGTGCTCGTTTCTCCGGTTTTGCAGACATGGCCGATTGACAACAAGACACACCAACAGAATTTTTGTACGTCCACAACGCAATGTAACCCTGTAATTGCAATAAAGTTGCCTGACTGGTTATTTGCTGTTACTTACCACATCAGTGCCTCAAACTTTCAAGTGAGTATTGTCTCTCACATACGTGGTGTGTATTTTATCAAGGATGTGCACATCCGATTTACCAAATGAGCACCAGCATATGATGCATTGATGCATGTGGTATAATTTGTAAATATCTGCCAGGCCTTAGGGACAAGTCTTTTGGGGAGTGGAGGGGGGGAACGAGAGATCAAAAGTAGGAAAAAAAGAAAAATAAACACAAACTGCACTATGGTGCTCATTGTGTGTAATAGCTTTTATGTGTGCTTAAGATACTTAAAAAAAAAGAAGTGGTGAAGAAAAATGTGATCATGGCTGGCGAGAAAAGGTAAGTTGAATTCTTTAATATGCTCTTTCATATTGGATTTGAATGGGCTAGTCAGTAGACAAAGCCATAGGATTTCTGACACAGCGAATTACACTATCTTGAGCAATCTTTGTTAGTAAAACCTTTGAAAAGGCCATTGTTGAACAGCTTGCAGTATAGGACTGGAAATATGTTGCCACAGTTCTTACAGAATGATAATGTTTAGTCTGTAACAGACAAAAGGTGAGCAGTGTATACCAGGCATTACAGAGAGACTCTTTCATAAGTAACGATGGAAATGAGGTTCACCAGTCTGAGAAAACTGTCTCTAAAAATTCTGAATAATGTTCCTCAGTGTTAAATTGTGAAGACTTCGAATATAACACTTCAAAAGTGATTGTTGAAGAACTAGCGATTGGAAACTAGTACCGGCCGCTCGCCAAGTGAGGTTTTTTGTGTGTAGCAGCAGGTCAGTTTGCTCAATCTACCACCAACTGTGGTGGCTGCATGAAAACAACTGATAAAACAAATAATATTCAACTGCATCCAGAGTCCATTTGTTCGGAATTGCAAAATGATATATCATTATATGTATATATATATATATATATATATATATATATATATATATATATATTGTGATGGTCGCAGACGCGCCCACACCACGGCAACCACCAACACAGTCTGCCTGTCGGTAACCCCTCCCCTTCACACTCATTCAGTTTGCTTTATTTATTAGTTTAATTTAACATTTAAGTTTACTTTTGCACATTATTAGTATCATTAGGATCTGCACACATCACAACATGAACATCAGTGAACAAATAAACACATGACACATAGTCTTTTGATTTCATACGTCATATAGACTTTATTTTAAGCACATGGTCACGCATTTGCTAGTGCACACATTTGTGTTGACTATAGGTTTGCTTTATGTTAATTATTTCTGTTTGTATTTATTTACCATGCCCGCTGTGGGGGTCCTGAGTCTGGCCAACTCGGCATCCCAGTGAGGTGTGCGTCAGCGACTGGTGTCCGGGCGGAAACGGCAAAGGAGGGGCAGAAAGGTTCCTCCAGTTTAAGACCTGCTCGGCATGATCCATCTGTTCTCCAGTCGTGGGGGGGATTTAAGATTTTGTTGGGGTTTTGTTAAGTTTAATTTAAGTTGGATAAGTTTGTGTATATATGTAAATATTAGTTTGAATATGTTATTTCTGTAGAAATATTTAGTTTTTTTTTTCCACAAGTTTTGTTCCTTTGTAAGCTTAATTGATTTGTTAATTATCCTGTAATTTATTTTGGTTTGGTCTGATTGTATAAAAGGGAGTTTCTTTGTTTCATTTAGAGAGAAGAGAGGTTGAGAGTGTTGGGTTTTATGTCTTGTCTTTTGGGTTTTGGCAAACTTCAAAAAGCCCTAAATCTTGTTATATTTTTGAGTTTTGTTAAAGAAAATAAATTTAATCTATTTTTGATAAACCTTTTGAGTCTGCGTCCCTGTGTCGACTGCTGGGTCCCTCACATATGGTGGCAGTGGTGGGATATAGCCAGTAAGGGGGCGCAGACTTGCATTTTTCCCCTCAAATTTTTCTCTCCATTTTTTCATTGAGTTTTTTTCCCTCTCCTTTTTGTGAGTGCAACCTCCTACGAGATGCAGCGTGACGGCAGAGGACGTGGCCGTGGTGTCCATAGAGGAGGAGCAGGAGCAGGAGCGACAGGCTTTGAGGATAGCAGTGGCGAGGAAGAAGACAATGCCAGCAATCCAGGAGAGCCAACTCTCAAAGAACTGGCAGACCTGCTACGCACACACATCGTGGCTCAGGAGGCACGGGAAGTTCAACGCACCCAAGAGTTGGTGGAGCAGGACCGGCGGTTTGAGGCCCTCCGACAACAATTTGGCATGTTGCGGCAAGACGTGGCGGAGCAACAGCCTCCAGCACCACTCGGGGGAGCCCGAGGTGGTCCAGCGCATGAGGTAGGCAATGACGACCCTAGGGGTGAAGCGGATCTAAACGAACTGCCTCCACGTGGTCCCCGGCCAGGCCGCTACGCCGAGCCAAAGCTACAGAAGTTGTCCGACTCAGATGATGTGGAACATTTTTTAATAACCTTTGAACGTGTGGCAGCTGCTTGCCAGTGGCCGAGAGGGGACTGGGCTCTGCACCTTGTTCCCTTGCTGACTGGGAAGGCCAGAGGTGCGTATGTCCATATGGATGGAGATGAAGCCCTCAACTATGACAGAGTTAAAGCAGCTATTCTCAGAAAATACAACATTAACCCTGAAACATACCGTCAGAGGTTCAGATCTCTTGATGTCGGGCCAGAAGAGAGCCCTAGGGAGCTCTATGTGAGATTAAAAGAAAATTACGTCAAATGGATTCAACCAAGAGGTAAAACTATTGCAGAAATTAACGAACTTCTTATTCTTGAGCAATATTTGCTTATGTTGTCCCCTGAGTTACAGGTCTGGGTCAAAGAACATAACCCAGACTCAGCAGTTGAGGCTGCTGAGCTGGCTGACGTCTTCGTGGCGGCAAGGAGGAAAAATCAACAGTGGACCTATAATGCCTGGAAGACCCCCAGAGAGCCACGTAAGCCTCAGAGCCAGCATACGCAACGGTACCCCCAGGGGTCTGGTAAGCCGTCCTTTCAGGAAACTTCTACCTCGGAGCAAAGGCCCTCTAGCAGAGTGCCTGTTTGTTATCAATGTGGAGAAGAGGGCCATGTGAAGCCAAATTGTCCAAGGAGGGCGAAGATTACTCAAGTGTGTCATGTTCCTAGACCACAGACGAAGAAAGATCGGACAGTCCAGCAAATGCCTCATATGATTAATGTGCAAGTGCATGGCACCGATTTTCAAGCGCTTATTGACTCTGGGAGTGACCAAACATTGGTGCATCCTAACTGTGTAACATATGATCTTGTTCAGAGTGCTAACTTTATTCCAGTACGTTGTGTGCATGGGGATGAGAAGCTAATACCAACTGCTGATGTCTATCTTAAAGTACAGGACCAAACTTACCTCATGACCGTGGGTGTAGCAGATGACCTCCCGTTCCCAGTGGTGCTGGGCCGCGACCTGCCAGTACTGCCGGACCTTTTGCAGCGGAAGCAGACGTGCAATGTTGCAACAAGGTCCCAATACAAGAAGGGTGAGGAGTCTCCCCCATGGGTGAGTGTTTTGCCTTTTTATGATGCTGACTTGGAGAATGCACCCGGGAGATCTCGAAAGTCACGCAGCCATAAAAGACAAGATAAGTTCCAGCACACTGTCAACAATCAGTCTTCTGAATCTCCCCTAACACCACCGCTACAATTTAAACTTCCTGTGAATATCGTTGAGATGCAGAATGATGACCCAACCCTGGCAAGCTTGATGCAGAAAGCTAAGGAACAAGAGAAGAAGCTGAAGCCTGATCAGGATGCTGGAGAGTGGCATTTCCTGAAAGATGGCGTGCTCTATCACCAGTGTGGGCCAGCTACTCAGTTGGTGGTTCCTCAGGGTGCTACAGAGACAGTCATCGCCTTGGGTCATTCCATACCCTGGGCCTGGGACCCTGGGACACAACGGATGAAGGACACGAATGGACGCATCACGAGATGGTATCTCGCACTGCAGCCCTACTGGTTTATTGTGGCTCACATCCCAGGGAGGTCCAATGCCACAGCTGACTTCCTGTCTCGCTCCCATGGCGAGTCTCCAGAAGGGGGGGAGTGTGTGATGGTCGCAGACGCGCCCACACCACGGCAACCACCAACACAGTCTGCCTGTCGGTAACCCCTCCCCTTCACACTCATTCAGTTTGCTTTATTTATTAGTTTAATTTAACATTTAAGTTTACTTTTGCACATTATTAGTATCATTAGGATCTGCACACATCACAACATGAACATCAGTGAACAAATAAACACATGACACATAGTCTTTTGATTTCATACGTCATATAGACTTTATTTTAAGCACATGGTCACGCATTTGCTAGTGCACACATTTGTGTTGACTATAGGTTTGCTTTATGTTAATTATTTCTGTTTGTATTTATTTACCATGCCCGCTGTGGGGGTCCTGAGTCTGGCCAACTCGGCATCCCAGTGAGGTGTGCGTCAGCGACTGGTGTCCGGGCGGAAACGGCAAAGGAGGGGCAGAAAGGTTCCTCCAGTTTAAGACCTGCTCGGCATGATCCATCTGTTCTCCAGTCGTGGGGGGGATTTAAGATTTTGTTGGGGTTTTGTTAAGTTTAATTTAAGTTGGATAAGTTTGTGTATATATGTAAATATTAGTTTGAATATGTTATTTCTGTAGAAATATTTAGTTTTTTTTTTCCACAAGTTTTGTTCCTTTGTAAGCTTAATTGATTTGTTAATTATCCTGTAATTTATTTTGGTTTGGTCTGATTGTATAAAAGGGAGTTTCTTTGTTTCATTTAGAGAGAAGAGAGGTTGAGAGTGTTGGGTTTTATGTCTTGTCTTTTGGGTTTTGGCAAACTTCAAAAAGCCCTAAATCTTGTTATATTTTTGAGTTTTGTTAAAGAAAATAAATTTAATCTATTTTTGATAAACCTTTTGAGTCTGCGTCCCTGTGTCGACTGCTGGGTCCCTCACATATATATATATATATATATATATATATATATATATATACATACAAAGGATTTCTGATAGATTTTCAAATCTCTACACCACTGTGGTGAATAGGAATTTTATTAAAGGAGCATGAGGCAGGATTGAGGCAGGATTTATGAAAAAAAATGCGTATACGTTTTAAGTTTTCTAGTAATAATGTCAGATGAAGCATTCCAAACCAAAAAGAATGAGTCCTCTAGTCTATCTCTCCGTTGCCTTGAACAGGCTGTGTGCTGCAAAATGTGCTGCAATTTCGGGCCGGAATTTCCCGCGCTGTCCTGCGGATGTGACGTCACATGACGCTGTATGCGCATTCTCCCCGTTCTCCCGTGCCAGCTTTGCTGTTGGCTGCAGTAACCCCGACGGCTGTCGTAGCGCTAATGAGTCTCATTTCTTATTCTTGCCTCAAGCTCCTTTAAATTTCAACCACCCTTCTATAAGCACAGTTTCGGATTCCTAGGCAGATGCATGTTGAGCTCAATAAGAACTAGGCATGTGTTGAAAAAAGATTTTCTGATTCTAAATTGATTCTCATATTAATTCCTAAAAATCAATTCGTATGTCTAAAGATTGATTTTTTTTCATCATAACATTACAACTTGTGGTATTTTTTTGTTTATGCCCAAAAAAGGAATGTTTTGTTGGACACAAGAATATGGTGCCATGGTTTGCCTTTAAATATGTTTAAAAGGTATGGGATTTTGGGGTTACATTTGCATAAAATGCTGAAAAAAACAAATTCTCAAAAATAGATAGAAAATGCAAAAAATTTAAACGGAATGTGGGAAAAAATAAAACTGATTTCATAGGGCCTCTGTTTGCTGCCCTGGATCTGTTTGGTAATTCTGCCCCACACAATGTTTCTGAAAGCAGTTCTATCAGCATTCTGGGAGGTGATTGGTCCTTACAGCATCATTAGCTGCCAATACTTGCTCTTGAATCTCAATATAATACTAGTATTAATATGTTTCATAACTACACAGTCATATAATTCATGCAACAGCTAAAAAAAACTGTTTTAATAACACTAATCCAAATCAATATCGGAATCGAATCAGATCGGATCGAATCAAATCTTGATAATCGATTCTGAATCTTAAGAATCGGAATCGAATCGATTCTTGACATTTGAATGGATCCCCAGCCCTAATCAGAAGCCATATATATATATGCATGATGCAGAAACACCACCATCTTCTCTGGGCCAAAGCTAAGAGACAGAAGTGGCCCTCTGTATCTGATAGTATAGATGTTCATAAGGGCTTATGGACTGGACAACGTACATTTCTGGTCATCATCAGTGCTCTCATCCAGACAATGTCTTTTTCGGATACAAACTTCTATAGTTCAAACATTCAGTGCTAAACAGTAAAGCCTCCATTATGACATGACCTCGTAGTAAAAGAGCCCTGGTGCTGAACTGGCCTGTCTGCAGTCCACACCTTTTACCAACCAAAAACATTGACATTGACAAAACATGAAATACAACATACACTTTGAATCCTAGTTTGAATCCTATACCATGCAAGAGTCAGACAGCATTTCTCTCCCAAACCTCCAGCAGCTGATCGTGTCAGTGGCCATATATAGGATGCTGTTTGTTAAAAGCACAGATATACTCACCTGCCAGTGCTGTATAAGCAGCTACGGGGTCATCCCTGGGAGCCTCCCATCACAGATGTTTCACTGCTGAACATCTCTGGGTGGCGAGCAGGGCAGGATCTTTACCTCTCCTTGCAGCTGGTCCTTAGATCCTTTTCCCACTTTCTTCTGAGCCAACGCCAGAAACATCCTTGCTCTGCCCCCGGCTCTGCCGGTTCCTTAAGAGCCTTCATCTGCTTGGACTGGAGTTTTCACAACCTGCTGCATTCATTTTCTTACGAAACCTCTGCAGCTGACTCTGACTGTGTAGCTAGACACGTTCTGCCCACCTCTGTTCATAATGCAGACAGCTCTGTACTTTTCCTTCTTCCTCCCGTTTCCGTCTTCTCATGGCGAGTCGGGCCATGATCACTGTTCTTGCAGATGTCAATCACAGGACAATATCGGGCCGTGAGGATGTTTCGGTGATCTCTTTGGGGAACGAGACCTGTCGGTCCAAGTCAGCCCTCGTGTTCCGCCCGCATCCAGGTGTCAGAATGGCCCGCTCCCTCTCGCTGATGTTCTGCGCTTCAGCTCCTTGCCTGATGATGTGAATCCGAGGTTGAAAAATAAGACAGAATGCTAGACGGTGGAAAACATCACCCTTTCCCAACTTTTTTTCGGTGTGTTGCATCACATATGAAACAAGATTGTATTTGTCATGCAATGAGCTAATGGAGGAATGCCATTCTCCACAACTATACAAACCAGTCTAAACAAAGCAGATGATGTAATTCCCTAACCATAAACAACGGGACTAGCCCATGTAAATGGTCCTCCTTCTGACAGCCGCCATGCTGAAGCGATATTAAAACGAGGGAAAAAAAAACTGCCATTTATACGTACTGTTTGTCTGTGCGTTAAATGGGCTTGATTAGTTTTATTGGGCTGAGTCATCATGTGACCCGAAAGTTGATTTGTAAATCCTGTAGCCAGAGGTCACAGAAAAGCAGTTGCATTAAAATCCTCTCATAATCTGCCCAGATAATAGGGTGGTTTAAAATAAGAGCCCATAACCAATCATGGATATTGTTAAAGGTGTAAACATACAGGTCATGCCATCATGAAATCACCAACTCTTTGCAGCCGAGTGACTTTTATTTGAGCGCTCACCTGAAAATAAGACAGTGTTTATTGCCTCGACGTGTGACCTCCTCGTCCTTGTGATGCTCAGTGGGACTGTGAGCGTCTTGATGGAAGGTTACCTCCTCGTATAAAAAATCTCAGCCTTTGCAATGGCCACTTTATAATGCACCTGTGGGAGTACAATTTTATGAGCTCATCGGTTCTGTGATTTTACATTTTGCAGTTGACAAGATGACATATGCCGCTGGAAACAAACACTGCGCCCTGAAGAAACTACGGCAGAGCTGACGAGCAGTGGGCGACAGGCAAGCCCTACCGGTCCACACCAAAACACTGTCCTCCTCCTCGTCTCGCTGACAACAGTGGCCCCTGAATCTGCATTAACCACAAAAGTATTTTCACATTTTACCATAATCAAAGTGAAAACAAGGGCTCCGCATCAGTTTAATGCTCAATTAGCACTCTCATTTTAAGACTCCTGTAACTATTCCCATTTGCATGCATTTTGCATAAGCAAGCTGGCAGAGGCCAACTCTGTAAAGCCGTAAATATCTATCTCCTTGTAGCAAAACACCTTGATTCTTTTGGGGGTAGTTGAAATTCTGCAGAAGCCCCATTTTCATTTTCGTGGCTGCATTTACATGCTGTCCTACAGTCTGCCCCCTTGAGTTCTATCAGGGAGCTTTATCACCTGAAATAAAGCAAAGATAAATGTATGTGCATACGTGTGTGTGTGGGTGTGTGTCTCACAGTCTTTAAGGCTACGCAGTATTTAATGCTTCAAATATTGAGCAGAAATGTGTGCAAACTGCAAGCATTCTGCAGACTTGGCTACTTATCGCCTTCCTGGGGTCTTTGCTGAGGATGCACTTTCAGCTCAAGGCTGCAGGAGGTCACTGTCTTCCGGAGCACACACACACACTGGCGCACGTGCACATGCATGGAAGTCTGTCCCCATGTGCACTGCTGTACGTTTCTTGACATGCAACTCCAATATGGAACCACTAAGAGAAGTCCATTCCCTCGTGACATTTACTGCGGGTTGCCAGAAATGATTAGTTAAGGTCAGTTTCATAACTTTTTGCTGGGAAGGGGTGCTTTATCTATGTCAGTCCACTGGGCCGTGCAGCTCCGGAGCCACGTGGGTGGAGGCGATGAGGAAGAACTCTTTTCATCTTTTGATGAACACTGGACAAACAAAATTCAGCTGTTAGCCTCAGAGCTATATTTATAATAACATGTGAGAGAACTCGCATTTTATTCCCCCCCCCCGTTCTGTTTTGCACCTGTGATGCCTCTATTATCTTGTTTGTGTCAAGTCTTGAGCTATTTCATTTCGGGTTGTTTTGTAAACTTTTGATCTCTGGAGAGCTTCTGAAACACAGCTCAAGAGAATAATAGCTGCAAGTCAAAGTGTGGTTCACAAAGATATACACTAAATACAAGCAGAGGGGTTTTGCATTAGCACTGTGTGAGAAGGTGCTAAAATGTTTGCAGATAACAGGTATTGTGTGTCAGTGGAGGGTTTAAGAACAGACAGACAGACTAAAACCTTCCTAGATGATTATTTCTCTCAATAATTTGTTCCAGGAAAAATCACTTAATAGCTACTCTCGCCCTTTTTTATGCTACGCACTAGCTAGATCTATCACAATATATCTACTTGGAGCATCCGCTGACTTGGGATTCAGTGAAGGTTGCTACAGTACGCTGCATAATAAAGAGGTCCCCGGACAAAAGACAACTCAAGCTTTACAGCTCACAGATGCAAATAGATTCATGAGAAAGCAATCTCATTGGCTTACCCAGAAACAGAAGACAGAAAAAGACGAAAGAAATATTCTGATCATGTATCACTGGCGTAAAGGCATTTCTTTTCTTCTCCCTTTTTTCCACTGATCCATGTCTCAGCTGACCGGAGCTGCGGGTCTGTGCAGACTCACAAGTGGTTAACTGAGGACTGTGGAGGCTCAAGAATCATCTAATGATACAACATGAAACAGAACTTGGATGTAAAGTAATATCACAGTGCAATCAAAATCCATTATTCATGAGGGGTAACTGATGGATGTTCAGAAACAATGAGACAACTACATTTTTAAAAGGAGAACAGAAGCAATAGATTTCTATTCAGGCACAGTGATATGAAAAGAATCACCGATACTGAACCAACACTGAGGGGCAAATTCATGTCAAAATATATCAATTTTAATTTAATCTGAAGGAATATTTGATTATTTTGATAGAGTTCTATCTAGCATCTTGCTATCAAAAACCAACCTAAGTAACTTTAGGATGCTCATTCCGGCTGTCTCTTGCAAAAAACTGCGTATTTCTTTACAGCACTATGACATCAACAATAATGCTTTCAAGAAGCAAGGTTGCATAGCTTGGATATAATGGCAGAGGTGACTAAGAGGCTCAAGAAAGTAAAGACATGAGAACCGAGAGTACTTTTAAGACGGTGTTGTTAAAAGCATCATAACCTCCATGCTAATAGGGGGAAGCAATCCACAGCTCCGTCCACATGTGCTCGCTTCTTCCTACTCAGGGTCACAGGGGTCTGGTTGGATGTATCCCAGCTCTCTCTGGGAAAAATAAAGGGACAATCTGAGATAAGAATAACAATAGCTGGCCAAACCTGTAGTTTGGAAAAACAAGAAGCGTTGCGGCTGTAGCAGACTGTAAAGTACAACGCAGGAAGCATCGGTTAAGTCACACATTCGTTTTCTGAAGAGCTGTTTTGAAGTCTCTTTTCTAGGCTGTAAAATACAAAACCACTAATAACATATACTTTTCCTCTGATGAAGTGTTGCACTGGAAGCCGATGAAAACACGCCCACCGTTTGTCCATCATAGTTTGCTGGGGATACTAGCTCTTTCAACTGACCCATGGAGGAGCTGCCGCGGACCGACGTTTAAGAAAGAATATCCTGCTTCACATGCAGGTGGCAAGTCCAGAAATTACAGCTGCCTTCAGCAAACACTGGATTAGTACAATACATGCCATTGTCTGTGCCGACTGGCAATCAAAAGGCTACCATGCCACATATTATAAATTCATTTATGTCTTTATATACAGTCACCTGATGTGGTTAAAGGAAAAAAGAGTCAGAGTTGTCATGGATGTGAAATTAAACAATACCAACCACACTGTTATTTTGAACCAGGTTGCATATTTGTTCATTAAAAACTACAAGGGTGTTTAATTGGACATTATACTCCGTTAGAATAACTCAGATCAAAATCAGTTGTTGCTTTTTGGACCAAAGTTTGTGTTTTGGTAGACTTTCAGCACGTGTTGAAAGCCATCATATGGGCTGTCTAAATTAATTCGATTGACAGCCTTATTTCAAATATTTTCCCTACATGTACAAAGGATTTACAGGCAAGAGGAACCCAATGTTACATACACTTCGTCTTCACTACAAACAGAAAGGTTGGACCGTTAGAAAGTCACACAAGACAAGAATGTGGAAAGCGGAAAGGTTCCCATCTAGGAGAGCTGCAATAATGACATGTTCGTTGTTTAGGAGACAACTAGTGGACGCAGACAGGTACGATGCCGGTTATGTTTTTGGTTGTGCAGGGTGGTTTCTTTTTCTGAACTCAGCAATTCTCATTGCAACTTGGAAACAAACTTTCCGAGTTCCAGTAAAACACATTTCCTTTCTGTCAGCATAATATTCTTTGTTGGATTCGAGGTAGTCCTTCAATAGAAACACACACTCAGTGGAGTTCTATTATCTATCATGCTTCCCTGTGCACATTTGTTCTTGTGTTATTGTAAGTTTACACACGAAGTGATGGGGAGATAATGTTACTGAAAATGAAACCCCAATTTCAATTGAGAAGCAACACACGGTGGCATTCCGGGGAGCTCACTTTTTGGGCAGAGAAGAAACATTAAAGGCTCAGTGATGTGATGGGGAGGATGATTGAGGAATTTATGAGGATTTTTCAGCGTGTGCTTGTTTGCAGCCTTGGAGAATTGAGGGGGAAAAGCAATTCAGCCAGTACATTTAAATGTTTTAATAAATACACACTTGTACTCCAATTTAAGTTATGAAAACCTTAACTTTAACCCCCAAAATGAATTTTGAGTGCCTATTAAATACTTGTTTTATAATGCCTGTAACTATTATAATACTCACAAAAAAGGGGGAAAATACTGTGAAAATTAGTGTTGGAAGAGGCGACTTTTGACCTATTGAATCGAACTGGAGGAATGTGATTGATAGTCAACAACATGATTGAATGCCAGCAATGTGACTGATTGCGTAACTACGTGTATGGAGTATATATATATATATATATATATATATATATATATATATATATATATATATATATATATATATATATATATATACTTCAACTTCAGTAGGCAGGAGGAAGCTGACAGTTGATGTTAAGATGCCTGTGTACTCCTTGTACAAGTAATAAGGTTGTTGAATCTCACCCTTCACTCTCTTGTGTCTCCATTCTTGCCGCTGCATAGTTGGAGTGCAGAAGCGGACTTTTCCTACAATGCTATAATGCTAACCTTTAATAGTTTTGGTTTAAAGTCACACCATTACATGTGGTAATACCATTAGTCACCTAACGGGGGCAACATATCACAAGAAAGATCACGTGTCAGCCCAGAAGATTAGATTTCAAACTGTAAAAACAATAGTATTGGTCACATGACCCATACGTTTTTGTAGAGTGGTTTTAAAGCCTCATTTTCTTCATACTTTGCTCGGCCATGTTCCCCAGGAAGCCGATGGGAATACGTCCACCGTACGTCAATCATAACGATGACGGATGAGGACGTGATAACGGCTGGCAACAGACTGAACCTACTGTCAATCAATCATATTCGAAATAAATGTATTGCTTTCTATAAATTCTATATCTCTTTCTCCTGACATTGTACAAAAAAAAAAAAAAAAAAAAATCACCACCCTTAGAGTTGTCATGGACTCTAAATCAAACAGTTGAGACCAAAAAGCTTTTTGGAGCCCGGCTGTAAATATGTTTATTTCTGCTCCAGAGTTGGACATTTTAACATGGGAATCAATGCAGATTGACCTGCTTTTGGAAACAGACTCGAGTAGCCAGTTGAGGAACTGCAACAAATCTCATGAAAACATTTTTTTAATACTTTTATTTGGATGATTCTTTTTATGGAGTACCTACATTTATGGCTGAGACTTGTTTCACTGTTGTTGGTTATTGTTTTACGTTTCTGTTGAGCAAGGTTTTTATTTTTTGACTCGATGGTGCCAAGATTTACATTTAAAAGTAATATTCATTTTGAGGGGTACGTAAATGTGTACATTTTCGAGGTGATAAACTTGATAAACGTTGTAAGTGAAGAACCCGAGTTACACTACTTTAAAGGTGTCATATACTGCTTTCAGTGACAGCTTAACTTTGTTGTCTGAGATCTCTGGCTAGGGTGGGTCAGGTTATACGATGGGAAGTTGCCTCGATGTATTTTACACATCTTAATACAATCCTGGTGAATGGCCCTCCAATAAGAAGAAGCTGTTTTAGCGTGCTCATGAGTTTTCAAATAGGCTACGCACTGACTGGCATGTGTGCCGATTGGATGTGCTGCATGCTGATCGGTTGGTTTACAGCGAAGCAATGTGTCCAGTGTAGAAATCTAAAAGAGCCGACAGTTGAATTGGTCTGCCAGATAATATATATTTATTTGTCTTTTCTTGGAGAAAGTAGCTTTAAGGCTTCATCGTACTTGGCACCCTAGCTGTTTACAGCTACAATTAAAGTCTTACAGTCTTTTCAAGCTCATCAGTCATTTACACTGAACACTCGTTTTTTTCTACGGCTCCCGTGCTCATGGCTTTTAATTACACTGCCGGTATGCATATTGTTTTATGTATGAAATCAGGTTCAATGTCAAACAATGCTCCAGGTTAAACTCAAAATGTGTGTGTTTATGTCATATTTAATTAAACCACTGCTAATTTAGCCACATGCTAACGACACTGGATGCCAGGATGTTTAGAAAAGCTCCCTGTTGGAGTGTCAGCCACTGAACAAAGCCTTCTTGAAACTGTCCAAGGTCGGAAATACAGCCCATAGGGGAATGAATAAAACAAACATCAGTCACACGTGTTTACAATTCAATTTGTTTGAGAGATAGTGGAAGTGCTGATATCTCTTAAACAACATGGGACACAGCAATTTCATCCGTCTGACATTTTCTGTCATTATGAAAGTCAGATTTTTCTTTTTTGCACCCTCATAGATAGGGATGGGAATTGTTAAGAATTTATCAATTCCAAGAATTGTCCCGGTGTATCCCGCTGTAAAAATGTGAGTGAAGATCTGCAAGTATTTCGGCTGATTTGGCTGAAGGAGATGTGAGCAAAGCTAACTATGATTCATGTTCCCGAGGGCTTGCTGAGTGACATGGCTGCGCTCTGTACGAAGGAAAACGGGCTTCAAAACCGGTCCTCGGAAACCAATGGGTCACGTATTGTATTGTTATTTTCGTGAAATATAACCAAACGTTGGTGCGTGTGTCAGATGTGTGTCAGACTTTGGCAGAACCGTTAGCACAATTGTTAGGCAGATGAGTTAACGGCTCTTAGATACAAATAAGTCAACGCAATAATTATGTAACAAATTGGAATCTTTAAGATTTGATTGTTTTTCGGATTGATATTTAAGTTGTGAAATTTGTATATAAAGAAAGGAACAATAGGATTTGAGTTTCACTTCATGTCCATCTGACTTGAAAGACAATCTTCATGTACCTTGTAGCTGTTAGCATGTCTAAAATGCTAGCAATTTCCTGTTGTCTTGTTTATTCTTAATGTTCTTTATTTTGCATTTACATTTTTGTGCCAACTGTCTAACATACAGGTGGTTTGACCAGGTGAGTTATCATTATTTATTCAAACTGGACATGTTTCTTTGTTTTGATGAATAATTGTATGCAGATATTCAGAGAACTGCACTCATCAAGTTTGTCAAACACCCCACACCATTAGTTTCCTTGGGCGTTTTTCGCTGGGCAAGAATGAAACCTTGATGAATTAATTGTCTGATTCCGTATGCGGAGAAAGAGAAATGGGAAGAGAAAGAAAGACAAAGCGACATGGATGAGTGTAGTGAACAGTGGGGGGACACTAATTGAATCCCTGAGTTATTGATTCAGTTTGAGCATCACTACGGGAGACCTGTGGTCAAGATAAGCTGTCTGTAAAGCTCTGATTAACATTTACTGTGATAGTAGGTCCTGTGTAATTATGGGGCGGTTATTTTTACCACCTGTCTGTGCTTTTAGCCCTAGCTTGGATTTTTTTTTCCCCCCCTCAGAGTCAGGGTCATCACTGAGCAGTACCTTGTTGTTGCTATAGTAGCAGTTATGAAGTGATTTATAACCCATAGGCTTCACTTAAAAATAACTATAAATGATAGATAGACTGATTGATTGATAGAAAAAGTCTATGAATCCTTACGAAATTGCAGGTTTTTACAACGTATAGATAGAAATAACAGAAACATCAATGCTGAAAGACCTGCAATTGAGCTTATTAGGATTGCCGTTACAGCTCTGTCTGACAAGCAAGGTAATAGCATGACAAGCACAAGCCACTTTCAGGTACAGTAAGGCAAGAACGACCACATGCTAAATTTGAATTCCACTCAGACGGATTAGTAGTCAATGCCTTAACAGGAAAACATCCACCCCACAACTCCACTGACGGCATTTGAAAGAACCGCCACGACCCTGTCATTGATAGACATAATGATTAACTGTAACAGGCTGTTTTCACCTGAAGCTTGTTTATCTCCGGTGTACGTTTGCCTTTAATCCTCAACGTACAGTAAGTTATTTCTTAAGATGGAACTCCAATAAGTGAAAAAACAAAGAAACTTTATGTAGAACTGCTTGACCACATAAGTCAGAAGGGATGAACTGTGAGCAAAACCCAAGACCTTCCCTCTGTCCTGACTCCTGACACTTTAATCCACCCGCACATACTTCTGTGTAAATCTTTCATGTTGCCTGCCATGTTCTGGAACCTGCAAAAGCAGCTTTTCTTGTTTACGCTGTGTCAAAAGAACATGAGGAGTAACAGCAGGGGATCGAACAATAACAACTTGGCTTTGTTGTCAATGCAGAGCTTGCAAGAACCCTTGATGAGCAGTAGATCATAGATGCTTTCTCCATGAACCATAACAACATACACATTTCTCAGCTCTGACATCTGTTGGTTGGTTACGTTTGCCCTTCTTCATTTACTGAGATATTTTTCTGCTGTTAGTGTGTCAAATTCCACGGCTCCATTGGTTGAAAAGGTCAGTGTTTGTGACTGTGTAGCATGTAGAGTGTAATAATACGATACCTTATATTTTGTATTCATTATGACTGTGCTTAAACCTCTGGCATAGCAATGTATTAACTTTGAAAACTAATTAGCAACTCCCTGCATTCATATATCAACTTCAGTGGAAAAGTCCTGGATCCGTCAATGCTTATTATTTTTCACTATTCCTTTCCATTAATAATATGGAGCAGGCTTCTATTCCCTTTCTGCTATTCCTTTGTGATTTTCTCTCTCACATTTCTTCTTTTATAAATTAAAGATGAAAAAGTCTGAATTATTGGACATGTTGCAAGCTTACTGCAGAAAAGACTTTTCAAGATCAAACACAGTCATTACAAGGTGAGTACCATTCATTCAACTCAGGAGTTCCAATCAACAATAAAAATAAAAAACAGAAAAAAAATCAGAAGGTGATGAGGGAAGAAAGAAACAAATCTATACCATGTGAAAAATCCAGCCCAGCTGTCATGCAGCATTCTGTGGTTTGGTGAAACCAAGATCAACAGTACTGAACTTAGACTGAATTCAGACTTATATTGAATTAAGATACAGCTGCTGTGTTTTAGCTAATCATGTGAACTTGTTTAGGGCAGAAGGTTAACATTTAACTGTTGCTAATAAAGGTCAGGCTAATTCACGTCTTTCTTGCACGCTGCCTTTGTCTGAAAGTATTTTGGCACTGCACAAAAAGTTAAATGTAAAATTTGTAATGAGTTATGCGCTGTGTTTCCATTAGCTGGGGTCCGGTGTAAAAACCTGTAAGACTGGAATTATAAAAAGGGCGAACTCCTCTTTGGTCCATTCAGATGTTGTGACAGAGCCTGTAGGATGCGCTGACCAAGCGACGACCATCTTACTTCCGCATTGAGTCTCATGAGGAGCTGAGTTGTTGCAGTTCCTCGGCTGACCACTAGAGGCTGGCTCCTAAAGTGAGTCAATGACTCCTGTGTTAAAATGTCCAACTTTAACAGGATCTCCCATTTCAAATGATAGTACAAACTGCCTGCTTCATAGCTAAATTAACTGTTAGTTCACTTAAAGGTTTATACTCTAAATAGACCCTCCAGAAAAACACGGGCTAAAATCATTGATTCTGCGGGCTAAAATCATTGATTATGCAATTAAATGTGCAGGTTTTTTATGTGCTTTTATGCAGTGAAATTGCGGAATATGCGGGAAGTTGCGGATTCGGCGCTGAGCTCTTCCCTCTTAAATTCAGCGGGCTGTCTCGTCTGATCTGAGGTCGTAGGAGAAAAAAAAAGGAGAGTGCGGGTGGAGAGGAGAGGGGCGGTGGCGGCCCCGAGGCCGGGCGTCTCTCTCCCTCCAGCGCGCGGCTCAGTGCTCGGGTGATTGCCATTGATCAATCGGTGGATTGATTGATTCTGACACCTGTTGTATCGAGATGAGTTCCCCATAGAATGCGTTCCCCCTCTGTTTATCATGAAGGGAGGCTCACACATTTTTTTAAATTCGTACTGCTGACTTCTTTCACCACCACAGATAAGTCCTGTGATTTTCAGGCTGATATCATCATATTTGACCATTTTAAACAGGGGGAACGCATTCTGGGGGAAACACATCTCGACGGGGGAACTCATCTCGATACAACACCGGGCGCGCCGGCGCGGCGAGGGGACGAGCTTGAGCTCCGTCACCCCACGCGTCCGCCGCCAAGATCCCCAAGTGGATGGGAACGTGAGTCCGCCTCCGCCGGCCCTTGCAGGCGCAGTGGTACGCGGTCAGCGCGGATCCTGAGTCCCCCGGCAGCCGCGCCCCCCGCACAAGCGGGGGGCTGGACGGAGACGGCACTCTCTTTTTCCTCTCACCCCCCCGGGTGAGAGCTGCTGTTTGGGGGGTGGCGGTTTCTGCGAGGGGTGCGGAGGTCCCCGGGCGGGTCCCGCACGTCGTGACCGGCGTACCGACATGTCACTCACAACACTCCTGATGATGCGGTGAAATCAAGCGAGCCCCGCATAATTCGCATATTCAGCGCAGACATATGCATTAACCCCAGTAAAAGTGATTTTTCCGCACCAGACATTGAAATCCACGGAAGGTCTGTAAATCCACGGACAGCCGTGAAATCCGCGTAAATTTCCGCGATCACGGAATCGTGGATTCCTGGAGGGTCTATCTAAAATATAAAATGACTAAGTTCTGTAAGGTCTTTACTGACAGCTCAGAAGTCAATACAGTGCTAAACACTTAATTGCAAACGTAATGACAGCTCACCACTGGCTCTGTCAGCCGCCAATCAAATGTCAACGCCCCTAATTATACATTAATTAGTTGCTTTATGTAGTTTTACTTAATGTGGTACAAAGAAATTCACTCCCTGTACAGTTGTCTTGGATGTGAACCCTAACTATGGAGACCAAAACTGTTTTTGAAACATGCTGGAGAGTTGGACATTTTACCATGTGGTTTAGTGGAGATTGAACCACCTTCGGAGCCAGTCCCCATAGCAATTAGTCAATAAACCGCAACTTTTCTTACTTGTGGATAAGGTTTGACCCAGAAGTTGGAATGTTGGTGCTTGCTTGTCCAGGGGGAATTAAATAGCCGAACATCTTTACCTGCCCGCAGCATATCTGATCAGCACCGAGTCAATACCACCCCTTTCCTGGTATTTTTTCAGGGCCACTCTGTGACTACTTTACCCAAAGCAGATAAGTGTTTTGCCCCCCTCATTTATTTCAAAGATTCTTATTTTATTCCACTGAAGTATGGATCCAATGCACTTCTCTGCAAAACAGTTTGTGGTTAATGTTACCATCTTTGCTTTACTTTAGTGATGCTGCAGAGCCATGATTAATCCGTGCATAAGACAAAAGTTGTCTAAGAGTCCACACATATATTGACCTAACTGTATATATTCATGGAGTTCTCATTTATTTTCCATAGCAGTAAAAGCATGCGTCTCTCGCTGGGCCTCAAGCCAAAAGCTCGTGCTGGTGTTTTACAACCAGTGGAACTGCAGCGATGGCATTTCCTCAGTTCTGTGCCTCCTCACTGCCCCCCTTCAGCCCCCGAGCCCCTGGGGATCCCTGCAGATAAGCACGGAATATCTCCAGATTCCACTTTGCATATGTTTAATAGCAGGGAAATCATTAGCATCATTAATTAAAGCAGTAATTTAGGCATAGATGTCATCAACAGGCAAGCTACTTCCACACTGGAATAACAGCACTGAAACATAGTAATTAGCTGTGCCTTGATTGGATGGGAGAGCAGCTTTGGAAAATGTGTGTTTGTGTGTATACAGTATGTGTGTGCATCCGATTTTCTCACATCTGTATACTCATTACAAAAGAGGACATGCTTTTCATGTTTGCTTAGTTTCCATGCAGAAGAGTTTTTAAAAACTGCTTATGCTTGCACATGAATCATCACAAATCCTGATTGATTTGCTTCTATCTGTGTGTTTGTTCTCATGATTGATGCCATGTAAGTGTGTCCTTCAGTATGACATATTCGTATGTGTTGTACAGCATGTGACTCCGGCTCGGACAGTGGTACACGACGGCCGGAGAAGGTCAAATATTGTAGGACTTCCTGAGAAAGCTGATGATGTATGTTATCATCCATGTCCTTTAAGCCTTCCCCTCTCTCTAATTCCCACAAAACTCCAGATCCTAACCTTTCCATCTGTTTGAGACCTTCGGGACACTACCCTGCATTATTTTTCATTAAAGTGCTATGATAGCAATATGGCTGTGAGGGGTTATGATACGTTCTGCTTTTTTTCCAGTGGCATCAAAAATCGTTAAAAGTGCAAGGAGGTCACGGTGGCTTGTATCTGGCTTTTAATGGCTCCTTAAAGCTCGGCCCCAGGGGTGGGCGTGCACACACGTGCGTATACGCACAAAGACACACAGATATATACACACTTTTACCAAAAAAAACAAAACGAATGGTTTGGTTTCTGAAACCAAGCCAAGACCTTGTTTTTATCTCCCTTCTCTCTTCATTTCACTCTCTTTTATCCCACTCACTCATTTGCTCACTTTCTCCAGCCAGGGCCTTTGATGTATTACAGAAGACGATTGGTAGGGCATCAGCACTATTCTTTGATTCTAACTCATCCCTGGCTTCAAGTGAATTTTTACTGAGGGGTCTTTCTTTCTACGCTCTGTTCGGTATTTTTCTTGTTATTTTAAAGCATGTACAGACATGTGAACAAAGTACACACTTTCATTTCTGAGACTTATGTGTGTTCAGAAAAAATAAAATCCTGTCCTAATTAGTGGTCCGTTTCACAAAGCGGGTTATGGTGAAACTCTGAGTATGTTGAACCTGAAGTCAAGGAAACTCTGACTTTTCTGTTACAAAGTGAAGTTACTTAATCCTGAGTTTGAGGGTTCAGTTGGGTCGGTTTCAGAAAGTAAAAAAAAAATCAAGGCAGTGACTGGCTGAGAAGTAAACCTGGTCAAAGCAGGTTAACTTCAACATGCCCGGAGTAACTTTCTGTCTTCAGGAAGCTGAAACGAGTTCAATTTAATCAGACAATCGATCATATAACGCACATTTTAGAGACATTTAGAAGATGACGTGTCGCATTTGTGTCCGAAAAGTATATTAATATAATGATCCGAGTAAATTTTTAGTCAAATCAGACTGTGATGACTTGTAGAGTGTTGTGTGTAGAGTGTTGGGTATTTTATTTTTGTCAAAGTCAGTCTATATGATCCTCTATGATCCTATCCTTCCGTGCATCACATCTCATATGTTCGTTCTTCACACAAAATACCTTTGGTTATTATTAACATAAGCCGTTATTATTTTTGCAAATGTCCGTTGTATTGATAACGACGTGGATACTTTACCAACTTTATTCTTTTACATTAGAAAGTGAACATGCAGAACTGACAGAGAAGTGCCCGACTCACAAGCCTCACCCCTTTTTTTCCTGTCAACTCACACATGTAAACATTCAAGTTTTATTCTTTCTCCAGTAACCATGAAGTCATCAAGTATCCTAATTAACATGATTTACAAATTGATAACATTAATTGCTCAAAATAATTAGTTTCCTGCTCAGACTAGTGTGAGTAAAGAAATGTCCCTTTAGCATTTAGCATCAGTGGATGCCCTCATATCTCCCGGCCTGATCATTTTATATATTTATGGTTTGATTTTTCCATTCATCCAGGATTTTTAATGTGAATGCAACCGCCTGTTACTTTTGCCTGAAATGTATTTTAGCCTATAACATGTTCAACCGTTTCAAGTGTTTTTATTTTTTTTATTTTCACCACCAAGATTGTGTCTGCAGTGAATATTGAGAACAATATATTACATTAATTTGTCATTCAAACGAAAGGGTTGTAAAATGTTTTA
This sequence comes from Cololabis saira, assembly GCF_033807715.1. NCBI lineage: Eukaryota > Metazoa > Chordata > Actinopteri > Beloniformes > Belonidae > Cololabis > Cololabis saira. The sequence continues at coordinate 37,267,612 of NC_084593.1, read as the reverse complement.
ATTCGTCTACACATTCACTCACTCTGCAATTTTCTCCAACATCAACTCTTTCCTTCGCTGCAACAGCTGTGTTGCACTTTAGTCTGAATAGATGTTTGTATTCAGTATGTGACTGTATTAATATGTTCTGTTCTAACCATAGGAAGATCACTTATGCTTACTATGTGTTGCCATGGTGAATCACGGAATCTGAGCTCCATTGATGATGGACTTTTATAGTCACGGTAACTCAGAGTCAAGATACTCTATGTTGGCTGAACCAACTCTAAACACACACACAACTCAGAGCTTCTTAACTCAGAGTTTGTTGACCCCAGGTCTTAAAATGATGTAAATATAAGGCGGTAACTCAGGTGAAGCAGCCGAAGAAGAAAGTGTAACGATTGTCTTTTCTGCTAAGATTGCATTGACAGTTTTAAATTGGGACAGCACTCATTCACACACTTTACATACATGTAGTTCACTGTCTTAGAGATTTGAAATAAACCCAAACCATTATCCCCCACCGCCATGCTGAACAGTTGGTATGATGTGTTTAAGCTGATATATGGTGTTGCAAATGTGGAGTGGTAAATTATGGTGGAATATCTTGTTTGATACGAAGCAAATCAAAGTTTTTCTGCCACTTTCTTTTTAGAGGAAGTTGTTTTGGGTTTTTTTTTTGCTGTCAAACAAAAGAAACATGTAGAGTCAGACATTTGCCTCTTGAGATTTAAAAAAAAGTATTGCATGAAACTTAAAATCAACTTGTTGAATGTTTTCCATTTGGTAATAATCACTGTCTTTATAAAACAATGGATTCCAAATTATTTGGAGTCCATTCTTCCCAGAGTGATTGACACCAACATAAGCTTCTTCAATCATGAAGTTTGTATTTCAACATATTCTGGTATTTAAATACAATTTATAGATACTCCAGACGAATATACTGCCAAAAACCTCAACGTATGCAGATAATTTAATGATGATAAGTTAATTGAGTGCATTACATTAGCAGCACCAGCCCGCTAATTACCATGTTAATTCTCATGGAAACAGGAAGGGTTTCATTTGTTTTTCCACACACAGCTTCTGCATTTTGGTTTTGTTTCTCTTCAATAACTGACAGAATATTATAAAAGGTATTGTTGTTCATCTGAAGTTGTAGTCATATATTATTAAGACCTGGAGGGAGCCAATGATGTTTCAGAACGTCCTAATGTGTATATCCTCAGACTTTTACGATTGTGTCCTTTAATTTTTATAAGAACATTGATCCCGTGCAGATTTCATTTGTACATTATTTTCTATTCACATACCGGCACAGATGAAAAAAAAACCCCTGACCTCTCAAGAAAGAGCATTTTACTTGTGAGGCACCCTGCTGCTTCTTCTCAGTATGCTGATAGAGTTTCTGTGCAGTTTAATTAAGCATATTGAGTTTGCATCAGCAGTGGGGTGTTATATTGCCCGCCGGTTGCACATACACACTCACATACACATGCACAGACAGTTGCATCCACACATTCCCTTGCAGCATGCGTACTTCTATCCATCCCAGATGACGGCTTGTTAATTGCCGGGGGGTTAACTGGAAGTGGTAGTGTAATTGCATCAGAGTTTTCATTTACCCTGAGTCCTTATTTATTTACTTAACCATAGATTTTAAAACAGCATTAATCGTCTCAGTGCGTTGGGACAAAGTGGGCATCAATAGCTTTGGTTTAAGTCCATATTTGGTCTAGGTAACTTGTAGATCTTTGAGTTACACATTGCAAGAAGGCCTGAACTGTGATTGAATCCAATGCTGGAATCAAATAATCAAGACGTAACTGAACAGACCATAATTGTGTAGATTTAATGTTCATCAGAAGCTAAGGATCCTTTCTCATTCAACTCCTACAAGGGTTTTAAAAACTACGGCAGGGATGAATGATAATCCTTCGCATAGCTGTCTTAGTATCAATGCTTTGTGCAGCTATTCTGAGAAATATTGAATATCGCAGCTTATGAGGCCTTGATGCTTGAATGCGTGGCATTTTATGACTGCATTGACTTTTTTTTTTCAATTATGACCTCAGGGAAACAGCAAAGCAAGAAGGCCTTGGTAATCAAATTTATTCGGCAGGGAAGCAACTTAAAAGCTCTGCTGCAGTCTAGCCTTTAGTTCAAGGCTTCGGCAGAGGAAGAAGACTAGACACTAGAAATACCTACTATAAGAAACATACTTTAGAAAAATATTATTCCCTTGATCTAGCTGACCACGCTGGCTTTGAAAAAAATGACTTGATTAATTGGAAAATTGTGAAATCTGTTTAAGTTATGACTTCTTTCTGACACTGATGGGTTTCTTTGTATCTCTGTGTGCATGTGTGGGTGTGCAGCTCCATGTGTTTGCTCACAATACACACCAGAATGACACAGGGTGAAGAGGGTTGGGAAATGGGATAAATTCCCAGAAGCAATTCGCATCTGCAGCTTGATGCCTCTTGCCTTTTATCTATCCAGCTGCCTACCACCCCATCTCCCAACACAGAAACACACATGCACGCACTCACTCTCAGACTCACTCACTCACTCCTGTGAGCCCATCCATCCATCTCCTTGACATGATTGTTCCTCTCTTGTTACTTTATGTTCTAATCCATCAGCTCTGAGTAAAAACGGCAATTACAGCCAGCCACTGATGCAGCCAACAGACAGAGGCAGAATTATGGTATGGTGCATTACTGCAAATTGCTATTAAAGTTCCTTTTTTCTACTAAAGCAAAGAGAGTAGCCGGGAGTAATGAACGCTCATAATAAGACACATCATTAGGATAGATCTAGTCATCTGAGGCTTTTAATTGCAACTTGAACATTTTTCTTACATGCAAGGGTATCAGAGGTGGATTTGTGGTTTTCCTCAACCTGCTAACTTTGCTCTTGAAGTCAACGTTCTCACTTTGTCTTGACTTCCTTTGGTGCTAAAGCAAAGATTGTTTTTTTCTTGTGATGTTATACGTAGTCAACCAACTTATTCACAAGCTTATTCATCATGGTCTCATCTGAACCAGTGTGCACTAAAAGGAAATACAGAACAAGGAAAATAAAATGTGTCTTTTGATGTTTCAGACTAATACACAGAGCCCTGTAAGAGCAGAACCACACTCAATTACTTAATGAGCAAAAGAATAACCTACACGCACTATGCAGAGATGGCAAAAGGCAGAAGGGGCAGAAACAGCATGATGGAGGATAGATGGAGGGAAACGTGAGGTGATGAGTGGTGTCCTGTAAGCCAGTGCTTGAGGAGATGGATGGCGTGTGTGTGGGTGGAGTTGTCCTTGGTGTGGTGCTGATTGTGTATGAGGTTGCTGCTCAGCAGGACAGATGGTGCTAGTGGGCAGATGAGTGAATAATGATGTTTCACAACGGTGCAGTAATTACCTGCTCCTCTGCCCTCTCTGCAGTCCGCATGGGCCACATGCATGGATACATATGGATTCCTACACATGCATTTTCATCCATGCCTACACGACCTTTCAAACAGAGATATGTACACACAGAGGCACATACGTTTTAATGTATAAAAGACCAGAAATGATGTTTCTTCACTCTCATGACACACCAAGAGAGGTATCAATGAGAGCACTCAGTGATGTATTTGAAATTGAAAGAGTGTGAGAGATGAGGAAATACCTTGGAGGATAAATGCTGTGTCAGTTTTCACGATTTCCAGAGGTATTAATGTAGTTTTTGTTTTTTTTATTATGTTTTGGTCAAAATACCGCAAAGAAAGAACATGATAGCTCCCTTTGAACCATCCTCCTTTCAAGGGGATGAGGTCAAATGTCTGACTCTTTAGAGAGGATGTTAACAGCTTTGCCTTTCCACTTCTGCTCTTTTCCACTTACAAGACACTTTAAATGATGTTAAATTGAATGCAGATAAATGTGGAGAAGATGGATGATTTTACTGTGATTGGGTTTGTGTTGTCGTAGTACCTTCACTACCTACTTGAAGGCTTTCACACAGCTGCCATTCACTGTCTTGAAAGACAGTCTGACAAGGTGTCATGTAAACCAGTGTCTCCCAACCTGTGGTCCGGGCCCCCCCTGGGGGGGCGCCAGAGATCCCTGGGGGGGGCGCAAGACTTTGTCTGCTTTGAAATTATGCAGTTGTAAAAATTATATTTGCGAATGAGTCATTCATAAGACATTGTTAGGAATAATTTATGAATGTCTTGAATATCTTTTGTGTTTTTTTATACACTGGTGACAAAAACAGGAAATGATTTCATTCCTTATTATTATATCATTACTCAACATTTAATCTACTCCGACAGGTTGTTAAAGGAAAAATTTAAAAAAAATGTTGGTCTCATATTAAGAGACATTTTTCAGAAATATTTTTATGTCCTTTTATGTCCTTTTGTGCGTATTTTATACATTGGTGACATTGGAGAAAAACAGTCATATGTATACAGAGTAAACCAAAGACAAATGTATCAAAAAAACATAATTAATGTTCATTTTTTCAATTAAAGACTATTTTGGTGCTAGTACGTACGGGTCGGGGGGCCTGGCTGGTTTTAGACACAAGTAGGGGGGCTCCAAGGAAAACAGGTTGGGAACCACTGATGTAAATGATTGTTAATTGGAATCCAAGCTCATTCCTGTCCCGAAGGCTTCATAATATTAATACCTTGGTCTTTTGTTGTTTTGTCTAGATCAGGGCTGGGCAACTCTGTTCCTCAAGGCCTACTGTCCTGCATGCTTTAGATGTGTCCCTGCTTTAAATGAATATTAACATTAACATACCTGTGCAGATCTTAGCTGTTTCTCAATTTAAAGTATGACAAGTCTGGTTTTTGTGCTTGGGTAGTTCGTGCTTGGCAAGTAGGGGAACAGCTGTGTACTTGTGTACTTTAACATCACAGCTCAGCTAACAGGCTAACACATATTGAAAAATGATTCCACTTAAATAAAAATAAACATCATCATTATTAATAAAGCTGGGAATGGACCATGTCTGGCTTTCACTAAAGTTTTTACAACCATTTCTTCATGCAAAGTGTTTTTAATGGGTCTTAAGGTTTTGTACGTCAGCTGTGGTATAAACAAAGGTCAATGGATATTAAAAAAAAGCATGAAAATAGCTTCCATCTTCATAAGTTCACCACAAATATTGAGTTATAACAGCTATATTCTCGATTGAAAACATCTTAAAACTACATTCTGTTAAACAGAAACAAAGTTAACTTAACTTTACTCCTCTTTCCACGTTTATTACTTTTGCTTGTTTCTGCGAAATGCCTTTTGGGATATTTTGCAATCTTGAGTGTACATGTGATGCATGTGTAGACAGTGTTGCATTAATGTCTTTGGTAACGAGACTATGACCTTTGAAAAGGAACCCACCTGCCCCTTCATTAAATACACCTGCTTAACTTCTCCGCACAAATGTCTGATCATCCAATCACTTCACAGCAGCGAGTGATATTTTGCACGTAGACAGGATCTGCTGAAGTTCAAACCCAGCTGGAGAAGGGGGAAGAAAGGAGATGGAGGCAAAATGGAGCGTGGTATGGATGTTGGTGCCTAAAGGACTGGCCTGAGCATTTCAGGAACTTCTGGACTACAGGCATTGGAACAAAGTCATACTTTATCATCACAGTGAAAGTTACAGCTAAGGTTTAGAGAACGCCTTCTCTGAATCCACAAAAGCAGCCGTATCTCATTCGCTTTCAACAGGTGGGATACAGCAGAAGAAGACCATGCTCAGTGCCACTACTGTCAGTTACAGGCAGATAACTGAGGCTAAATTAGGATGATGGGGTAACAATTTGAAATGCCTTGAAAGCATGGATCCATGATGCCTTGAACAACACTTCAGGCTGCTGGTGATGTTGTACTGGTGCAGGGGGTATTTTCTTGGTACACTTTAGGCCCCTTCATACCACCTAAGTGCAATTGAAACACCACTACCTGCTCGAGTATTGTTGACTACGTCTGTCCCTTTATGACGACAGTAGACTCTTCTACTAATGGCTACTCCCAGCAAGGGAATATACCATGTTTCAGGCAATCTCAAACTGGTTTTGTGAGAATAACAACGAGGTGACTGTACTTAAATGACCTCCATAGTAACCAGAGCTCAAGGTTCGTATCATGGATGTGCAGTCGACACATCTGCAATGTGTGATGTCAGAATGGACCAAGATCTCACACCTTGTTGAGTCTGTGCCACAAATAAACCGTTCTAAAGGCAAAAGGAAGTTCAGCCTAACACTTGTAAGGTGTCCTAATTAAATGGCCGGTCTCTGTTAGTAACACACCACAACGCGGATCCTTTAGAGACTATGTGAAATGCAAATTTCTAAAGCTGACAGGGAAATCTAAATATCATACAAGTATTTCTGCTGACCAATATGATTAAAATTGCTCAGAGTTCTCTATTTTCATCAGGTGCTTCTGTTTCCTCTCCCAGCTTGCAGTCGGGCTTTAGTGGGGGGTCTCATTCAGACTGACAGCTTGGTTTCATTGAGAGGTGGAGGTGAAAGAAAATCAGCTGATAAAAATTGAGCTGAGGAAATTGCATTGAATAGGGGGAAAAGAAATGGCGCAGTAAAAATAGATGCAAAATGAAAAACGGAGTGATAAATTATCATTTGACAGATTTAAAGCCAAATTGATTAAAATAGTCATGATATGATAAAAACAGAGCCATGTTTCATCATTCTCCCTGTCTTACATTTTTCTTTCTTCATTTGCAATACAGAAGTCCCATTCATCATTTATGGAAAGAGGCTTAAAGGTTAGCAGTAACAAAGGAAAAAAAGAGACAAAAACGAGGAGATGAAATGGAGATGAACTGGAAGAAAATGGTTTGGTGATCCAGAATGTGATGAAATATGGATTTGTTTTCACCATATAATAATTATGTTAATCAAATCTGCTTGAAATTAATGAAATAACTTTATAATTTATCAGTCTATTTTCATTAACATCCATTTTTTACTGCTCCATTTTTTAATTAACCTTCATTTTCATCAGATCCACTTTTTTTCTGTTCAGTTTTATTTTCACTCCACACCGTTGCCGCTGTGGGGAATAACTTGACCGAGATTGACCTTTAGAGGCATGTCTTCTATCTCTCAGCAAGAGATTTATCTCAGCAACAAACAAACCTTTAACATTTTCAAGTCAAACTTTTGGAGTAGCATTTTTTTTTTACTTGTAATAATTCTTTTGAGAGGCACACGGTGAGATCTGCTCTAAATTATTTGGCATATTGGTTCTTAGTCAGCACAAATATGGGCACCTCACCCGATCTCATGCCAGCCCACATCTGCTGTCTCCCTTCTCCACCAGTTGTTAAATCTCACGAGTGTTCACTTTAAACTGCTTCTGCCTGCATACCCTTAGATATTTCTTCTTCAAACTGCCTCACAGCCAGCATTCACCCCAAGTCCTTGTTTTTTTCAAATTGTGTCTGATTTATTCAGTGTCATGTTTGTCATCGGTTTGTTCTGTACTCTCAGGGGTTTTGCTGCCACCGTCCCTGCCTCGGGCGTTCCACGTTTGTGGGTGGGAGGGCAGGGAGGTCCCAGAACAGAGCGGGGTGCCAAATATAAAAACGCTATAAATTACTGCTGTGGTTGAGCTTGGTCATAATCTTCACTCTGATGGAAGTGATCCTGACTTTTCTATTGCAATCATATGCTGTGTAATACAGCATAAACACCCAAAAAATAAAAAAGCTTTAAGCTCAGCACCACATTGCAAATAAATAAAGTCACTGAAAGCAATCAAATAATGACCCGTATTTGATGTATTTTTATCAGAAGTTGCAGCGCCTAAAAATAACATTCAAACAAGGGTGAATACTGAAGCTAAATTCATCCAGTGGTCAGTAGCACATCCTGAAATAAATAATGATGTTGTGTGTCTCTGAACAACCCATGACACCTGTGTTAATATGCAAACACAGGCTCAACCGATTGTTTTCAACAACAAGAGAAGTCAGGAACAACAAACCAGCGTAAAGCCTCAAAAGCCAACGGCGGCAGAGCAATTTGTGATGACAGGTTGGATGAGGATTAACATATATTCTTGATCATTTAAACTGTTTGGGTGAGGTCATTAACGTGCATTAAGAAACCTGTTTATCAGGTCTTTTCTATGAATAAATAAATAAATACAGTTTTGAGAGAAAAAAGGCTTCACTTTACAGTTTAAGTGTGTTTTATCATATATTTCCAGGATGGAAATAAATGTGAGTAAGAGCCATAAAGACCCATCATGTGGCTAAATAATGATACACTTCTAGATTTGTCTGATGACCAACAGTTACCTGTCCACTCGTGATATAACTGTTAAAAGTTATAAGGAACACTATTATTTAGTAACAAATTACAAATTGGTTCTGCAGCAGCGGCAGACGTGTAGTGACATTTAATTTTGATTACAATCGTGGGCTGATATGCCGATAAATATACGACACAAATATGAAACCACCAACATCTGGAGTTCAGAGACTAACTAACGTAATGAGCTACTGTTTTTTGGGGGGGTGTTGGGAGAAGAAAATCTATGAATTACATTTCAAGTCTTGCATACAACTGAATCAAACTTTTGTACGATGTACAAGAGTCCAGAGTTGCCTTGGGCGTTTTTTGTTGATGCAAGACCACGAGTGATAGGCAACACTTCTTAACAATAAGTATATTGATAATCGAGGAAGGTTTGACCAAAAAAAAAATCTAAGCTGTCGCTGTAGTTAACCTGAGCTGCTGAACTGTCACTAAAACCTTTCCCTTGCGGGGCGTCCTGTATACAGAGGCTGAAGGTTCCTTACACATCTGACCCACACTGGGCCCACTGTGGCTCTGGTCGTCGCCCTTCTCTGCAATGTTTCCTGTCCTTCTACGCTTTCAAATAAAAGGCTCTCATCCTCACAAAACCTTAAAGACAAAAAAAAAAAATCACTGAAATGCAGAGTTTGTTAGGGCAGCATGTGATTACATAAATTCGGGAAGAATTTCGCAGAACAAATCAATTATTTTATCATATTTAACATAACCATCAAATAAAACATCTGGTTTCAGCAAACAGGAAAAAGACAGCCTGCCAGCTGTCATATCAGGATTTGAATAAAGTGATTAGAGAAAGTGTTAACTGCAGCATCAAACCCCAATGGTAAGTCCCACATACGCTGCATCAATTAGGAGCTAGTTGGCAATTGTTATGGAATAAATCTTCACATCAGGTCAAACATTAGCCATTCTGTATTCTGAAGCTGTTTTCTCCCAGACCAGACAACACCCCCTTCATCAAATTTAGCTGCTGGAAAGTCACACCATTTACCAACAGGGTCCCACTATAGAGCTTGTAATAGCAATCAATTTCACTGCTATCGCAGCTGATGTCATATGCGGTAAACACTGGCATGCAGAGCTTATGTTAACGACTGAGAGCGAGAGCATGGACTGGGAGAGATGCTCCGTGGCTGATAAACATCCTATATTGCAGCTGGTGAAGTGAGGAGCACCAGTGGAAAAATACATTTGCCCAGGACTTAATCTTACACCATACGTGGCCATGAATCTTGTGCAAGATTATGTTGTGTAATACCTCAAGGATTTTTCTCTAAAAAAAACATCTTACACTAGAGAGGATCAATTTAGTATGCCTTTGTGTATTTGTAGCTGTAATAGCCATAATGTTCTACATGCATCTCGGGGAAACTGTGTATCTCTCATCATTATGATTAAATAGTGCTGCAATCTCACATCATTAGCCAGGTCTCTTGCTTTCATAGCTCTTTAAACATTTGCTGGCTGTAAAGGTTCTGATAGGATTTTCATTCAATGCAAGTTCAGGCTCCAGATAGTGAGAGTGGAACGATAACATGAAAATCCAACTCTGTTTCACCCCAAGATTTCTGAGGAATGAAGAAATACAATCACTTCCAGCATCTCAGTAATTAGGCTTAGCTCTGGATAAAGCAATGAGCAACTCTGAGCCCGCCATGACAATGGTCTGCCCAACAAGCCGGGCTGTGGAGCTGCATCCTCCTCTGATCCTCCCCTTCCTCCTTCCCTGTCTCCTCTTGCTCCCTGGGGGGATGTATCCTCATCTCAAAGGCCACTGTGTCACTTGCTCAACCTGAGCTATTTTTAGGTGGAAGCAGAGTCGCAAACTTTTTCCTCCATTTGATTTCCAGCCCTTTTCATCTCGGCTCTCTCATCTCCCGTAAAGGTGTGGAGCGCTGGAAGACTTGTTGCGGATAGACCATATTCTCTCGTCAACACTAGAAACACAACCCCATATCTGCTAGGAGCATCACAGGGAGCAGCTCAAAGCCGGGCGTCTCTGAAGCTGCTGGGGAGCTCGAACAAAGTGCTGTGCTGGTTGAAAGCGTCTGGGCCACCTCTTGTTGCCTTTTAAAATGCACCCACTCTTGATAGTTTCAGTATTCCTGAGTGTTACTGACAGCAGATGCTTGCTTCCACTTTTTAAATGCAATCACTTCCAATGCCACTTGCACTTCTTCAGAACTAACATTGGTTCTAACAAATTCAGGCAGGGACGGCAGAAGTTGGGACGGTTAGAAAGTGTACTTGAAAAAAGCAAAAAATTCAAACAAGACTAAATTGATTTTTTTTTTTAAATACAGTTCAAGAGGAAATGATATGCAAAATTATATATATATATATATATATATATATATATATATATATATATATATATATATATATATATATATATATATATATATATATATATATATATATATATATTCAAGGGTTAGGACCACGTTTTTCTACTTCCTCCTGCTCCTTTTCGGGCATGATGGTTTATTTCCCTTTGATTTTGTTTAAATGACTGTTTATTTATATTCTTTTTTTTTTTGTTTTGTGTAATTGTTTTTTTTATGTATGCTCGAAATAAAGATTTCAATCAATATGCTTTTTGTAAAGAATGTCAACTCTTCAGCAGATCATGTTTCTCCGGCAACTTCAACAAAGAGATACTTTGCTTAGACTTTAATTTTTTGCTGGAGCTGGAAGCTTTTTATGTTAATTACTTTTACAAGGCCACTTGACTCATATTTAGGAACTTTATGACATATTCTGGCTCAAAAGACTTTGTCCCCACGATCAGCACCAATGGCCTCCATTCAGCGACTTAAATCAAACTTATTTAAGCCAGTGGGGATGGAAAAGCTACAAGAAGAGAGTAAAGTATAGCCAGGTAGCTGCTTCATCGGGTTGTGATGGAATTATCAAATGGCCGTTAAGAGCAACCGTGGAGGTCACGTTTAATGTTAAAATTTGGGTTTCAGGGAGACTAACGAATGTAATTCCATTTAAAATCAAACACAGACTAATACACGCACACCCCACACCCTACCTGATATTGTCTTAAGTGTGTGTCTGTCTCTTACCTGACTGGTCTGAAACTAAAGTGGCAGCGCTGAGCTTCTAAAGGTCATCCATGACATTCGGACCTGGCTGCTTTATGGTTTGATGTGTATTGATGCTGATAGCGACGCCACAGGTGAAAACTCTGTCCTCTCTCCCTCTCTAGCTCTGCCCCCTCTTTAATTTCCGGACTGCTCACACACAGTTGAGGACATGAGTGTGTGCATTAGCAAGCCTTAGGTATTTAGTGTCTCAAAAGGTCAGTCCCCCTCACTCACTCTTTTTACTGCTGACCTATGTGATTGCACCATAAATGCTTGTGAGTGTCTGCCCGCGCAGGAGGATATATCCCCTTCTGGATTTGATACGATGACATGTGGACAGAATATGTTCCGCTATGGGCCACCAATCAAAGGTCCATGCACCTAATTATACACAAATTTCATGTGGTACGAAAAAAATTCCCTCCTCGTAAAGCTGTCATGGATGTGAAATCTATCTCTGGAGGTCAAAATGAGTTTTTGAACAAGGCTGTAAATATGTTGGACGTTTTAACACGGGGACCCATGGAGATTGAGTCACATTTGGAGCCAGTCCCAAGTGGTTAGTTGATGAACTGCAGCTTTTCTTACCCCCCCGCCGGCTTTAACCTGGAAGCTGGAACATGGTACATGGTCAGGTCCTGGTGTGAAAGACAAGGGAGTGCACAGTAACGACGAAAAGACTTCCTATTTATCTTTCTTTTTATGAACTCTTATATTGGAAAGTTATTCATACTGATGTTTAATGACGGATGTAAATATTACTGGGGTTGTATTTGGAGCAGGCAAAAAGAAACACTGTTTTTAACCTTTAAGTAAAGCCCATTCTCTGCCAAGGCACACATTTTTTTTGGATCTGTTTCCCAATTTCCAGTAAATTTAGTATGCAGGTTGACAAAAAAAAAGAAAGAAAAGAAAAAAATCATCATAAGGTGCTGGTGCTGAACAGACTGACGTTTACGAAGGCACCGAGTGTGCGAAAGAGAAGTTATTGTACAAAAAGAGCATCTGTCGCCTCAGCAGACTCAAGCAGCAAGCATTGTTAGCTCAATTCCCATAATCCCTCACTCCGCCTTTGGTAAGACACAAATGTGCAACCAAATGTGTGACACAAATGTGCAACCATCAATTAACTCTTAGTTGGTAAAGTGATTTAGACATTCCTGACTGACCCTCAGCAGCTGTGAGCTGTAACATATGAAAATGTTTTCTTTTTGTTAAGCCAAAACAAGCCCGTGCCCAGCCACCCTGCCGGCAAGTCTGTACATACCGTATTAGTTCTGTGCTCCTTAAGAAACAGCAGAGTGGTGCTCGGCTTAACTACGGAGAAAACCAGAGTGTCCAGGCTGAGGACCCTCTGTCAAAGTTAAGATGCTGCTGGGGACCCCTCGAAGCTCTGAGTGCTCTGATACCATGTGAAGTCTCAGGGTTTATTTACTGGACAAGTCAATTGCAGTTCTTTGTTTTGATATTTTTATTAGGGGGTAAGGCACAGTTGAACAGGAATAAACAAAAAAAAGATATACAGTCTACCTCCTTTTTTTTTTTTTTTGGGATTAAGAACAGAACAAAAAATCCACACAAAACAATGGCAAATACACGAAAATTATTATATTCTTATATATAAGTAATATTTAAGTATTTAAGCTAAACAGTATGAATTAACAAAATAGATGAATAAAAAGGGGGGAAAAAAAAAACCCAACAACAAAAGAAAAGTAAATAAAAAGATAAATAAAAAGGAGGAAGAAAGAAAGGAATGAGAGAAGAGAGGGAGGGGGGGGGATCCGTCAATCAGGAGGCAGGGACTGGAGAGAGTGGAAGAATGTAAGAAAGGGAAGCCACTTATTATAAAATTTGTTGCAACTACCTTTCAGGGAATATTTAATCTTTTCCAGCTTCAGAAAAAACATGGTGTCGTTGAGCCACTGGGTACTAGAAGGAGCCTTAGTCGACTTCCAGTGGAGAAGAAGGTGGCGTCTTGCCAGTAAGGAAGTAAAAGCCAAAATGTCTATTTGGTTCAATTGCAGTTCTGCTCATCACTAATATCCATGCGTGTTCAGTACTTTTGTGTAACTGTTCATCTAAGCCCGTGAAGTTTCTCTTTGTTTTGCTGTCTTACACTTTTGCTGAGAATGATGAAATTTGGAGACATTTTCGCTTAACCTTCATAAACTATAATGCAGCGACGAGAGCTGCCACCGGCTTTCAGTGAAGCTGCGCACATCCCCCTCACACGCATACACAAAGTCTGTCTCCCTTTAGCCCTCCGTCGGCTTGTGTCATGATGAAGGCTCTGTCACTCTGTCCTTATTACCAGTAGAAAAGGTCAGTGCAAGTTCACCCTTGCATCACTCAGACTCTGACAGCGGCAGAACTCTGCTATGAAAGAAAATAGGACGGAACGAGAGAGGGAAAGAAATGATTCTCGTTCATCCGTCGATGCAGCCCTGTCTCCCGCTGCAAGCCGTTGTTGGTTGAGAACTGACGGAGTCAGACAGCCATCTGAATCTTGTCTGCGTTTGCTTGCCATTTAGTGAGATGCGGAGGCACAGAGCTGTACAGCACTATCACAGGGGAAGCCTCAGGACTGTATGCTTCTATGTTCAGAAAACAACAAAATATAAAGGTAGCAAGAGAACAGAGGAAGAGAGATCTCCCATATGCATCCACAGCGTATAATGCATTGTATGTCATTACCCGGACATAAGAGAGCTTTGATTTTTTTTTTTTCTTTGTCTGAACTAGATATGAAGGACCACATTTTTTCCACTTACCGTTTCAAGTTTTTGTTTAAAAGCATTGCAACTGAAATTCTTCCTCTGCTGGACTATTTTCAGATACCTGCAGGGCATGCAGCCCTGCTGCCAAACACATGTAAGCTGTTAACCAAGTTTCCAAGCTTTCGTCTTTCCCTTTACACATTCGATCGATCACTTCTCCATTCAATATGACCTTTATTTTACTTGTCTCTCCAGGACCGAGCTCTCTTCTCTTTTGACTTCTGTCTCCCTCAGTTCCTGTGCAGTACAGCCACTCTTTCACTCCCTGTAGGAGACAGGTATCTCCACTGAGATACCTGGGCTTAGGGTTCTTTCCAAGTTCTTTCATCTCCCCAGGTAACCACACCTTCGCCTCCACTCTTCTCCCCAGCTCTCCCCCTCCTCTTCATTTGAAAGGTATAAGCCACAAAGAGAGTCATTGAGCAACACAGAGGTCCTCCACTTGCCTGAAGAGAAAAGAAGGATGGAGAAAAGGCCTAACTTTGTTTGATTATTGACATAATCCTAAAAGCTTGTGCCTCAGAAGCCAGATCCATTTTCTGCACCTTATCCTATTATTAAAAGCTGGCCTGAAGGCTAAGGAGACCTGATCTTGCAAAAAAGAAACAGACGGAGAGAAAACTGTGCAGACTGACAGGTGGAGAGACACAAATACAAACCTTCTACCTGGCCAGCTCTCGCTCAAAAAACATGCATCAAGGAGGAATTTGACTTTCCAATACTGTCATTAATAGATGAGCGCATTGATGCTGCGGCTGGGGCCCTCGGAGCGGGCAGGCATGCTGTAATACCCGCAGAAGGGAGTGAAGATAGAGACAATCAGGGCTGCTATGAACAACACTTCATCACTGTCAGGTTTGGGCAGAATTCAATTTGCAGATGTCGAACTCGACCCCCTCTGTCTCTGCGTCATGTCTGCATCGTGAAAAAAGTCATGCATACCCACAAGTGTGCACAAACACTCCAACACATACACAAAATGGCACATGGTAGTTTATTATGTGCTTCTTACGGTGAAAACCAAATTAGGTAGCGATAACAGTGTTTCTCAGAGCACCTGGGAACTGAGGGGACTGAGGAGCGGAGGCACTGTAAACCCTTGCTGGTTCACATACAGAGTAGGATTTCTTTTTGTCACTTTAATGCATCAGCAGTGTATAGTGAATGGTTTGAGCGGAAATTTTACAGTTTTATATCACCATAAAAGCAGTCAAAATTTTAAACAAATAACCATGTAGGCAGGCGTATCCCGAAATAAATGAACGATAAAAGCAGAAGAGCAGGAGGACGTGGTCGGGGTAAGGGAGGTCTGAGCCTATCTGCTCGGGGCGCTGCCCTCGTAACCTCACCCCAGGTGAGCAGAAGTTAATGGGTGGATTGATGGAAGAAATAAAAAAGAAAGGTGAATGGTGCACACTTCAGTTTATCTCTATAGCCCCGACTCTCCATTATCTCAGGGCACTTTGCAGAGAAAAAACAGGCTCAATACATTCAATAAAAAAACAGCCAATTTCAATCAAATTTCATGAAAATGAAATCCAATTTGTTAAACTACATTTATGATTTATTTTACTTCAATACAGTCCATGCCACTATGATCATATTAATATAATTCCTATACATAAAAAGCAGCCTATCTCTATATACCATAAGATTGCATTGCATCAAATCTTTACTTCAATGAAATCCTCCCTCTTGAGCAAGCACGAGGCGATGGTGGACAGAACAGCTCATTTTTCACAGAGCTCCTGTATAAGCAGGCTCATGAACGGCTTCAAACATGTGAGTGGGAGGACAGGAAAGACAAACAGGAAACAGAAAGAGATTAGTCCGATGATACTTGAGAGAAAAACGAAAAAAGAAAACAAATTGCCCAGGAAATCATGGGAAGTTCCCCAGCAATCTAGGCCTATAGCAGCAAAAGTAAAGGGATTTCTCACACAGCATCCCTGTGTCCATGCTCGATGTGGATGGTGCTGATGACGTTTCTTCATCATACCATCCATCCATTTTCAGTACCTGCTTTATCCCTTCCAGGGTCACGAGGGTCTGCCGGAGCCTGCCCCAGATCATTGCGAGAGGCCGGTACATCTTGGACAGGTCACCAGTCCATCACAGGGCCACATATACAGACATACTCACACTCACACCTACCTGTACTGTCATTTTCAAATCATCAATTAACCTAGTATGCATGTTTTTGGATTGTAGGAGGAAGCCCGAGTAACTGGAGGGGAAACCACGCAAGTACGGGGAGAACATGTAAACTTCGCTGTGAGGCAACAGAGCTAACCACTAAATCACCGTGCTGCCCTCTTCACCATACCATAAACAAGCACTCATATGTCTTCCTTTTTTGCTCCAAAAATGAGCTTGGTAATTTGATAATGAGCCATCCCCATGCAAGATTTCATCAGCTACAACTTCCTGCAACCAAGCACGAAACAAAACTTCTGGTTTTAGGCTTTAATATGCCACAACAGATGAATTTATATAATGCAATAAATGTACTACTAAAATGAGGCCTTTTGATTGACAGTCAGCTCAGTCAATGGCAATCTATTATCTCTTCCTCATCAGTCAAGGTCATGCTACCAAGCTTACCGAAGCAATGGCCAGTTTGTACCAACCTAACATTGTCTAAACACAGCAGGTATTTCTGATTTTGCCAATGAAACAACATCTGAAACAACAGATTTCCCTGTGAACTCCTGACAGCAGCTATGCAGCTCCTTCCATGTGGATTGGCTAAAGTAGCTGGTAGCCACAGCTAACTAAAAGCTGAAAATGTCCTAACTTTTAACAGAAGCAATGGTCAGCTTTGGCAATCCTTGACACCACTCCTTTCAAAGTTAATGGATGGTGACATCAAATGCATATGTTTGAGCATATGGTCAGGGTCACCCAGAGATTAACATTTAATCTTAAAGATAGAGAAGGTGTCCCAAAACCAATCTGGAAAACTGGTCTCGCAAGAAAAGGAGCCTTATAACTGAAGGGTCTGCCTCCCATTTTACTTTAGGAAACTCTAGGAACGACAAGTGAGCCTGCAGTGCGAATGCCAATTGCTCTGTTGGGGTTATTATGGAAATATGAGGTCTGGAAGATATGATGGTGTGAGGCCCTAAAAGGCTTTACTGTATATTTGAAGAGGAGAATTTAAAATTTGATCCCTGATTTAACATGAGGTAAATGAAAAAAAAAAAAGAATAAATATGAGAAATGTGATCCCCCCCTGCTCCTCATCAGAACTCTGGCTGCAGCATTTTAGATCAGCTGGAGGCTGTTCAGGGTAATTTTGGGAGAGCCTGATGATATTGCAGCAGTCCAGTCCTATAGTGTACTCAATCACCGGAGGGTTCTTTACTCTGGATTTGAAAGCAGTTTCTTCTCTCCAATAAAGAATTTCTCTTAATATATACAGTATATTCAAATAATAAGGCTAATACATCGGCCCTGTTGCAGCGGACATCCCAGTCTTAAAATTAAAATGAAGACAGAAATGTGTTTCAGCATGATGTGACCCTAGATGAGCATGATCATCATTTACAATTGTGTTGGAGTGTGTAGTCATGCATATATTATTGAGACGAAGGAATTCTTTCAGCAAATTAAAAGCGTTAGGTGTGCTTCATCATTAAGTATCATTGTCATCACTTCTGAATAACCAGTGAACAGCAGGTGCACTTCAGAACAACAGTGAGGGGAATCAAATATAACACATTTTCACCTAAAAAATTATTTATTTTGCAGAACGGTGTAGCGAGTGCAGCGAGAACAGAGATGCCATTCATTAAACCGCTAAATAACTCTCTTCACTACACTTCACACCTCATTTCTGTTATTTCTATGGTACTGCATGTAAGATAAACCTTACATTTGATATCAACAAGATATCAATCAATCAGTCAAAATACTTTAATAATTCCAGGGGGGAATTGTTTTTGTTACAACCTCAATATATACTTACAATATGAATGAAAAAAAAGAATGAATGAATGAATGAATGAATGAATGAATGAATGAATGAATGAATGAATGAATGAAAAAAAAATGTATTGGTCACCACCAAGCATGTACACTTAGGTCACGACCAAAGGGGCAGGGCTGAAGCCTCGGCTTATGAATGCCCCCCCTTCTTACATATAAATATAAATAAATACAACAAATGAATAATAGCTAACAACAACAAAAAACATATGCATATTTACATGCATACCTAACTACTTACGTACTAATATATATATATACATATACACACACACACACACACACACACACACACACACACACACACACACACACACACACACACACACACACACACACACACACACACACACACACACACACACACACACACACACACACACACACACACACACACACAGAATGATTGTACTTGTTTTAGGTCCAAATTACAGAGAGGAGGTGTCTGACTCTCTTCGGGGGGTTATAAAGTGTGATGGCCACAGGCAGGGATTTCCTGTGGAGTCTTCTGCTGAATGTGCTCCTCTGCTGGGCCAGTGTGTTGTACAGAGGCTGTGTAACATTGTCCAATATGGACTGACGCCTGGACAGCATCCCCCTCTCTGCCACGGTTGTCAGTGTATCCAGCTCCTCCCTCATGACATCCCTGGCCCTGCTGATCGGTTTGTTAAGTCTGTTGGTGTCTGCAACCTTCATGACACGTCCCCAGCATGTGACAGCAAAGAAGATCCCACTGGCTACATCAGACTCATAAAACATCCTCAGCATCGACCTGCAAATGTTAAAGGCCCTCAGCCTCCTTAGGAAAAAAAAGTCGGCTTTGGTCCTTTTTGTAGACAGCCTCAGCGTGTCTGGTCCAGTCCAACTTGTGATTAAAGTACACCCCCAGGTATCGGTATTCCTCAACAGTGTCCACAGGGAGCCTCTGGATGGAAACAGGGGTCACTGGTGTTTTTGCCCTCCTCAAATCCACTATGAGCTCCTTTGTCTTTGTCACATTGAGCTGCAGATGCTTCAGCTCACTCCAGGTGACAAAGTGGTCCACAACCGTCCTATATTCATTCTCATCGCCCTTTTCAACGCAGCCAACTTTTGCTGAGTCATCAGAAAACTTCTGAAGGACATGCACTAGTTGAAGTCTGAGGTGAAGAAGGTGGAGAGAAGGGGAGAGAGGGCAAGCCCCTGTGGGGCCCCAGTGTTGCTGACTTGTCAGACACACAGTTCTGTCAGTGTACATACATGTACGTATTGTGGTCTGCCCGTCAGGGAAACAACAATCCAGGACACGATGGGGGCCTCCACCTGCATTGCAGTCATGTTCTCACCCCAGAGAGCTGGACGGGTGGTGTTGAAAGTAGGGCTGGGCGATATGGACCAAAAGTCATATCTCGATATTTTCTAGCTGAATGGCGATACTCGATATATATCGATATTTTTTCTGTGCCATAATTGGGGTTTCCCCCGAAGCATTATAGCATAGCATTTCTGTTAGCTTCATTTTTTTCTGAGGCAAACCCTTAAAAAAACAGTCAGTTTTAATACAAAGCCTCGTGCCAAATGTCACACAGGTACCTTTATTAACAGAGGTCTGCACAATATCAAAATGTATAAAACAAATGAAATAAAAATAAACTGCCTGCATATATAGAATAAAAATGCTTCTTGAATAAAATAAAACAAATATCCCTTTCCTGCATAACAATTAAATTAAAATACACTGTGCAATTAATACAATGTAGACAGTAATAGGCAGACTTTTCCACTGAGGTTGACAGTTGTGCAAATAACAAAACATTTGTGCAAATCTCAAATAAAACATTCAAGTCAATTTGTCACAAAATAAGCTATATCAAAATCATAAAAAAAAAAATAAATGTTTTTTAATAATCAATATAAACGATATTGTCTCGTACCATATCGCCTTTGAAAATATATCGATATATATTAAAATCTCGATATATCGCCCAGCCCTAGTTGAAAGCACTGGATGGGTCAAAGAACATGACTCTAACGGGGCTCGCCGGCTTGTCCAGATGAGTGGAGACTGTATTCAGCAGGTAGAAGATGCTGTCCTCAACTCCCAGGTGGGGCTGGTAGCAAACGGCAGTGGTTCAGTGAAGCACCTGACCATAGGCCTTAGATGCTCGAGGACGAGCCTCTCCAGGGTCCTCGTGATCTGGGACGTCAGGGCCACCGGTCTGTAATCCTGAGGGCCGCTGGGATGCAGGAATGAGGCAGGACGTCTTCAAAAGCACAGGGACCCTCTGGAGGTGCAGCCTCAAGGCTGGATTATGGTTCTGCGTTAAATCGACGCCGAGGGTGTGCCGCAGGTTGCGCTGCAATGAGCACCCAACGGCGCACGCCACGCCAGACTCGCACCTCCCAAAAATTGTTACTATGCGTCAAGAGGTCGCAGACCCAACGCAGACCGAGAGGGCTGTGATTGGTTTGCTTGGAAGCAACGCATTTCCGGTTCCGGTTCGTGAAGCAGTCGTGAACTTTCAGTACTCTTTTCTTCGTGTGTGTTTTTTTTTCTTTTTGGTTTTTTGCACAATAGTTGTCCTTATCTCTTTGATTCACTGTGACCGGAAAAGTCGGATAAATCATGCAGGAAAAGAACGCACCCCCCTAGCGTTCGGGGGGGGTACTGCACCGCAGCGAAATGGAGTGATGGAGAAGTCCGAAGGATTCACGACGGCGTCACGGCAACGGCGTAGGCTCTGCGTTGGTGTAGCGCAGAATCATAATCCATGCTTCAGGCTCGGGTTGAACAAGCACAGGCTTACAGCCCCCTTGGAAAAACACCAACTGAGCCTGCAGCTTTGCCGGAGAGGAGTCTCATCAGCGGTCAGGCGTGAAGGACACTTCGAGGAGACAGTGGGGGGAGGTCCACAGGTTGTGGAGGACTTGATGAAGAGCATGGGGGAGGGGTGGACTAGGTAGGTGTTAATTGAGGTGGTGAGGGGCAGTCAAGGGGTCTGTAAGGAGGAGGAGTGGCAGTAGTTGTAGGGCAGCCAGCAGCAGAGTTCATCGGTCCACACGGACCTCCAACCCCGGGCCAGCAGACTTCTGGAACCCAGTGGTGATTCTCATGCCACTCCACACACCCCTCATGTTGTTACGCTGGAGTTTATTCTCCAGCTTTCTCCTGTGTTTGTCTTTTGCCTCCTGGATTGTGAGTTCAAGAACCACCTTTCTTATATCATATATAAGAAATAACTAGATTCAGGGATTAATGAAGTATTTTTGAATGGATTTTCAATTTACAATGTATTTTCTTTAACATACGTCAAGAAAAGTGACATCAGAGACCCATATCAGAGTTGGATTATAAAGCTCCAAATTGGATTATAAAGCTCCCAAAAGCTAAAAATCTTTTTTTCACCCAACTTCACATGAAGCTGCATTTGCCAAAATGGCCCAACATTAAACACTGATTTAAAAAGTGACGCACCTCATGAAAGAGTGGAGTGAAGGGATATTTCTCTGTGGTATCTCCGGGGTATTTTGACCATAACATGACAGTGACACATATATTTCATTAAGACAGTTTGTGTCAAGTATCATGAAAGAAAAAGTCCCAAAGTGTCTCCTTTAATGTACAAGTACTTAGAAGCAGTGTTTTTTCAGTAATGGTGGAGGACACTTCGACAGAGACTGGGACTGGGAAACTGGGAACCCGACCACCACTCTTCCAACTGGAAGACAACTATGACTGTTTTTGTGAGGCCATACTGCTCTAGTGTCCAGTATATACTATGTGCTGGTCAAGCAGTTGTTATACATACATATACATATGTGCTTCTGCAACAACGACGAGGGCCAGTGACCTGTCCGCTTTAACAAGCTCCCAGTATCTAAAATGTGCTTATGAAAATGGCCGTAGTAAGTGACGCATTAGTTACACATGGGATTATTTTTCCAAAAGTTGCACACCCTCCAGGTATCATGCAATTATTTGCATCTCACATACTGTACAAAATTCTGGCAAAATTAATACACACTGGCAGCATTGTGTGCAGTGTCAAACGTGGTCATTCCCTCTGCCTGTGAGCCCCAGCTGCCCCACGGTGGTATGATAACGTTGACAGAAAATGGTCTGGCCAGATTCAAAATCAGACAGGTTGTAATTAGCTGCCCCCTGATTACAAAATAAAAGCAAAAGGACAGTCAATCTTTGCCACTGGAAGTTGTAATCATTTTAATGATCCTCTTGTTTACCTTTTACTGCACCTGGGCATGAAGAATTCACTAGACAGGAAAACTCTAGGCTGTATTTCCAAAGTGACAGTGTGCCATTTCGCTGTTAAACCATAACCCATTCTTCCCACCTGCCTTGCATCTCGACTAATCCTGCAAAATCAACACACTCTGAGACGTTCCTATTGCTTAGTGCAGGTTTATAATTCATCTCCTGCATTGGATTGTTTTTCTGTCGGTAAATTGACACAGTAATGGCTGCCTGTGATGTATTTGACCACTTTGCTTGTTACTTTCAAATCAGCTCACATAATAGTTGGTGATTACACTGCCCAAGCTGCGCTGCCACAGCAAATATTTCCTTTAAAGAATGGGACTGTTAGAGGCCCTTTCAGCCCAACACAAATGGAAGCGATTAATAATTGCCTTCTCTTCTCCAAGAATGATAATTTATTTCATGTGGCCATTTGTGTACTGTTTGATTTTGCAACTGGTGTGGGGATATTTATTTATGTGACTTTGTGTGTGCGTCTGCATCCAGGGACTCCGGGCTTTGATTTGTTGCATTGGTACCTGGGAAATGTATTCTTAATTGCACTGAAACATTGTTACACCCGCAGACTGGCAGGCCACAAATAACTAGCCAGCTGCTCTCTGGCTGTGGGCACACGTGGAGAGAGAAATTAAATAAAAAAATGGACGCATGAGGAAATGCGTGACTACAAAAGGAAGAAGGAGTATTTCATGGCCCCATCAGAGCGGCTGCAGGTGCTATGCTGTCAGATCCAGATGGGCAGGTGTGTAATTTGAATGTCTTATCAACAGCTTTGGCTGTTTTCTTTTGTTTTGATTGATTTACACACACTGCAGCACAAGCATCCAAATACAGTAGATAAGTACTGTATGATGTTTTTATTTATATCCAAAGGATTTGCCTTTGTAGTTGTTGGTTAATGCATTTGCATGTTCAGATGCATTAATAAAACCACTGCTCACCTCCTTGATCAGCTGAGATCAAACACTAGAAAAGGGTATACCCTGTTAAACTGTGCATTGATTTCCAGCCTGGTTCATGTATTGGTGATTATGAACAAGATTGGAGTGTTTGCTGAAATTGGAGTGACTGATGTTTATTGGCTTCTAATAAGCCATTGCCTTAAACTTGCTTCAAGCTAGAAGTCACTGTGTGCTCATTTCGGGTTGTAAGGAGACGCGGGGGCACACGGGGAGGGTTGAAAGAGGCATAGAAAAGGTGCTGGTGTTGTGGTTTGGAAGTATTAAGGAGACAGAGGACAGACTGAGATAAAAAGGCGAGAACATCTCTGTTTGTATTTCAATGTGGCGCGAGTAAGCTGCAGCTTAAAGCAATTTATATACCTGTGAAAAATGTGCCAGCCATTTAATGGCTGTGGAATTAGCTGGGAATGGAATAGCACCTATTTCAAGGGCAGGGCTGCTTGTAGATAAGCATCACCATTTACTGTAATATTGGAGCCAGAGGATAGAGTCCTGTTATAGAGGAGATTAATGAGGCCAGGGTGGGTGGGTGCTTGTGGGTGTGTCTGTGTGGACATTGTATTTATATCTTTCCTGGAAATGTTAAGGTTTACAGGAGCAAAGAAATTAATATTTCCTCGTTTTTGACACAGTACACCCGACATGAATTGATTGTTGCCTCGGTTGTGAAGAACAAAAAAAAAAAAAAAAAAAAACTATAACAGTGCCATCCAGTGGAGGGACATCTCTTGTGCAGCCGTGTGTTCCAGCACTCTTGACTGAGCCAGCACTTCGACCTGTCCTGTCCTGTCCTGCGCTGGCTGATTTGTGACCTTTGGGCCTGAGCATAAACATGCCCTCTCATGCATGCACTCACACATACTCAAACCCATACAATTTTCCATATTTGCTGTTTTCCAAAAATGATAGATGAGCACAGTTTTCTGCTGTATTGATTGCATGCTTTTATGGAATTACATCTTTGGAACAGGTCGGGCTTTAGGGGGAAGACAAATAGGCCTGACTAAATGAGAGTAAGCAAAATCCAATGTGAGCAGGATTAAAAGAGTGGGCAATGGGGCACCTAAGGGCCAGGAATGATTCCAACACTGCAGACTGACATCCATCCTTCCTCTGTCTGTGAATGTCATTACTCTGGAAAGAAGGATAGCGCTCTCCAAGTGGAGATCTTTGAAATGGAATCCACTCCTCTTCTATATACGCTGCACTCACTGATATAGTGACACACTGCAGCACTGAAAGCAGCAGTTCAGCTCCAAGCATTTTCTCCGATTGCAACAGCATTTAAATGGACCTGCTCTATTTCCTTTATTGATTATTATGAAAGCATTTCATTATGCAGGAAGTTATATGGCCAACAAGCAATTATGAATTCAATACCGCAAATGTAAACTGAAATGTGTCTTCAAGACATGTGTGTGAGCTGTACAAGTTACAAAGTACCGAGCGAGAGTCTTCTCACTCACTCACACACACACACACACACACACACACACACACACACACACACACACACACACACACACACACACACACACACACACACACACACACACACACACACATTGGCTTTTTTGTTGCTTTTTTACACTTATATATATATATATATATATATATATATATATATATATATATATATATATATATATATATATATATATATATATATATATATATATATATATATATCAGCTATATCAGCTAATGCATTAGCTACCAATATTGTATCTGTAGTACAAATGAGAATCAGTATGAGAATCAGAAATACACACACACACACACACACACACACACACACACACACACACACACACACACACACACACACACACACACACACACACACACACACACACACACACACACACACACACACACACACTCCATCCTAGTCTATTTGACAGTAGCATGAAAAAACGGCTGCTCTGTTTACAGTCTTAAGAAGGAAAGGTTATGTGACATACATTTTAAAGTTTAAAAAAAACCCAACTAATTTCTCAAATGTCCAAATATTAAACAGAAGTGCACTCCTCTACGCGACAGCAGAACACTGATGAGATAACTGATTGCCACTACAATCAAGAAAAGGGAGACAATTATAAGGAGAAGGCAAAGAATTTTCAGTCAGCTTTTTCTTCAGTTTTGACATTATCATGAAATTGCATTTGAAAAGGAACGGTGGAGATCAGATTATGGCCTGCGAGGGGACAAAAAAACCTTCTGAGGAAAGTGGTCAATAGATTCACAGAATGGCAATTCAAAACCCTTGTTGGCCATAAAGGGCATTCAGGAACAAGAATGGCTGTGCTCTGTCATCAGAAAAAATGCGTCTGCGTCCTCATCACACAGCTCAATTAGCAAACTTATGTTTTGTGGAAATAAAGGGTGAAAAAAAAGGGAAAAACAGCTGTATAGCTGCTAATTATGCAAATACATTGACAGTGTTTTGGGCTTGTGTGTCGATGAGTAGAAGGGGGAACATTTCGCTTTTTAAGATGTGATTCAATCCAATACAATCGAATTCTGGTCGTAACTGTAAAAAGGCTTAAGATGAAATGATCGATTTCATGAAGATGACCCTCAATAACACCATATTAGAATAACTTTATTGGATATGCAAGAAAGCAAGGTGAAAGACACTGAACAGGTAAAAAAAATAGATAAAAAGTGTCCTTTATCAACACATTTCTCGTAGGATTCGACTGCATAATCATCTGGTCCTGGACATTTGCCACTCTGTATTCACCGGGTCACTGCCGAAGTTTGTAAAAAGATCATTTATGAGCCGTGAATTAGTTATGATGTCCAACTGTGGTCTAAATTGTAAAATCTGGAGAGCTGAGGATTTTTAGTGCGAGGAATGAGCTAGGAACTAACTGAATTTATCACCTTTCTCATACTGTGCATATCTACAACTGAAAAGTCCTCGCCAAGAATGCTTGACAGGTTATTGAACTCTGATCACATTACATGTCTGTTTTGGTATTTATTTGAAGAAGATGCATATACAGATGTGACGTTGGAGTTGTTAAACCCCAGTTTGGAACATAAACTTTATGGCTCAGATATGAATAGCACAGATTTATGCTGAGGGACTGCAGCTCCCCTCGCCTCACAACTACACCAGGAGTGATACAATTGATCAGATCACCATCATGTGTAGCCAGGAGTGGTGAATGGTTTTTGAGTGGGCTTCTCGTATCTATATTTGTCCTTCCACAACAAGCGATTGTTACTAGCTTGCTGAGTTGTATCCCCTGAACAGACTATGGAAACCTCAATGGTTTACTTCTTGACAGTTTTTACACTTTTAAACTTGGAGGATGCAATGTAATTCACTGCCTGAAACAAATAATATTTAGATAAGGTGTTTGTAAAATTAAAAACATAAAAAGTAATGTTAGCTTGAAATAAGAATAAATACGCTTGTGTTGTAATTAACAGCTAAAAAGTGAAGTTCCCTGGAAGTGTTTAGTAGCTAAAGAGATAACAGCTAGCTGTTAGACACTTACTGTATGTGACCGTCAAAAAAACCCAAATGCATCATTTTAACTGATAATGTACATCAATATTAAAAGACTTTACATCTGTCATGGATGTAGATGTGAAATCTAGGTATGAAGACAAAACATTTTTTTTTCTCTTGCACCAGACTCTTACAATGTTTATTTCTGATGTAAAGTTAAACGTGAGGGTCCAGAGAAATGTATTCTCTTTCTAAGCAAGGACCGAATGGTCAGTTGAGGAAGTGCATGTTTTGGCACTCACAATAATCTCATTATTCAAAACCTGAAGTTGCCCCTTGGCCTAATCCTTCTATCGTGCACGGTGATGTTCAGAGTGGATGGGTGTAGGATTTCTTGACTGCTCGCAGATGGAGGTGGTGGGACTGCAAGTCCTAAATAGGTATCGATAACCTACAATTCTTTTTTAACACAAATGGTAATTAATGGCTTAACTTCACCGGGTGATCTATGGGCCTAAATCTAACCAAACAGTTTGCATGAGTAAGTAGAAAGTAAAATAGTTACATCAGTGAGGTATTACACAAAAGAAAACATGGGAGACAAAGCGTTCTCTCCTGACTTGCGTGCATTGACACTTACACACCCTTCCTGTTTGCTCTGGGAATTTTTTGACGTCTTAAAACTCGGTAAAGTTTAAATGATACTTCAATGAACTGCAGCGTGAGTGTGCTTCGCGGAAACAAGACTGACTAAGCATCGACCCTGATGTCCACACTTTCTGCATGCTGTTTTAGAGTTGTCCCTGAGTTGAGGATAGCTTTACATTCAGCAATGTTATAAATATGCTCCCTGTTTTCTGTTTTGTGTTTTCCAGAAATATCATGCCAGAGACACCCCTCTCTCGTCTTTCACATAATGAGGTTGTTGCATAGTCATGTGTCACTGTCCGTTGAGACAAAACTATACTGGAGTGAGAATCTGGCCTTGTTTTGCTTTCCTAAAAACAGAACGTGGCTGCTTGTGGCTCCATTATGTTCCTCTGAGGCGACTGTCAGAGGAAGAATTGGTATCTCTGCCTCTTATCCGCCTCTTTCATGTGGCCAATTATCCACATGAAAAAGAAAAATAGATCATTAAACAAATTTGACTCATGAATACAAGTTCAGTTCCCATGAACTGCTCTCGTCTGACCTTATTAAATGTTTAGGTTTTTCTTTCATCAGACTTTAAGATAAATTTATGTGAAAGTTACTCCCACTCTCACTTTTTCAGCGATGACTAAAAGAGAAACTGCTGATGAAGGAGATGGAAATCACAGACCAATTAACCTTTTGAGGCATTTCAGACACGCATCACACAAAACCTGAAGTAATTAATCTCCGGATTGTAATGAAAACGACAGTCAGTTCAATATAAGATACAAATGTAACTTTTCTCAAGCAAGAAAAGAAAATAAGGAGAAAATCCAGGGTAGACGCATGGCTAAAAGAGAATACAGATTTGTACTGTGTTCTTAGCGCTTCAATCCCCTTGAGTGATCCCGGTGAGCGAGAGCAGAAAGAAAAGGGAGAGATGTTCCTGCTGCAATTTCTCTGCCTGATTTGTAACAGACCGATAAGCTTGGCAACCTTCCCTGCAGGACAACTGACCATTGGTGGCACACCTCTCAAGCTGGGAAGGACAGGAGCAGAAAACATGTGCCATATCACACAAACAGCCTTCCCTATCTCCCAAAGTCTCTGCCGCCTCCAAGGACATTAATTTTTCAGGTGCACCATGCTGATGTTATTTGTTTGCAATGATTTGATATTTCTCCATATGAAAGCCGGTCGGGCAATGTGTCTGCAAGCGACATGACGTTATCACATGCATTATATAAACATAAACAAAAGTAAATAAAGCAAAGCATAACCGAAGAAAATGATTTGGACCGAATGTTTTTCTATCCGTTGAAAAGAACACGGTTTGGTGTTAGTTGATGCAATGGCTAAATAATGACGCTGGCAGATATCAGATGAAAATGGGTTTAAATTGGGACTGCTGAACTAAAAAAAAAAACAAAAAAAAAAACACCCAGGACGCAGGACCTCTGTGAGCAAAACTGTGCGCCGGCTGAAGCCCCATTGCTCTGGACATAATTGTATTTGCTAGTAATCATTGGAAATCCCCACGGGCCACTGCCAGCAAGAATATCTACTGGACAATAATATTGATATTCGATTTGCCTAACAGAAGTCATTTTTCTTAAAAAATATCCCTGATGTGCTGCCTTCCGCCGGTGCGGTGTGGGATGTGTGTCTGCAAAAGAGCAAAGTTACAAGTGTGATTTGAGAGTGGTCCTTTTATCCAATATATCACCTGCAGCAAATGAAACCATGTGGAGTCAAATTGCCTCGATAAAAGGTCTGAAATGACTCAACACAATATTCTTCTTCCACCAGGAATGTATAGATGGCCCATTTAGCATCTGTGACCCCAGCGCCTGCTACTGGAGGAGAATTATGGCCTTTCAAAAGGAAACTATCATAGATTTTAGTGAAGTAAGAAAATATCCCCAGGTACTGCTAGAGCAAATGAAATTATGCATGACCTCCTCATTACTTGGCTTTATAAGTGATCTATGGCCTGGGAACAATAAAAAGCCAGATGTCATAGAGAAATATGAACAGGGAAGATAAAAAAAGACCGTGAAAATAAATCAATTGCTACATATTCCATTCTGTGGGAATGCATCAAAGTGGAAGTCCCTTTTTCTGTCTCTTTGTCATTTATGCACACACAGACACACACTCACACACTCACACACACACACGCACACACATACCAAGGACTGTGATATGTCTCTCATTGGTATTCATTGACCCTGGGATGAAGAAACGGGCATCAGACTTTTCATTTAATCAGACTCTTATGGGGATCAGCTGTATGGCTGTGAGCTGTGTGTGCGTGTTCATGAATGTGTGTGAATGTGAATGGTGGACATTTGCTGTCAGCAGATATTAACGCAGAATCGTCAAGGTGGAAGGGTGCAGAGGCTATGGAACCTCACACTGGGTTAAGTAATTGGATTCTTGTTCAGTAAAAGCTGAGCTGAGAGCAGGTCTGCCTCATATTCTTCGTCTGCGTATGAGGGGAACACGTGTATATCGATGAGACTTATAATTGTTTTTGTGGGTTGGATCTCGAGCGATGTGAGGAATGTGTTGTGTTAGATGGTAGAGCTGCGTGCTGACATTCTCAAAGTTATTTATTTTTGTTTGGACCTCTGGTCTGACCCACTTGTCAACAGGGTCATCAGTTGGTTCGGCAGCCACGATGCACAGCTCGAGGAGGCAATTAAAGTTCACTAAAACCCTAGGTCCCAACGTGCCGCAAGTTTGCGTCAACACTCGTTCTTATTCTCGGAGTTCCAACCCAATTTGTGAACACAAAGACATGATGCTTTGATGTAACCTACTCTTTGATAAGGAGCTTTCGCTGGAGAACTTGCATAAAAACCTTTTACATTTAGATTTTTTTTTTTGTTTCAAAGTCAACCAGTGATTGCGTCAGATGTAAAGATAACAGCCAAAGACGAAAAATAAGAGTACTCCACTCTTGATATTCAGTTAAGTGGCAGCAGCAGTGGAATCTCCCATTAAACAGTCTTTTTTCTTATCCTCATTACCGCTCACATGGTAGCGCAGCACAATCTTCTTTCAGCAGCTCTCTGGGAGGTTTCACACAGTCCTGACACTAGATGGAACATGAGCTTTCTTGAGCATGTCCCGTCTCTGCCCAGGGGGTCGCTTCACAGCAGTTACCCATGGCTCTTTCATCCCCAAGGCCAGCGTCTCAGGAGGAACTGCTGCCAGGTCTCTGGTTCACCTAACTTGCTCCATTTGGTTTTGATGGATCTGTGGCCTGCCCCACAAAACCCCTGGGATCCTCATGCTGTCATGGAGGATGAGGCTATTTGCTTCAAGGATGAAACTAACATTGGCTACACATGGCCCTGATTTTATTTGATCATTTACTGTCAAAAACGTGCAACTGGAGATGAGACTCAAAAGGAATGAATGAGAGGTGAGGAAATAAAAGTAGGGCTTTGTGGCATGGTATTTCAGAATGACTGATGCCGCAATGCAGACTTTACACCAAAACAAAATCTAATTTCATCATCTATTTCAAGGAGATGATCATGGTGCAAGATAGGAAAATACAGGGCATCACACCTAACTAACATGCAAACTTGTTTTTGTCCTATTACAAGTGTATGACAATGTATTCTGGTGGCATCTGAGGTAAGCTGGACAACGTTCAGACAAGTTACCCACCTTGAAGTTCAGGCATTAAATGCATTTAACAAGTCAAACACTGATAAGACTCTGGTAAAATGTGTCTCTGAAAAAGAGTCTTCTACACAAGAAGGAACTCCATTTGAGCACTTAAAAATATCCTTTATAACTCTTAAATCTCTTAAGACACTTACTTTCCACAAATAAATGAAAAAAATAACAATTGGCATTGTCAAGAAGTGCTCTATAATTTTTACATTTGTACTTTCCAAGTGAGCAGATAAGATACTAATCTGACATTGGTCATGATTTCTTATGTTTCCTAATAATTTATTATCATATGGAATAACACGGTTGCTGTTTGTTAGTTTCCTGTAAGTCAGTTGTTTTCAATGTACTGACTACACATTGGCTGATGCATATAGTGAGACATAGTTTCAGCTGTACATATGCTGACCGGCCCCTTTATTAGGTACACCTGCCCAAATCCTCCTTAATGCAAGTTTCTAATCAGCCAATCACATGGCAGCAACTTAATGCATTTAGGCATGTAGTGATGGTAAAGACGATCGGCTGCAGTTCAAACCGAGCACCAGAATGGGGAAGAAAAGGTGATTTAAGGTACTTTGAACATGGCATGGTTGTTGGTACCAGACGGGCTGCTCTGATTATTTCAGAAACTGACGAGTGTGTATTCCCACCTGTAAATATTGTCCATATGCCATGAATCCTACCTTTACATACCTTGTATATACCACACTATTTGTGCTCATACACTTACTGCTGACTGCACTTCTGGTTAGATGCTAAACTGCATTTCATTACTCTGTACCTGTACATGTGTAATGAAAATAAAGTTGAGTCTAATCTAATCTAATCTAATCTTATCTAATCTAATATCAACACTGATACCACTATATGATGTGTCATCTCCTGCTGCAGTATCAGCCAGTATATTTCAAGGAATACAGATGCGTGGAACAATTCTGCAGCACACGGCCAAACAGATCTGGAATCATCACTCCATGATTTCGGAACAGTTAAAAATATACAGAAAATTTTTAAACAGTACAAATGTTAATAAAAGCATACCATAACTATCTCAACTTTCATAGAGTGAAGGACTGCAGATGTTTCAGATCAAACTTGGTGACAGCTCTGTCATATCCATCTGCTTTATTTCATCCTTCAATGGAAAGAGACCAATGTCTGACTTCTGAAGAAGCTGTCCAGGCTTGGTGGCTCGCATAGTCAATGCAATAACACAAACAATTAAAGCTGCAAGCAGCGATGAACGGGCCCTCGCACTCACGGCCACCGCCTCCATAAGCATATCAGAAATGACACCACCCACGACTTCCTATGTCAAACCATTCAAAAGTTATGGCAGAAAATCGGGACAACCAATCAGAAGAAGGGGCGGGGCTAATTCAGGCCAATGAAGGTCAAGGACTCCATACAGAATCTGATGACACCACCCACGACTCTCTATGTCAAACCATTCAAAATTTATAGCAGAAAATCGGGACAACCAATCAGAAGAAGGGGCGGGGCTAATTTTCACCAATTATGGTCAAGGACTCAATACCGAGTCTCATGACACCACCCACGACTCTTTATGTCAAACCTTTCAAAAGTTATGCCAGAGAAAAGTATTCTAGGGGGCGCTGTTGAGCCGTTAGGCCACGCCCATTAATGCAAACCATGACATATCAAATTTATCGCCAGGCCTGCCTTGCATGCAAAATTTGGTGACTTTTGGAGAACTATCAAATATGGACCAATCAGATGAAGGGGGGCACGCTTTTTGGCGTCTAGCGTCGCCGCGGTAACACTTTTGAAAGAGAAAAGTAATGCGCGTAGTCGCAAGATGAAGACGCACATATTGATGTATAACACACCTGGGTGCACGTTACGGTTTGGGCCGTATTAATTGCCGAAAGAATGGCATAAATTGCACCAAAATTACACAATTAATTCAAAATGGCCGACTTCCTGTTCGGTTTTGGCCATGGCGCCAAGAGACTTTTCTTTAAGTTGTGACATGATACAGGTGTGTACCGATTTTCGCGCATGTACGTCAAACCGTATTGTGGGGCTTGAGGCACAAAGTTTTCTAGGGGGCGCTGTTGAGCCATTTTGCCACGCCCATTAATACAAACCATGAAATATCACATTTATCCCCAGGCCTGGCTTGCATGCAAAATTTGGTGGCTTTTGGGGAACTATCAAATATGGACCAATCAGATGAAGGGGGGCGCGCTTTTTGGCGTCTAGTGTCGCCACGGTAACACTTTTGAAAGAGAAAAGTAATGCGTGTAGTCGCAGGATGGAGACGCACATTTTGATGTATAACACACCTGGGTGCACGTTACGGTTCGGGCCGTATTAATTCTCGAAGGAATGGCTCATATTGCTCCAAAATTACGCGATTAATTCAGAATGTTCAAAATGGCCGACTTCCTGTTCGGTTTCGGCCATGGCGCCAAGAGACTTTTCTTTTAGTTGCGACATGATACAGGAGTGTACCAATTTTCGTTCATGTACGTCAAACCGTATTATGGGGCTTGAGGCGCAAAGTTTTTTCTGTCTGAACCAACCAGATGAAGGGTGGGCGCGCTTTTTGGCGTCTAGCGTCGCCACGGTAACGCTTTTGAAAGAGAAAAGTAATGCGTGGTGTCGCAGGATGGAGACGCACATTTTGATGTATAACACACTTGGGGGCACGTTACGGTTCACGCCGTATTAACTGCCGAAGGAATGGCATAAATTGCGCCAAAGTGACACGATTAATTCAAAATGGCTGACTTCCTGTTCGGTTTCGGGCATGACGCCAAGAGACTTTTCTTTAAGTTGTGACATGATACAGGTGTGTAGCGATTTTCGTGCATGTACGTCAAACCGTATTGTGGGGCTTGAGGCACAAAGTTTTCCGGGGGGCGCTGTTGAGCCATTTTGCCACGCCCATTATTGTAAACCATTAAATATCAAATTTTTCGCCAGGCCTGACTTGCATGCAAAATTTGGTGACTTTTTGGGCACGTTTAGGGGGGCAAAAAGGCCCTCCTTTCGTCAGAAGAAAGAAAGAAAGAAAGAAAGAAAGAAAGAAAGAAAGAAAAATTCCTACAGATACAATAGGGCCTTCGCACTGAAGGTGCTCGGGCCCTAATAATTACAGGGTTCTAAAATTACAACTCTACTTGCAGAACAGTTTATTTTCTTTTTTTGTAAACAATCACAAGTGTTCCTTTTGATTTTTACTTCTTTTTTCTTTGAAGTAGGGTTGTTTGAAGCACTTATGAATAATCTGCGTGTTAACTGTATAGATCCAGTAACAGTGGTCCAAGTGCTCTGCACACTGCACTTTCATTTTGTTCTATATGTGTCTTTCCAACGTATATTTTTCCTGCGTTTGTAATCAGTGTTGATGTGGATGAGTCGTGGATAACGCTGTAGGTGCTGTAGAGGACTGTATGTACGGTATGTTACATACCTGTTGTACTACAAGCAGGAATGTGTTTGAATGTAGCTGCAGTTACCAATTCAGGAATTTATGGTTGTTATTTTTCTTTTTTACAGAGTGTCAGTGACACAGCGTCACAGCCCAATGGCATCAGACGACTTCAAAGGCTGCAGTGAGGGCCCAGACTGATTCCTGCCGCAAGTCAAAATACATTATCAATAATTTCTCGCATTGCGGCAACCAAGCCTTCTTCTAGCCATATTACTTGCACAAAAAAGAATAATCTATCTAAGCATTGTTGTGAGGCTGTGTTGCAAAAAAAGGGAGAAAAAAAACTGCAAATATAGGTTGCCTACTGAAATGCAGACTTCAGCAGACCTCTCTTGCAGTCCCTGCAGCATCTTTTGGTCCTTGGGGTCAGAGTCCTCTCTTACTCATCTGCTTCTTCAACTCCCTGCTATGCTGTCAACCCCCCACCCCCCCCCCCCCCCCCCCCCCCCCGCCCGCCTCTACCTCATCCACTCCTTTAACCCCCACTACATCCCCTTTCAGAAACGGTAGGAGTTGATGCTGACTACAGAAATAAAACCATGGCTGATGTTTGAAAAAAGCATTAAGTAGTCATACACCACGGCGATATGAGTTTTCCTTGCTTTACTTTTACACGTACAGGTACAAGGTCTAGCGGAGAGTATGAGGTTTTTATGCTGGTAAGTGTCTTGCTTTTCTCACTTCAGCTATAGTGCTATGTCTCGTGGTTCTTATAAAAAATAAAGCCGTAAATGGAGCATATATAATTTTATGTGTGCAATGCTGTAAGCTCTCAGCCACTACAGAGATGTACAGATCCCAGAGTTGCTGTCCATTCTCAGAATAGGGGCAATACATTCATGTCTCCTCTTCACTTGGTCATTGTTTGAAATCTCAGGTCAAATAAGATCTGAAAGTTAGAGACTTTGTATAAATAATCACATTGAAGTCATTTTGCTTTCCAGTTTATATGTATAATACTTGTTTGTCATCTTGCCAAAAAAATTCATAAACTGCATAATCCACATTGTATTGCTTTGTAATAACGTCACATGGAGTTGCTTTTAAAAACAGACACAGGCTGTTTATGCATACCTTTCATTTCTGCTCCGGTACATTAGTGTTGACATAAAAAAGTGCTCGTCGGTTCACATATTCTTCAGTAGTATTCTTTCAGGTTTCCGCTGGTAAGCAAATCCACATGTACTGTTACATCGGTTGGTCATCTCATGGCTAAATTCACTGCATGTTTGTGACAGTGTGGGAACAGTAGGGGATTCCTGAGAGAAAACAAAACAAAAACCCAAAGTCTGCCTTATACTCCTCGTACAGCACAGCGCCATGCTGCAAATGGATGGAGGAAACACGCCCACGAAGCCAACTGGAACACGCCCAATTTATGTCAATCAAAGTTAGTCATGACCTGCAGCTCTTGCAAAACCTGCAGGGGTTGTGGAGTCACAAGCTAATATTTGCAGCAAAATATCCTATTACAAATATAATTTAAGTGGTAAAATCAGTAATGGCCACCTGTTCTTGGATTTGCACAAACTGCCAACTGCTATCGACGAAGGATGAATGATTCTTTTCTGAGCTAGACCTGTGAGATAACATCTCCTTGTAAAAACTGATTTGAGTTGGTTGTCACTTTGCTTTAGCACAGATTCACTTGGCCTCTGAATGGAAACCCCTGTAGTGTCTACAATGGGGAATGTACTTTTGCTCGAGTGCAAACCAGTAAGTCATTTAAATCGCAATTTTTGGCTCAATAACTGAGTTAGCTCTATAATAACAGATTGATTCCTAATAAGAGAGAAGAAAGAAAAAAAAATGTTCCTTTAGTAATCCCACAATGGGGAAATTCTCCCTCTGCATTTAACTCATCTCTAGTCAAACCAGGAGCAGTGGGCTGCTGTTTTTGTACAGCGGCCAGGGAGCAGTAAAGCCCCTTTCACATAGAGGGCGCTAAGCGGCGGCCGCCGGTTTTCCCATTCATTGTGCAGCGTTGCGCCGCACCTGCCTGTGCCCGAGTTGAACATTTTTTAATTTCACCATGCTGCTCTGTGACGACATCTCGGCGCGTCCAATAGGAGAGAAGGTGGTGGAGGGTGAAAAAAAACTTGGAGGCTGTAGATCAGAGACGATCAACATGGAGGAAAAAATGATCTTGGATGTGATTCTGTGTGAGGAGCTGTGGGATACGAGACTGCAGGCCTATCGTGACCTCAACAAAAAGGGACAAAAGTGGAGAGAAATCTCCCAGAATTTGGACATACCTGGTGTGTTTCTTTTTTTTTTTTTTTTTTTTGGGCTCTAGTGGCCCTTTATTGAAGATGCAGACTAGAAAGGGGTAGAGAGAGAGAACGGGGATGACACGCAGCAAAGGTGCGCAGGCCGGGATTCGAACCTGCGACCGCTGCAGGAGGAGGACTGTAGCCTCAGTATATGAGCCGCTGCTTAACCCACTGCGCCACCGAGCGGCCCGACCAGGTGTGTTTAAAAGTGGTACGAGCCTGTTTCCCCCAAATCCTGTCTTCTCATGAGGATTTCATGGACCCATACCCTCTGTGCTGCTGCTGCTCATCTCCTCCTCCTCAGAAAGACTAAAGCCAGGGCTTTTCTTTGAAGCAGGGGCAGATACATTTTTCAAACCGAGCTGTAGGCTACTGTACGTCCAAACGAGTGGGAAAAGGGCACCAGACCGGAAAAACATTTTTCGGTCGGCTAGCAACTTGCAAGAAATATGTACACGATGCGAGCCTTGCTCTGCGCCGACTCTGCACGCAGCGCAAACCGCATTCTATGTGAAAGCAGCTTAAGGGTTAAGGGCCTTGCTCAGGGGCCCAAAGTGGTAGACCTTGGTTGCAATCCAGGGGCTGGATCCTCCAGACCCGAGCCCTCCTCTGTAACCACTAGTCTACCACTCCCCCGAATATGTTCCCCCAAATCTTGGTCCTGCTGTTTGAGTAGCAGGAAAGAATGAAGGGATGGTGGCAAAGGGCTGACCTTACTTCATGTCCTGTAATTGCTTGAGGGACAACATTTAGGCAACAAAATTGGATTTTGAAGACGAGCAGCCAAAAGCAAATCAAAAGAAAAAAAAAGTGTTTGCATGACTTTTTAAAAGCTAGAGCTAAGAATTGATGTAAGGGAATATCTGTCACATTTCATCCCTCGTCAAAGGAGTCTATTTTATATACATAAAGCTGACCGACTCTGTGCAAATCTTTTTACATTTTAAGTTCAACCTTAGTTTTACACGCCATATCTGGTTAGATATTTACATTCTAATTGAAGGTGAAGAAGAAGCTCCCAACATGAATAAGGAGTATGCTTCAATAGCTTTTCCATCATGGTCTTTTGCAATACCGAAGCACAAGACCAAGATGACAAAACGAGGGGACATTCAAAAAAAGGTTTTTATATGCCACTAAAAGAAGTATTAGAGGCTATTCATTTCTCTAAAAGGCAGAAGACAATTGACTGCATGGGCAAATACAGGTTGTCAATGATGAGTCATTTCCTTTTTGCAGAGCACTGAAAGAAGAGAATGGAGTAGTATAAAAGAGTTGTAAAATATTTTGAATGTCATAGTTTTTCAACCCCAGTAATGAAGTATTTATTATCTTTTAACCATAAATAGTCTGTAAAATCTTTTTTACCATTTCAAAACATGAGCTGTGGGGTTTCCTGCCTGTGTCACATACCTTTAATGCTACTGTCCATAACAGTTTTATTGGTCGTATAGCCCAGAATGTTTTTAAGTAATCAGTATGTCTCCACTTGCAGCATGTGGTGCTCAGCTGACGGCCCAATGCAGAATAATGTTGTAATGTTGGAGGTTCCATGTGAAGCTGGGGAAATTAATTGTAGCCCTCATGCTATCCATTGTCATTTCAAGCGTCTGCCTAGGTTTGCCGGCATCACACACACGCACAAGGCAG
This sequence comes from Cololabis saira, assembly GCF_033807715.1. NCBI lineage: Eukaryota > Metazoa > Chordata > Actinopteri > Beloniformes > Belonidae > Cololabis > Cololabis saira. The sequence continues at coordinate 37,229,011 of NC_084593.1, read as the reverse complement.
TGTAAAGTCATCATCTGAGGTGCAATGGCTAACCAGCGCGCTGCACCACTTACTCATCCTCTCATGGACAAAGCTCCATCCATCACAAACAAGTACACACATTTACTATCCAGACCATTGCCCTTATGCTTTCTCAAAGAGTGTTTTATGTCTGTATGTCCTTCTAATGACAATAAGATACGTGGCCGCAGGATTACAAAAGACAGCAGTGCTTTGGACAAGTGACTGGTATCAGTTTTATCATATACTGCTATAGACATGACATAAGCGTCCTTCAGATCTTCTTCAAACACATATTTAAGTGTCTGATTGAAGTCTGCTTTTGACAGCAGATGAGATGTGCATGACTGCACCATAGTAGTTCAATTCTCTTCACTTTTGTAGACCTTTCCTGAGATTCCTCAGAAAAGTTTGTGTTGAATGTCAAGTTTTTCTTATTGAGTTTTCACATATTGTGATCTTAAAGAACCAGAATCCACTCGGGTCAAATTAGAAACATTGGTTTGGCATTAAAATAAACACAAAATATAAGCAGTCGTTACTCCAGGCCCTTCTAGACTCACAACAATGCCCTGCATTGTGGGTTGAATGTTTCTAGGAGGATATACTATATGTACGAGGCTCTTAAAATGTTTTATCAGCATCTCAGAGACACTGAGACACTCTGAAGGTGCTTCTCTGTTGCTTCTGGCCTGCAGGCTGGCGTTTGAAGAGGCTGGCTTTGGGGTCACGTTAGTCAGTCATCACTATAAGCTCCTGTAAGTAGACAGGAAATTTACCTTTAAAACCTAAAATCAGAGCTGGTTTCTCAGGAGAGGAGCCTGAGGAACCAGAACCACTGGTAACACTGTGTTCTGAGATGGAACCCTGCTTTGTCTGTTATGATCAGGGCCGCCGCAAGGGGTGTGCGAACCGTGCGACTGCACGGGGCCTCGTGCCCCAAGGGGCCTCGCGCTATGGGCCGTTTTTTTTTTTTTTTTCAAAAAATCTTTTTTTTCAATTTTTTTTTTTTTTTCGTTTTTTCCCTTATAAATATCAACAGTCACGTTCCATTACAGACCTAAATGTGTACTAGTCTGTGCATATCAATAAATATATGTGCAATGATGCTATTGTATTGTATTGTATTGTTGTTCAAAACAACTGATCAGACCAAGCGCAGACACAAGCTGCTCTGATCCAGACGGGTGGAGTTGGAACAAACTGTCACACAATGTTGAGAGAACTAGACAGAATCAGGAAATTTCCATCAGGGGATGAAAAAATAAAAAAAATAAAGAAAATGGAAGAGTTTAATGCTTCTCTGAAAGGCTTGTTTGATAGATTTGTTAGAAAAATCACCGATCCGACCGGGTCTCAAGCAGCCGTGGGACCCCGCGTCGAGGCAAGAGATGATGATGAGGCAGGGGAAGGTATCCAGTATTTTGATAATTGGAGAGTTAAAATTGCGCATATAGACACCCGATATGACCCGAAAAACCCCAAGAATTTTGCGAGGGCCCCCCCCAGCCATTTCGCACAGGGCCTCGAAGATCTCCCAGGCGGCTCTGGTTATGATAATATTGTTCTTTGAGGTATAAAGGTATGAAGGAGCATGGTCATGACAGGCTTTCTATGTGAGGTTAAAGGTCGAATATGTTTTTCCTGACCTGACCTGAACGTTTCAAAATGTTCAAAATTGACTTAAGCTGTAATACACTCTGTTTTCAGGCTGTGTAGCTTTCATTTTAAGAGGTACACAACTGATAAAACCTTAAATAAAGGTTTTGGAAGAGCAGAGGTGTGTATGTGTGTTTATAAATCGTCTTCTCAGGTAAACATGAATTAAATCTGGAGATTTTAAGTGTCTCTGAACACAGATCAACCCAGTTCATACATCTTTCCCTGTGGAGTCAGCGCTGCCCTCCTTAGATGTTATTCAGTTCAAAAAGAACCAAGTCAATCCAAACCTAATTGTCTCTGTAGCTGTGGAACAATGGGTGGAGTTGGTAGTCCTCCAACCCGAAGGTCAGCAGTTCCATACCCAGCCCATCCACTGGTTGAAGTGTCCTTGGGCAGGGCACTGAACCCCACATTGCCTCCTTCTAAGCTCATCAGGGTAAGACTGCAGAAACATAGCACTGCGGTATATCAAGGGAATATATCATGGTAGTGCTGTAGTGTGAGTGCATTTGTGTGAATAGGTAAGTGAAGTATACACTGTAAAATGCTTTGTAGAATGTCGACAAGGTTAAGGAGGTGCTATATAAGTGCAAGGCCTTTGAAAGGAGTTTTAAAGTGTTTACTACTGCACAGAACATTGTGTTTCACCATTAAGGTAAAAACCAAAAGAAAGAAAACAAATAATTCACTTTTCACAAAAAGGTGTTTGCATCATCATGTTTGTTTGACTGTTAGCAGGACTTCTGAAAGATTATGGATAGATTTGCATGGAAATTTCACAAGGCTCATTTTAAAAAGTATTTACTCTTTGATCTAAGGATCAGGATTTTTTTGTTCTTTTTGAATCCAAAATTGGCAGATCTTTGCAGTCTCGGACTGCTTTTATTTAATCATTTCTCTGAATAGAGGCATAGCAAACTCAATGTCCAATGTAACGAGGTGAAGATGGGCAACTTGGACATCAGCGTATGACGTTTTTATGACGTTTTCCAGCAATGAAAGGTTTTCACATCATTAATTTGGAACAGTGTTTAGATGTATAGTTGCAGATAAAAACCTATAGCAGTGAACAACAACTAGATCAAGCGTGGACGTTTGATTACAAGTTGTGGAACATAGTCTTTAAAAAAATATTTACAATAAAATATATGTTACTGAAGAAGGATTGAGAAGTTTTGTTCTGAATATTGAAATTCATTATAATTCTTATATTTTCTCCTGCTTGTAATTGAGAGAGTTCGTTCTGGTGAATAAATAATAAAAGTATGGAGAAGAATAGCAATTGTAAACCTAAAGCTTTATTATTTATCCCAGGTTTTGCTGTATGGGTTTTTGGCTTGAAGCAGAGAAACACTCGGTCTCTATTACTAGAAAAACAGGAATATCTAACTTGAGCAGGAAAGCACAAGGTAACATCATACATCTGACCAGTCAAACGTGTAGAGCGCTAAGTCCTTCATTTATTCCCCACGTTTCCCTATTCCCCTGTCTACAGACCTCCCATGCACACACACACACACACACACACACACACACACACACACACACACACACACACACACACACACACACACACACACACACACACACACACACACACACACACACACACACACACACACACACTCTAAGCATAAACAGCAAGCACACCGACATATTTTCTGTAGGGTGTGTGTCTGTTTATTCCCCTTCCCTCTTATCCCTGGTCTCCCTATCCCTCTTTCTCTCTCTCACACACACAGAAAACTACACACACAGTCCTTGTTTCCCCACTAACTCGCTTCACCTATTCAACGCACTCTATTTTAGCAGCCTTGAAAAGCTAAATGGTGTGAAGTTGAGTGTTGGTCCATCTGTCTCCTGGGTGTTTGGATGGGATGAGAAAGAGAGGGAGCACTGGGAGGAACAGAGGGGAAAAGATTGGATGAAGAAAAAGGAAAGGAGGGATTGAGGTCAAGACTATTAATATGAATCACCAGCAGAACCCCACAGCGGATCCATCTGTGGTTATACAGAGCCCAGAAACAATTCAGTCTAGACAACTGGTATAAAAGGTGAATGGGGATAAAATATTATACACACACACACCCACACACACGAAAACACACACACATTATAAACATAATATAATGTGTGTGTGTATATATATACCGGTATATATATATATATATATATATATATATAATGAATTCTAGACAGTTTTCAACTATGTTGGTGTATTTTCATCATAATAATAAATGAATAATAAATGATAATACGTAATGTGATGTGTAAATCAGTTGTTACGTTGTACCTTTGTAATTTTATGATTCCTCATATACAGTCCCATAAAGATAGTTTTTGAGGCACATTCTGGTGTAAATTTATTCTGGATAAAAAACAGTGGAAGAGCACAACTGTTGGTGGTGAAATTATGGATACTTTAGACCATAAATGCCTCTCTTTGAGGCAGAGGTAGACCCAGGTGCTGCTCTCTCGCTCTCTCTCTCAGATGCCCACAAACACACATCACACACAGATGTCAGTTGAACTGAGTGCTCCGTGTAAGTCTAATATATATCTTATACATATTGCAGCAGAGCAGCAGAAGATGTTTTGAGCACATAAGTAGGAAAAGGTGAAGATGAAATGGGCCCTCAAAATATTCAATATGCAAGTTGCAAGTTGCAACTTGCGATATGAGATCATCTTCCTTCATGTTGACACCTTTGGAACCTTGGAAAGAATAATTGGAAGTCATGCATGATCATGGGTGAGGAGTGCAGAACTTTGAAAACTACAAATGAGTTTTGCAATTTGCAAAGTTCTGGCATAACTTTTTATCTGTGTTTAAGTAGTGTCCGGAAATTGCTTTCGTGAAAAAGTCCTCTGGCTTGGAGCCAACCAGACAACGCAGGAGGTTAGAGAACTGGCAAAAGAAAAAAATTGAATTGCATGGTCCAGCATGCAAGGAAAGGCTGCTTAGCTCCTGCCAACTAATTTCACCAAGAATTAATGACTCACTATTGCAGTGCCAGTACAAGGTGAAGCTTCTGGACTTTAGCTGATGATCATTGAGAGGACATAGATCCAAGTCTTCATCAGAGGCAACCAAGAGACTGAAATGTCATTAGTTCCCATGTGAAAAATGATCATTTTTGATGCCCAGATGGTTCAGCAATATTCTCTGGGCTGAGTCACAAACTATGACGCCTGGCCCAGATCTAAATTTGCTATTAACTTCCCTAATTAGTTGGTTTCCAACAACAAACATGTCTGATGACCTGGTCTTACCAGGATTAGGCTTTTATCTGGCGACGATGGCAGTGGGCAGCATAGCTTTAGCCATTTCTCAGCTGGGAAGCTACAGCCTCTGTGGGATAATCATAATATTTATCCCTGCACAAATGCCATCCAAATCTGAAAATGAGGTGCAATATGAATATCAATAGGTCCTGATTCTGTTTCAACAGCGTGAGAGTGAAGTGAAAGAACCTTGTTGTACTACCCAGAGGATTGGTTACTTAAATAGCTGAAACATGGGACTAGAATTTATTGAACATTTATTAACTTAAACCAGTGGTGTTGTTTCTCTCTTTTTCTTCACACATGTTATGTAATCCAGGGTCTTTACTCGAATAAAATAACAAACTCTGTCCAAAAGAAAAAGAAAGAAAAGCAGTGTAGAGCTCTGAAAGAATACAGAATGTATGTGCTTGGGGGATGTGATGTTTCTGAAATGTGGTTCAGCATTAGCACGCTTATCTGTGCAGCCAAGGGAGAAGCCTGTGTTAAATTTGACCAATTCTTCAGGGTCCGTGTCGATCATGAGTCCCATAGTCATTTTTCTTATTTTCTTTCTCTCAAAACAACAGCGAAAATATCCAATGAAGGAAAAGAGGAAATGAGATGCTTCCTCAGGATTCACAAACCGTCTCTTTGAAAGTGAATGCTAACGCCTTAGCATTAGCCTCTTAGCACAAAAGATATCATCTACGTCGCAAATGACAGTATACCAGTCAGCTGAAAGAGCAAACACAGTATTTCTGGTTACTGCTACTAACTTAGAGTTCATTTTCACCACTTATTATATTTATCTGAACCAGGGCTCTTAAGAGACACACGCATTTCAACAAGTTCACAAGCTCACATGCCACGGCATTTCTCACGCTGAGAAATTATTAACTTTGCCGCACAGAAGTTCCAACAGCCCATCTTACAAACAAGTCAAAGGCAGACAACGCTACTGTGCGCTGACCGCTCATACAGCTCAGAGAAGCTGTCTCGAGTAACCAACCTGTCGGCCAATCAGGAAATAGAATTTTTTGTTGCAGTGTAAGGTTTGAGTTTCAGCTTCAAGCACTTCATTGCCTCTAATGGGGCTTTTACACTAGTATCAACTCAGCCCAACTTGACTCGCCTTGCCCTCGTTTGTTTTCAATACCCAGATCAGAAGTAGGCGGGGTTGGAGCGAAGCTGCTGTGATGTACTCGATTGTGCGATTGGGCCTACCCCCTGAACAATCGGTGGCGTGTAGTGTGATGACGTCAGATACAGCCAGACTAAGCCCGCTTAGAACCTCGGCAGAGTAGTTACAGAAAAAGTATCTCGACCCCTAGTGGAAAGGCGCCAAGGTGAGGCGAGTCAAGTCGGGCTGAGTAGGTACTAGTGTAAAAGCGCCATAAGACAGTGTTTCCCAACCCTGATCCTCGAGCCCCCCCTGTCCTGCATGTTTCATCAACAGAGTTGTGCAGACCTTGGTCACAAGCTAATGAGGACCATTAATTAGAATCAGGTGTGTTGGTGCAGGGAAACATCTAAAACACACAGGACAGAGGGTCTCAAGGACCAGGGTTGTGAAACACTGCTCTAAGACAACCACCCCATGACACATTCCTCGATGCATGGACACCATTAGACAGCTATAGGAAAAAAAACTACATAAAATCCTTATTAACAATAGCCCCTGACCTCCATATCGCTACGACCCAGTCTTTCATGTGGCAGCAGATGCTGTTCCATGAAGAGCATTCCCTGCTTACTGTCTTTTACCCATTATATCCAGTTCTCTTTAGCTGTAGGGTCCTACACTATTATGATATTGAGGCAAATCGTCTTCTGGACATATATTGAATTGAACTAATATACTTTTTTTTAGCATTTTAGAATGTCTAGTTATTGTTGTTGCGCAGCATGATGGCTTGGTGATTAGCACTGTAGATTTCTGGAGGTACTCCAGCTTCTTACCACAGTCCAAACACATGTATGTCAGGTTGATTAGTGATTCTAAATTTGCCTGTAGGTGTGACTGTGAGTGTGGGTGGTTGTTTGTGTATATGTGGTATTGTGATCCACTGCCCACCTGTCCAGGTACCTCTGCCTATTGCCAGAAGTGAGCTGGGAAAGGCTCCAGGAGAACCCTGCGGCACTACATAGGATAAGTTGGTACAGATGATGGACGCATTGATAGTCACACTTCTACGGTTATTTTAGAGAACGTAATGGGTGATTTATGCTTTTAACAACAACATTGTGTAAACTTTAACTGTGTTGAGCTGTAGTGGATCAGAATATATCATTGGTCTGCTTCTACTTCTTACAGTTTGTAGTTATTTACAATATATTACATTGACTTCAGCGACCCTGCTTGTTTAAAAATATATTCTTGGCCTCTCTTTTACTTATTTGATGGAGCACCTAATGATAATGACATAAAGCAGATGAATGCGAGCACTAGAAACAAATCACAAACCTTAAATTTTACTCACAGATGAGAATAAATGCAGAGGCCCGAGGGTTTTCACAGGAGTGATTTGTCATATCTACTGACTCGCTTTGGTACAATACGCATTTTTGCTGACTGAATTAGGTGGAAAAACAAAGGCTTGTGTGTAAGTACACATATGGCATTGAGTACACATCCTTTTGTAAACTGTAATCGTACAGTATACAGCAAAATCACCAATGTTAAATTAATCACTTTAAAAAAAGTTAATTATCTAACACTGAACCCAAGTTACTCCAACACTGCATAGTTTTCAGGATTAATACTGGTGAACATGGATAGGTGTTGAATACATGATACTGGAAATACAGTGTGGTCAATTTAACACTGCAGGTGTCGGAAAGCACGTCACGCTAAAAAACATTTGGACACATGTACAGTGGTGATTTTACTGTGTATCCATGCACATCTTCTTCATATACTGTGTGTGATCTGTTGAGCCATCTTGACAAAAACAACCATCTTGGGAGTCCAGGGATTGATAATCAAACACCACATGAACATTTTTCTGACCAGTGATGTAGATCAAGGCTACGTTTATATATCTCTCAGTCCACTGTGGCAAAAAATGTTATTGGGTGTATTAAGGGAAGCTGTCAAAGCTTTCCTTTCCATACTATGTTCAATTCCACCTCCAGCCTCCCAAGGGCTGGTATCTGGGTGTCTCATTCGCTCCCACCCACCTGGACATAAATTCACATACTCAAACACCAATGTTGGCCATGACCCATCTGGTTTCTTTCTACTTCTGCAGTTTCCCGTGTGTGATATGGGAGCCGGAGCTTGTTAGCTGACAAAAATACATTTAATTACCCCCAGCAACCCACCTATCCATGTACTCGGACAGATGAGCACAGGGACATATGCAGACACATAAACACAGAGAGACAGCATGGACTCCACAGACACACTGTCTTTCACCTTGCTCTCTGGCCTTTCGACCATCTCATCACTTGTCTGGCTTTGACAGGCTTATGTAAGTGTCGTAAGGGGAGGGAAATTGACCATATTTGCACATATCGTACAGTGTAAGTGGACAACCCCCCCGTCACACGTACACACACACTCCCAAACTTGTGGTTGTCCAGAGCTAGCTTTTTGTGGAGATGGGTCAGCCGTTCATATGGCCTGTCCATCCACTTTAGCTTGTTAAAATCTTAGGGGAGTAGATTGAATGTGACATGTCTTGTCTACCTGTCTAAAAGATGAGAAGATGGTTATATAATAAGTCAGTTTTTAAAGTCTGGGGATCGGCTAATGGATCAGCTCATGAACAGGTCTGCACACATGACATGACAAGAACCAAATTGCAAAAGAAACACTTAAAAACTCGGAAGAAGAAAGTTTTCAATGCAAAGAAAGATGTTATATATTCATGTAGATGGCCGTGAGGAAAACAAAAGCATGAAGGGGGGGGGGGGTCATTTTTAGCTCTAAAATGGTGCTAATAGACCTGGGGCCTCATTTACAAAGCTTGCTTGCGCACAAAACAGGGCTTGAAAGATGCACACGCCACCTTCTACGCAAAGGTTGGGATTTAAAAAAGAAAATGTGCGTATCTTTACGCAAACTTTGATCCTAGCGCACAAACATTTTGAAGATATGGGGAACTGGCGACGCAGGCGGTGAGGTGGTGAAATTAAGCCAGATTCATGTCATACTTGTGTTTGAAGCACAGCATCAGTCAGTCGGCCACCTCCAGGTGCGCCATGCGCTTGGTTCGCTCTGGTGCTGCTGGTGCAGCCGCGGTGCAGGACACGCTGGGCTGGGAACCTCCTCGTCACCCACCGCGACAACTGGAGAGTGAATGAGGACAGAACAAATAAGTGCCGGGCCACTCTTCTCTTGGCCTCCAACTTCAAATCACACCACTTCTTTTTTATTTCTGCCACAGATCTATCCGTGGCACTAACGGCGTTTACAGCGCAGCAACGACGTTGTCGATGTTAGTGATGTCACTACTGTGACCACCAAATAATGTAGTTTTCCTGGCCCTCCACCTCATCCACAACATCTCGATCTTGGTCTCCTTGAAATTTAGTGTCACGGTTGCCTGGCTCGACACGTCTCATTCGTCCTGACTCACACCAGAAACAGGCTGCAGGAAGCCGCTGCACATGCTCAGCAGGCTCATTCATATGCAAATACAGTCACCAAGTAGTTTTCATTGACCATTCGTGGTAAAAAGTGGGCGTGTAGAGGGCGGGATATGAGGCAAATTCCCATGCGCAACCTTCCAGCTGGACTGTGATTTATAAAGAGAACATTGCGTGCAGATGTGCGTGGACACGGTTTTATAAATCAGGATTTTTTTGTGCGCACGCCATTTTCAGCTTTTGAGCGCACATACACTTTTAGTATGAATCCTACGCACTCTTTAATTTAATAAATGAGGCTACAGGACTTTATTTTTTATATTCAGTTGATCAAGGTCAGTTTTTCCTTTCTTGCACAGGAACACACTGAAACAAACTTGGCGAGAAGCAGAATTAGTGTAGTCTGAGGGTTTTGAATAATTCAACACCACCAGATCTTGTGGATGATGTAAGAAAGAGCCACTAATCTAAATAAGTTATGTTAAGGATGCTAATGACAACATCCATCTATTCATCCATTAATCTATTTATCCATCTGTCCGTGAACTATCCTCACTTCTTCCTATTCAGAGTTGCGGGGTCTGCTGGAGCCTATTCCAGCTGCAAGACACCCAGGACACTACATCACTGGTAACAGAACATATAATTCAGTATTTTCTAGACTATTAACTGTTATCTGGTTTGAAACCATCTGATTCAGTGTCAGACAGTACAACTTCGAATCAAGTAGTTTTTAATACTGTGATTCTGCCTGATCACAGTTCTCTTGTTTTCTTTTTCAATCAAAATATTTCATGAAGAAATTGTATTTTTCAGACTGCTTGACAACTTTGAATAAATGGTAGGCTGTTGGTTTAGAGACAACAGCATATAAACTTTCCACACAAAGCTGTCATTGCATTCAAACGTAAAGAAAGCAAAGTCAGGTCTGCTATATATACACACAAAGGGCAGAGAAAATCGAAATGTTTCTTTCTGGCCCACAGTACGATAAACAAGCATAACAGCAACTCCCATATTGCAAATACGGCAACGTTTTTTCACTTGGGTAAAGTATTGCAAATGCATTCTCCATACTGGAAGAAAGCAGCAGATATATTCATTGTTTAAAGAGGCTGGTGCAATTTGAGGGGATATTTGTGTAAATGTGATGGTGGTGGCGGTGAAGTGGCCAGTCATCCAGAATTAGCAGAGTAGGATTAGTCAGGGTTCAGGGTCCAGTGTTCATGATGGCTGAGGACAGAGGGGGGAGGGATCAGAGGCAAAGACGGGAGTTCAGCGTCCAGACACTTCCGTCATTACCCATGAAAAAAAGTATTTGCTTGTTGTTGATGGTCAAAATAAAACAGTATACATAAAGGGCTAGGCATGGGTTAAGAGAGAGTGCAATCAGACTGATTGTGATCCAACTCTGAGGTGCAGATGTTCATAAAGCTGGTGTCTGAGGAGAGAATTAAAAAGGGATCTAGATGGGCGATAAGGAACGACCAAATCCAGCAGGCGCTCGGTCACTTCCCAGCCGCTCACGGCTCTCAGCTGAAGGCTGATTTATGGTTCTGCGTTACACCAACGCAGAGCCTACGGCGTAGGGTACGCCGTCGATTTAACGCAGAACCATAATTCAGGCTTTATTTCTCATAAGCGCCAACGAAAAAGAAAAAACCGTTGCCGCTTGAAGCTTCTTTCACTCTAATTTTTTAACTTGATATCAAACACAAGCCACAGACCCAGCAGCACATATATCATCTCGTCCAGGTTCTACCTCTTTAGTGTTTTCTTCTCTGTTTAGATCACACAATTCTGGAAAAAAAAAAAAAAAAAAAAAAAGTAATGGTGCCTTCGGTGTAAACCGGAGTCAAGTTCTCTCGTCTGATATGTCTGACCTGGCAATAAAGCTTTTTCTGATTCTGATTCTGACAATCAAATATGTCACAGCAACTTCGCTCCAACCCGCCCACTTCTCACCTGGGTGTCGAAAAACAAACGAGGACAAAGCGGGTGGAGGTGGTACGAGGCGTCTAAAGTCGGGGCGCGCTGAGTAGGTACTAGTGGAAAAGGGTCATTAGGAAATTCCAAGTGCAACGCACTGTTAGTCCTTTAAGCGTTAGTCAGCAGTTGCGGATGATACAGTACAGATGTGATAACACTAGGTTAAAAAAAAAACTGTTAAACTCAAGTAGGAAAATGAAATAAAGCTATGACTTCTTTTAAGAACGAACAACAAAAGTCAACATATACAATGTCTCTCCAAATGCTAAATATGTGGTTAGAAGCTAACTGCATGGGCTAAAATGTTAATTGTTTCAGAAATACATCTTGCAGTTCACATACATTTTGATATCCAAATATTAAAACTAAAATAAAATGTCCACATGAAATGAACCAAGATAGTTCAGCACTGGCTTTGTAGATGGTGAGCTGAGAAACTTCTCTCTTTCCATCCTTTTTTTCCCCTGCATCTTTCCAGAGTTCTGGCAAAATTCTCTCATGCATGATGCATGAGAACTTTCAGCAGTTAACTGTCAAAGCACATGAGGTCAAAATCCCTTAAAGCGATTAAAAGCATGGATACTTTGTCCAATTTGCCAGACTTTTCATTAAAGAATCAATATGCAGGACTCTAGGTCAAAATATCCCCAATAATTTAGAAACAGCAAGAGTGACAAGAAATAAGTGCAATCGTGTCATAAAAAATGACAACTATGTATTTGGATGCTGAATAGCTACCGAGTTAGCATGCTAAATAACCGACTGTGGTCTGTCCAGTCTTATACTGGTTTCCATGTGTGGCGGTAGCTCTGATTTACAGTGTTCTCTGTTGCTCGGTCGCGAGCAACATCGTGGCCTGAGTACAACATGAGACACAAAAGTTGCAGTTGGTGGATGAACTGGAATTTGTCAGTCATGTAGGTACTGCACCCACGTTACCATTTACAGATAGGTTAACAGCAAGTATGGCTGAAGCTCTCTCCTTGTCACCGCCACCCCGTACAGAGAGAGAAAGCCTTGTTCTGTAGAAAGAAAAGGGTGGGGGGGGGGGAAAAAAGAACAACCCCGGTGGATTTTCAGGATCAAGTGCAGGTAAAGTTTAGAAAAGTCTGACTGAATTAACAGGAAAGTTCTTCAGTTGGAAGCAGGTAACAGTCCTTGGAAGACTTGAGGAACCAACAGAAAACAGTACTGACTGGCGGGAATGGAATCGTGATTGAGGCAGAAGCAGTATCAGAACCGGTCAGACCATCAGCAGGGCAAGCAAAGTCCTGAGGGAGCAGGCAGAAGGATTGTCATGGACGGGCAGAGGGTCGATCAGCAGGGCAAACTACATCCAGAGGGAGCAGACGAAAGACTTGTCATGGACGGGCAGAAGGTCGGGGCAGAGACAAGAAGACGTGATCAGGGGCAACCCAGAGTCGAAACCAAGCCGTCAATCCGAGAACGAGAGCTGGAAAGTAGCGCATGCTGCAAAGACAATCAGGCCATGAGTGAGGCCTCAGTGCAGCCTAAATGCTGGCTGGTTGATAAGCAGTGAGGAGCTGCAGCTGGGACCAAACAGGTGTGGGACATGAAGCTGATGGGGAGGTGTGTCAGGGAGGTGGGTGAACTCACTCACCACAACAGGGCAGAGTATGACAGTTAGAGATTCAAGCCACGTTTACACATAGCCGGGGTATTTACAAAAACAGATATTTCCCCCTCTACGTTTTGAAAAACACCATAATTTACACGAACCCGCATAAATACACTGTTTAGGGGTGCTATGAGCATGCCAAATGTACAGGCGGCAGTGTAACGAGAAGCATAAAGTCATGCTAGCCAATCAGAATCCTTGAATAAAACATCAACAAATGACACGAGTAACTTCCAGTTAAGGCTGGATTATGGTTCTGCGCTAGACCAACGCAGAGCACACGCCGTTGCCGTGACGCCGTTGCCGTGACGCCGTCGTGAATTCTTCGGACTTCTCCAACACTCCATTTCGCCGCAGTGCAATACCCCCCGCGACCGCTAGGGGGTCGCAATCTTTTCCTGAACGGTTTATCCGACTTTTCCGGTCACAGTGAATCAAAGAGATAAGGAAAACTATTATGCAAAAAACCAAAACGAAAAAAAATACACATACACGAAGAAAAGAGCGCTGAAAGTTCATGACTGCTTCACTAACCGGAACCCGGAAATGCGTTGCTACCAAGTGAACTAATCACAGCCTTCTTAGTCTGCGACCTCTCGACGCGTAGTTACAATTTGTGGGAGGTGCGCGTCAGGCACGGCGTGGCCTGCGGCGTGGGGTGCGCGACACGGCGCAACCTGCGGCGTAGGCCCGGTGTCGATTTGTTGCAGAACCATAATTCAGCCTTTACTTCCAAGATGGCACAATAGTCTTTCGTTTGGAGTGACAGAGAAGTGGAGTTACTTTTAAGTGTGACGTTAGAATATAAAACAAGTAAAATACAAGAAAATATTGACGGTGGCTAAACAAATTGTAAACACAGGTCGCACACATCACGCTGGTAATGTTTCTGTCGCATAATGTGACGTTTTAAAGCCTAAATGTCCGTTTCCCTCTGTTTACAAGCAAACGTGAAGACAGAGTTTTTGCAAATCTCGACTTTGGCCGGAGTTTTCAGAAATGATCGTTTTTGGTGACTTTGAGCTTCGTTTTCGTGTAAATGAACCGCCAAATCGCATAAAAACACCACCGTTTTTGCTACGTGTAAACGGTGCCTTACATTTCTTGGTTGCAGATTGTGTTTTCTCAGATTTTGCCCTATGAAACTGATTTTTGGGTTGTGTGTCTCAGATTTTGGGTTTTGATTCACAATACATTAGGTATTGAATTGACAAGGAGGGACTATGGGTTTTTTCGTTTCTTATGCGAGGGTAGAACAACTCACTTTGCGCAGCTCTACTGCCCTCATTTTGATTGACATGTGGATTATGAAGTTTTGGGTTCACATCACAAATTGGTCCTTTTAAAGCAACACAAAAGACATTTTACAAATTCCGAACAAGACACCGAACAAGAGAGAACCAGTCTTTTTTTTCTCTTTTGTTATCATTTCCTCATGTCTCTTAGCTGCCCAGTGTGGGCAGTCTTTTTTTTTTTTAAATATTTTTTATCCCCAATTTTTTCCCATTATATCGTATATATATATATATATATATATATATATATCATTATATGCTCCTACCTAAGTGACAGTCCTGGGCAGGGGCGTCGCCAGGTGTAATCCCTTATGGGTTCTGAGCCCAAAGGGGCCCCTGCATAGCGGAGGCCTAAACTGCGTGCGCGCGCAAAGCGCGCGCGCAAAATTTTTGGGATCTTACGGGTCGGATTGGTTAACTTTGCATGACTTTAAGTCGTTTAGAAACAGATTGACAGCCACAAGCAGCTTCAATGATTATAACAAAAAAGACCATTCCAGATCAGCAGATGAATGCATAGCACAGGATAAAAATAACTGCAGGGTGGTGAATAGTGCAACAGGGCAAAGCTCTGTGTATTCCCCTATTCAATTTTAGACAATATAAGGAGTAAAAACCGAATGAGAAACGAGAAAGCCAAAGAAAGTGTCATGACAACAATTATAATTATTATCCTCCTCATTTTATTGCTGCATTCAGCAAAATACCAATGACCTCCAAGTTCCAACTCACTGCATCATATAGGGCTAAACAAACATCCATCTCAGACTGGTATTTTATACAAAATGGCGAAATAAATAAATACAATAAATAAGAAAAAACACATGACTGACCAACATGGCAGCATATAAATAAAATTGACATACTCAATAAAATTACAATAAAACAACTTAAGGTGCCATTACAATGGCTTTTTCTATCTTTTCGTTTCTGTGCTCCTGATTTCTTCTGTTTTTTTTTAGCCTCCGCCAGTGGCGGAGCGTGGGTTTCACAGAGGGGGCGGAGCATTCTCAACGGGCCCTTATGATAATTATTTTACTATTCAACAACTTAAAGATAACGGACGCCTCATCATACCCAGCAAACAACACAAATGCTCACGTTTACTGAGCCAAGCAAGCCTAGGTGCCTCAGAAAGCCTCAAACCAGTTCACACACACACACACACACACACACACACACACACACACACACACACACACACACACGCAGCCTGACAGCCGTCAATCTGAGCGCGTCGCTGTCCTTGGTGCTGGTGTGACCGTGACTCACAGGGTCTGAGCCAAACTTTAATACAACTTAAAACATAAAATGTAAACTACAATTACACAATCTATTCAGATAGAATATAGACACAATTGTCTATAAGCCATTAATGAGATCTATAAATAGAAAATAGACACGGCGGTCTAAACACAACAAAACGCATAGCCTATTAAAAATGTATCAACTGCACCCAATATGCATTCAAATAGAAAATAGAAAATAGACTCGGCGGTCTATTACAGTTGACAACAACACAAGGTACATTAAGGTGGTCAAGGCAATAACAACATTCTGATCATTATTTATGTGCTCACCGATTGCTGTATCTGCGCTTGTTGCCGCTGCACCAATTCACAGACTACGAACTCCAGAACATCATCCTCGGCTCCAACAATATATTCCAAGTAACGTGGAAAACAATGTAACGGCCGCTCCAGCTAACACTAGCCTCCTCATCAGCCACCGGCGCCGCTGCAAAATATGAGGTGAGCGGCGGACAGGAAGCAACTAGCCTCTCCTTTCTCTCTTTTACCTTTCTTTTTAACGATCCAGACTGGTGCTTTTTCTTCTCAATTTTTCCTCTTTCAAAGTTCCCTCCAAAATGCCGCAGTCTCACATACAAGACGAGTTAGTTCAAATGTAAAAAAACGAAACAAGTTAAGTTCCAGCCAATCAGGTTGGCTCACAGCCCTGATGCGTTCAGGACAGTAGTAAAGTAAGAATTAACCTACACTGGCCGCACAATGCACATGTTATCGTTATTATAACCTACAAATTTTACGATTATATATGAACGTATCACACAAAACGGGGCCCTCTCATTGGGCCCCCCTTAGGGCAGAGGGGGGGCCCTCTACTTTGAAATGTTGTTGACATTGGGTTTTTATAACCCGGAAACCCGCGCCAGCGTCGCTAGTGGTCCTGGGCATTGCCATCCTCTACCAACCCCGGGAGGGCCCTGCACTGAGCTCAGGTCTCCTTCTTAACCTGAGGAGTGAGCAGGCCGCATTTTTTCACCAGACAGGGTGGGGTTTCTCTGGCCGGACGTAGCGCGTGGAAGGATCACGTTATTCCGGCCAGATCCTCCCCACCTCATCTGGCGCCCCGGTTGGCCAGAGGGGGCATGCCCAGGACTGTGTGCATTTTTTGTGTGCATTTTTTGTGGGAGTCATGGGAGAACTAACACGCACATCAGCGCCCACAGCGCCCCCGCCGGGAATCGAACCCAGGACCTTCTTGCTGTGAGACGGCTGCACTACCAGCTGCGCCACTGTGCACCCCAGGTAAGTCTTTTGTAAGTCTTTTTCACTGTTTTCACTGTTGCTTGAAGATCTTCTTGAGAAATTGTGTCAAGTTTTGATCAGAATGATATAACAGGCCTCCTTGAATAGGCGTCCAAATGAGTATATTTTTTTCTTTTTGTCATTCATTCTTGCTGAATGGCTGATGACGTGTCTTTTGTGATGTGAGAAACTCTGTACATGAGCTTAAACAAAAAAAAAAGTATTGTTACAAAACCAATATGACAGTATCAGTTATAACCAAGAAAATCACAGAAGAACTAAAAGGGAAAAGATTGACAGTTCAGAAGGGAAAATATAAGAAAGCAATTGTTGAGTGGAGATGAGTGGATATGAACAAAGAAGTGTTGTAGAGGCATTAGAGAGCAGATAATCTGTCTGTAGAGCTTCTTCAGCAGACAGGAAGAGTCAGTATCAGTCAGCTGAGACCCAGAGGGGTGGAATAATATTGCATCCACTTTCAGAAAACTAATTCCTCTTCCAGTGCCGGGGCGGAGCTGAGGTCAACATGTCCATCTGTCACACACACATAAACACATACACAAGGAAGTGCAATCGGCCATATGTAAAAATGTCACTGGTGACAGTGATCCATTTTTGATAGATTAATATATAGATTTGGTTCCATTTCAGCATTAACATTCTCAATCCTACCAAGACCTGTGTCCACCCTCACACAAATCCAACAATGGATCATTACACAAATCAGCATTTATAGGAAACCAGCTGCTGCTGTGATTTTTCATATAATCAGTGGTGCATGGTAATGTTTCCAGCCTTGAGGACATACAAGCTGCACGCTCACTCGCACACACACACACACACACACCGTAAAGACCGACGTAGCTCAGGTAGTGCAAAGCAATCTTGGCAGCCGGCCTTGATGTATTTGCTGCCTTTCACCATCAACAGTCAAACTGAAGGCTGACTCTCACGACGTGCTGACGAGGTCAGGTGTCCTTGGATAAATCGTGGTAGCAACTTTGTACAGAAGGAGAAGTGATTCAGCGCCTTGATTACAAGGCCTCACCAGCTGGATTGTAGTTTCCCTAATTTCAAGCTGGCATGATAACAACTCAGGAGGATGACTAATGAAAAAATAAATAAATAAATAAATGAACTAAAAAGTTAGGAATGAGCAAGAATGCATAACACAAAGCAACCAATGCTGAATATTGCTCTCATTTATTCAGGGCCTGCTGTGTTAATGGCTGTGTAAATCTGCCGGTCTCCCCCAGTGGTAGGAGGCAACACTGGTGGGCCTCAACAATGCAGCCTAATTGGAGATAAGCCTGAACAACAAGCCTGTAACTTGCTCTCATGAATTAGACTTTCTACAGCATCCTGTTCATCCAATAACAATTCTGACAAATTCCTAATCTTAAACATAGTTTACCTCTTTATAATAAGCGCTTTTCATCAAGGATTTTTGGAAAATCTCTCTCTTACAACACATAGTGATTAGACCATCCTCCACCCTTCCATTCATTTCTCCCTTCTTATCCTCTTTCCTACTTGCCCCGGCCTCCCCAGGGTTGTAAAGAGGACTGTGCAGATTGAACAGTAAATTAAATTAATGTAGGCCATTTCTCAATCATTTTTCATCCCCCTAAAATGATTAAGGCTGACGTAAGAAGTTCATTAAAACAGAAAACATTAGGCTCATTAAAAAGCCATTAAAACTATCGCAGAGAGGTGATTTATGCTGGAGTGCGACTGGGGGAGGAAATGACTGGGTGGGGAGGGGGTTTAGTCAGTCCGAATGGAAGGAAACGGGAGACAGAAGAGCTTGATGGTAGCAAGTCAGCTTTTGAAAAAGGTGGCCACGAATAGTAAACTCATACGAAAAGTAGAAGAATGGTAGCAAATGGTATCAGTGGGTGGTAGGCATTAAGGATTTTAAGTGCCAGGTTTTTTCCTCTTTCATTGCACCTGCAGTAAACCATTTTTAGTACAAGTCTCATCTCTCCAATATCTTCACTTTAAATAAGCAGATTTTCACACCAGACATCATTAACTGTCCTTAACTCTGGCATTTATCAAACTTAATGTCAGAGTTTATATTCATCATTTGTAAAACAAGACAGTATTTATCCATGAGACTGCATGCATGTGCAGAATAGATACACCCATGAATACTAATGCCTTAAATTTCACCCTGTCTAAGTAATAAAATTCTACTACTTGTCATGGCTATATATATTCCACAGTGTTCTGTGTTTAATCTGTAAGAAAATATGGTGTATTCAGTGAGCTAATATCTTTTAAGACCCTTGTTCTCCTCACAACAGTCTAAGTTCAAAGTAGCAAATCTGATATATGTAGGGAAGGAGAGGCTGAGGGGAATGTTTTGAAGAATATCTTTAATCATCTACATGCTTCCGCTTGCTCAAATAATAATAAACAAGAAGATAAGTTACCATAACTATGCAGATGACACACAACTGTACATTACAAAGTCACTAGGAGACAATGAGCCCATACAAGCATTCAGTAGACGCATAGAACAAATAAATGAGTGGATGTGCCATCATTTTCTTCAGTTGAACAAAAGCAACAGTAGATATTTTTGGACCAAAAGAAAAGCTTTTACGAGTCAGCGCACCTCTCTGGATATAACAGCTACAAAGCACTGATAAGGGCAGAAATCTGGGTGTAGTCATGGACTCAGACCTGAAGCTTCAGAGACACATTAAGACAATTAAAAAGTCAGCCTTCTATCACCTAAAGAACATCTCCATGATCAAAGGATTAATGTCTCAGCAAGACGTTGAAAAAAATCATCCATGCGTTTATCTTCAATTGACTTGATTATTGCTACAGGTCTGCCTAAAAAGTCAATCAGACAGCTACAGCTGATCCAGGATGCTGCTGCCCGAGTTCTCACTAGAACGCAGAAAGTAGATCACATCAGTCCGGTTCTGAGATCTTTACACTGGCTCCCTGTACCTCAGAAAATACACTTTAAAATGCTCCCTTTAGTTTATAAATCACTGAATGGTTTAGGACCAAAGTAAATCAGAGACTTGTGGTTGCCATATTAACAATCCAGACCTCTCAGGGCTCCAGGTTCAGGTCTGCCTGTGTTCCCTGAATCAGAACAAAACATCGAGAAGCAGCATTCATTTTGTATGCACAGATCTGGAAACAAACTTCCAGAAAACTGCAGGAATGCTGAAACCCTCAGTTCCTTTAAATCCGGGCTTGGTCCGACCTCGAGTGCCACTGTCCTGCATGTGTTAGATGTGTCCTGGCTTCAACACACCACATTCTAATTAATGGACCTCATTAGCATGTCATCAAGGTCTGACAAGTCTGTTGATGACACAGCTACTTGTATCACGGTGTGCTGAAGCTAAGACATGCAGGTCAGTGGCACTCGAGGATCGGGGTTGCCTACCCCTGCTTTAAGTCAAGGTTAAAAACTAATTTGTTTACAGCTGCCTTTGACTGAATTAGTTTTAATTTAAATTCAATGTTGATTTCAGTACTACACTGTAATCCTAGCTTAAGTCTAACTTTTCTTTCTTATGTCACGGCACTGTAACTCATATTTTCCTCTCTCTTTACTTTTCATGTTTTCTTTATGTAAAGCAACTTGAATTGCCTTGATGACTATACAAATAAACTCACCTTGTCTTTAAGTAGATGGATGGAGAAATTTCACACTGATTTTATCTAATATGAGTTCCCTGAGCTTTTATCTAGTCTGTGCAGAAAACCTTGACTTCCCTTACTATGTTGACGTAAAGACCTGGGTGACGTGTCATTTCCTGTTACTAAAATCAGCTACAAATGATGGTCTTTGGACCTGAACACGTCAGAAACAGACTGTTTAGTCATTCAATTACTAAGCATTTGCATCACTTTGTAATTTAATAATACTGAGAGGAACCTTGGAGTTCATTTTGACCAGGCTTTTAAACTACACAGGAAACAAGAATCTACACCTGCTTTCCTTCGTGATAATGTACAAATAATAAGTAGAATTTGGTCACAGTAACGCAGAAAAAGTGGTCTGTGCATTTGTTTCCTGAAGGTCCAGACTACTGCAATTCATTATGAGTAGGATGTTTTCCAAATTATTCTGAACAGCCTCCAGCTGATCAAAACTGCTGCAGCCAGAGTTCTGATGAGGATTAGCAGGAGGGAGCATCATTCTCCAATATTTGCTCCTCTTAGTGGCATCTTATGAAACCCAGAATAAAATTTGAAACTCGTATTTTTACATATAAACCTATGGGGCCTTCTTTACCTTACACAATGATCCTAGCAGGGCACTGCCTCTCAGATTGCAGGGTTACTTGAGTTTCCAAAAATAGAATGTTTCAGTTTCAGACTCCTCTAGTGGAACCAGCTCTCAGTTTGTGTTTGGGATGCAGTATACCTTTAAGATTAATTTGGACTTGTTATGCAAAGACAGGTGCCACAAACCATCTCTTCAGATATGGGTATCAGTCACGGGCGACATCTTTAGGACCGTCACGTAGCCTGTCCTCGGTCAGCATGCATGATGTTACACCCTAATATAGCACACCTTACTGCTGAACGAAAAGCATCAGTATTCCTAGAAAATGTATATAATAGGATCTGATCCATATTTCCTGTCAAGCGAACTGATGACTCCCTGCCAAATTTGATCTCTGTGGATATTTACCTCATCCAAAATCCTTTTCCATACACTGGGGAAGACCTAGAGGCATTCAAGCTCAACCTAGAGGCATTCAAGCACCAAAGCCTACTGCTATTTTACAAAAGGATGGGTTAATGATCCCAAAATGTATCATCCTGATGTGGAGAAAATGTTCTTGATCACAGGAATTCTGTCAAATTTTTAAATATTATGGTTATTATGTCTTATTTAAATTAATCTTAACATTGTATCTGCTTAGCACTTTACCTGCCCAGGGACTACAGGCGGAAATTAGCAATTGTTGCTATAACCTGGCTCAAAGCATCTCTTCTTGTTTTACAAGATTAATGTTTTTTTTGTGCATTGTCCCTGTTTTAAATAAATAAATTCAATCAATTCAATCAATCAGGAAGGGTCTGTCAAACAAGCGACAATAACGTTAAATAATAGCGTAAGCTGTATTTACATTAACAGAAGTAGTTTTGTCAGATTTGTGTTGGTATTTCCATTGATCAGTGTTTTCCGAATAAGTGTAATTCTAATCATTCTGTGTACCCCATCCTGTTACTTCTTTTTAAAACAACCAAAAATAACATATCAACATTGAAGTAGATTGACAAAAACATCTTTAGTCTCACTCTCATTATTGCGATTGCTGCTTCTTCCGTTTCCATTACAGTTTTGCGATAAACTGGATCATCGACACGTCTGGAAAAACGACCTCGTGAAAGCGTAAAAAGGTTTCTGCAATATTTAGGTCCCATGATCCCTCCTGATGGGTTTTTGGGGATATTGTAAAAAAGTTATGCCGTCAAGAGAAAATCTTATTATTAGGCGTGTGTTGAAAAAATCGATTTCCCAATTCTAAATCGATTCTCATATTAATTCCTAAAAATCGATTCATATGTCTAGAGATCGATTTTTTATTTTTTATTTTTTTTTGGGGGGGGGGGGGGGGGGTTAATTTTCTTTTATTTATTTATGTATTTTTTTTTTTTACAACTTTTGGTTATTTTTTTGTTTATCCCCAAAAAGGAATGTTTTGTTGGATACGAGAATAACTGGTGCCATGTTTTTGCCTTTAAATATGTTTAAAGGTATGAAAACATTAAAGTGTTAGGTTATAATTGCATAAATTGTCTATATTTCATTACTTTATATACTGTCTTGGGGTTACATTTGCAAAATATGCTAAAAACCAAATCCTCAAAAATTAAAAACCAAAATAGACCAAAAATGGAACAAATAAAAACGGAATGTGGGAAAAAATAAAACCGATTTCATTCGTCTCTGTTTGCTGCCCTGGATCTGTTTGGTAATTCTGACCCACATGATGTTTCTGAAAGCAGTTCTATCAGCATTCTGGGAGGTGATTGGTCCTTACAGCATCATTAGCTTCCAATACTTGCTGTTGAATCTCAATATAATACTGGTAGTAATATTTTGCATAACTACAGTCATATAATTCATGCAACAGCTCAAAAAACAGTTTTAATAACACTAACCAAAATCAATATCGAAATTGAATCGAATCGGATCGAATCAAATCTTTATAATCGATTCTGAATCTTAAGAATCGGAATCGAAACGATTCTTGACATTTGAATCAATCCCCAGCCCTACTTATTATCACAGAATGTATAATATATGATACCCATATATAGGCTGAGACTGCTGGAAGACCTTCCATGATGCACTGGGCTCTTTGTTCACTGAGTTTTTTTTGTTTAGTTTTTTTTATTAGTCTTGTATGTAGATGTCACTGTCCTGTTGGAATTTATGTTCTCTTTTGTGTTTCATAGGCTTATATCCTCTTACTAATCTGGCTGTTTGTTGGTCTCTCTTTCCTGTCATCTCAAACCCTCCACCAGTGGAGTTACCAAAAGAATGCTAGCCTCCATATATACAGTATAGGCCTAAATACACTATATATGTATAAATATATGAATTCCAGACAAACAATTATTTTGATTCTCTAAAGCACGGTCTGTCACTTAGTAATGCATACCTATGCATGGACAAGTAAAATGCAAGACAGACCTTTTACACTGCTGCTCCTTCTGTTACGTTCAGCTCAGTTGCATTTCTTCCTTTTGAAGAAAGAAGAAATATTCACATGCAAATGTGCTTGCATACATTCACATAAATAAGCCCACTCTCTTTAATGCAGATGTTTTTTGTGTTTAAAGAGAATTTGAAATTGCAGCAGACGTGGGCCAGTTGAGGCTTTTAACCTGAAGGGATCCTTTCGCAGGCTCCCTAATTGTATGCGAAGCTGCCAATGTTTTTTTTTTCTTTTCTGTTTTTTTTTCATGGGTGTTTGTTTAGTGTCTAACCATCCAGCTGACATAGACACACTTTGATTTATTGGCAAACAGCTGAGCTAGTTAACAGTCTGTAGACATGAGCTGAGTATTTGTATGTGTGTGTACGTAGAGCTACAGATTGTGTATGTGACTTGTTTAGTCTCTCACAGAGAGAATGTCAAAGAAGTTGGCTCTCGTTCACATATCTAATCTTCAAACTGGCTCATAGTTCAAAGCTACATCACAAGTGAGCCATATATTACCACTTCAACAGAAATTATGTTTGTGACTTTGGAATTTGTAACAGTAAATATGATTTGGTGGAAATAATGCTGCTCTGGGTTCCCTTTTTTCCACATAAAATATTTAACTTTATGGAGGCCTTGAGAGTTCTACACACTGCAGAAAACACAAGCATGTAGACTCATAAAACAACCAAATAGGAAAACATGCTAAAAATACTGACAACAGAGCCTAAAAACAGTGGAGACTATGGAGACAGTGTATATATTAACAGAGGACACAAGTAATCAGGAACCCAACCGGGACTGTTTGTTGTTTAATGCGTTGTGACTTCTGAGGTTTTTGAAGGGCATCAATTGCTTCACCAGTCACACATCATTATGGCTGTAGCCTGGAAACATGTAGAGTACACTGCCATGTCCCCTACATGCAGCATGTTTGTGTGCAGTGGCGTAACATCACGGTGATGGGCCCTGGCGCAAATATTTTTTTGTGCCCCCACCCCTGCCCTAAACAAAAGCACACACACACACACGACATGCACACACACGTGCACATGCACTACAGAGAACTGCTATTGTCGCCATGTCGGCTAATGGGGAAGTTTCCTCCTGGCCCCCGGTGGTCGGGTCAATGCCATTTCATTTATGGATGTAGCTGCTAAGCTATCCTCCGATGGGATGCTGGCTTTTTCCTCGGTTGCAGGAAAAAACGTATTTATCATTTTTGATTTAACGTAAGCCTGGCTCTTTTTTTCTTTTCTTTTTTTGTTTGGGCTTGCTAAACATGATGGTTCACTGTTTTTGTCATCTATTTTCTTTTGTTTACTTTTTTTTCTTGTTGAAAACTCACGTCATCGTGTCATCCTATTAAAGTGATTGGATTGGACTATTCCATTCACAAAAACTTTTTTTTTCTCCCTCTTTCATGAGCCCCTGACGGCATCTGGGCACCGGGCAGCTGCACCAGTCACACCTCGGATATTTACGCCTGTGTTTCCATGGTTCTGTTTTGATTTTAGTACAATTGGTAAGATGTAGTTGAGGTTTTTCAATCTAGATAAGTCATTTAAATGTGAGAGAAATTGTATGTCTAGTGTCTTCAGTGGCAGCTTCATTTGTTCATTCATTTGTTTTCATTTTCTTCATTTGTTCCTAGTAACAATAATTTATTGTTTAGATATTAAAAACTTGGCTAAGACAATATTCCGTTTAAAAAAAAAAAACATTTCCATTTGACCTTTTTGAAATATAAATTATTTAACAATTTTCCAGACCTAGGAGCAAAATGTTATGCTTCGGTTTTCTTGCTGTGATTAAGGCCATGAGTCCTTCTATATTACGGGCAATTTTGCATGCAGACATTTCTTCCTCTATTTTGTTGCGTGGAGGTGCGCACTGAAGACATGTACTGTACTTAAAGTTTCCGGTTACAACCACAGCTGAAGTTCAGTTTTACTTAGTTATTTTGTTTTGATGCATATCATAAACAAAAAAATTGTAATAATAGTCCTAGCTCTTACCCACCTCCACTGTCCTCCGAACATCAATTCTCCACTCCATCATTGTCCTGAGAGATGCAGAGAGAGATTATAAGAAAGTGGGAAACCTGCCACAGGCACCATCAATTCCTTTTTCATGGTTTCTAATGGTAAAGAAATGTTTTGCATTGTCTCTACTGATACTACTGCAATAGGAACAGACCAAAGTAGAAATTTCCTAAGCAATGCAATAACGTAGAGGCACTAAAACTCGAGGGAGTTATGATGTACAGTAGTTCCTTTTTTGATCTTTTCCTGTAACACTGACCACTTTCGCATGTTTATTCCTTCTTTTTTCAGTATTTTTTCCCCCTTTTCTGTCAATCTGTGCCTTTGGTGTTGGGGGGATAATTTGACTGCAAAATCCCATAATCTGTTTGACTCCAAATGATCCCACTGACACGAGTTAAAGACTTGGAACATGCTCAGTATACTTTCGCAGTATACTCCTTTTGACATTTTACTATTCCTGTTGAAAATGCAGATCAGAATAAAACTGTGGATTTGATTTTCAGTGCAAAGTCTTATGCAAGATTTGCATAAAATAGAACTGTGTTCCACTTTATACACATCGCTTCTCGCAGTGTGTGTTGGTGCACTTAAATATGTGTCTGGTATTTTTTCAACTATAAACAACAAAGGTATGTAGGAGCTTTTGGGGGTAAATGCATTTGCTTTGCTTGTGTGCTGTCATGTGATTTCTGTAAAAAAAAAAACAACATTTGGCTGCAGATTATTGTGGAAAAAAAACAACACATTTCTTTCAATTTTATTAAACTTTAAATTTCCGGACATGGAAAAGAACACCATGTGGCTCTTGCCAGGTCTTAACATTACATAATTACAACATTAAACAACAAGACATGACAAATTAAACCCTGTCATTATTTCTTTTAGAAAAACTAATACTGAAATACAGAAGCAATTAAATGCTACAGCCACTGATAGTACAATTAGAGACTATGCAAGTGTGAATTGTTTGAAAGGGTTACCAGAGAAAGCTAATTTTCTTTTCATGGCAGCACAGCTCAGCTTTGGAAGTTGCATCTTAAAAAAAAAGCACAGTACTCGTGTAACAAAAAAGCTTTGGACACATAACACCAAACTGGGCATGTTTGGCCATAATCCACAGTAAATGGTAAAAACCAAAACAACCAGTATCAGCACAAACAATACAATACAAACACCCAAGCACAGTGGAGGAGGGGTAATGATTTGGGCTTCTTTTGCACACAGGATCTGGACACCTTGCAATATCCAGAGTCGACTGTGAACGCATCTGTTTACCAAAGGGTTCTGGAGTCAAATATGAGACTGTCTGTGTTAAGATATAAAAACTTGACTGGAATTGGGTCATGCAACAAGTCAATTATCAATTATTTAAAACATAAGCACAAACACAATGGCTGTAAGATACACGAGTCAAGGTTTTGCACTGGTCTGGTCAAAGTTCAGACCTCAACCTGATTGAAATGCAGACTTCAAAAGAGCTGTGAATAAATGATTACCCACAAACCTGAGAGTGTGATAAAAGTTGCAAAAATATGATTTCTTCACATTATTGCTGGTAAAAGTGGTTCAAGGTGAATCAAGTGGTGTAGTTAGACATGTCACGAATTGATTCTGTATTCCAGCTTAACTTTTGATAAATAAATGAAAACACACTGCAATGTGTTGTTTACCTGAGCTTTATATTCATACTTAAGCCCTGCTATGACCAGATTGTTATCAAAGATTGTGTTCTGTGCTCATATGAAGCATTAGCTGGAGTCTCAATGGAACGGTTTTCAAGCTTAAACTTTCAGCTATAGTGGACTTGACTCCACGAACAAACACACACTGTATTGCCAGTGGACTCCCTCAACCCAAATGAATGACATGCACAGCAAGCGTTTGCTTTTAATGAATTAGTCATAACTGTCATCATCAATCAGGCAGTCAATCAGTCAATCAATCTTCCCATCGCTTCGCCAGGGCTGCCATGGGGCCATGCATTATGCAAGTCTGTTACTCTGAAATGGAAGACTATCAGGGTATTTCAAATGCATATGTTTGTGTAGCCAACCTATCTAAAGCACTTGTTGTATCGTTATGAATATTTAAGATTTTGCCAAATGCCATGCAGAAAATGCATGAATGAGTTTAGCTTTCTGATGAAGCTACTAGCAGCTGTCTTGGCTTCCTGACAGCCAAGCATTAGTTTATTTTTCATGTGCCCTCTGATTCTCTGTCCAGATCAATACCTTTCAATTTTAGTTGCCAGGGAGGCTACAGTTATTGTGTGTCTTTCCCTCTAGATGTTGTTTACCATAGGACTAAACTCATAAAATCATATTAATTATTCTTTTCTTTTATCTTAAACTGATCAGTACATTAATTACGTGATGTGTGCTGTGGTTCACAAAAATCTAGCAGGCAAGTATTCTTTATTTTGTATATTCTTAATTACCTTTTATCCTGTGAAAAGGTGAAATGGTCAAAGAAAACAATTGATCGGTGTTGCTAACAGGTTCTTATACCTTATCTTTCTCCAGAGTTTCATTGTTATTGAGTAACTATTGCTATTTTATTAATGTAAAACTGTCAATCATGTCCAGAAGAGTGTGTTCCCCACTTAAGACCCCCATGGTTCAGCCCCTTCTAATGAAAAACAAATTGGATACCTCAATGCTTCACAAATACACTGGTTTCAGACATACAATTTTTAAAGTAAAAGTTCAGATTCAACCTATCCATCCATCTGTTTTCTCTACCTGTCTAATCCAATGCAGGGTCACGAGCGGCTGCTGGAGCCGGTCCCGGCTCAGTACGAGCGAATGGCAGGGATGCATCCTGGACAGGTTTCAACTGTAATCATTTTTTTAAATTTATGAATACTCACATTTTCTTTACAATCCAGATTTTGGAGCAGCCACAGCAGAGCTTCAAATTGTAAAGGTTGTAAACAACCCCAGGCTCAATATGGATGTGAATAAATAATATGCTTTAGTTCTGCTTGATTTACAGTGAGTGCAACTTTTAATATAGTAGACCATTCTACTATCATCTTAGACAGATTACATGCCCTGATCGACTCTGATTTTAAGTGGGTTAAATCGTATATCAGCGACAGGGATTCTTTGTCAGTACAGTATGGATCAATGAACAGCCCTTACTCATTTGTTTATTCTTTTATATATCTGTAAGGTTTAGGAGATGGTAACCCTTACATGCAGGATGAAACCTTGCGGGATTCAGGTGTAGAGCGAGCAATGACATAACATGAGACCAGCAGGGATTTTCCAGAACTCTGTTTTTCTTTACTTTTAAGTTGCACAAAGTCACACTTTCCTACATGGAGCAGGGCAAACAAAGCACAGGTTTACAGGTGCAGCAGATCCTGGCAGCCAAGGTGAAGCCCAACCTGACGCCCCTCTCTCTCTAGCCCCCCAACTGCTCTCACACCTGGCCTTTCTACTAACGGCCTGTACCATTTCCCACACACATCCAAATAAGTTTAAATATGTTTACCAATAAATCCTGCAAATAATATTTACACAAACAATCTACAAATGCATACTGCATAACACAGATTAAACAAAATTGATAATAAACTGAATAAATGTCAAACAGAAGCTAAATTCAACAAAACCCTCTACTTCCTCCCCTCTCTGGTCCTGGTCTACTTGGTACAGCCCAACCAGGTAGTTAATTGACACAGCTGGATCCCATCAATTGGAGTTCTGTGGCTGCATGCACGCATGTATGCACCCATGAGAACACGCCCACCCGGAAGTCGACCTCAAAGAGACAGTGGTTAGTAGGGTCACCAAAATAAAATTACAAAAAAACAACAACAAAAAAGAACTTCCTATGATAATCAAGTTGTCCAACTAAACACATGTAATGTGTGTTTATCACCTTAGTGAGGGGGATGATTTCCCGCTCCCTCACAATATCTTTGCATCAATTCATCCATTAGCCCTCATAAAGACAAACAATACACAACCCAGTTCTGTGGGCAGTTTAGAATCAGCAATTAGCCCGACGTGTCGGGAGGAAACTGTAGTAGTAGTAGGTGGAGAAAGCAAACGCAAATGCGGGAAGAAAAACGTCACCCCAGTCGAGATTAAAAACAGACCTTCTAATTTTCAGGTAACAGTGACCCCCTACTGCCCGTATCTAGCCATGTTTTAAGTATTTGTACCTCATTCTTCTGAAGGGGGAGGGTGCAAGTCTTTACTGTTTCTACCTCTTTTATTGTACTAACCCAATTAATCACAAGATCCATTGATGATTGGTGTTTCAGTCTGAACCTTTAATTGATGTCTAACATAAAATTATATCCAAACGTCTACTTTGTATCTAAATCGATCTACTTTGACGGAGTGCCAGTTAATAAATAATGCTTGATGATGACATCATGATAATTAGACAAATACATCAAATGGTCACTTGAAAGATGGAAGCATAACCTTACATTAATCACACCTTAAAATCAATTAAATAAGAGTTAGAGGTTTCAGATTAAGTATTAATGATTACAACTTCCCAAGGGAGTGCCAGGTGGAGCCTGTGGCTGCCTTATTTATTGAAATCTGGTATCATCATGCCTAGATCTAAAGCACTCTGTTGTCGAGACCTGTATGTCTGGAAAGGTAATCAAGCTCTCTGAATTATTAGAAATAAATTCTTCCACTGTTGAGAACATTATAAGTGGTATGCATTTTTAAAATCTAACAATTTATCCAGAAATAATCATTTAAGTTCAAGAAGAAAACCTCTGTCGAATAACTGTTTTGATAACCAAGGGCAATAAGAACCTCAAAATAACAGAGTATAATGGATGAATGACTAAAACGGGGTGTACACAAAAAAGGACTAATTTATTCATAGAATTGGCAGCTGTTGGTGTCAAAGGGAAACTTTACACGAAGAGTTCTGACTAATTTCACTTCCATGCAAAGTGCAGAAAGACACCTTTCAAAAAGAACACAAAGGTGAAATTACAGTTTGTCAAAAACCAAAATGGAAATTTGAAAAAATCTTCAATCTCTCAGCTAGTGAAGTAGAAATTAAGGGCTGGAGTTACTTTGCAGTAAAGACTTTAGCTGCTCCATTTCACCGATTCAAAAAGAAATCCATATCATATCATATAGTTTAAAAGATAATGCGATTCCATGTGCCTGAAAGTTACATTTGAGCCTTTTAACAAAATAGCTACAGTATGCTCAATAACTAAAATACCACCAAGGGATGGCTCACACAGAAGAAGTGTATAGTTCTGTATGAATGTGTTTGTGAAAATGAGACAAACATTACAAATCACTTTATAGAATATAGACATGGTTTAAAAGGTGCTACATAAGTGCAGATCATTGGACATTTAACCCCTTCTATGAATTTTTAGGGCCCGAGCACCTTCAGTGCGAAGGCCCTATTGTATCTGTAGGAATTTTTTTTTCTTTTTCTTCTGACGAAAGGAGGGCCTTTTTGCCCCCCTAAACGTGCCCAAAAAGTCACCAAATTTTGCATGCAAGTCAGGCCTGGCGAAAAATTTTATATTTAATGGTTTACATTAATGGGCGTGGCAAAATGGCTCAACAGCGCCCCCCGGAAAACTTTGTGGCTCAAGCCCCACAATACGGTTTGACGTACATGCACGAAAATCGCTACACACCTGTATCAGTACACAACTTAAAGAAAAGTCTCTTGGCGACATGGCCGAAACCGAAAAGGAAGTCGGCCATTTTGAATTAATCGTGTCACTTTGGCGCAATTTATGCCATTCCTTCGGCAGTTAATTCAGCCCGAACCGTAACGTTCCCCCAAGTGTGTTATACATCAAAATGTGCGTCTCCATCCTGCGACAACACGCATTACTTTTCTCTTTCAAAAGCGTTACCGTGGCGACGCTAGACGCCAAAAAGCGCGCCCACCCTTCATCTGGTTGGTTCAGACAGAAAAAACTTTGCGCCTCAAGCCCCATAATACGGTTTGACGTGAATGAACGAAAATTAGTACACTCCTGTATCATGTCGCAACTAAAAGAAAAGTCTCTTGGCGCCATGGCCGAAACCGAACAGGAAGTCGGCCATTTTGAACATTCTGAATTAATTGCGTAATTTTGGAGCAATATATGCCATTCCTTCGGCATTTAATTCAGCCCGAACCGTAACGTGCACCCAGGTGTGTTATACATCAAAATGTGCGTGTACATCCTGCGACACCACGCATTACTTTTCTCTTTCAAAAGTGTTACCGTGGCGACGCTAGACGCCATAAGGCGCGCCCACCCTTCATCTGGTTGGTCCATATTTGATAGTTCTCCAAAAGTCACCAAATTTTGCATGCAAGCCAGACTTGGCGATAAATTTGATATTTCATGGTTTGCATTAATGGGCGTGGCCTAACGGCTCAACAGCGCCCCCTAGAATACTTTTATCTGCCATAACTTTTGAATGGTTTGACATAGGAAGTTGTGGGTGATGTCATGGGACTCTGTAATGAGTCCTTAAGCTTTGTTGGCCTTAATTAGCCCCGCCCCTTCTTCTGATTGGTTGTCCCGATTTTCTGCTATAACATTGGAATGGTTTGACATAGAGAGTCCTGAGTGGTGTCATCTGACTCTGTATTGAGTCCTTGACCTTCATTGGCCTGAATTAGCCCCGCCCCTTCTTCTGATTGGTTGTCCCTTTTTTCTGCTATAACTTTTGAATGGTTTGACATAGGAAGTCGTGGGTGGTGTCTTTTCTGATATGCTTATGGTGGGCGGTGGCCGTGAGTGCGAGGGCCCGTTCATCGCTGCTTGCAGCTTTAATTATGTTTAAACCTTGACAACTTTCACTACCAGTGAAAATTCATAGTCATAGTCGTGACAGCCTTTCAAACTTTTCAAAATGGAGAGATGAATATTACAGTTGAGGAAAACATGAAGACGCATCATTGTTGGAGCACATAAGTTGCATTTTTATTGTTGCTATGTGGATAATTTCGTCTATAAGAAATCACGCCATCTAAAGCAAGAAACACAAATATGTAGCAGTTATTCAGCAGTTAATCTGAATAACTGTTGAATAGATGTTTTTCTCTGTAAAGTTAGTATTGGGCTACAATGAATTGCATCATCCTGAAAGACAAAAAAAATGGAGAGGATTAATATTGTTCTATAAAATGGTTATTCCAGTGTCAATGGATCCACTGTTAAGAAGTGAATGGAGTTCTGCAGTTATGTTCTTTGTTATGACTGTCATAACTCTTTGGACTCACAAGATGCTTGTTACAGACTCTGAGGTCAGCCACCGAGATAAAATATGTAATGTGTATCCTCAGCAAAAATGCTTTGACTTGAACACTTCACACCTCCCATCCTGCGTTCGGTGGATTCATAATTAATGATCTATAAATGAATAATGCATTTTCATTTCACCCACTCCAGTGAAACAAGAATTTGTGTTGTGTGACCATGTCCACTCATCTTAAAACAGCTGTTTCGTTCCCAACAACGGATCTCCTCTCCCTTTTTTGCTCTTTACTCTTAAATCTCTTTTCCTATGGATATTCCACACACCTGCTTACCTCTGTTGAAGGGAATCACTTTTTTCATCCCCACACTGATCATTTACTTGCTCATAGCATCTCTTGCCCAAAAGAGAGACGATCCATTAATCAGCAAATAGTGCATTACCTTTGTAATTAACATTCAACTGAGTTTTACCCAGTAATATTTCATTAGTTTTTATGCAAATAATTTTGAGCGATTGCCTCATTTGGTCTGTGAGTGCAATGATATATTGGTCTACTGCAGGAATCCACACTTGTACGTGTGTGTGTGCAAGCCTGCACCAGTGTGTACATTTTTATGCACATAATCTGCCATGCTGTAGGTTAACACATTTTCATGAACTCGCTCTGTCCCTCTCACACACTTTCACATGACATACATAGATAAAAAGTATGCACAGGCGTGTTAGATGGCTAGGCCATATATCCCTGTGCTTGGTTTTTAAATGCATTAAGCTCTTTACCCACACTGAACTCATTTTAAATTCACTGCACTCCATCAAACCTGGGCTGACTATCAAAACAGCATGGTCACCGCCTTGTCAGTTCACCTAGCATATACCTATAGACCCTCGAGACTTGAAACTCAAGCAGCTGCAATTGCTGCAGGTCTAATTTGTCCATGCTTTCAAAAGCATTCAAAAAAACTCAAAAAATAAATGAGTCTGTGGTACTTTCGGTATGAATTTATAAATGTGGCCTTTCTGTACATTATCAGTGGAAACATTGTTAATACCTTGTAACAAAAAAATACAATGAAAAAATGTTTTTTATTTATTTTTAATTTTTATTTAAACCTCATCGATACTGCTGCTCTACAAGTACACTGTACAGAACCAATAAGAGAAAGGCCTTTAGATCTAACTCTGAATTTAGCCAGTAAAAGCAGTCCAATGTAGTGTTTTAAATCCTTGTCTAAAATTCTAAAGCTTATATTTATGATGGTTTATGGTTGTTTAGAATAAAACGTGTACTCAGACATTCAAGACATTGATTCCTGTTATGGGTAGACCAGCAATTGCACATCCACGGCATTTTCTGTGTGGGTCAACAGTGTGTGGGGCCCATCTTTCAAGGACAGTGGCCCATTTGCTCAGGTTTTTTTTTCTTTTTAATTGTTTTTTTAACTAAGACCAATGATATGACCCATAAAGGAGTATATTAAATATATGAAATTAAATTGGTATCAGATAGCAGAATCTTTGCATCCATGGTTAAGAACTGGCTGAAAACACAACAAGATTGTACCCACTTTTGAAATGTTGTTACTGTGTGTGTTGTGATGCGTGTTGAGAGGGAGTGAATGAGTGAGGGAGTATGTGTATGATGTGTGGAGATTGTGGGATTATGTGACTGTTTATTTTGTGATTGTTTTTAAATAGATGTAATTTTATATTTTGTATTATAGGTCCTAGATATTTTTGTATTGTATTTTATTGTTAGAAAAGCCCAACTAGGGAAAGGAGTTGCAAATTAGCAATAGCTATAAACTCTATGTGCAGAACATCAGTTGCGGTCATTGTATTGAAACTATGTTTAAACTGCATTGTCCCTATCAACTAAACCAATAAATAAAAAAAAAATATTGCAAATCCCTTCTTATTTTCTCATATGACACAGACCATAATGAAAAACTAAGGCAAACACAAAGCTCAAGTTTGACGGCATCTTCTTGCGAATGTGCAAAATTCTCAGGCATGTCATTTATGCAGACTGCAGTGGTATCTTCTACGTCATCAGCGTTGCTGCCCATGGGGCACTGATACCGGCCCATCTGTGCCAGAACAACCAGACTGGCTCCCAGCCTCCACCCCCAGGCAGTGAATCTGCAGAATGAACAGCCCACCCCACCCAAAACCCCCACCTGACTGCATATTATATCATACCTGACTCTGGAGAACTGCAGTATCTATAAACTGGACTTTGCAATGATTCAGCAGGAATCCAAAATAAATAATGGAATCTGAATCTGAAAATTGGTACAGCAACAGGCAGCAGATGTTGGAGAGCAGGTGGGGGTACTGATGAGGGTCAAAGGGAAAGGAGAAAGAGGAGCAGGAGAGAAGAGTTTAATTAGTAAGGAGTCACTTCATGATGGCAGGGAGGGGATGAGGGACCTGGCCTTTTTTTAAGCGTGTGCCTCCATCCATAATGATGATGACAGTTAATCAAACCACACCAAAGAGTACAGTAAAAGAGGAAACCAATGCAAACAAGGTATTTGGCAATGTTTCTGAAAAAGCCATCTGGTTTTTTCCATCAAACAGTTGTGAAAGTGCCAAATTAAAGGCTGTGACAAAAATTGAGAGAAGATGATGGAAATGTATATTTTGAAATAAAATAAATAAATAAAATAAGACCAAAAAAATTAGATGGTGATCCGGGCTGGGTAAATCCGGAATAGAACACTGTACATAAATAAATAAATTGAGTAAATCACTGGAACATCTCAGGGATTGGAATATCATAATTTTCTGCACTTCCATCATTTCTTTCCAAATCCAGCAAAAGTGACATTTGAAAGAAAAAATATTTTTCTTTGGGGGGAGGGGCAAGGCTTAAAAATATCATGAGGTGAGACCGAACCTTACTTGTTTTTTTCTCTCTTTTTTTGTGAATATTTGAGTCATGTTACCATGTGAACATCGGCACTTAGATCGATTATTTCTGGGAGAATGTAATGGATTGTCCTTTTCACCTCAATGTAAGATTGGAAAATCAGTGCAGTTTTTCAGTTGGTTTTGGACAATACGATTTAAGTTGTGAGAAAATAACCTGTGCATATTGCGTCAAACTCCAAATTGTTTATTCTGGTTTCTTTTTCCTTTTGAACGTTACCCATTCATGCATACAGAACCCCTTGGTATGTAATGATCTCTGACATGAGTATTTACATTTTAGAGTGTTACATTTTGGTGGCCAGTATGGGGCCAACATGAGTGATTTAGGTGCTTAATGAGAGTGAATATACACACACACAGACACAAACCCATATATATATATATATATATATATACATACATTGTATATATATATATATATATATATATATATACAGATATATATATATATATATATATATATATATATATATATATATATATATATATATATATATAAATATATATATATATATATATATATATATATATATATATATATATATATATATATATATATGTGTGTATGTATGTGTTATAATGGGAAAAAATCGGGGATACAAAATATTTAGCGTGTGTATATATATATATATATATATATATATATACACACACACATACATACATACATACATACATATATGTGTGTGTGAATGTACATATATACAGTATGGTGAGATTATAACACATGCCTGACTGGGGGACACCTAATTGCTCCCCAGCAGTGACTTTTGCTGAGGAAAGGGGAGCTTTAAAGAACCTCATCAACTGGTCCCACGAGTGGGCGGAAAATGGGTGGCTGAATGTATGAATGGCAAGGCCAATTAATTCACTTTTGCCTGCTCTTGTATTACATAATATGATCTTCCATTTCTCTAAAAAAGTGTATATAAAAAATATCTATGACCACTGATTTTACCACCTGTGGCATATGGTACGTGCCAAAATATTACTTTGAACCGTAATTCCCCGTAGTACCCGGCCACATGTCAGCCTCATGCTAAACTTCTCAGTGTTCTTCTTCCAATGGCTGTCACTCCAGAACAAAGACTGTCCTGAAGAGGCACTTTTGCAGCCCTGAGACAATACTTTGACAGCCATGAAACAACACTTGTGAAACAAGAAGTCTACTCACTACCTTCATGTGCATCTTAATTCCTAGAAAATCTCCTCCAAAATGTTTGTGTGGAATGGATGGGGTCGTGAAATGTTTTGTGCAAAACAAAGCTCATTCTGATACATTTATCATTACAGTGAGCTATCAAGTTTAAGCAGTAAGACTCTTCAAGGGTGTTTAACTGATTTCTGATTGTTGCTGACAACATTTCTTTGGTGACAAAAAAATGTATACTGAAAATAATTAAGTATGGCACAAGTAACTGTGTTTCATTGTAGAAGTTTTGATCAAATCTTAAAGTCAGCACAGTCTACAGTTTGTGTAGTTAAGTGTATGCCACGGCTCAGCAATTTCCTATTGGTGCTGCAGTAAAACATTTTGAAGAGTTTTGGGTTCTTTCATAGTCTTTTCAACAAAAGAGAAGTATTATTGACTTTATTTACTTACATTGTACGATACCAAGTATACCTGTGAACAGCTTTTCATGATATATTTGTGAGTTGTGGCTAATTCTTCTTCCAGCGCTTCCCGCGATATTCACAGATGGCCCGAGGTGTAAATCAGATGCACAAAATATCTGTTGTCTTGAAATGAGCGTTAGTCTCATTGTTCTGCAGGAGTAGTAGGCTTTATTAAAGATCATGTTAGCAATGATCTCTTGGTGATTAATGTGTTCATAATCAAGGCCACCTGGTGTTTCAGTATCATCAGTTTAAAGCAGCACTTGAGATTGTTTGCCTCAGTAACCACTTTATACAACGCTGAGATGGTGTGAAAAAAGTAAACGCTTAAATGTAAAAATTGATTTTGGTTAGATGAAATTAAATTCAGTGACATTTATGAATTGCTATAGCTTATAAAATGCAAGTGGGCTGCAATCAATTGTTTAGCTGCTGCTAAAAAATGGATTTTAAATATTTCACTTTGATACATTATAGAGCCATAGACACAGTGGGGGCAAAATTGGAGAGGCGGTAAGAGTGAAATCATTTAAGTCTATAATGAACTTGACACATATTTTATGGAAGGTTTGTACATTGCATGCAGGACTGCAGGCTTTGATACGTAAATGTGTTCAGTGAGATCTAACCTTCTGGCTTCTGACTGGGAGCACCTGTGAAATAATCCACATAATGTGACTGGCTATGCAGAACATCCTTAATCTAATTCTGAGGGAGGTCCCACACACTTATTTCATAGCTAATTCAATAAGAGTACAGCCAAATCTGTAATAGTTTTTAGCCATGCTGAAACTGTCTTAGACTAAAAATATATGCATTCTGGATGTTTCAGCAGGATTTCAGGATCTGTGTGTCGCTGTTTCTATCACAGCTAACACTCGGGCAATATCATTACATGACAACTGCCAATGTGTCTACTTGTGGTGATTCATTGGCCCTGAGTCCGGGGCCATGCCTGGGAAAGAAGGCTCTCCATCACCGGGCAAGTGAACAGATGCTGGCCTGAAGCTGACAGCTTTCCAATATGCAAACTTTCGTGTTTTATTTATTTGCTTCTTAATGACCTCGGGTTTAAGCCAAAGGGGACATTTTTTTTACCCCCTTTGGTAAAAGAAAGAGCAACGCAGTTCTTTTTTCCTGTTGGTCATTCGTCACCTGCCCATCAAAGTCAAACACTTGAGTAACTTTGAGCGGAAAGTTTGCGCTATACTCGAGATGGATGCCTTTCAGAGTTTACCCTTTAATACCAATAAGTGCCGAAGTCATTCCTGCTCCCTCTGACACACATACACATGCACGCTGTTAACTCTACTCACACCTTCTCCTCTTCTTCCATCTACTGTCAGCTCTCCCTCCCTACCTGCTTTAATCAAAGTAATGCTAACACATCACAGTGCTGTGCGCTACGTTAAACAGCAAGATAGGTAATAAGATTATACACACACACTACGGCACTGCATGTAGTTACGTGAGCAAGGGGGTAGGTGCCCCTACTCTGCCTTTGTAAGCTTTTGGAAGGAGTCTAGAACGTACCTGTTAGCACTTCTCAAGGACCTGTGGCACTTTCTTGATGGTTTCAATTGACAAAATAGTTGAGCCAGCTGTTAGTTTAATGTGTGGTTATAACTTCACCCAGTCCCGTCTTTAGGTGATTCTTCAAGGTTCAGTGTCTCATTCGCACTAGTCTTATTGACTCTTCCCCACATGTTACTGCACTCAGGAAGCATTTGTGATGTGTTCTGTAGCAGGTGTTGGCACAGGAGATGAGGTTCACAGTGTTTTTGTCAGTTTTT
This sequence comes from Cololabis saira, assembly GCF_033807715.1. Classification (NCBI taxonomy): domain Eukaryota; kingdom Metazoa; phylum Chordata; class Actinopteri; order Beloniformes; family Belonidae; genus Cololabis; species Cololabis saira. Next base: position 37,189,704 of record NC_084593.1, on the reverse strand, counting down.
CTATATGATGTTGTATGTGTCAGTACACATGCATGTCTGCTGGGTGGGAAAAGCCTTGCACGAGACTTTAGTTAGGTGACAGGAAGACGAGGTGACGGTAAAAATCTTGTTAGTTTCTTGAATAGTTAGACTCATTAATACACCCCTTATTGGTTTAGCCAGAAATCATCCCCTTCATGTCTTGTTTGAGCAGAGAGTTGCTACCATCACACCAATGAAACGCCACACCTGCTGCCTACGCTCTGCCTCTTCATCAGTCACTGGCATCTAAACTGTGCTTGATTTTACCCTGAGCTTCTTGTCTAGTTAATAGGTGCGTGTATCTGTATGTGAATCTATATGGACTTAAGGGAGCCATGCAGGGAGGCTTTAGGAAAGCTGTTTGACAAAGATGGTAAACATATTAAAATGCGGAGAGTGTGAGGATGTGGATCCGTTTGAATGTGTTGCACCAAGCCAGGGATCCTAATATCAAGGAAGCAGGGATTGGGGGGGGGGGGTTCAGACTATAGCAGGATTAGAGTTGGGTGGGGTAGGTTTTTGGGCACAGGTGCTCGAGCTCTTCCTGAATCCTGAACAGAATTTTAAGATTTGCAGCATCTGTGGTGTGTGTTCTACCCGTGGTTGTGTACACGAGCTTCTCTCTTGCTCCCAGAGGACAACGTAAAGCTTAAATGACTTCTAGATCATCTTTCATTAAAGAAAATGAGTATCTCAAATTAAGTGAGCCGTAAGAATGCAGCAGTGGAGATTGCTATGGGTAGACGTGTTTCTTTTCGTTTATTTTAAACACATTTAATTGTATTCTTTTACTAATGCTCTCCTCTGCCTCTTTTGCCATCAGTTTTTATTTTTTTAACGTACCCTTTCATTTCGTTCATTATGCTTTAATATGTACACTGCGAACATCATAGATGAGCTTGGCTTTCCCGACGCTCATGCAATTTGCATCCGAGTGCCACAAATGACCAGCACAGGGCCCCACAGGTGATCCATCACTACGCCAACCGGGCAATTGGGACTAACTAGTAATGCAACAATTGATCAATGCGCAAACTGTAATTAAAAGCACTGCACTAATAAGTACCTCGGGACCAATAGCCATTCCATGTGCATGGTCATGGTGCAGGAGAGTGGGCTGGAGAGAAAGATGATGGAGGGGCAGAGGAATAAAGCTGGAGATAAGAGGGATGGAGATGGATATGGGAGGTATTAAAGATGAGTAGAGTTAGAAAAGAGGGAGCAAAGAAGGCTGCGGGGCTGCAGCGAGTAGGCTTGGGTGAGAAGATCAAAGCTCAAGTGTTCAGATGGACAGATTGAAAAGCATGGGGTCGAGGAAGGCAGAGGAGGGTGCTGCTGGCTGAATTTCTAACAAGCAGAAAAAAGCAGCGAAGAGAGGAGAGCGGGAAGGAGGTTGACGTGAATTGGCTGCAAAAGGGAGAAAAATCGGCTTTGAATTCTGAAAAATTTTCAGGGCTTGCTTTGTTTTTTCTAGCCAGATGCGAATGCACAGCCTGTCTAAAACTATTTACACTGCAGCAGCGACTCCAAAGATGAAGCGACGGATAAAGGGGGGAATTAAAATGCGGTCCTTTGTCTCCTAATCTCCTGCCATCTTATTAAGTTGCACATCCATACTCATCCTAATTAAAAAGCACCGTAATTCTCAACTGCAGCGTATCACGAATACATCCTAAACATGAGTGGGCCAGGGCGATCAGAAAACACACGTGCACTCACACACACTAAAATCATAAACCTTGGGTGTGGGATATTTTTCTAAATCCCTTCGTAAACAATTAGGCAAGTTATAGACGGTTTAATGAGATAAGAGCAGAAAGAGACTTGTCTTTTGTTTGGAAGTCCGTTGGGAGCTTGAGCTGGAGTTAGTTTGCGTTATCAGGATGTGTCCCCGGGGGCTGCTGCACGGCTGAAGAGCTCCAGGCATTAACACACACTCCGTCTCAGGGTATGTGGGTCTTCCCATGTGGGCTTGTGTTTCAACTTCAGTTCCAATGGAAACCAAGCAGCAAGTTCATCCATTTTTTTCCCCTTTTGCTCCGTCTCTTCCTTGTTGTCTTGTCTTCAGGCCCCTTTTTCCTCCCCCATAAATGCTTGAAAGTTATCCCCTCTGAGCCTGACACACCTTCAGACAAAAGTATGGCTGAGACACTCGTTTCATTTTCCTAGGAGGCGGCAAATTAAACAATCCGGTGAAAGAGAAATTCCTCCCACTCCCTTTTAATTTGAAGTTTTGATTGCTTGTGGCATTGTTGCCGTCTGATGCTGAACATTGAGAAGCATGAAATTACAAGAGCTTTCGTGTTTCTCACGACCAAAGCGGTTTTTGAGTGGACAGGATACAGAGCTCATTCATAATGTCCCAGTAGATTTGTTGCATGGCCAATGACTGACTGAGAATTAACCGAAACATAATTTGAGGTTAATTCTCTTAATTCCACAAGCCTGCCTTTCTGTCAGTCTTCGCCTCACTTATTAATTCCTCTCCTGTAGTCTGTGTTTGCTAGTTATCACACATCATCCACTAATCGAGAGAAAAGGGTCTCGTTCTGTCAACAACCTTGCAAATGTAAAGATCTTATCCATCCCCAACACATGTCTGCAAACAGTCGGCTGCTATAAATGATTCATGCATCTTTGCATCTGATGGGGGAATTCATATTCTTGTTTACTCATCTCTTGTTTAAATTCAATGTGGCTTCTTATATACAGTAAGGCTGCAATTACTAGCTTGCAGAATAGTCAAGGGGGTAATAGTAGTAGAAATGTCACCACACTCGAATGAGCTAAACCGGCTAAACGATTACAAGCACTCTCACTGTCAGACGTACAGACTAACAGGCCTGAGGGTTTAACATCCACTTCACGATCCTCATTAGGAGTGGTTAATGTGAACATTCGGTTTGGCAAATAGGCAAGACATCAAAGTCTCCTATGATACAGGGAGTGTGTAAGGCTAGACATGCATCACATTTCAGTCTTATAACCACAAAAATGTGCCAGATGAACACACCAAAGGCTGTGTACATGTAAAAGAGAACAGTGTACAGGGTTAATATATTTTTCCACCTTCATCTGAAATGAAAAGATGAGTGTCCTTTTGACTCTTCTTTCCACTGTCACTTAACTGTTGCTGACACAGCTACCCCCAGGGTTATGAGTCAGTGCATTTAGCATGTAGAGTCACTTTAGCTTTCAAATTAGCCTTGGTCTTAATTTTCTGCTTGAAAGCAGAAATCTTTTATCAGTCTTACAACTACATTGTTCTTCCTTGTCCTAACCCGGAGCTGCAGTCACCGTTTTTCACCTCCTCTATCTCCTTTAACCTCTCGAGCCTCTCTCCCTTTTACTAATTTGCGTCACGGCTAATGACACATTTATCTTCGGTCACCCTAAACCCTCTCAAAGCAGCTCCTGACAAATGCTTCCACTTTCTTGAGGCCGCCAGTGTCAAAAAAAAAAACCTGAAAGCAGAGTGGCAGTGTAAATACCAAAAACTGATGCTTCCTTCGGTATAATCAGTGCTGCTGGCCTGCTCCAGGCACTCAGCACCCCACTCGGCTTCTCTCTTTGATTTGCTGCGGGGGGCGGTGGAGGGGTAGCTGTCTTATCTTGTGTGTATGTGAGCTTGCATCTATGTGTGATTAATCTATACTGAGCGAAAGGTTGAGTCCAATCAGCGCTCTATTTGTGAATGGTAAAGGACTCTGTGACCATGAAGGGGAAAAGGGAAATGGGAAATGGCGTGTCCAGTGTTTTGGCAGGGTAATGGAGCCTAAGAAGTTATTTAGGACCATCTCTGCCCTGTCACATGCCTGTCACACCCCTGGCTTGCCTGTGTTACATCTGACATGCATCTGCTGAAGCGCAGCGCCGTACACTGGCATCTCCGGAGGTCCCACGTCCGTCAACGACAGCACACATAAAAATCAAAATTTCACACACACACACACAGACACAAATACGCGTGTACATTGCATGATGAAGAAAGGACTGCAGGGGCCCCGTCAAGCCATCAGCTCTGTCCCCTCCAGATAAACATCCTCTCGACATTGTGACATTTTCGTCAACGCAAGCGGAGTGTGAAGGCTGCAGACGTGCGTGGCAGCGCGAGTGTGTCTTTCTATGCATGTGTTTATGTGTGAAGGCACGAGTTTCTTATTTATGCATGCAAGGAATAACAGGCCTTTCATATAAAGAGCAAAATTAATGTGTGACCCTGCTGTACTAGGTAATAAATCACTCCTTGTGAGACGAATCTTGTGCCCCCCCCCCTTCTTTATTCCTAAAGGCGCCCCTCCATAAAATGTTACCATTAGCATTTTGTTGTGTTGTGTCCAGATAAATGGTTGCGGGATTTATGCAGAGAATTAGATGATGCCAAGTGTTTCTGGCACGGTCATGAGCGCCATGTCAAACTCTCCTGTTTTTGATCTATGGGAAAAGAGCAGAGAGCTGACTTGACGTGTACTTTTAACTCCCTGCCAAGTTGAATTTAATTATTTGTTATTTGTCTTTTTGTATTTTCTCCCATGTGACCTGCACTATTTGCCTTTGCTGAAACACTTTGTAAGGAAGCACGTTGTAACAGGTATGACTCCCGTCTTAGAGAAATATCACCCCCCATCGAAGTTAATGGTGAAACTTCCAAGGCATACCTTAATTGTGAAGTGGTTAACTCAGAAATACTTATTCAACTGCAGAGTCTAAGCATAATGTCTTTTTATTTTTGGATAATCGTTTCCACCCGTGCAATCAATCCAGTCTCCCGGAACTTCATCCCAGCGATGCATCCCCTTGCTCCGACCACCACCGAGGTTTCTCTTTCGCTCCCCACCTCCCAGTGTTCCATTTGTCCTCCTTCTCCCTCTCCACACCCTGCACAAGGTTGAATTAATGTTTGACTGTGGGAGACTTGTAGATGGCAAATGTTCACATTCATTATGCATGACTTCCATGTTGCTGTTAATTTCTCGGAGCCAGCCAAGTCGAGGAAATGATTTTGTACATTATGTTTGTTTAATGAAATTGTCACACTAATGGAAGTGCGGCTGAATAAGATGGAGATGACTGTTTCTGTTTGTCGTTTTTATGACCTCTCTTTTTTTATTATTATTATTACAAACTGTTTTCACATCATCACCCTCAACCAGTATTCGTGGACCCATGCAAAACTCAAGGAGTTTTCTTGGATTCCTCAAAAATCATCTGCTCACATCTGGTGGTTCCTTTAACAGATTCTTGTTTCATTTTTATCAATAGTGAAGGTACACTCGATCCAGATACACAAATGTTGGAAGGGTGCACCGGTCTGTGTACTCAAGGCCCACATGTCTTTTCACTGTTAAGGATTCTTCTGCTGCTCTGTGAATAATTTAGCTGTCTGTATAATATAGATCGCCTTAAGCAAACATCTTTTATCTGATTGCTCACTCCACCTGAAGCCAGATAGTGTGAGATTGTGATCACAGCTACAGGCTTCTCCGCCTCAGAATCACACTTTAACATGTTCTCACAAAGGGACAGTTTTAGCCTGCTGGGTGGATATTAGCCCAGGGTTGGAAAAGATTAGTACCCCAAAGGTTGTTTCTTAGAAGCTACGTCCAGCTTCGATCCCCCCTCCCAGATGACTATTTTTATACATTACTACGGACAAAAATGAATTTGAAATTGAACTATACAACATTGTTTTCATACACAAGTTAGTTAGTAGTGGTTTTGGAGTTAAGAGTGTGATTTTCCAACTGAAAGGTGTGTGTGCGTGCGTGCGTGCGTGCGTGCGTGCGTGCGTGCGTGCGCGCTTCAGACCTCTTTGTTTTCCTGCTTTGACAACAAGCGATAACCTGCTCACCCACTTGAAGGTTAGAAATAGTACTGGCATTTCCAGTGCCACTTTTCCATCGGGGTCATGATTTGTCACATTCCAGCAGTTGAAGAATAAACAGAAATGCTGCAAATTGCAGATATCTGTAAAAGCAGGGAGGATCTCAGTGGCCCATTGGTCTCATTGGCTCATCAAACATTAAAGAAACATTACTAATGCACCGGCTGGTTTGTTTTCTCTCTGTTTACTCTTAAGCACTTCTCCGAGGCCCTGAAGTCCATCCATCAGTTGCACGGATGTAGTCCGTTGACCACAAGCTTAAATATATTATGCCCTACGACTAAATGTGGCGAGATGGAATTTGTTAGTGTTTTGTCTGAATCTGCAGGGAGAGACTGCCGGGACACTTCAGGGAAGAACAAGAACATAAGAACAAGAGAATCTGTTTTCAAGTGTTTGTTTCTCATTTCACTAATCTATGCATTCAAGTCATTTCTATACAGTGTAATTAAGTTTTATTTGTATACTGGCTGATTCCCAAATAAAAGTAATCTCAGCTCATTTTACAAATTCCCTTTGAGTTAGCACTTAGCGAGAGTAGGGAGAGAAAAAAAGTCATTTCAACACGAAGAGACTCCCTGCATGAACTTGAAGGAGGTTGGCTTTTTTCTTGTTTTTCTTTTCGCAGGGGCTGAAGGGGGACAAGAAAAAATGCATTCTGGGAGCCATCTCTTCAACTTGGACCTCCAACAGAATCAACTAAGAGATTGTTCGGTATCTTCTCAGCCAATAACCTTATCCATCCATCCATTCTCTACACCCATTTTATCCTTAGCAGGGTTACAGGGGTCTGCTGGATCCTATCCCAGCTCCTTACAGGCGAGACGCAGGGGTTCATCACCAGTCCATCGCTGGGCCACATATAGAGGCAGGCAACCAGGCACACTCACATTCACACCTATGGACAATTTAGAATAATCAATTAACCTAGTTTTAAAAATGATTTACATATGACGATGTTTTCCTCAAATTCCTTACAGCAGAAGAGAATGCGCCCTCTTTTAGCTTAGGATAAATATAAGATAAATATTTTGTTGACACATTTCATTCTATCCGGCAGGAGTGGCATTCCTAGTCTTTTAAATGATTATATTTTTACATTGTTGAGGGAGGGCCATGATGCAAGTCAGTCTCTCCTAAAGTAACAGCAGCTTTCTGAGTCTGCAGCTGAATTATTATTGATGAGTTAATAATAATAATGAGAATAATAATAAGAAGACAATCAGACATAATGAATTCAAGCATTTGGGGGAGATTTTGGTTTAACTATAACATTTATAGTTGAACATGCAAACTCCACACAGAAAGGCCCTTTTGCCAAAAAAGTATTGCCAACTTTTGTGGGTGCTGAAGTCAGGGGGGAACACCACAGCGTCCCTGATGGGAATTGAACCCAGGACCTTCTAGCTGTGAGACAGCTGCCGTACCAGCTGCGCCACCGTGCACCTGGTTATAGTGTTTATCTGAACTATTGTTCACATAAAATACAATAGTTCACATAAGATACAAAGGTAAAAGTTAAAGAAAACTTGGTTTAAATGCATTATCTTTCTTTTTCCAAACAGGAACAGCTGGAAATTGCTGCTGTCAAAGCGTCAAGAATACATACATACAATGCTGGGTCTGAAATATTTATGTAGTTTAGATAGTTTAGGAATTATGCATTTTCATATTTTGATATAGATGCAAAAATTGTTTAAAATGTTTTTAAAACTTGCATGATACACGCTGAGAGTCTTATAAACTGGGATAATGTGATCAAGCAGAAGACACCACAGAGAGCAGGGCTGAACTCAGAGAGATAGGAACAGCCAGAGTCTGTGCCTCAACGGGTTTGTTGATCTTTTATTCATTCTATGAAATATAGAGCCTTTTCACATTTAAAATTGCAAAAAAACATGAAAAAAAACCCCCACCTCTGTCCCGTAATTACTGAATCATGTATATGTTGCTATTTAAAACAACTTGAGTCTGTTTCCAGCGACACACTGGTCAGATTTGATGAAGATGTGAGAGGATCAGAATCAAAGAGAACACCTGAAACATGAACTAACATCTCAAAAGACGTGAGTACAGAAAACATGAGCACTCGACTTCCAGCAACAGCATTTGCTTTTGAGGAATGTTCCTATCAACCTGAACTGATATGACATGTTTCTGCTTGAAGAACAAGAAGAAAGAATGCACCACTCCGTTTTGGGATTTTAAATAGACAGTTTTGCCATGTGCTGATGTTAACTAGGAATGTTCTGAGAAATAGCTAGCACCTACAAATTTTAATCTGCTAAAAAACAAAATGAAAAAACGACAAAAAACTAAACTGTTTGCAAATTGTTGGAATATTGGGATTATAAATATTTATTTTTAACTAAAAACGAATTTCTTTGCAGACAGAAGACTTGCATGCACTTTTAAAAAATGTTGTGCTCTGCTCAAGTAAATAGTTTAAAATCGAAAATCAAGTTTTACCTGAACTGCGACTGAATCAAACTGTTGCAGCCAGAGATTTGCTGCCCTGCTCGGAACCACAACGACCCAACAGAGCGAAGCGCTGCTGGGATACCATGGTTCAGTGATGCTCTGAAGATATGATGGAGTATTTTCATCAAGCACTTCATATGTGAGGAGAGGGATTTTAAATTTTTAGATTTGTTAAGGAATTGGAGAACAATAGACTAGAGAAATATGATTTCTGTTGCTTGTTCCCGTCAGAACTCTTGTTGCATCATGTCGGAAACACATGCAGTAAGAATAAAAGTCTTGAGGGGGGCCAGATTCTAACAAAAGCTACTCCCAGAAACAAAACAGGAGCTTTGCAATTCATATGTTGTGTAATTTTTGCTGAAAACAGTAACCTGCATATTTGCTTACATTTGGATTGTTGAAAACAAGTCCTGTTGGGATGGCTGCATGTTGTCAGTTCTCCGGAACAAGCTGACATGTCCATTGAATATTCTGGGTTGCTGCTTGTTGGTGAATGCTAAATTCTGGGAATAATGAATGTTATGCAAAACAAGTTCACAAGGTTCTGTTCATCCAAGAATATTTTCCCAAAGTATGTAGCCACAGCAGGAGTATAATATTATTTTGAGGCCATATTTGGACATTTAATGAATACAAAACAGTCACCAATGCAGGTCTACTTTTCACCCTCCCTGGACTTTATTGACTTGAAGTGAGCGGAGTAGAACGCATATGAAATTAACTAAACTGAACAGATTCATATTTGAATTCACATCACAAAAAAATATATTGATGTGGGAAACATTAAGAATACATTTTTAAAATGTAAATCAGTTAAACTTTTGAAAACCCTGAAACGTAGCAAAGACAATGGCATGTTTGAAATCTCCAGATATCGCCACGACGGCATGAAGTGTGGTGTTGGTAGCCTAGAACAGCTGAGTGGATAACATCACCTGCAGAGATAGCGACAGCACAGGAGAACTCTCTTTCAGACTAACCTTGTTTGAATTGAACAGTTTTCGTCAACTAAAACTAGACTAAAATGGTCATTGACAATTCTGACTAAAATGAGACTAAAGTGCTCAGACTTCTTGTCCACTGAAACTTACTAAAGGAGTATGAACGTGACTAAAACTAATAAGAACTAAAATGATAGCTTGACCCAAAGACTAGACTTAAACTAAAATTGAAACAGGCTGACAAAAACAACACTAGTTGCAGCTACGTATTCCTGATACTCCTCATTTACAGTATCTCATCAGCATGCAATATTTCACTCTATGTGTCAACGTCAAACCTTTTCCCTGACAAGCCATAAAAGAAATAGTTTAAACGTCCTCTTCATTGCTCTCCAGATTATTCCTGTACTACTTCCTCAGTGCCTCTTCGAGAACCCATCTGGATCTGGGATCTTATTTTGGGTTTTACTTGGGCTTTGGGCAGCTTAATTAGCCGTTTCCAAGTAAACAACTTTGTCATTTTTATGGTTAATCATTATAAGAGATTTTGAAAACTGAGCAAATTACCTGCAGAAATCCTTTCAGCAGCACAGCATCCAAACCAGGACAGGGAAATACTCCAAAAATGAATGCTTTCATTGGAAAAACAAGTTTCTAATTGAGACTCAACAGAGCTACTGCAACAGTAAAACATCCTTTTAGGATGCCTCATAGAGTGCACGCTCATGCTCACGCTGCACACTCTAGGAGGCTTTTTCTATTGCCTGACCCACCAGAGCAGATCCACCTCTCTGTATTTCCTGACTTCGAGAGTAACAGACTATAAAGATACATAGAGTTTTACTATATACATGAACAGCCTTTCTTTTGGACTCCTAATGTGGTTAAATAAGACCTAAAATTTTTTATTTTTCAATCGCCTCTCATGTTGTCTGTTGCAGCTGGAGTACTTTGGTCATCAACAGTGGAAGAAAATGATCAAAATGATTAAATCTCATCAGTTTCCAAAACCAACGCTGTAGCATGAGTTTTTGAATGGTCAAGGTCATGGTTAGCTATAAATGTTACGGATGAGAGACACAGACAGCTACTGTACCGCTACCTATCATTAAATTAGTCAATCAAATTAAGGTATTCAACATCCCTTTACATTGTCAAGACTCCCATTGTGAAAAACTGACAGAGGCAATTTTCTGAGTGTTTTGATTATTGTCAAAGTAACAGATTCAGCGGCTGGTGAGTGTGTATATTGGATATGACATCATGTGTCTGCTGCATGTCACTTTTAGTTATCAGCGTTAATCCTTTTGTACATGCAAGCTTTCGCACAAACTCCTAAGTGTATGCACATGTGAATGTTGCGCGTGTGTGTGTGAGAGAGAGGGTGTGTTTATTACAGCGGTGCTGATGCTGCCTCTAACCCAAAATCCATCACCGAGTCCAGCCATGCGATTACAGCCTGCCATGGGAAACGCTGACTACTGCTGCTACTCTATTAGGCAAAGTGCTTGTGTGTGTATGTGTGTGTTAGTAAGACAGATAGTAAGAGAAAGAAGGAGAATGGGTATTATCCCAGGTGCTAAGTGCTTTTCACTACCCCTTTCTGGTCCAGGACCATTTTCTTACGCGCCGCACCTACTATATCCCCCGCCACTCCAGGGCTCGGTCCTTCCTGCTGAGGAGTGCGATTACCAGATGCTGCATTGCAACACACAGATGTCTTCTCTCCTGCTCTCCATCCCATCTTCTTCCAAGTGTTTCACCTGTGTCTATCACACGTCTCCTGATCTGACTGCGTCAATGAATTAGTCCAAAAGTCTTAATATGCCGTTGGATCTAAAAAGCAAAACAAAACCAACAAAAAAAAAACAGACTGCTTAGGACAAATGTTTGGAAAAGTCTGTGTAGTTTGTGCATGTGTGTTCATCTATAATGCATATCACACATGCGTGTGTACTTATGTGTGTCAGTGTAGGAGGCTAGGCGGGCTGTGAAATAGGGATTGATGTGTCCATTTGGAGACAGGTGTTTAGATGTGACTCAGGGCTGCGGCAGCATCACTCTGCCTCGGTCTGCTGCCTCTGTCGGGGCGGCTCTGCCACTGGCCTTGATTACTTGTTGTTATTGGAGTGTGAAATCTGAATATGCTTTTTCATCACTCAAAGTTTGGCTTCAGTTAGTGCAAAGGGGGTGCAGCAGCAGTAAGGTGCTTCGTTTTATAGTGTGTAGCTGCTCTGAATTTCTGTTTGCAGCTTCGTACTTTCAAGGAGTTTGAACTATTGGTCTTCTTTTTAAGGTGAGACATGAAAAAAAATATTGGGAGATTTTTTTTTACCCCTACTTTGCTTCCATTACATGTCCTCTTTCAGCAAAGAAAGTCCTAACTTACATTTAAATAAGTTCGGTCTATTCTAACTTCACTAAATAAGTTATATTTTCAATCAGATAATGCCTAATTTGCACATTTGAACCCAAAATGTATGCACCATATTTAATGGTGAGAAACCCCTGAGGTTTAAAATATGTTCTGCAAGAGTTTTTGAGACTTATCATCAAGTTATCATCAAAACAATCGTAAAATCAACAATGAGGCTTGATTTATTTTTCTGAGTTCCAACTCTCCGCTTGCCTTTGCACAAATAACCTGAAAGGTTTCAAAAATGTCTTATTTATAGCCTGATCATTACACTTTATTCCCCAAAACAGGCTCAAAATATAATTTTCTTTTCTGATTTCCAAAAAGAAAAAAAAGAGAGATAAGCAAAACCCCTTCTGTAAAAACCCATGACAGTGTTACAGAAAGTATGACCACAGTTTTGAGCTTTTCCTTATCCAGTGTTCAGATTTGTTGTGGAAATGTATTAATGAATTTCAGATCACTTTTGATCCGGGGTTGCATGGTACGGAAAGCACACGGTCCAATGATCAGTTACAGAGTGAGAACTACCATTTTGATGCTACTACTTGATGCTACGCCCTTTATCGTAACTGAAACACACACAAATTCCTGAAATCTATAGGCAGCGTCACATGACCAGAGAATGCTAAAGGCAGCTGCTTAAATTGTAAATACGGAGGCTTTTCAGCTTTCCTGTAAAATACAGTATGTTGGTAACGAGAGAAGGGAGGTGGTGGAGACCGTTACCATATGCGGACATTGTAACGTGAGAAAGCTACACTAGAGTGGGAATACATGGAGAACGGTCATGAACATGAATATGACATGACACCCAGGGGTGCTAGTGGGAACAAGGGGGTACAAACTGTGGTTAAAGTATCTCAACATTCACATCATGCTATTACTTCCTGGTGGAGCTTGTACAATACAGGTATCTCTATAAGGAGGAAATAGATAGTTATTTATGGAGGGAATAGTTATTTATGAAAGACAACAAAGTCAACACAGCTTGAAAAAAGCTTGTGCTTTTAGTTTATTTGTTTAAACGCTCTTTTCTTGTTGTTTTTTATGTCACGTCTAAAATGATAATTCATCATAATTACACTGTACAGATAAAAAACATGAAACATATGTTCATGACCACTTAAAGCTTCACATTTCAGAAAGTTTTTACAAGCCAAATCAATTCATTAGTTTAGTTGTGCAGTTGTTCTCAATCTTTTGCACCCCTTACCTTATCAGCACCTTGCTAACACTGTTCATTAGCTATAAACCCAATTAGATGTTGCCTCCTGCTGAAAGCAACAAGTTGGGAAATGTATTTTTGGAAGGAAAAAAATGACAACAAAAACACTCATTCATTCATTAACTGGGAAGAAAATACTTTAAAGATGCTGTATCTAAAAGCTCAAACAAATACAGAACAACACACATAACCTTATTTTCAAGACCACAAATCAAAATCATGAACAGGAACTAAATGCGTAGCCGATGAGAACGCTGCAGTCATTCATTATTCATGTATCTTTTTATGTATGTCAGAAACTGTGTGTACTGCTGCTGTACTACACTTTTGAGAAAGAGATTTTTAATCTCAGCAAGATTCTACTGGTTAAATGAAGGTTGAAAAAATTAACATTGCACCCCCTTTTTTTATAATAACGGTCATTTTATTGAAGACTGCAACGAACAACAGAAGTAGACCATTAAGCCTTCAGAATTATGGGAGAAAAAAGATGGAGGCCTTCAGTGTGAACCCTGGCCTTGGGGTGGTTGGCTGGCAGTTTTCACCCTGCAGGAGACAGAGATGTCGGCTTTAACCTGAATCCACCTGAGTTAACCAAATAGAAAGGGTTGTCGTCTCAGTCTGGAGTTATGAGGAAACTGCAGATGGCGGCCTTGAAATGGACCAGAGTCCTGCCATCTCCTTGGAATTTGACCGTCACTTCATTCATTGAACTATAAAAGTTAACCAGGAACGTGAAATCCCAGTTGCCAACAGAGAAATACATAGGTGCGTCATCCATAGCAACTGACGCACCTATGCGTCAGTTGCTATGTCAGTATGCGTCATCGCTGCACAAATGTCTGCAGAGTCATTCAGTGCTCAGGCCTGTCACTGATGGCCCTGATTGCTGAACTGAGTGACTGCTGGACTGAACTGCTGATGTCTTTGGTCAACTGGAACGTGTAGTGCACTGTTGATTTGACTTCTGAGCAAACAGCATCGATTGATGTGTCCATTTTAAATGCTGCTCCTCGACAGACTTGGAAGTTTGCAGCATCTTTAGCTGCCTTGTCAAGATGCTAGTCATAAGTTTCTTGTTTAGTTCTTTTTTTTTTCTATAAAGGGGACCTATTATGGCATCTAATACCTATTTTAAACAGGCCTTGAATGTCTTAAAAACAAGCTTTTGATTGTTTTTGCTAAATAAATTAGAAATTCAGCCTCTAAACCATGTCTTATCTTCCCATTCTCTAACCTCATTATCTATGCGGGATTAGAGTGGGCGGGGCTATGATAATGAGGCACTGTGCTGATTGGCTGCCTGAATGACTCGATACACCGCTACGAAAAAATGGCGGAAGCTCCGGCCGGCGTAGCTGTTGTGGGCGTGGTTTCACGTATCGGAGGCCAACCTATGTAAATTGCGCCCGTTATTACGCCACATCACACTGGACGGCTCATCCGAGCGGTTGTACAGACACTGCAGAATCTGGTTGCTTTCCTCCTTCTCTGAGTTGGCAGGCTGAGGGGAGACCACTTTATATATGTTAAAGCAAGAGAAAACATGTTTTTCATAATAGGTCCCCTTTAACTAGGGATTTCTATTGGCTCGTTAGAAAAAAACCTGCTTACAAAGCAGGCACATATGTGTGTTTGAGTGTGCTGTAAATAATGTATGCGATGTTAAACTCCCTGTTGTTTTCTCTGATATTGTTTTCATTGTGTTTTGATAATAAAGTTTTAAAAACACAATTGTGCCTGGCTGCTGTGCTGTCTGTTTCAGGCTGGGCGGGGCTGTGGAAGTCTGTCAGCATCACACCTGCTGCTCGTTGGTAATCAGGCACGGCTATCAGCCTTCCCCATCCTGGAGTCCCATGCCAGATTATTACCTCTTTTGGACGGAACACAGAAGCCTGCTTGGTTGCCTTCTTGGTCCCCTTCTTGGTTGCTCCTGCCCGCTTAGCTTTCACCTAAACCAGCTCAGCAGCCCACCTTGGAGGCCCTGCCCCCCCCGGACTCTCCTCCTGCCCTTCAACCTGGACCACCACTACACCCTTGGCTTCCTGCTGCCTCCACCCACCCCCCCCCCCCCCCCCCCCTAAATACATCCCTTTAAGTTCTTCATTCCGGTTTTGTGTTTGCGCGAAGTTATGGATAAGCCCTGAATGCAGGCATTGTGACATAGAATTGTCAAATTGGTTTGATTCACCGCACGAATCGGCACAGATTACTTTTGTAATACTGTATTTGACCCGGTCTTTGTACGTTTTGACCGTATAGAAATGTAATCTTGTTAGTTGTGTGAAATAAAACCTGGAAACAGACATCGTGGCATAGAATTGTCAAATTGGTTTAATTCACCGTACGAATTGTTATAGATTACTTTTGTAATACTGTATTTGACCCGGTTTTTGTTCGTTTTGACCGTATAGAAACATAATTCTTGCCATTTTAAGAATGAGATGTGTACCTGCTGTACTTTACTGCCCCTACTTTTTAACAACTTGTGCTTTTTATTATTTTACCTCTTTTCTTATCATTTTATTTCATTTTATTTGTTAGTTACTGTTTAATTGTGTCTTGCCGCTTTTAATGTTGATGTAAAGCACTTTGAATTACCTTGTGTTGAATTGTGCTAAACAAATAAACTTGCCTTGCCTTTGCTTTTGGGTCCATCCATCACCAAAGCCGTAACAGAAAATATTAGAATCATTTAATTAAACACAACAAAATGTCTTTTATTTCAAATTCAAACGTATACTATTTGTGCTAACAGAAGCTGAAAGGTTGTGATAAGTAACTATCACTATCGGCTCCATCCCATTTGTGCCTGGCCTCCCCTCATGCACAATGCCCCCAAGCATTGCCCAGATGTGCCCTGGAGGTTGGTAGCACCGTGATTTTTCTGAAATAATAATGATGCAATCTGAAACTTGCAATGTTTGTCAATTGTTCCTCCACTTGTTACTCTCCAGGTACCGTTTACCACACCACTCCCTCCACATGTAAGACGGTTTCCTCTAAATGACCTCACGCTGTAAGCTGACAGTCAGACAGCTGAGCGCTTAAATAGCTGGAGTGTGTTATAAAAAGACAGAGAGCACCTGGTAAAAGTCTATTAATCTTCAGGTGCTTGGAGCAGACATTCGTTATCAGAGCTTGGGAATTAAACATGAGCATGAATTCTTCAGAGGCACAATATAAAAGAGTTGGATAATTTTAGAAGGGATCACTCCACCTGTAATTTTAGCTTCCCTCAAAGGCCCCTCTGTCTCTGCCGTTTAGAGCTAATCCCTTTTGGAATTTGGAAGCTGTGTTCTCCAGTATGTATCCACAAAGTGGATTAAAGAGACTCAACAGTTCTGGTTTTGTTTTTCATGTGATTAAGTGAAACGTGTGAGAGTGATTAGATTTGCCAGCAAAGACGGGGATTGTGGAAAGTTAGAAAAAAAAAAACTGTAAACAATTACTGTGATTGCAGAATGAGCCGTTTGTGAAGCCAGAATAGCAGAAGCTGAAGTGGGTTATAAAATAAGTGCCTTTTACTTACAACACATAAAAAAAAAGCAATCATTCAATCCCTGCATCGGTTTATGGAAATAAGAAAGTAAAAATCAGCTGTATTTTCAGCATCCCATGGCATTCATGTTATTTCATTTCATTCGGGAGTGATTGATTGATCTGATCATGGCATCGACTGCTCTACACCCATTTGTCTTTAACCTTCTGGGTGACTCGTCAAATCCGCTGCTAAGGCGATGAAATGCTGGGAAAAGACAGAGTCCTAAATTACTGTCCCATTATTGCAGTTCTGTCAGGAGGGACTAGGAAGAAGAGAGGGTAGGGCAAAGGGGAGGGGAGGAACAACACGACATCGGCAAAGACAAGAGAAAGATCAATCGAAAAACATACGAGAGAAGGCAAAGCTTCTAAAAGACACGGCGAAGCAGGAAGCCTGAATTCTGTCATTTTCATGTTTATTTTATCTGAGGTGGCAGGTGCGTCCGGTCCACAACCTTGCAGTGCTTCGCTGGCCCGTCCTCACCGGCTGTGTCGCTCGCCTCCTGATAAGTCGGTAATGAAGCCGGACAAGAACAACACAGACCACCAAAGGACGCCTCTGGCCAGATAGCCAGGCACCGAAATGCCTCCATCCCTCCTCCCTCAGCTCCCCATTGTCTCACCACATAAATTTCCTCCTTCATCCCCGTCCTGCTAGCTGTGTTTGTTTAGGGACTGTCGATGAAGGAAAACAAATTGTTGCGATTCTCAGTGGGTGGTAAAGACACTGGGAGCCTCATTTTTCTCTTATCCTACAAAATGCTTCTAGCAGGGAAATTTAAAGTTAAAGGCTCATGTCTGGCATTTTATTTTAGTGTTGCGTCATCTCAGCATAACCGGATGGGATTCATTTATTTGAGGAACATCAGGTTGAAGAGGCAGATCTATTCAGCTAAAGTCTAATCAGCAGTATTTCTTTTCTCACTAGTCGAGAAAAACAGATAATGCACTCCATATCATATACAAATTGGTGCATTGATCAACTACAAACCATTAAATGGATCTCACTTAGTGTTTGTTCAAAGTATTGGCCTTCAAACCAGATTACAATGATTATTCATCACCATCAACCAATGAAAACAGTCGAACTTTAACTTTTTCCAGCCACTCCTGTTTTTAAGATCCAAACATTTACATAAGCCAGGACCTTATATGGAAGTAAGATATACGTTTATTATAAAAATACATCTCCAAGATGACTCAGTTAAAAGCTCAATGTATTTAGGGAGGTATCGAAAATATGGAAAAACAAAGAATTAATGGAAACTAATCTGAAGTTTTACATGTGCGTGAATGTGACTGAAGTAGTGCAAAAGACTACGATGAATCATAACTTAGTCATTGCCGGTAACGCCGATGTGGCGTGACTGTTGTCTTTGAAACAAGCTACTAAGTGGAATCTGAGTTCTACCAAATTAGGGATTCCTATTTGAACATTTCTAAATGTACCAAGCTGACCTGTCCCATTTTGAAAGAAGCAGAAAAACAAAAGTTGTCTGTCAAACTGGTGGCAGACACTCAATTTCATGTAGCCTGTGACTGTCATACTTTTGCACGGAGTGACTTATTGTTCCAGTGAGCGGTAACTTTAAGATCCCAGCATTCACGAATGTTCAAGCTCTTCTAAACCCCCCACAAATGTATTTCTGGCATGATGTGTGGCTGGTCTGTGTGTGTGTGTGCATGTGTGTGTGGATGTCAGATTCCCTCCTGGAGCAGAAAAGACAGTCGTACCGAGATGCAGGGAGTAGCAGGTGTAAGCACAGACGCGCTGACAGTACTCAAGGCTTGAAAGCCTGCTGGTCTGATGGTGGATATGTGTTTGCATCACAGTCGGACTCCAGGATGGGTAATTCAATATAAATTGCTCTTCAATGAGACAAACAGCAGTTTCACAATCAAGGCTCTAAAATTTGAATATAACTTTATCTTTTGCAGTTCTGAAGCATCAAACGCCTTGTGTCCTCGTTAAGAAGGGTTCAAAAACATTACTCGCTTTTTACTTTACAGCATTATGTAATTTTGCATGTCCCATTGTAACAATACTAAATTACAGTTAGTCAACTACAACATATTTGATAAAATGCTTATAAGATGTAGGCGTGGTCTTATTTTATCAATTGTCCCTCCAGCGAATCGAATTTGACTATTTGCCTATACAAAACACAGGTTTAAAAAAAAAAAAAAAAACAATTATCATCTCACAATTTCTGTGCCTTTATGAAATTGTTAAAATTACTCCATTCTAGACACGTGGAAACCTTTGACCTTTTTTCTTTTAAAACTGTTCTGGTGTATGTGAAAGTGCATTTGCGGATGGTTTTTCGGAAAATGGATTTTGCTTTAGAGCCCCTGTTTCCTCTTCTTTTCCTCCTTCTCCCTCGTTCTCTTGTCCGACCATCCCACACTCTCTCGCTTCTTATTATTCTCATTCTGCACTAGAGGGCTCTCAGTGAACCCTGAATGCATTATGCTGTCTGCTCCATTGTTTGTGCTGTTTCTCTGTGCCTGTGCCCCACTCTCTCCCAATATTTGTTTTCATTAATCAGAATGGAGGCCTGCTGTGGTTCTCTTGATGGCTTTTTTTTCTGCTCTTCTTTTGTTCCAGTGCACAGCTTTTGTCTTTAGGCATTGGCTTTACACATTTTGTTTGCATGCCACTGTGTTTGTGTTGGTTTTTTAAGTGTTTGAACACATGTGCATGTATGCCGGCATGCAAGCACATGAACAAAGACAAGAGGTGAGAAGCAACAGGACATTGCGCACATGCAAATGGTTCTCTTCCCTTTTTATGTTCTCCTTTCATCTGGGCCGATTACAGCTATTTTAGAACACTATTGGGCACCAAATGGAATTTTTTTTCAGTTAAATTGCTGAAAAGAAATGCATTTCCACTCATAGGAAACAGTTTAAATATTTTAAATATGATTCCACCTGAGTAAAACAGGATGCGTAGGGTATATCAAAATTGATGCAAGGAATTAAAATGTTTGTTTGATGAGAATAAACTCAGAAGGGCCATCTGAAGCAATATTCTATTAGGAAAAACCCCTGAACGATGTGCCCTTTTCACATCTTATTTGTCTGTATTGTGACCCATGAGAGGAAAAGTGAAAAGTTAGCTTGAGTCAGTGCAAGATGTGTTATTCAGCATAAAATACATTTAATACAAGGAAACCAAATCTTAGAGCTTTGATAAGATTTATATTACAAAGAACATTCAAAATCATACTAAAATACATGATTACTTGAAAAAAAAAACCATCTGTGAGCTCCAACTTAACAGCATGTTATCTCTCTTACTTCCTTGATTAAGGATCGTGTTGGGTTGGTTAGCTTTGACAGGTGTTGTTGCCATAAGGTGAATAAATAAATCATGTTTGAAGCCATATTAAGACCTCTCTGTTGTCTTCTTGTGTCCTATCGTCCTGCATTTTTAATGATGGTGGGATTTCCTCTTTTTCCTCCTTCAGCTTTCTTTTTGTTAGAATTCCTCCTTTGCTCCGTCAGCTCCCTTTGATCCATGTTTCTTGTGGTTATGTCTTATGTTTTACACACAGATGGGTCCCACTGCCCCCACGTTGAAGTGTATGGATTTGGTCACTGTTAAAAATTTCACCTGCTCCATACGATCAATTTCAATTAAATATAAAATAGTGCTTCTATTTTCTTCCCGTC
Source organism: Cololabis saira (assembly GCF_033807715.1). NCBI lineage: Eukaryota > Metazoa > Chordata > Actinopteri > Beloniformes > Belonidae > Cololabis > Cololabis saira. Next base: position 37,169,509 of record NC_084593.1, on the reverse strand, counting down.
TTTGGCAGCTCTGCAGTGTCACGTCAGCAGTGGTCCTGAATTCTTCTGTTATTTCTCCTTTAACCTCGTCTGGCTCTGATTTGCTCTCCTTTTTAAACAATCACGTGAAGAAGAAAGCACGTGTTCTTTTTCCTTTTTTCAGCTCTACTTCTTAAATATTAGGACATACTAAAGAATTGGGTAACTTCAACCTCATTAGAGCAACAACACATAACTTATGCTGTTTCATTATTTATATTTAAATAATAATGAGTAATAAAAAAAAAACTAAGCTACAAAAATATGAATATGGGGAAAAACTTACATTTTCCCTTTTACTTCTTCCTCCTAAATTAAGTGGGCAAGTAGCAGCAAGGTGCTGGTAATCAAATACACTAATAAACAGCCACTAGTAAATGTAACCACCCTCATAAAATCAGAAGGTTTGACAGTTTCTTTGCAGAGCATGTTTGATGCACAGTGCATCCAACTGGCCACCTGAGCTCTGTGATGCATGAGATTATTTTAAGAATTTGTCAAATGCTGAAACCATTCTGCACCTGAAGTCTGTCCGTTTGTATGCTGGTGACGGAAACTATTTTGGACTATTCTGTCATAATGCTCCAGCAGCAGTGAGACATTGTAGAGACCTGAGACAAGCTGATGAATGTCTACGCCCTGGGAATAATAAAGATGCCATCTACACCAATGAGGACCTTTCAAAACGTCTTCATTTTTCAGCCATACGCCTTTACAATGCTTCAAACTGTCATAAACATGTTTAACAGGTACATACAGTATGAAGTCTGTATTACAATATGTGCCTTTCATTTCCCTAACATGTGACCATAAATTATGAGTTTTCTGTTGTGTGATATCAGATCAAAAGAAATCTTACATGGAAATTATGTGAAAATCAACAAGTGAAATGTTGATTCCTGTCTTTCTTCTTGGTGTAGTCCCCCCCCATATTAATATTATTTATAATAATAATACTTATTGTTTTAGGATGTGTCTGTCACGAAGACTTGCACTCCTTGGTAGGAAACAAAACTCTTGCTGCCATAGTTACACAGCTCCAAAGCACAACTACAGGCGCTGCCCAAAGACCATTGTGTGAACTCGGTAATTGTGACGTTAATGGACTCTGATAGCAACAAGTGAAAGCCTGTGCAGAATCTTAGGCGAAGTTCAAGCTCATTATTATCTCGTTCTCTTATGCAGTGAATCCCAAGAGTTGATTTGAGCGATTGTTTTCATTTCTGACATAAATCCAGGGAACTGAATGGATATTGTAACGTTTCCTTGTTCAGGCCTTCATCGCTCATGGACTCACCAGTAGATATAAATAATGGCTGTCAAAACTATGATGAATTTCAGTTCTTGTACCATCACTTTGTGAGCTCTTTGCACCACCAATTTTGTCAGATTTTCCTCTATTGGGAACACAGTGCAGTTGTGACTGCCAAGTATGCTGAGGAATTCTTTCGTATTTGCTGCTTTGAAGTTGTGAAGAGCTTCAATTAGCACGTCTTTCTCAGTGGGGCAGAGGGAGTCAAAGAAATCTTCCTTTCGATTAGTATATGAAGAGGTGGGTGATAGAACCTCCATGAGAAATTGAAGGGCAACCTTAAGTGAGAAGTCTCTGCCATGCAAAATATCATTGATGCTGTGATGCAAACTTGTGATCTCATGGGCTGTTCCACAGGTTGTTCCACATTGTATAATTTGCATACAAATTATACAAATCTGTAAGAATGTCTCTGATAGGCCCACTTCCAACTCCAGCACCAATCTTGTAATGCTTCAGCACAGTCTCCAGTATGTTTTTTGTCTGCAAATGCTTCAAACATATCCATAACACAGTGTACTTGGCAGATCACAATAGTTTTCTCCTCATATACTGTATGTTCTCTGTGGTGAAACCCGGCCAAATTGTACCATGGGAATAGCAGGCTCTTCAGTTTCAGCTACTACTGCTGCCACTGTTTGATTTTCACAGATGGTGTTTGTTCCACTTGATAGATGTGTGTTACCGGTCAGTAGCGGGGGTGAAAGAGGAGTCATAGTGGTTACTACAGATACTGGCTGATTAACACTGCTCTGTAGGGGTGAGTGCATCAGTATGTTAGGTCATGGTGGCAGCTTGCTGTGGTATCTCTCAATAATATTATTATTTTACAATTTTTTTTAGTTTTTAAATAAGGCCTCTTCATTAATAAGATTGTTTTTTTTTTTTTTTTTTTTCATTCAGGTTTTGGTGCTCTGGTGCTTGAGGGATTTCCTTTGTTACTTTTTTTCATTGTTTACCACCATTTATGAGGAGTAACCATAGCAACGAACGAGTTGCCTACAAGTGGAAGCGCCTGATGGAGATATCAAAAAGCCAAATTATACCCAGACTTAGACCCCACATCCCCCATGAGTTGAAGGGGAGCCATTGGGGATGTAGAGTAGGAGCAAAGTGGAGAGAGAGAGGGAAAGAGAGAGATAGAGAGAGAGAGATAGAGAGAGAGAACCTTTAAACCAACGGTTTTAAATGTAATCATCAGCAACGTCCAGTCTCTCGCAGATAAGATGGACAAGCTTGAAGTGCTGATGAGGACAGATCTGATGTTTCAATGCAGTATCGTGTTTTACCGAGATGTGGCTGCAGGTGCATTTTGACGACTTTAGCCTCTCTCTGCCGGCTTTCAGACGATATGGACAGACAGGCGCTTAAAGAGGAGCAGAAAAAGCAAGGGCCATAGAAATTGCAATGCTTGTCAACAACAGATGGTGTAATCCAGGACATCCTATCGTCAAAAATCGTTCCTGCAGCCCATATCGAACTGTTTGCTGCGAGTTTCCATCCTTATTATCTTCAAGAGTTCATCAGTGTTACTGTAGTGGCAGTTTACATCCCGCCATCAGCTAGGACAGATGCTGTGTGCAACGTCATCTGCTCTGCTGTTGCTAAGCTACAGACACGACAACCCGACGCGTTTCTAGCATCACTGGTGATTTCAACCACGTCTCTATCTCAGTCACATTTCCAATGTTTCAACAGTTTGTTAAATATTCCACCAGAGAGAGCAAAATGTTGCATTTCTTTCATGCAAACGTAAGAGATGCGTACAGCTCCTCTGCACAACCTGCTCTCAGCAAGACGGATAATAACCTGGTCCTTCTCTCTCCACCTACAACCCTTCATCAGGAGGGAACTTATAACCAAAATGACTGAGCAGTTTGTCACAGGAAGCTGAGGAAACTTTGTGGGGGTGTTTTGAGGCTATAGACTGGGATGCACTCTGTCAGTCACATGAAGCTAACATCAATGCGATGACTGAGTGAGTGGTCTGACTATATCCACTATTATGTGAACAACATCATCCCCACAGGTTTTGGGTCTGTTTGTTCCAGTTTTATTCTGAAAGTCTGTGTCCTTGTGTTATGGTTCTTCCCCTAGTTAATTTGCCCTGAATATTTGCACCTGTGCCTCATCAGCCCTTGTGTGTATATGTTGTCTTCTTTGTCCCTTGCGCCGTGCTGGTCCGTATTCTGTTTTTTCCTTTGTCCCTACAGGACTGTTTTCACTAGATTATGGTTTGTTCCTGGTTCTGTCAAGTTTGTGCTTTTTGTTTGTATTCGTTATCATCCTGCTTAGCAGGGCTTTTAGTTTAAATAAACTACTTTTGTTTTGGATCTCCTGCCATCTCCATATCCTGCATTTGGGTCCTACAATGCCCAAGTCGTTACAGTACGGACCAGCACAGAGGAAAGGGAAAACGAGACAAGATACTGTATATATGGGAATGCTGACAAGACACGGGATAGGGGAATAACTAAGTCACAAGGACACAGACTTTCAAAATAAAATGGGAACAAACTAATGCAAAAACTGACAATGTGCTTCCCCAATAATAAACCCGGGATCACCAGTGACCTTTACATTAAATGAAAGAGCCTTCAGGGAGAGAGACGAAGAAATACTGAGGTAATTACAAAAAAATTAAAAGCCAAGATTAGAGACAACAAGCAGGTGTACAGGATGAAGCTGAAGGAGAAGTTCCAGCAGAACAACACAAGAGATGTGTGGTCAGGGATGAAGAAGATCACTTCAAGCAGAAGGAGGACCAGACAGATGGAGCTGTAGACAGATCTAATGAAATGAATACATTTTTCAATAGGTTCAGTTCATAAACAAGCTCAACATCCTCCTCTCCTGCCTCCAACCAAACTGACCTCCCATCCTCCCTTGACCCACAACTTCCCTTTCACACCTCAGCTGTCTCATCTTCCATGTTATGAATCTTGCTGCTGCTCCATTGTTGTCTCCTACCACATCAGGGGATGTTAGCACACCCTCCCCCTCCTGCCCATCCATCCCAAGCAGTCAGGTAAAGAACCAACTGGGGAGACTGAACCGGAACAAAGCTGTAGGTCTGGATGTGTCAGCTCTAAGTTTTGAAAGCCTATTTAAACCAGCTATGTGGGATTCTGCAGCACTTCTTCAACCAGGCAGGAGAAGGTTCCAGTGTTGTGGAAGATATCCTGCTTTTCTCCAGCACCAAAAAGATCTCATCTTTCTTCTCTGAATGACCATGGACCTGTACCCCAGACACTTCACATCATGAAAGTCCTAGAGAAGCTTTCATGGGCCACCCCAAATTAGCAAACAAGCACCTTCCAAGTACCACTGCAGTTTGCTTATTGTTGTGCGGCTGGAGATGGAGATCCTATCATACCACTGTTTCAACAAACCCATAGTCATCTGGACAAAGCATGCAGTCCTGTGAGGATCATCGTTCTTCAATTTCTCTGGTGCATTAATCACCATGCAGGCTGCATTATGGCATAAAAGATTCCTGACAAACAGACTACAGTTTGTTAGATCAAATGGTTGTGTCTGTGACAGACCACACTTTACTTCTTCAGGAAGCTCAGGTTTTTCAGGATTTGCTGCAAGATGTTGTATATCTTCTATAATTCTGTCATCTACAAAAAGATTAAATTAAAGACTCTAATTAAACTAATAAAGAAGGCTGGATCTGTTTTGGGGACTGTTCTGGATCCTCTGGGGCTGATTTTGCAAAGGAGGATACTTCATAAAATTAAGGATATCGGGGACAACTGTGAGCATGGTCTTGACAACACAGTGAACCAGGAATGGAGACTTCCTCAGACTCGTTGCAACACAGACTGTTATAGGAGATCCTTTCTGCCCACAGCAATAAACCTCTACAATGACTCCTTGAAAAGAATTAAATCATAAATACTACAACAAAGCATTTCCCTTAGTGGATTAATAATGTATTTTTGAATTTAATTTGAATAAGAAGGTACATTTGCAGCTGATTCACTTACAACAGCTTCATGAGCTCTGTGAATCAGGTGTTATGCTGAATGAGGCACACCTTATGCCCAAGAAGCAGGCATAACTTGGGTCTTAAGGTAGCTGGGGAATTGCTGCAAGTAAAAGACCTTGTGTTAGAAAGATGTCTTGTCACAGGAGGGGAGGTAACCACTGATGAGGATTTATGTGTAGTTGGCTTTAAGGGTACAGGATGTCTAAGGGCCTTATCTGCAACATCACTGGGCCAAGAGTCACAACGTTTTTCTTTCTTTTGAATTAGTGTGCATCCCCAGAGCCTTTGCATACATTTACTCATGCAAACTTCAGTCAATTAAAGTGAAGCAAAATAGTATCTGTTTGTTGATTGGTTGTGAAACAATATTTTTGAGAAATATCAGTCTGGTTTTAGGACAAAGGGTTTTAGGACCACAGTACAGAGACAGCCCTTTTGAAGATTGTTAATGATCTCAGATCCAATATGGATTAACGGAAGCTTTCAATCCTGGTGCTACTGGATCTAAACGCAGCTTTTGATACAGTAGATTATTAAATTTTATTAAATCGACTTATAAGTCTGGTGGGTGTCTCTGGCACTGTTTAAGAATGGTTTTACACCTACCTCGTTAACCAATGATTTTTTGTAAGTATGGATACATGCTCCTCAAGAATCCATAAAGTAAATTATGGGGTTCCCCAAGGATCAATTTTAGGCCCATTACTTTTTAATTTATACATGTTGCCACTTGGCGATGTCATCAGGAGACATGGCGTTGATATTCACTGCTATGCTGATGATACACAACTTTACATCGCTGTGTTTCCTGATGACATAGAACCATTTAATGTTCTTTTTCAGGGGTCACCAATCCTGGTCCTTGAGGGCCGGTGTCCCTGCAGGTTTTAGATGTTTCCCTGCTTCATTGCACCATGATACAAGTGACTGTGTCACTTACAGAATTGTGCAGCCCTGGATGACAAGCTGATGACGATGATTAATTAGAATCAGGTGTGTTAAAGCAGGGAAACATCTAAAACATGCAGGAAACCGGCCCTCGAGGACCAGGATTGGTGACCCGTTTTAGACTGTATTTTAGAGATTAAGTCATGGATGGCAGATAACTTCTTACACCTTAACCGGAACAAAACTGAAGTCGTAATTATCTGTCCTGAAAACAATCAGATCATTTTAACAAAACTGCAACATTTTAAATCTTCTAAGTGTGTGAGAAATCCAGGCGTGCTTTTTGATTCTGAGCTGGATTTTGTTTCACAAATTAGAAATGTAACAAAGACAGGATTTTATCATCTTAAAAAACATCGCCAGAGTCCATCCAGTTCTCTCTCTTGCCAGCACGGAGGTGTTGATGCATGCCTTTATTTCTTTTTTTTTTTTTTTTTTTTTACCTTGTCTGCACACATATTATTGATTGATACCATGACGGTATGCTTTTATTTCTAATAGAATAGACTACTGTAATTCTCTGCTCTTTGGTCTTCCTAAAAAGAATATTTCAAGTTTACAACTACTACAGAATTTAGCCGCACGTGTGCTGACGAGGACCAGAGGGCGGGACCACATTACACCAGTCTTAAAATCACTGCACTGGCTCCCTGTGTGCTTCAGGATTGATTTTAAGGTTCTTTTATTAGTTTATAAGTGTCTTAATTGAGATAATTCTGCAGCTGGAAAAGAGAGGTGGAGAAACAATAGGTAGAGGGTGCAGACTAGGAAATTCCTGAGGAAAAGTAGGAAACAGAGGAAAGAAAAAGCAATTCCTTTCTGTCTTTTTGATCCTGAAATGTTTAAGGATAAAATCATCCAGGGCCAGGTATTAACAAAAGGGGAAAAAGCGTGTTTGCTCCGAAGTAAGTGGGTGGCATCACCATAGCTTAGATATCCCCATTGGTTGCTTGAAGATATGCAGCTGAAATACAACCTTTTGTGGAAGAGAAAGTGAAAATGGCTTTCTTACTCCCCTCACAAAGATACAACCCACTGTGCACATTACCTTGCGTTCACATATTTGCACAAAACTCTTATAACTGTGTGTCTGTATCTTATTTTACGTGATTTCAATGAGCCAAGGAAGAACACGCAGACAGAGGATGGGATGACTGTCTTAAGGAAAAGAATGATTCCATGCATCACTTTTCTTGGTTGTTCCTGTTTTGGAACCAAATCCAAAAAAGGGGAAAGACAGCAGAGAATTTTAACTGTTCTGTTTTGAAAGCAAATAAAAAAAAACAATAAGGAAACAATAAAAGGATGACATCAAGATGCCTGTTTGTTTGAAAACACGATTAAATTCGATGTAACTTGATTAATCTGTGCATCATAAAGGCAGTGTACCTTCTGTCAAGACTTTTCACACTTTCACTCAAATTGCAGCTACATAGTGATAGCAAATGAAATTGTTAATGTTAATGTTAAAGTGTTTCAAATGTACAGCATAGTTGTGTAGCGAGCATAATAAAAATTCGATTGGTTGTTTATAATGAAGGCAAGTCAGAACTACCCCCCTGCACGCACTGCACTACACCCATCACTATCTTGTCTCTTTTTTTGTCCTGTCCTTTCATGTTTCACATCAATGGTTTTCATCCTCTCTGGCAGAATCAGTGTTTAATCTCTTCATAAAGTATGTTTGATCAGTCTGTCAAGTGGATTGGCGGAGGACACATTCACTTTTACATACACCTACGCACAAACTAACAACTGCTGCAAGATTAAAATGCATATATACTGGCAACAAGGTTTTTGCTAATTAAAGCACTAACCATTGATATATATGATATACAGTATATTGATACATATGCAGAAAAAAAGACCCCCTGACGAGCATTGCTTTATCGCCACTGTATGAGTGTGAGAACAGCTCACTACTGTAACCAACTGATTTCATCAAAATTATATTCATGCCATTCAACCTGTGCACCCTCAAAAATGTTAGTCTTTAGCACATTACACTGTGATGACACCTTGACTCATATCCCAATAACAGATAATCTAACAGAACTCAAAGACACTTAGTCAGTAGGTTTACCAATTTAGAATTTTTAAAAGCCATTGTACACCTTAGCTGGGCCGAATTGAAGCTCTTGAGATCAAGCTATTAGTGCCAGATAATGGGGTCCTAATTCGAGTTATTTCACCATGTTTACGCAACTCACGCTGGACCGAGCTACTGACTGCCCCGGGACTCCACCTTCCGGAAGTGAGGAGCCGCGAGAGCAGGAATAACAACAGTTACGGCATCACAACAACACAGTAACAGAAAAAAAAGAGGGAAGAATGCCAATGCGAAAGTGCGTGTGGCGCCACCTAGCATCGCAGAGTTGAACGCACCTCACTCAATAATCGATTGTCTTCTCGTGCATGTGTACTTGGATTTGTATGAAACTCCAGTTTGATCCTTAGCTAGATTGTTGCCAATAGCTTGGTTTAGATGTGCATGTAACCGCACTGAATGAAAGTAAAGCTGGCTCCCCTTCATTCCCCTAAAACTTAAGAAAGGTTTTGTGTGGAACTATTCAACAACTATAGTTATCATATTTTCTACTTACAGTAAAAGGTTCTTTTGAAGCGAACATCTGCGCCAGCCGCTCCAAATGATCCACATTTTTGTGAGTCCTGGTGCTTCTGTCCGAGGTAGAAGTCCATCTGAAAGCAGTCAGTGTGAACGTGTAACTCCTAGATGAGCCAAAACGCTCCAATTCCTGTCTACATCTGAGGATATCATGGACTCACACACTCATTTCCATTGCTGAAACTCTTCTCTTCTTCCTGATCAATCTATTAAAACCCAGAGCTTTTTGGTGACAGATAGATACAGCATGCATCTATCCTTGCAACTTGAAAAACTGATTAACACCTACAGATTCCTGAAAGTGTTATGCTTGCTTAGCAAATTGCACAAGCTGTTTCTGCTAGTCTCTCCTGTCCTCCACCCCAACCTCAACAGTGTGCACAGCATAAGGGCTACTGTGTCTTACCCAATGGGCCTTTTATAACAAAATTATAGGAGAACTTTTTAAGATTGGGGAAAACATACTCTAAAATCAGTACACACACAGCAGCACTTTGGTGTTTGATGAGGCCTTGGAATACAACAACACTAGGCCTTTTTCACAACTCCTCTTACCACACTGAAGTCACCTGCCTGCCTCTTTATTCTTCCAGTATTCTTCCAGCATTTCATCAATCAAACTCAAAAATATAAACCAAAATAAAAAATATAAAACACATTATTAACTCAGTTTCTGTTTCCTCTGCTCAGTTTTATTTAGACCGGAAAAACAAAAGAAAGCGACTGATTTCCTGTTGATTTCTCACACATTGAGATGAGGAACTTCATGGCTGAGACATCTAAACAAGAATTAAGCTCTGCTATTCATAACAGGTAAGAAAATCACAATAACTTACTGTGGCCGTTGGCTCGAGTCCATAATGCATGATGGTCTAGCTGTACACTGTTTTTAGTTAACCACATGAAGACCATGAGAAACAAAATCCTAGGAGAAAAGGGCTCAAATTTAGAACATCACTACAAAATAGATGTCTCTCCACATAGTGAACCAGAGGATATTTCATAGCAAAACTTGACTTTCTCTGTGGTTGTAATAAGAATAATGATATCATTCTTAGTATTATTATTAAAGATGATTCACAGTGTGAGGAAACAATAACATTTAGGTAGGAGAATAAATATTAATAAGATTAAATTGGCAAATATTTATTACAAACTAAAAGCATTTCTAAAGAAATGGGCTTGAGCTAGGGCTGGGCGATATGGACCAAAATCGCGTACCATATCGCGTTTGAAAATATATCGATATATATTAAAATCTCGATATATCGCCCAGCTCTAGCTTGAGCTTAGATTTAACTCCAGTCCAGTTTTTGGGGGTATTTGGGATGTCAATTTCAGAGGGTGGGGGCAGCCATGGAGAATGCTTCATCCCTCAGGAATTGGCGCTTTGACCTGAGTAGATGCTAGGATCAGAGGAATGGAGGGAGTGTGGTTGGGAAGGGGGTCAGTGAGGTAGGAGGGGGCCTGATTATGAAGGGCTTTGAATGTGAGGAGGAGGACTTTAAACACTATCCACTGGGGAAAAGGAAGCCATTGGAGGATGTGAAGGATGGGCATAACGTGATCGAGGGAGGAGGAGAGGGATAGGAGGTGGGAAGCAGAGTTCTAGATATACAAAGTATATTGAGGACTTTAGATGATAATCCATAGAGAAAACTGGTACAGTATTCATTGAGGGATGAGATGAAAGCGCAGATCCGAGTTTTGGCAGCAGGGGAGCATTTGTCAGTGGCTAAGGGCCAATCCCAATTCTCCTTCACTCGCCCTTCTTTTCTCCACTCGCACTTCTTTTCTTCCCTAAGCCCTAAAAAAGAAGGGGGAGATTTTAGGGCACTTGAAATCTAGGGCACTTGGCCCAGGTGCCTGTCCCAATTCTCCCCCTACCCCTCGTTTCCATCCCTACCCTGATCAGGAAGCTGAGAGCCAAAAGCTGTTTTAATTTCAGCTGTAGCGCTGTTAATATGGCACGTATATTCCATATAAAAAAATGTGCACAGAAATATTTACAAAAAAAAAAGTTTGCAGTGTATGTGCTGCTACTGCTGATGAGGTGTCCTGTCCACCATTTTCTCTAAAAGGTTCAGGAACCTGTCCATGTGTTCTTCATATAGTTTTGTACTTGTGTGGTTTTACTCACTTGGAAATACTTTTAAATTGTCTAATAAAACTTGTTACACAACCGTTTTCTTTTCTGGGGTTTCTCAAAGTAAGGTAATGTCTCAAATTATAAACTGTACAACGAGATCAATAGTAAAATAAGGATAGTGAGAGAATCTGCAGTAAAAAAGGCTTTATTTACTATAGTCAAATACAATTTTTAAAAAGAAAAAAGTAAACATTGCACGCAGAACAAAGAAAGGTGCTGTTCCATATAAAAAAATTTGCACAGAAATATGTACAAAAAAAAAGTTTGCAGTGTACGTGCTGCTACTGCCGATGAGGTGTCTGGTCCACCATTTTCTCTAAAAGGTTCAGGAACCTGTCCATGTGTTCTTCATTCTTTTGACATCTTCTGTCTTGTTTGGTGGCCTCAGCTTGAAGGAAGTCCTGCATAGAGAATTTCTTTTTTTGGGGGGATCGGGGGGAAAGTGGACCTGATGCCTGAAGCTCCAGCTTCCTCTTCCAGCTGGTGAGGCAGAGCTTGAGGCCGATGTGCTGGCGTCTTCCAAAGTGTTCTGAGATAAAAAAAGATGGATACACATGTTGATTACACACATGACTGGACTATCATACACACCCACAACATCATACCAGGTTCACTATCACTGTATAAATAAAAATTACCTCTGTGCTATTAATAAATACTTTACATGGATTTTTTTTTTGTTAAGCATCATCTCTTTAGCAGATAATATTACCTACCCATTTTTTGCCAATTTGTGCTGTGGTCTCCTTCCCCTCCAGTTTCAGCTCTTTGATGAGTTTCCTGTAACAGAAAACAGTGATGAATAGTAGTTATACCATGGTTAAGGACCCCATCACAGATATTCTGCAAGCAGATAGCTAGATCACTCACTCCCACAGTGGTTTAGCAGCATATTTCTTCTTTGTAAAATTCTCCTCGTTGGTAGTCCTAAAGCTTATTAGGTGTCGGACCTGATCCGGAGTCCCTGGAATGAAATGTGATGCACAAACGTCCTCGTAAAAAAAAAAACAAACAACAAAAAAAAAACGTTTGAACTATGATAACAGGCAGCAAGCAACGTTATTATTACTTCGTAACCCCCCCCCCCCCAAATAACGTTGCTGCCTTATAGTAATGTGAAATATACAACAAATTTGTAGAAAATATGAGAGTTAACGAGTAGTTAACAGGACACGGCAATGTTATCTACCCGACTCATCATGCAGCCACATATGCATTATCTTACGTTAACTCAGAATCAGAATCAGCTTTATTGGCCAGGTTCTAACATTGTCCAACAAGTAATTTGACTCCGGTAATTTCACTCTTTGGTATTAAAAATAAACAATAAACAATGTGGTATTTCTATGTACTGTTCAAACTGTTAAAACATACAAAAGCACTGTGATTTTTTTAATTCCATGGGACATTATACTTACATTTGTGGGTTCAATATCCTCCTGCTCTTTGCGGTTCGCCATTTGACTCAAAAAAAATGAAAAAATGCTTGCTTGCTCAAAATCGAGACGAGTCTGCAAAGCATGTTTTCCTCGGTCGGCGAGCTAGACGCAGCCTACGGCGTATGGTTACGTAACCTACGTAACCTACGGCGTCGCTTACGTAGGTTACGTAACCATATTCCGGCGCGATCTTAGCGAACAACGGACAAAAAAGGGATGATGTACATTCACTGAGTGAATATTATGAAAGTAAAATATCGGTTTGCGCCGAGAAATGTAATCAAAATGCATTTTTATGCAGAAACTAACTCAAAATATTGATTTTATTCCCAAAAAAACAAGAAATGTCCTCCATGTTTTTTTTTTTGATTCAGTCCGCAAATGACGACGAAAAGCATTCTGGGAAATTTTCATACCCCCTCGCTCGCCAAGTCAGCATCTGAAATCCCTCGATTTGAAGGGGCTATTCTCAGCCCCTAGCCCTCGTTATGCCCCCTCCCCCTAGGTGAAAAGAGGAATTGGGACACCACTACCTTCACGGGAACGCGCAAAAGTTAGGGTTAGGGAAGAAAAGGAGGGCGAGGGGGAGTATTGGGACGCACCCTAACTATAGGTTACTGGAGCTGTTGTTAATAATTTGAGAGTAGGTGGAACGGGCTGGGTTAAGAGCAGTTCTGTATTGCTTAGGTAGTCTCTGTAATTGTGGAGGTGAACTGTTACAGTACACTCATACAGAAGCGTTAACGTTCAGTGGGTAATGCTTCTGACATGCCGTCATCATACCATGAACAACTGATAATCCATACATTTTCTATACCTATTTATCCTTTGCAGGGTCACGGGGGTCTGCTGGAGCCGATCCCAGCTCATTGCAGGCAACAGGCAACGCTACAACCTGGACAGGTTGCCAGTCTATCGCAGGGCCACATGTACATACAGACAACCGTGGGCTATTTCGAATCATCAATTAACCTAGCATGCATGGTTTTGGACCATGGAAGGAAGCCAGAGTACCCGGAGGGAACACACGCAAGCAGTGCTAATTACTAAGCCAACGTGCTGCCAACAAGGGCCAACATCCAAAGAAATGTCCTTATTTTCGTTACACAAATTACCAGCCTACTTTGAAACTGGGGGGTGGTAGTCTAGTAGCTACTGAGGTGGGCTTGGGTCTGGAGGACCAGGTTCATGCCCCAGAATGGCAACCAAGATGAACCACCTTGGGCCCCTGAGCAAGGCCCTTAACCCTAATTGTTCCATGGTGTGTGTGTGTCTCAGATGTAAGTGGTCTGTGCTTTGGATAAGCGTCTGCTAAATGACAGTAACAGAAACTGTCCCCATGTACGGTTTGGTTGGCTAGCCTTAACTGCATAGCTGCGACTTGATTGGCTGACACTTGCACTGAAGCTCAACAGTTGAAAACTCCCCCACTGGAAGCAGTGCTGCTACATGACACATGGAGCCCACAATTTCATTCGGCAGTGCTTCATCCCATGTCATCCCATTTAAAGTGGAAGGACAGCGATGACCAGGACATATGTGATTTCATCACATACTGTACATACATACATGTGATACATACTGTGGTCTTTCTAGTTGGTATTTGTGGGTTTTAATTTGGTGAAGTTCACAGGTGAACCAGTGAGAAAAGTCCTTGAAGGAAACAGTTTGGGTTTTGATGGGGGCCACCAGGCTGAGAAGGGAAGAAAGAGTATTATTGTAGCAGTCTACGAGATCAGTGGGATTGCAGATGATGGGGGATAATGTGTTCGAAAAGCTAAAGGGTGATTGGATTTTATATTTCTGGCTTTACTTTTGAGGTGGGTATGGGGATGCCTATGTCAATGACGATGGCGAGATGGTTTGTGATGTGCAAGTTGGAGCTGGAGAGGTGATTAAGGGTGAGGCTAGAGGAACAGATCAAGTCCAAGATATGACTATGGGATTGTCTGGCATTGACAAATGGAGTATGGCCTGAGAGTTTGAAGGAAAAGTGTTTAAAAGTCAGGGTTGAAGGACTGGATATGTTGGTAACTTCAATATCCTTCCTGTAGATGGCAGTAATGCCATCTCCCTAGCCTTCAGGGCTAGGTCTGTCAATGAAGGTGAATCTGGTTGACTGAAAAGCGGTTCAGGGGTTCCCGCAAGGTTTTAGTAATGTAGACAACGTCCAGGTGATTGTCAATGATGGATAAATTGAGGTTGAGATCTTTATTGTTCAGTCATTGGTCATTGGTTTCAGAACACGAACAGTTTCAGGTGGCATTTTTGTGGGATTGGTGAGAGAACAGTAGTAGGTCAGATTCCAGTGTTGTTTGTTGTGATGATGTAATGCAGAGGTGTGGTGAGACCACACTGATAGGATGCAAGTTGGAGATGAAAAGTGGTAGGTGAAGCTACTGTATGAAGAGCCTCGATGTAGATGACGGGGTTGACGGATTATGCCACCATTCTTAAGGACATCCATACTGTCTGTGTGATTGTTATGGTTGACATGCTGAAGAAGGGAGGCAGTGTAGATGAGAGGCATAGCCCAGTTAATAAGCTTAAGCCTTGGTTTACTGACGCTCGTTTGCTTTTGTATACCTGCTTTGTATTAAATTGGATTTCCTGATTTTTAAAAAATGTTTTCCCCCAATGTGTCACATCTTTTTTGGTCTGCTCTGTCTTCATTGTCTACATCTGTAGCTCATCAGCTCATGTTTGAATGTTTATAATATTCCTGTGTTTGTTCCTTCCATTGCCAGTTTGTTGTGCTTCCTCTGCACCAGGTTTGTCTCCTTATGTCCCCCATCCATATATCCTGAATGTTTGTTTGAGGTTTTTTTTTCACTTTACTTTTTTTATTGAAAGACAACTGAGACGTCACAAAATAAAATTAC
This sequence comes from Cololabis saira, assembly GCF_033807715.1. Classification (NCBI taxonomy): domain Eukaryota; kingdom Metazoa; phylum Chordata; class Actinopteri; order Beloniformes; family Belonidae; genus Cololabis; species Cololabis saira. Next base: position 37,154,138 of record NC_084593.1, on the reverse strand, counting down.
AAAATAAATAAATTAAAAGAAAAATAACAATAAACTAACAAAAGGAAAAGAAAGAAAAGGGGTGACAGATACTAAACAGCAGTACAACGGTACATAAACAGTTGTAGATCTTTCCTCAAGTGTTTGTCGTTGTCCTTTAAATACCGACCATTTTTTCCATTTTGTTTTGAGTTGAGTTTCCTATAGGCGTATTCTGTACGTCAACTTTTCCATCACATAAATTCATTCAAAAATCTGTAACCATTGATCTTGAGTAGGAGTGTCCTGTTTACTCAATTTTTTTTTGTGACAGCTTTTTTACCAGCTATTAACAAGATCTTCACCAAGTATCTGTCTGTTGGTTTTACATTTCCTTCACAGAGGTTATATATATATATGTATATATATATATATATATATATATATATATATATATATATATATGTATATATATATATATATATATATATATATATATATATATATATATATATATATATATATATATAGTACTGTACAAGTCTTAGGGATCTTATCGCCAAGTATTTTCTGTAGTGAATCATGTATCATTATCCAAAACTGCATTATTTTATCACATTTCCAAAACACATGAGCGTGATCTGTATTCAGTGTCCCACAATCTCTCCAACAGGGAATGTCCTTGCTTAATTGTTTGCTCTTGACCTTAGGTGTAATGAAAAAATAATAATAATTGTTTGGGTTTTTTGATTATCTTGCAGTGGCAGTGGACACCATTTGCAACTCCTACATGTATATCTTTATCTCCTGCATTTTGGGTCATGTGCCTGCAAACCTGACAAGTATCTCTGTAAACAGCATTGATCAAAAAGCCTCTAATTATTTCTGAATAATAAAGACTGAGATAAAAAAAAGGCATTTTTTTTTTAAACAAGCACATTGAAGTTTTTTCTTTAGATTAATATCATTGTTGGGGGATCACAAATGGCCAGCCAAAGTGGCTGATGAACAAATGCAACTCTTATTTCTAAAAACACAACAATATCAACACATAATCAATGCCACTTTTCCAACATTTCCTGTTAAAGTCCTCAATATTGCGTATCCTTTCATACATGCTTGAGACAGAATCAGTTTCAGCATATTTGACAATACAATAAAATGCTGATTGCAAACAAAGATTACAGCTGAACAAGATTGTTCGGAAAATACTATGCTCATTAACTGCTATTGTGTAAGGTTACAAATGATCTCATCTTTCGGGTCACTCCATATGTGTTCTTCTGTAAGTGGGAAGTGCAGTAAAGTGCGGTAAGAGTCTAAGAACATCAGCTGCCAAGAAATAAAAAAGCTGATATTACTGTTGCCAAGATATTCTGACTCCATAGTTGCCAACGGTAGATACTGTTTTGGCATGATAATCAGTGAAACTGATTGTCTTTTTTTGGTTTGTGAGATGCATTGAGGTGTGAGACTCCGCCACTACGGTTACTGTATCCATGCTGTTTGGAATAAAATGCACACACCGGTTGCCAACACCATACAGACAGTTTACTTACCACTTGCAGTTTAGACTCACAAACTTCTGCTGTAGGGACAGCTTTCAGCTTTCAACTGTTGTCTTTCTGCAAACACCTTAATGTATAATATAGTATAATGGACCTTGCTCATAAAACAATCCTCTGAAGTTTAGCAAAAAAAATAATTACATTTGCTCCCATACTGGAGAAGCAAACAGCGTCGATGAAGTCATGGCTGATGACCTTTCCTTCACAACCAAAAACACATTTCTTTGGAGATATCTTAGAAACAAAAATAAAATGCTTTGTAAGACGTAATCAGGTCCACCAGAACACAAGCCCGATCCTTGCTGCATAGTTGTAATCTCACACATAAATGAAAATGAGTATGTCCTTTGGGAGCTAATGAAAAATCGCAAGAGTGTATTGTAAAAGCAGACACTAATTTGCAACTCATTACCACCACTGATTATTTATCATAAATACAAGATTGGATGCTATCAAAAGTTTTGGATCTTGGCCCACATGCAATTAACCATGTAGTCCGTGGGCAACTGTGTTGGCGCGGCAAATTTCTGCTTACCCAGATGTACTCTGTGTTCTTTGCAAGAGGCTTCCTGCAAGTAAAGCTAACATGACCCATAGAGTCAAATTATCCATTAAGTGGTCTAGACTAAAAATGAAATATGGAGAGAAAAAAAAGTTTAGATAAGATACACAGATGTAAGTGAGCAGGCTACATCAATTGTGACTTCACTAACCTCAATTAATAATGCAATGTATAACAACCACTGGGCATTTACTTTGGCAAAGTTAGACAGATAGCCCTGCAAGCCTCGCCAAAGAAAAGGCTCCCTGCACACTCATTGTTCACTGTTTAAAGTAGTGGACGCTTGTAAGCCCTGCTGATCCCCCTGATAAAATAAATCCCTCAACGATTCAAAAAACCAGAGAGTGAGAGGGAAGTTGTGAGCTCATTCATTTGGTCATGCTATACTATACCTCAGTGGATTGACCTCTGACTTTATGCTCTCGTTCCCCATCTCCTCCTCCCCTTTTTCCCGGCATATCACTCAATCATTAGAGCTACAGAGAATGAATAAATTATGAATGCCCGCAGAGACGTTTATAAGACCCACTTCACATGCAAAGAGTCAAATGACATCAATACGTACTGTGCATTTGTAAATGCCTATTAATCATTGATGTGACGTCATCACCTGTCGTGAATAAATGGAATCTGAAATTTGGAAATTCCTCATCCCATTAAAGACCTTCACTTCTACTTTTTATTTTTAAGACAATGAGGACAGCGATTCAATTCAGTTCAGTTTAATTTAATTCACTTTGCTTGTATAGCACCAGTTCACGACAAAGTCATCTGAAAGTGCTCTTTACATGGAAAGCAACGTTTTCAATGTTCATTACAGGAAAATAAATACTTTTCAGTCCAGATCATTGTAAATAAGTTAGTCTAATTCATTAAACTTGAGTCCAAATTCAAAATGTGTTTATTGCAAATGCTTGAAGGCATCCTTGTTGAGGACGTTTATGGGTTTCTTTTGTCCATTTCCAATGTATCCCTGTGAAAACAGCAGGCTGTTGAAACTTGAAATTCCCTCTTGTCTTTTAAGATGTTGAAAGGTCACGTGAACTGGAGCATGTTAAAATAAAATAATGGCGTATCCCCCCCCACTACTCAGCCTACGATGACATACATTTTCCATGACTCAGGGTGGATTTGACAGAATATCATTAAGTAATAACGTAGTATCCGTAACAGAATAAAAAAAAGAAAAAAGGTCCCTTTCTTCCGTTCTCCTTGTGATGCCAGCAAAGCTTTGGATATAGAGTAACTAGAAGTGTCCCGAGTGCGAATATATTTGAACATCTTGGGTTTTGTGTTCCTTGAGCCATTCGTGAGTGATCGGTGTTGCTCAGGAAGACAGCTGCTGGGAGTCCTGTTGCTACGGGTATGTGTGTGCTTGGCTTGATATTGAAGTGAAAAGCAACTACTGTGCCAGGATCAACTTTTATTGGCATGATAACATTTGTTTCACACTGTAACAAACTGGTCCTTGAATAAATCCTGGCATCCTTTTGGCACTCTTATGTTATAAGTTAATGGCATAAAGACCGGGGGATTACATCTCTTTTTTAAAGAAAAATATACATACATACATAAAAAAAAAGAAAAACATGTATACATTTTTTTTTAAATATTCTTATAACTTGGTTGGAAACCTATTTCACTGGATACAGAGGATTTGTTAAAAACTGTCAAAAATGCTTATGTTTTTTATGGGTAATGTTTGAGTTTTCTGGGATACTGATCTATACTCGTGGATATTTAGCGACTGTTGCTTCAATGTTTTTCTCCGCTTTTTTGTTTTTCCTTTAATGTGTCTCTTGAAAATCATCTCAGAACGGCTACATTAAAATGTCATAATATCTCTTTAAAATTTTAATATCTTACAAAAATAATCATTTGAGTTGTGACTCGATAATTGCGAAGCTGTCCACACGTCTGTTTGAGAAAGTCACAACACTTGTGCGTTGAAATCATACAAATGAAATAAAAATACAAATTTGCTCTTTTTCTCTTAACTCACTCACTGTCTCTTTTTGTCTCTCACTCCTCCCCACTGATGCAAAAATCCATAGTGTTGTAAATGAAGCTGTGAGGATCGATGCCGCAGGCAGGGTAATGCCGGAGCCCTGCCACCAGTGTATTGCTACAATGATCTAGTGGTTAAAAACACATTGGCAAACAGATAGGGGAAGATCTGAGCCAGCTGCACGCCCACATTGCTCTCGCCGGAGACATCATCAAATTAAACAACAACTATGATGTGTTTCTGCTCTGTGCCCCCGCTACCACACAACCACGTTTCCTCCAACACACACTTCTCTTTTTCTTTCTTTGTTATTGACAAGGATCTCCACTGGGGTAGATTTATAATGGAATGCATGACATGATTTGTTTCGAGTTTAGGATGAAGGCCAATTAGTTTAACAAACAGGAGACAAATCTAGTTTGACAAAAGTTGATGTAAGGGCATGTGAAACTTATCCCCCGGGAGATATCTTCTAAGCCAGAAGCATACTTTGTTGAGACAAAGAGACAGTGTACATAAAAAAATACTCACAGTGCTTTGGAAAAGGGGAAAAATTTTTTTTTTTTCAATGATAAGGTTTTGGGCACCATGACACATCCCACACACACACACACACAGGTGTGTTTTTATACTATAGAGATATGTAGATAGGTATAACTTATTTAAATATTAAGGTTAGAGTTCGTATAGGCACATGTGGAATACATGGTTTGCTCACCTGAGACACACAGGTGAGTTGTTATACAGTCAAATGGTGAACCGAATGATTCCCTACAGCGTTCTTTATAACCCTGAAGCTCAGTGAGTCATCAGAGGAAGAGTTCCATTGTCTAGTGAGTCATGGGGTGGTAGGGGGTGGTGGATTTATCCATGACACAGAATGGTGCGTTTCTGACGCAAACGCCTCCAGGTTCCATACCATAATTCTTCTGGCCTTACGAATAAGTTGGTGGAGCCCTGTTGGCATATGGCACTAATTCTTTTCTCCCAGCAGACCACAGCACAATACATGGCACCAATCACCACAGACTGGTACATCGCCAACATTTTAGTGTACACAATGAATGATCCAAGTGTTGGGGAAAAACTTATTAACACCTCTGTATTATATGTTTAAACCACTGGGTGACTATCTGGGCTGGAACTAAGTACTTTAGATGATCATGAATAAAGATGAGATGGTCCAAGTTTCGCAGTTTTAATACATAATTTGCATGCAGGTGTGTCAAACATACATCAGGCGTCTCGATGCAGAAATGTCGCATAGTAAAAGGATGCCTAGTACTTTGAACACCACAAAATTATCAAGACTAAACACTACAACTCTTATAAACAGCAACATAATTGTGACACCAGAGCGAAGCTTTCAAGGACAAAATATCAGTCTAAACACTCTGTACCCAAGCTAAGATTAATATTTTCATCACATTAAGCTTCCTCAAAAAGTCGAGTCTCCTCATTCCCTTTTTGGACACAGGGTTGGTCTTCTACTCTACTGTTATACAGGTGTGCTCCCAAGCATTCAAAGCGCTCAACAACTTCAAATTCCTTGTCCATTATACAGATAGGCTTTATCACGTAAATTTCCCATTAAGGTTATTCACCATTTCGTTGGTGTCCATGACATTTGGGATGATTCCTGCTGGATCAGTTGCCCTCTTGTGAAGCAGGTGTTGTATCGACTAGGAGGTTATCCAGTTAAAAAGCTACTGAAGACCAGATTCAGCTCACTAGTAATGTCCACGCTGCCTCCCAGCCGTGCTGAAGACTGTGATCTGGAGCTAAATAAATGGTGAGATGAGCAACAACACAAATTACACTATTTAATTAACATGAATTTACCAAAAATGCTGGACCAGTGAGTGAAAAGCTAGCTACACTTTCACTGCTTTCATATGAATTGAGAGGGTGAAAAAGAACCGGGTGCTGCCCATTGAATTATTCTGATAAATCAATCATCAGGAACTATGAACACCTATTTAAAAGCAGAAGTTTGGTCATCTCGGGCACTTGGGTATATGTTAACATAATGCCATACAGGTATGATGTCAACAATAATGTTAGAGAGGAGAGTGTTGTTGCCCATCAATCTTGAATGGAGAATTTCCGGCCTGAAGTCCATCTGTCAGTGCAGGCAACTCATTTTAAAGCTAGGGTCTACGATCTTGAGTTTTTTTTTTAAAAAAGACACCTACTCCCCACACAAACTCCCTCCCCCCTGTGCTCTGCCTCACATGAAGCTCCCACCTCCAACACACCCCCTCTGGTACGGGAGCCAGCAGAACCAAAAACAAGCGGCGCCGGATTGAAATCACTATAAAAGTCCATTGGAAAACAAATACAACGTGGAGCCGTGTGTGTTGGTGTTTGTCTGCGTGAGAAAAACAAGAAAACACCAAGATACAACAATGGAATCACAGGTAAGATACCATGTTACTCATTCAAATGTCCACAGATGCAAATTGTCGAGACTGCCGGAGCCAGTGGTCCTTGGTGTTGCCGTACTTTGGGATACAGGGTGTAGGGTGAGGACTGTCCAATCACTGACATTCAAGCAGATTGATCAATAGGCGCCGTTCGGGCCAAATGGCGCCTATTGGTTGACTTCTTTGCAGGATTACAGCAGATAGAAGAAATATTTTCTTTTGGTTCTTTTTGCTAATTATATTTCATAGGTAACACTATTGGGCCATAACAACCTTATAAATGATTTTGATAAAAATGTACGATATGTAAAATCGTAGACCCTAGCATTAAAACCTGGTGAGGACTAGATCTTTTAATTATTATCTCTATTATTATTATGTTTACATTGTTGTATTAATTATACATTAAGAACAGAGAGTGTAAACTTTCTTTCATATACTGTAAGTGCCTGTTGTTCATGGGATCAGTCATTTTCTGTCCACATTTAGATTTACAGTCAGGAACCATTTTTGTGTAATTTAGGAGGGGAAATTACAAATACTTTACAGAATTGTTATTTGTTTGCTCTCTGTTTCATTATAATGTTTCTTATTAAGCATAAAGAGAAGCCGTAGCACTATTACCGGTGTTCAGTGATTCTGATGGCCTCAAGGAAAGAAAATTGGGAAAAAAAAATAAATCTTTTGACTTTCTCTTCTTGTATTTTTCAAACATACTTCTTCAAGGTAGGTGACCTTTTGGTTTCACCTCTTCTTATTTCTCATGGGATTAACCTCACTTCAACCTCTGTTTCCGTGTTGCCACAGCAGTTCTCAGGATTATGGAAACTCTTCATCCCGACAGTAAACAGTACACAAGCACGGATGATCCAACACAAACACACATCTAACAACTTTCAAAAGATGGTTATTGTCACGTCTGGATGCAATCAGTTCATTTACATGCATTATTACTTCTTCACAAGGACAGCATGGTGAGGTGATTAATGCTTAGCAGGGTTGACTCACAGCAAGAATACTCTTGGTTCAGACTTGTCTGGGTTATTTGATGAAATTCTGCTCGTGAAATGTGTTTATGTTCCTATTTTTCCAGGTTCTCTGTTGACAGTCCAAAAACATGCATGTCTGGTAGACTGGATATTCTAAATTGCTTTTTTTTTCTTTTTCTGTACCCTGGCACTCGTCCTATTACAGCCGGGATAGACTCCAACTTCCCCCTCTTCCAGCAAATCTCAAAAAAAGGATAAAGTGGTTGTATAAAACGGATGGTTTATTTATTTATTTATTTTCAGTCCTGTTTTTTGGCCTTGTGCTGTTGACGGAAAAGATCCCAGGAGCATGTCAGGCAGACATCGGGGGGGAAAGGGTTCAAGATGTCGCCCCCTGTCTGTGTCCTGCTGGGAAGATTAGATCTCTCATCCCTGCTCAGATCAGCTCTGATCAAAATCAAACAAGTCACAAGCACACACTCAAACACACCTCCTCAGCTGCAGTCTCTCCTCCTAGCTGAGCTGACAAGATGCCATCACGGGCCCCAGTCATGCAACTGCCACATAGCAACAGAGCAGGCTTCTTTTTTTAAATCGGAATTTTCATCACTGCGATTGTTTGTGAAGTTAAACAGCGGGTTCACAAGTGGAAGTTGAGACCTTATCAGCTCCAGTATCCCATAGGGTCTGATGGCATACTGCGCATTATGAACACAAGACTTTGACTTCAGCCATGGTTTGATCCTTGTCCTAAATCCTCAAAAGTCAACAGATGATATAAGTCAAGATAGCCAACAATAGAGAGAATCCACAGGAGTTCCAGCTCTGGATAAAAGCTTTGTTTGTTTGTTGAGACTGATCCCCTCTCTATTCATTTCATCTGGGCCTCTCTTCCACATCAAACTGGACCTTTGCCCGAGTGTGACAGATTACCTCTGATCCCAGATACATTATTTCAGGTCAACATGATCCCAAGGCTGCAGTGTACACCTCACCTTCTCATCGCTGCGCTCACACTCTCTCTGCTGTGCTTTTCATCCCCTCCTGTGGCTCACACCAACACTTCTGATTAACATTTTTGATGCAAATACGCGTTGTTCCAACACACAAATTGGTGAGTGCTTGAGATGTAATTATAATTAAGGATATTGATTACACAAGGCCAGACAGTGGCGGTATAAATAATAGCTAGCATGAGTAAGTGAAAGCAGTAGGTGAGCTCTTGGTGATTTATGTATAGACTCTTATGATCCATGGCATAAATCACCATCAGCCGGGTTCTTATTGAGTTATGAAGCCTCAGAGTTGCAGCAGAATAATGACCAACTCTGTGTCTTGTGTGTTTCTACTCAATCCATAAGACAACTGCCATGTAGTAATAAATAAGCAGAGAGATGCATAATCTGTTTTTGTTGTGTATATCTATGTGTGTGTGCACGTATACAGTATATTTGTGTATATTTGTCTCTGCGTTGCTGATGGTGTTTGAGAGGCAGCATTTGAGACTCTCACTGTAAGAAAAATAACCTTGCATAGGCTGTCTACTTTTATTTGAAATGAGGTAAAGCTATTCTTCCTGTATTCTTCCATTTTGGGATTTCAGGCCTATATATATATATATATATATATATATATATATATATATATATATATATACATATATACACACACACACACACACACACACACACACACACACACACACACACACACACACACACACACACACAGTATCTATATATAAAAATCCAGAAAATGTTGGGATGGGGGCAATTTTGTGCTAGTAAAGAAGTGAAAGAAAGAAAAATGATATCATTTCAAACAGAAGATGTCAGTAGGAGATTTTATCAATGGTTAGGTACTGACAAGCAGCATCCATGAAAGGCTGAGTCTGAGAGCGTAAAGATGGGCCTCTGTCCATAGATCAGTGTCGTTTCAAGACATCACCTGCCTTTGTCACAGCATCGGCATTTTTTATGTCTGCACCCACATAATTGTCAAATTTTGTAAATGGGGGCCTCAGTATGCTTTTTTTTTTGTAGGTTTGTCAGTGTATGCCAGGTGCACTTGAGTATTATTTTTTTAATCCTTTTAAAGTGCATCATTGTAAAAAAATAAATAAAAAAATGTCTGCACTCTGTCTTAGAAGAGTAAAATAAAAGCACAATTCAATAAAGTTTCATATAAACCGACACCCTGTGATGCCTGGGCCCCTCAAGGGAAGGTGCAGGGAAATTGATGTAACAGTTTTGCTTCATCCTCAGCATGACCTCATGCTTTCGAGCGCTGCCTGTTTTGCTGGATTTCTGAGATCGAGTTTATCTGAATCATTTTAGAATAACAAGTTTATCTGCTCGCTTAAAGGCATAGTTACAATGTAACATTCACCTTTTACTCAAAGAACGGTTGCTATTTCTTGGCACGCCTGTTGTTTCCGTTATAATCTTCGGATTGGTAGTGTCAAACAAAAAAATGCTTTCCTAAAATGACCCTCATCTTATACTGTATGTGGTTGGAATCACTTCTGAGAACCTCCAAATTGTTTAGCATTTGTCTCAATGGGTTGATGCAATGTTAACGTAAGAGTTTGGCCAGACTGCAGAACCAGGGGTAGTTCCCATAATGTCTTGAGGTACAACAACAAAATGCCCATATTTTGTTGTTCGAGTTATATGAATGCAGTTTTGAGTATGAATGTTGATGTTTTTATTTTAAAATGTTTATTAAGGTGTTACAATGAACCAATTTACCTTTGGCTCCCAAAAATGAATGACTTTCCCTTCGCTCCTGATTGTTGGGAGCCAATGGTAAATTGGTTGCTTTTTCTTGAGCTTGTACAACATGTCTCTCAACTGAGGTTGTTTTAAATGAACTATAGAACTAAACCTTGACTTAACATGACTTCACTTGGGTGAATTAAAGTGAACCTTTACCGTGTTATTCAACAACTTCACCTCCCACCTTGTAATTTCTTGTACGTGTAACCAGTTTCCATCTTGATTGCTCTGTGACTTTCAAACAAAACTATAGTCTCTCTCTTGTCCTTTTTACCTCTTGGGTCCCCGTGGTGATGAAGAGATCCGTCTACTCTCCTGAACCCTTTGAGGAGGATCAGTTCAGTTCTTTCTCCAAGACCTCAGTTGAAGTTTACTGATCATACTATGATCTTCCAGCAGAGTCCCACAGAGGTTCTCTGATGCTACAACAAGTAAAACTTTAATGAGAATGATTCAATAGATGTATCATTCACACAAACACCCACAGCTTCACGGGGAGACACATACTGAAGAGGTCAGCAGATACCAACCCCCAAGCAGTTATATTTGATAGAGCATTAATACATTTAGTGATGCGTAAAAGTGCCAAAATGGCCACATTGGAAAGTACATCTTAACATTCACCTTCAAAAAAGTCCTATCAAACTTCTTTGTTATACAATAGGAAAAAAGTCTTTGTACATGCAGCAGTGCAATGTTCTAGCATGAATTATTTGAAGGGTTTAGGCTGTCACTACATGAATACAAAGACAAATGCACTCCTAAAGTGTAATACTATGTCAGATGGAGATGTGTGTGTATATATATTTTTTATCCTAGAATTGCTCCATCTTCATTTACTCTGCCCTTGTAATGTACTTAATTTAACACGTCTGCTGCAATTTCACGTTACCTTTATTTTTTCTCTCCCAGTTTTATTCAAATACACCTTGTAGTTGCTGAGGTAGAATTATTTTTAATTAGGTATGTCTGTTTTGAGTAGGAATCTAAAAACAGGCCTCGTTAGGGAGGGTTTAAATCGCACACACACAACAGATCAATAGCATAGCAACTTGAAGCACACTCAACTATATGAGTATTTGGCTTCAATCAATCAATATACTGTACAAGTGTTGATTTTATTTCAAGTCCATCGTTTCTGAGATCTAGTTTTACAGGTCAGAGGCTATGTAGTGCCTTTCAATGAGCCATTAACCATCTTCTTCTTAGTCTAGCATTATTAAAGAGCTCACACACACACACACACACACACACACACACACACACACACACACACACACACACACACACACACACACACACACACACACACACACACACACACACACACACACACACACACACACACACACACACACACACACACACACACACACACACACACACACACACACACACACACCAAAATCAACAGTTGGCCTTAGACATAACTAGTAACAGAGAGAGAGATTTTGATGGATGTATAGTGTGTTTTTACTTTATTTCAAATGTTGACAGTTTCCCGATTAAATGAATTTGGCTTGATTTTGTTGAAATCTTGAGTACAGTATCTTGGTTTTACGATATATATTGATAGATACTATCATATACTATACTAATATACTACGATATTGCAAGTTTCCTTGCAAAGGACAAATAAAGCTGAATCTGAATTGCACATTTTGTGAAACCAATTACGGTAACAAAGTAGGGCTGGGCGATTTATCAAGATTTTAATACATATTGATATATTTTCAAACACGATATGGTACGAGACAATATCGTTTATATCGATTTTAAAAAAAAAAAAAAAGATTTTTTTTTTTTTTTACATTTTTTTTTTTTACAATTTTGATATAGCTTATTTTGTGACAAATTGACTTGAATGTTTTATTTGAGATTTGCACAAATGTTTTGTTATTTGCACAACTGTCAACCTCAGTGGAAAAGTCTGCCTGTTACTGTCTACATTGTATTCATTGCACAGTGTATTTTAATTTAATTGTTATGCAGGAAAGGGATATTTGTTTTATTTTATTCAAGAAGCATTTTTATTTTATATATGCAGGCAGTTTATTTTTATTTCATTTGTTTTATACATTTTGATATTGTGCAGACCTCTGTTAACAAAGGTACCTGTGTGACATTTGGCACGAGGCTTTGTATTAAAACTGACTGTTTTTTTAAGGGTTTGCCTCAGAAAAAAATGAAGCTAACAGAGATGCTATGCTATAATGCTTTGGGGGAAACCCCAATTAAGGCACAGAAAAAATATCGAGATATATATCGAGTATCGCCATTTAGCTAGAACATATCGAGATATGACTTTTAGTCCATATCGCCCAGCCCTATAACAAAGGAATGTTTTAGTTTAAAAAAAACAGTCTGCTAAGGCACAAATTATAGATAAATCAAGGAAATGGGAGAGTAGTGGAGGATGATATTTATACAGATTTAAATGGCCATTATATTTGTCATTTCGGAGGACAGGAACCTGACTTTACAGTTGGCATGAGTCTGGTTAGTCCCTGCAGTTTGTGCTGCATCTTTCACACTTGTCTCCTAAGTGGCACTAAGCCTCAGCAACAGGGGAGTGTTTTTAACAGGGCCCACAAACAGCCATTACCCTCAGTCTCTTAAGAGCTGTCTGTATGGTACACTGACAGATTAGTATCCCCTCTCTGCAACTGTGTCTCTGCCATCAGCAGGGAGAGCGTGATTTCATCCAAGTTGATCAAACAAGGGCAGAAGAACAAACAGCTCTTCAGATAGCACACACTACAAGTAAACATGCGCCACAACACAGTAGCGCTCATGAGCTAGTGTGCTTGGTTTTCCTGTGTGTGTTTCCTGGTGATGATATTATCTGTTTTTAGAATAAAGCATCCACTCTCAGCTTTACACCGACACTGGAGTGCAGGGGTAGCTTAGGTCAGTACTTTTTGTCTCACTTTTGCTATGTGCTCCACAGAAATGTACACATGCACACAAAGATGCCTCCCCCTCAGCACACATGCCCTCTGAGACTCTGCAGAGAAGAACTTTCATCCGACACAATCCAAGAGAAAATATTTTAGACCATGAGGAGAACAACTGGGGGGCAAGGGGAATTGATTTTGATGACGAGAAATAATGGGGCTTGAGAACCGTCCCTGAATCTGAATCAGTTCCTAATTGCAGAATGTAATTGAACCGTGTCGAGATTTTGCGGCGTAAACAGTTTTTATTTTCCAATACACAGAATCGTAGATATATGTTAAAATTTTCACACCCACACAAGTACTCAATCTCAAGATTTACTTGAAGAGGACAATACATCTTTCTGTTCTCATTTTTGATTTTTCTAAATCAAGACACGGGTATAAATTGTCAGGTCATCATTTTAAATGGGTCAGTAAAAGGTATAACATTTAAAAATGTCTTTATAATTAAAGAAAAAAAAGGTCACAGCGATAATTCACAAAGGGTGAGCATCTGGAGCGTTCAGGTGTGCATTAACACAATGGCAAGGAGGAAAGACATCAGCAATGATCTTAGAGAAACAATTGTTGCTGCTCATCAATGTGGAAAGGGTTAGGGTTAGGGTAGGTGATTTCCAAATATGTTTGGGTCCATCATTGTACAGCAACACAGATGATTCACAAGAGGAAAATGTTTAAGATATTGGATGTTCCAGCAACTTTGGCACTAAGTCAGCATGTATAGTGCTGAGGGACATTGTCACGAGAACCTACAACTACATCTCAGAAACTACATGTTTCAGCCAGCATTTAAAATGTTAAAGTTAGTATATTTAAATAAAGACTTAACTTCTGAACAAATATACCTTGTTTGGAAAGATTGCCAGGGGCAAGCTTCTTATCTCTAAACAAACAGCACCATAACTGATGTCTGCAAAGCTGCATCTCAACAAACCTTAGGAGTCTTGGAACACTGTCTTTAGGACAGAAAACATGAAAGTAGAGGTGGCTGGTCATGATTCACAGCACCATGTTAGATAAAACCCAAATACAGTACAAACACTTTATGCCAACTACCAAGGTGATTTAGTTTGATTTGATTTAATTCAGTGATGCGTTATTAATCCCCAAACTAAAGCTAGGTTGTCTATGGAGTACTATGGAGTATAAAGTCAATGGGTCTGTATTAAAAAGTCACCATGGAGTCATTGTAGAGCATTGCATCTGTTGCCTGTCATGCAACAAATCTGAAAAGGTCTCAAACTGAATACTATTGTTGAATCAATTTGTTTTGTAAAGAATAGAAGAAATGCAATAACTTCACGCAAACACTGAAGGAATTGAACTTTCTCAAAAAGGATGTTCTGCTCTTGCTCTTCTTGTAGATGTATTTTTCTTGCTAATTGGTTAATAGTGAAGATAGATAGGTGAATAATACACACATGCTGTTTCCACTCACTTGTGTACAACCTTAGGATATATTAGGAAATTCTACAGCTTACAGTTGTTCGACAGATGAATGATTTCCGTCTCCACACCTGGTAACCCCATACCTTTTTAACTCTGTAACTTGTATATGTTGATAAGGTTTTACTAAATAATGCAGACATAAAATTTCTGCCATAAACATAACATCCACAAACAGACTAAATTGTTGGACTCTATAGCGAGAGCTCAGTGTTCACAAGCTTATACATATAAACTTATACATGGCTTGGTTCACCAGACATTCTGCATCTACTGTAATACAAAAGTAAGAAAAAATATACTACATGACCATGTCAGACAAAAACGTGGACATAAAACTATTTTAAAAAGTTTGGCTTGCATTGGGACATACTGGACCTTTTTCAGTATATTTTTTATGTGAGGGTAGATATCTGCCATTCACACTCAGCATTTCTTCTACGTCCAAGTTATTTTGCAATTTAAATATTCCTTTACTGTATTTTTTTTTTTTTTAAATCTGTCCAACATTCAGCCAGTGGTACTGTTCTCTGATAGAAGTCAATAAGTACTACACCTTGCTGTAAAACCTTCACTTGGGAAGGTCTTTGGGTTTCAGCCGGGGTTGTAGATGTTCCTCTTATATAGCAGTCGGTGGACATGAATTCTGTGTCCAAGAGCCCAGTATTCTGAATGCACTTGGCCTTTATGTGCCAGCTCAGTAGTATAAAATGTTCTTTGACTCTAAACCATGGGGGTCTTCAGCCTGGGAATGTGTGGTGTGAATGTGTAATAGTACTTTAAAGTTTGAGTCCTTTGACAGCATGTTTAGGTCGTAACAGAGTGGTGAGCCCTTTTCATGTTTAAATGCCTTGTGTCACTGACGTGGTCGTCAAGGCCAGTGGGAGTTTTTCTCCCGGCTGAGGTCACTGGGAACGGGTGTGTCAGCGGTGCTCGGCGGTGGAACCTTAGTGCAATTGTTCTCCCCTGTTGAGAAGCATTCCATTTGACCTGCTGGTCTTTGTTCATCGTCAGTCCCTGGTGACCTGTTCTCCCACAAGTGAATACACTCTAGCTCCAGAAGTGTACTAGTACATGAAGGGCTGTCTCTCTCAGGTGGACATGGCACATAGGGTTGTTGAAATGGTTTTGGATAGTACTCAGGTTTATCATTGTCATCTTCCTCTTTTTATTCACCTCCTTTCTTTACCTCACTTATTTTCTTTTTCCAATGCTGCATAATTTGAGGGGTAGGAGGTCTTATGGGTAAAATACTTTAGACATCATCCTCAATTTCTAATTTGATTTATCATCTCCATTGCATCAAGGTGTTCCTTTAAAACTATTGTTGCTCTGGGAACACCAGCTGTTTTCTGTTTGCTATTAAAAGTTCTCTTTCATCAGAGTCCATCTTGCACCACTCTTTAAGATGCAATACCAGCTGTGGATATAAATTGAGCAACTAATGTTTTTTTGTTTTTTTTGTGTGTTTTTCTTGTTGCTGTCAAATTGGCCTGAATCACCTGACCCATGACACGGTCATTTATTTGGTTATGTTTGATTTCTCGTGGTGTTAATGCAATCAAGTTGTATCTAGTTATCTTTGAAGATGTAGCTGAGACACACATGGACCATGACAGACTCAGCTCACCCTGATTTTCTACCAACTGTGTAGTGTCTCCTATAACATCATATGTCATTTAATCTAAGCACTCCCTCATTATTTGTCCATGTCTAAAGGCATTCTGAAGGAGTTGTCTGGATCAACATTTCCTTTACAATGGCGGTTCTTGACTGTGAAGTGGAAATCTGTAAGGTCTGCTACCTTTCACCATCATGTGTTACTCAGGTTGGCAGTGGACAGTACATGGTTAAAAGGGTTACTGTCAGTATAGACCAGACATGGGCAAACTACGGCCCCCGGGCCACATACGGCTCGTTAGGCTTTATAATCCGGCCTGCCAGACTCGTCCAAATTATATAAAAAACCTTGTTCACTTCTCCCCTTTCCCTGCAATGCCCACGTTTCCCCAAAAGATGGCGCATGCGCACTCAAACACATTGACGTTGTTGGAGAGGCGCGTGTTTCATTTCGTTTCACATCGCCATTTGAGCCCTTCTGTAAAAATCAGCGGATCAAAGAGAAGGAAAGTCGACAGTGAGTGCCGAGTATTTAATACCTCCGGAAGACGGCACAGAATATGCTGGTGTTGTTTGGCTCAACCTTCGTGTGTGAGCAGACTTTCAGCGTCATGAACATCAACACAGCCCATCACAGATCCCGGTTACTGACAAACACCTCACATCTATCCTGAGAATTGCCACAACAAAACTAACTCCAGACTTTGATGCACTGGAAAAAAAGGAGACCAACAACACTGTTCCCACTGAAATTTATGGAAGCGTATTGCATTCATTTGAGAAAAAAAAAAAAAAAATTAACGAGATAATCAGAATTCTGAGAAAAGTTTTAATGAAAAAAAAAATGCTCTTTTTCTGAATTTCTCTGAATTCTGAGATAATTAACTTGTTAATTCCGAAAAACAGAGCAGATTTTTTTTTCTCAAGTGTAAGCAATATGCTTCCATAGAAATTGGTCAGTTTTTCTGCTGTTATGAAAAAATGATAATCCATCCATGATTTTGCGGGGTTTAACACAATTACAGAATTGAGCTTGAGTATTTCGTAGAGTAATAGTATGTTTTGAATGTTGAAAGTGATTCCATTCCTTTTTTAATAAATGTTGATTTCTTTAACTTTGTACCTTCGATTGAAACATATTAAAAACAGAAGTAATCTCCAGGTTTGATAAATCACAGTGCGTATGCTATTTTAATCTATTTACATTTTCTTCCATCCAGTGTTGTGGAAAATAGTGTGTAAACGCCATATCTTGCATTTTCCTTGAGACAAACTTATTAACTAATAAGGGCTATTTTGCATATTTGAAAGACAGTCCTCAGTGTAAATCTGTTAACAAATAGGGTTGTACATTTATTTGCATTTCATTACTGTGCTATGAGGTTTGCACACACTACATGCAATGCTTTAGTATATCCAGCCCAAACACTCCATCAAAATGCTCCTGGGGCCTGTACTACGAAGCAAGTTCAACATATCCAGGATATCTTTTCCTTATCCAGATTCACTAAGCGGGACAATTGCAATCACGCTAAGCGGTCACACGACGGCGGTTATCAACTCGGTATATCAACCCAGGTTTCTCCAATCTGGATATGAGCGCGTGCACATAAAAGGGGCGGTGTTTTCAGCGCATGACCAATCGCAAGCATGGAGAAGTCCGCTGTCAGAGCCGCTTATTTCAGTAGCGAAGAGCAAACAATAATTTTACGGAAATATGATGAGTATAGGCATATAATACAGGCAAAAAGCAACACAGTTGCAGCTGCAAAATGCAGGAAAGACAGCTGGCAAAAGATCGCTGACTGTATAAATGCGTAAATTCATAGGGATATAAACATATATTTGAATATTCTGGGAATCTTAATCTTAAACTGTAAACCATGATCAGCAATATTAAAATAATAAAAGGCTTGCAATATTTCAGTTGATTTGTAATGAATCCAGAATGTATGACATTTTTTTGTTTTTGTGTTTGCATTACAGAAAATCACAATATTCTAATTTTCTGAGACAGTCTGTATATATTGGTTCTATAACTATTGTTGTTGACCGATAACTTGTGCTGATGCTGTACCAAAGAATTGGGTTTTTTTATTTATTTTATTTTATTTTTTATTTTTTCAGGAGGGGGGTATTTAGTATTTTAAAGTGACTTCTCAGAATGTTCGAGGGACGAAATTGAAAATCCCTTTTTTGCTATCCCCTTACAAATGCATCTTCTTTTTCATTTCTTCTTGATTTATTTATTTAATTGGTATTAGTTTTGGATTGACTGTACATCGGATTTTGGGTGACGATTTGTTTTATTTATTCATTGATTGATTTATTTTTTATTTTCTCCTCCACCTCTTTTTTCTTTTTTTCCTTTTTTTTTGGATCGTTCATACAGGTACTCTTCAGGGAAAGCAAAGGGGTTTTGGTGGTCCCTGAATACGCGTTCTCTTCGGAGGGATCCTCTCACGATCCGCTTCGAAAGGGCATGTCATTTTCCAAGAGAGCTGATTGGTCAGTGGGCGGTGCTTTTACACCCGGCGATCTGTATCTCGAACATAACCTGCTCCGGAGCAGGTTAGCGGTTCAGCATAAGTTACCATGGCGATGTGCCCCGCTTAGAAGTGAACCACCGTCGTAGTCCTGAAAACCCAGGGTTAAACCTGAAGTTACCTCGCTAAACCCAAATCCCGCTTCGTAGTACAGGCCCCTGGTCTTGTCCCTCTGTCAAATTTTAGTGAGTCTCGTGAGTCAAGAAGTTTGCCCACCCCTGGTATGGACTGTAAAAATGGGACACAGTTTTCAGTAATTCCTACATTTCTCGATTATTGACCATTTATGGGTGGTAAACTGTAATCGGCGTGAATAAAAGAACATTTTCCTGTTGAAATTATAGTACAAATAGTTATAAGCCATCACATGAAGCTTTCCATCGTGTCTGTGGTACAAAACAGCACCTAATCCCAGGTTGGACGCATCAGTATAGAGAACAAACAAAGATTCTGAGAAGCTAAGAACTTGAGGGTGGATCACAGGGTCCATCAGTTGTTCCAATACTGACTGAAGCATGGCAGTTCACTGAATAGTTGTGCTGGAGGGGACAGCTCTGCCTTTTGTTTGCCACTTTCTCTTTCTGTTCTGCAGTTCATCGGCTTTTGGAGGTGAAAATTCTTTGAAGTACTGCCCGTAAGAACTCAATAATCCAAGGATGGCTGTCAACTCAACAACATTTAAAGGCTGTTTATATCTCGGCGCTCTCAAAGCGGCAGATTTGGCTGGGTCCATCTTTTTGCGCTCAGCAAACATACTTCTCGCAAGGAACTGCACTAATGAACTGTACTGTACCATGCATATCATTTAGCTAAATATCATTTTGATTATTTAAATGTGTAGGAAATATCCTGGTATCATGATAGAAATTTTAAGTGTGCCTTTGGTTCCTTGTACCTATCACATTTCCCCTTATATTGAGCCCCCCCCCATAAAGAAAGTTAATAAAGAATCCATCATCTTACCCTACTTCCCAAGTGCCCCATATTAGTTTTGTTTAAAAAAAAAAAAAAAAAAAAAAAAAAAACTTTACTGAATCTCTTCGACAGTTGGATTAATCTCATTGCACAGATCAGTGAACACATTTTTTTCACACAAAAAGGTCATAACGCAAAGAAAGTTCATGTAGATTAGCATTTCAAGAAGATTATGTCCTCTGGTATGTAATCAAAGCTCCAGCATGATGGTTTGTGTGTTTCAAGACCATTTGTGTGGTTTTTGTTGTTGTTTTTTTTTTATAATAGTATTTTTTAAGGCAGGCTGTGCATATTCTGACTTTCGCTTTGAAAATAGCTTCATAGAAAAACCTAATGCAAACAAATACACACTTTATTTAATTCAGAATAAAATAAAATGAATACTACCAACACCAATTCTGACAAAGTCTATCCGTAACTCGTTCCCAATTATTTTAATTGCCAAAAATCATTTCAAGCAAGCAAATTACAATTTGCAAACTTATAGGATGGCTACTACACAAGCTAATCTTCAAATATTTCTCCCTGGCGGTGTTAAACTGACAGCTTTGTTTAAAAAAAAACAACAAATGGAGATGCTGAGTTAAACATCATTAAATTTAACAAATTAATCTTGATTTTCGGTGACAATGCTGTGTTATAATAAACAAGACTGACAAACACGGGCACATCCACACTTCGACATTAATAGTGACTGACACCAATACCACCAGGCTTAATTAATGGGAAACAAAACAAAAGCTTCATCTAGATACGTGGCAACAAAGAAAGGGCTGATTTGTGACATTCTCTGTTTGTTGCCTTTTGACAGTGAAATGTAACGTGGAAATTGATGTTTTTGTGTCCGCGTGCACAAGCAGACTATGGTTTCTTAAGCAGACACCGAACACGCCTCGAGGCCTTGACATTGAGTTTATGAACAGGCATTATTTTTAGCGAAGCTGTCATGTTTCCCAGAGTGACAGATTCTAAAAGCTTCCACATGCAAACCAACCTTCTTTATGCACTCTGAAGCCATGTCTGCTTAACAGCAATGACTAGGCTATTATCTTACAAGATGAAAGCTGACACGTTGCTATGCTTTTCATTTCTGCAAAGACCATCACTTTCGAGCTGAGCTTTTTGATGTTTGATTTGTCCTCTCATCTCTCCCCGCCTTGTGGCCACAGTCAATATTCCGCGATCATAATAATATCCGACCGTCGGATGTCAAGAGACTGTTTTTACCCCTATTTAAACCGCACTTGGTTTTGAAAGGAATAGCATACAAAAGGACAGAGAGAGGGGGAAAAAGGTCAAAGAAGCATTTTAGAAAACCACTCCAGAGAAACGGGACACTCTCAGGCACTTTGTCACATCAATTAGGAATTCTATCTGGGCAATGGGATCGTGGCCTGAGGAGCAGTGGACAAGACAGCCATTATACATCTTACTGGTGTGTGGGTGTGTGTCTAAGTGCATGGGTGTGTGTTTTTCTGCAAATGTGTGACAAATTAAGACAGGAAGTGAGAGCAAAATCATCATTTGAACTGTTGACTTTTGCTGTACCGACCCCTGGGAAAGCTAATTTTAGCCTGGGTTTCACAATAGTTTTAATTGCTTCATGTTGCTCATTTCCTCCTGAGCGAGGGCGAACAGAGGCAGTGGGCACTGGTCTCGGGCTCTCTCTGCCTCTCTTTCCCACTAACAGTCAGTTAGGCAGTCAGGCCTTGAGGCTGTCAGAGGGGGAACAAAGTGACTGGGTGATGAGCCAGACGCCCGTTGTCTGATCACATGGACTGATGCTGCGCCAGACACCGCAGCCACTGGCTCTCTCAACAAGGTTCCTCTCAAAACAGACGAACACGTACTCCCGACCTGGGAGCTTTATACTTTCCCTGCCTTCCTTTTTTTTTGTCCCCTTCCCTATCTCTGTCTGTTTCGATCTTTCTCATGTTAAGGCTCCTTTTTTTTACCCATCTGTCCCGCTCTATATACTTGCTCTCCTAAAACGTACTTCCTGTGCGATATAAACACTAGCAGGGAAAGACACACGGCTACAGTCAGCTACAGCATCTTCTCTTTTTCTTTCTTGATTGTTCTCTGAGTAATAAGGTGGCCCCCATACCGCGTGCAGAATAACTACAATACACAAACTGGATGCAGCATCTTCAAAAAAGTGAAATATGAATATCTTGAACTGTGTAGAGCTGGACTCCAATAGCTGCTTGGTATAGGCACATACGAGAGGAATGTTAGAAACTGGCACTGTTTTGGTACCTTTGTAAGCATTCGGTACCCATTTGTACACATTGCCCTGACAGCTTTCATCTATACTGAATTAAATCATCTGAGATGTTTTGTAGGAAACAACTATATTTTTGTTCTCTGAATAAGCTGACCTCCCTTCATATTTGTAGCTCCCAGCAGCAGTAGGCTATGTATAAATCAATGCCTTGGTGGGCCAAAGAGGGGGAGCAGTTATATTTGCTCTGTTTCCTAGCTAGCAGCACTAGCTGTACTGGGGGTAAAGGAATTCGATACACACCACTGGGAGGCGAAGGCTTTTTCACTCGCATACAGGAATGGCAGTTCTGCTGATAGGGATAGACTAATGACGGAATACCAGTCCAGTCAAGCAAGAAAGCATACTCTGCAACACATCAAAATAACATAAAACACATTTTTCGTCATGCACCACAGGAGGAAAAGTAGGAAAAACTGAACTATGTATACCGAGCACGGATGCACACACACACAAACACACACATTTGACTGGTAGACTTGTTTTGTCCTCAGAAAAGCCCCAAAAATCTCTTTGATATATTACATTTTTAATCAACAGTAGTTTATTGATCCAGATAAAACACTTGTGTGTTTCTGTTCTTCATTTGCAGTCTGTCTGCAGCACTGAGTACTGGATTAAAGTTGATGGCACTGAATTATACATGCAGTGAAATGTAATTCTCTTCATTAGATGACAAATCTCTTGTTTGAATATTGCATACTGTGGTAATAATACTGCTTTTATCATTGGCTACTGGAGTTGTAGGGCTGAGAAAGAATTGTCTTGTCATCACTGTAATGCACCACTGCTAATTCATTAATTCAACTACCAAATTAAAGTTAAACCAAATGTAATTGTTGCGGCATCAATTCTAACATAAGAAAACATGTGCTGTCTACTTATCTCCAGTGAAGAATTAAATGAAGTGCGTTCTGAGTGTGTGTGTTTCAGGATTTTTTTGTCTCCTTGTAATTGTGTGCAGTGTTTCTGCAGGCTTTGAGAAATGAGGCCTGGGCTCGGTTAATAATAGTGGCCAAGGGGGTGTGTTAGCATAGCCCACTACATCACTCCGTAGCAGGGAGACATCTCCAGGGCTCCATGCTGCTGTGATGGACTGCAGAAAGAAGAACAGACTGACACAGAGAGCCGGTGATGGAAAAGGGACCGTGGATGGAGGCCAGAGGAAAGATAAGACCACAGCAACCAGAAGGCAAGTAAGTGAGAAGCACGGCTCTTCTGCTCTTTACGGCTATATTAGTTTTACAAAAATAATGCTGTCTTTTAACTGTCATTGGAGATATCTGGACACTTTTGATGGTGACAGTGTGTAATATCCAGGGCTGCACATAATTATTTTGGTCTGGTGCTCAGAGGAGCCCCTGGATATGTGACTTGGGGCTCCAAAAACGCGGTGACCCGTCTCGCCGGATCGATAAAAGAGGGATGCAGGAATAAGTTATAGGCAAAACGATATTTATTCACTTATAAAGATGAATGGCTCAATATGGTCCTTTACAAAGTTAATTTATTTCAATAATTCAACTAGAATATGGTGTAAAAGTTAATTTAATTCAATAATTCAACTAGAATATGGTGTAAAAGTTAATTTATTTCAATAATTCAACTAGAATATGGTGTAAAAGTTAATTTAATTCAATAATTCAACTAGAATTTGGTGTAAAAGTTAATTTATTTCAATAATCAACTAGAATATGGTGTAAAAGTTAATCTATTTCAATAATTCAACTAGAATATGGTGTAAAAGTTAATCTATTTCAATAATTCAACTTAAAGGTGAAACTAATATATTACCTATTACATGTAGTCTTATTACATGCAAAGCAAGATATGTTCAATTTGTTATAATTGTGATGATGGAATTGTTTATTGATTTCATAAAATATTCTTTAATTTATTTTTTATTTGGGGTTTTCATAAACTTTGAGTCATAATCAGAGAGCAGCGTCTTGCTGGCGCAGGTAACTGCTGCACTGACGGACACTGGCTGATTTATGGTTCCGTGTTGCACCAACGCAGAGCTTACGGGGTAGGATACGCGGGAACACGAATGTACGGTACGCGTCACCGCGTAACATCTTGCAGCCACTTCTCGGCGAACACACGTTTTCTGTTCGATTCGGGTAGTGGTTCAGTTTGGCGTCTCTTTGTAGTTGGTGGTGGTGGAACGCCAAAATAATTACTTAAAGGTATTGTGACATCATTTTTAACATGCTTTTAACACTATTAAAAGTCTTGGCCAACATCCCTCAAATGTGTCTAAAAGAGTGTAACAAGAAAAACTTCACTCTAGTACTCTTTTCCTGGCTTTTTATTACAGTGTTTTTTTGCGCCGTGAAAAATGCTTCCTTTCCCCCCTTTCCTGTCAATCATTGCTCCGCTCCTCCTCCAAACCTCCATCTCCTCCAGCCATACGCTCACAGCGGCGTCGGAGAGCGACAGGCGAAGCATGCACGGAAAAGCAGGAGGGCGAACCACAGCAAACAATCATAAAAATAAAGGCATGCAAGCAGCACTGTCCCCTTATCTTAAGTCCAGTCAGTGGCCGCGGGTCTTCTTAGCAGTTTTCCTCCGGTGATTAGAACAAAAGAGGCTGTACAGCTCCGTGTTAAGCCTCATTTATGGTTCCGCGTTAAATCGACGCAGAGCCTACGACGTAGGGCTCAGCGTATGGTGCGCGTCGCCGCGTAACCCTACCCCGTAGGCTCTGCGTCGGTGTAACGCGGAACCATAAATCAGCCTTTATGGTGCGCTGGAGAGGAGAGGAGACAGGGAACTGGGTGGAGGGGGCGGTGATTTAGCGGATCGTTACGTAACGATCCGCCACCAAACCACATGCGCCGTTTTTGCATAGTTATGCGGAAAATCCCAGAAAGCACACAATACACTGAATGTTAAAAGTTTGTTGTTTTTTGGGTGTAATTGATGTCAAGACACCCAACAAAACACAAAAAATCAAGAAAAATGTGTTTTTCATGTCACAATCCCTTTAATGGCGCTTGCTTCTTGGACGTTTTGACGAGACGTGTCGGGGTTTGTTCAGTAAAGCTGATCCTTACCTTTCTTCCTCCTCTTCACCGCACCAACGAGCATGGAGGGGGAGTACACGCTGTGATTGGCCAGTACCAACTTTGAGTGGCAGTTCTGGGGAAAAGCTCTCCCAATAGATTTTTTAATATTAGTATTCTGGTCTGGCCACAACCAATAATATGAGCCCCTGCTGTTGGTACGCAAAAGCGCTTCGCAGCACAAGATTGACAGCACACTGTGGATTTTGACGGCGCATGCGCTCTGGCGGCCCACTTATGTGCAGCCCTGGTAATATCAAGGGCGGGTGGTGCATTTCACACTTGGGCCTTCAGTAATGTCCAACTTAGTCAATAAATACCTTTCATTATGCCAGCATTTATACACTAGGACTGGAGAGTAGTTAGAAACACACTTAAGCACTACAAGGCATTGCATCATCTCAGTTGTGTACAAAATGGGGTATTATCCGGCGCATTTTAAAAATCAACAATGATATGCTACTGTCAAAACTTAAAAATAAAAAGGGTAAAAAAAAAATATATATATATATATATATATATATATATATTAATAAAAAAAATATATGATATATTAAAATATGATATTATATATTAAAAATGAATATATATATATATATATATATATATATATATATATATATATATATATATATATGCCTTAGGTTTTTACAAACATGGTATTAACCATTAATATATATGCAGACAAAATAAAAAAATAAAAGGGTCTTTAAAATTATCTTTCCAAAAGGTTTTAATAAATGACTCCACAAAGAATATGCAAGCCTTAACAAGATTGTACAATTAATCTAGCAGTGTAATATCAGAAAGTGGCAGTGTAATGTCAGAAAGACACTAAAGAAGGCCATACTTTGGCGACAGCGACACAAAAAAAAAGTTTCTTTGTGAATAAAAACTTTTCCATGTCTAAACGTGACGTATCACGGCTTCCTGAGACATGAGTTCAACCACACAGCTGCGCCAATGCGCCAGATTATCTACACTGCAGAAGGGCACGATTTTTTGTGTTCCATTTTCAGTATATTTGTCATTTTAGTTAGTTGTTATGGATTTGATATATTTGAAATACATTCTAAAAACATATTAAACATGAAAAAACAAAAATGTTTGCACTCACCAAAACGGCCATGTCCCCCCGCCCACTGCCGTGGCTCAAACCAGTAAGTATCGATATCCAATCATAGCCAGCTAGACGGCCCTACTGACGTAACTCGTGATCTGATTGGCTATCGCAACTGTCTATCAACTGCATTTGCCTGTTTACTTGCAGCGCACAGACGCCCGCAATGTTGATTCTGAAGGCCCGGGCAGATTTCATACAGCCTGGCAACAAATGATAGCTGAATTCTGATTGGAGAAAAACTCTAACCTAAAAACAACAGGACTGAAAGGAGCTTAATATGATATGAAGAGAATATGAATACTTTTAGATATTCCCCCAAGCTGTTGCTCTGATGAACTCTCATAACTCATAGAGTCTCAGAGAATCAATCACCGTGCAATATGCTGTAACAACGCACCTCCCAATAATCTATCATATCTACCTCATTCTGCTGCACCTCTCACTTTTTAAAAATTGTATATTTGTTATTAAGAGCTAACATTACCATGTCTACCCCAGTACTACTGCACCTTTCACTTTTTTAATTGTAATGTATACATGTTAATAAGTGCCACATTGTTTATTTACTGTACATTTGTTATTTACTGTTGCTACTTTTAAATCTGGGTACAGTGAGCGAAATAACCAGAGTCAAATTCCTTGTCGGCCAATGTTCGAACTTGGCCAATAAAGCTGATTCTTATTCTGATTCTGAAATAAAATGTAATCAACCTTTATCATAATTATGATCCTGATTTCTGGTTATGTTAGGCCAGCAGAGAAGGCCTTGCTGGCCCTGACGGCCCACCACTGCGTAATATGCAATCCCAATTCCAACAGAAGCCAACAATTTACATTTTAAATTAAAAAGAATGCCCGATTCTCAGAAACCCACATCTTGAACTTGACGCATCTACATGTCTCAAAGAAGTTGGGACGTGGCTCTGTTTATCTCCCAGTAGCATCCCTTCTTCTTATAACAGCAGTCCATCGACACTGAGAACTCACAAAAACAATTGCTGGAGTTTTAGGAGAGAATATCGTCCCATTCTTGTTTGATGCCGGATTCAAGCTGCTTAAGAGTTCTGTTCAACCATTCTTTCTCATAGTGTGCAGCATAACATTGGGGATCCGACGAGATAGATGTAGTTCACCTCTGGACACCTTTCAACACACCCTAAACATTCTCCTCAAAACTAGTCCATGTGTGGAAATAACATGCCCTAATCCCCAAACCAGTCTTTCATTTAATGAATCCTGATATTACCATCTTGGAAAATACCCACACCCATCAATGGGGAGAAAAACAAGAATGCAAATGAACTGGAGAAAACACCTGGTCATTCAGTATAATAAAGGAGTCAGTTGATCTCATTTTCTGGTACATGAGACGCATCACGTCATCCGCCGCTCTTCTCACCGTGATGCACTCATCACTCTGGAACGAGTGAGATCTGGACTCATGGTTTTTCTCATGGCTTCAGGTTCCGCTTTTCATTCTCTTTAACAAACTTACTAGTATCTACTCGACTCGGGTCAACTGTTTCAAGGGCTTTGCACTAGGTGATAGTACCGGATAATACCTCCTCTTTTCAAGCCAGGGAACTGAGCTGAGTCGGGCTGAAAATGCAATGTCACCAGCCTGCAGACCAATGATTCGCCAGAGAGTAACGTCTTGAGAGAAACTCCTTCACACCCGCTATATTTAAAACTCGATATTTACTTAAAGGAGCATGAGGCTCCTTTTAAGAAATGAGACTCTCTAGCGCCACCCTTCACCACGACGGCCGCCGGGGGTACTGCAGCCAACAGCGAAGCCGGCACGGGGGAACGGGGAGAACGCACATGCAGCGTCATGTGACGTCACATCCACAGCCCAGCGCGGGAAATTCGGGACCGAATTGCAGCACATTTTGCAGCACACAGCCTGTTCAAGGCAACGGAGAGATACACTAGATGGCTCATTCTTTTGGGTTTGGAACGCTTCATCTGACATTATTACTAGAAAACTTAACCATAAATCCTGCCTCAAGCTCCTTTAAAGGTTCACACGTTTCTGTGCCACATTAAGGCGGTACTGGATAGGATCATTAGTGTTTTCCTTTTTCCAAATGGCCTCACTGATACGTGGTTTTCTTCAAGCGACGCAGCTTTGGATCTCTTTACATTATGTGTGTATGAAAATACCCGTGCTTTCCCGATCAGACATTACTGTAAGTTTCTGTTGTTGATTTTCTTTCATTAGATGACATCAAATGCTAACGTTAGCTCAGGTCATTCAAAGATAATGGCTGTTTTAATAATGAGTTGGGCGATTATTTACCCAGTTGAGCTGTCTTGTTTGAGTGACACAGAACACTAATTTGACCCTTCTTAAACAGAGCATCTTTTCCACCAACATGTGGAAATGTGTTTTCTAACATGATTGTTAAGGAAGGAGAAGGTACTAACTGCACGAGACAGGGCTGGAAAACCTGCTGCTGCCAGCTGAGAGATATTTATTATGGTAGTACTTTGGACTGGAATGCTCTCATCTTGTTTATATATTCAGATAAGTGAACACTAATTAAGAAACCCTTCATTCTAACATCTGTGTTTGTAAATAAAAAGGCATTTAAATTAAATATATATTCATTCTTTTATTCATTGTCACATTCAGAATAGAGAAGGGTTATGTTTTTATAAAAGTATTTATTTACAGAGGTGTAGAACCCTCCCCCGAAAAACCAAATAAAAATAAAATATGTTAGCTTATGTTGTTTACTTTGAAGTTAGACCTAAAGTTTGATTAGTGGATTTCATTTTCACCCGGCACAAATATATCTGCACTGCGCCTCGAGATTTTTCTTGATGCAAGCGATTGCTTGACATAGCCATCATTATAAAATACGATTTAAGGGTTTATTTTAGTCTTCCTCAGAACCCGTTACGTCCTGTTTTTATTTATTTGTACATTCCTGTCATTATCAGTCGCTGTGAAGATGAAGAACAAAATGAGGAGCGAGTGAGCCTGACAGGGAACAGGAGGACCGTCCTGTAAAGGATGACTAAAGCAAAGCAGAGACAGCGAGAGAGGCCAGGCTCAGAGATTTAATACAGAAAACACTGAATAGAACATTGTGCTGCAGAGAATGAACAGATTTATATGGATGAGACTGAATGAGGAGAATTAGTGAGGTTTTGAATAGATTCCTGCAGTGCCTGAGGATTGAGGAGGTTTTTTTTTTTCTTCTTTTTGATGCTGTCTGAATTGACTTTTATACCCTTTAAATCCAGCTTGTGTCATTTTTCTCTTTTCAGTTGAAAGCCGATGGTGATGGATAATACCGTTTGATAGATATACAGAGACCTAGCTGCTGAGATGTGACATGAGACGTGAATGTGACCCACTCACGCTATTCTTCCCCTCAGTTCTCCTGACCCGCTCCACCTTGGTGCCCACCTTCAACCTGCTCTCATTTTAGATAATGAAAGAAGTCTGGATGGGGAAGCCACTGCAGAGATCACTGATCCCCTCTAAGTGAAAACCTATACTCAAGTTAATGTGAGTACCCTCAGGGGACGAGGACTTCTAATTGATTAACCACATTAACCGGATAAGAGTCTGCTGTTTGAGAACGGCTCAATATGGGGATCCACCCTGGTGCACGGGTTGCACACGAGGAACATTTTTGACTGTTGCACACTGCAGGCTCTTGCAGTATCTCCCGGTGTATGGTGTCAGACCACAAGGGGCAGTGTTGCATCAAAGATTTTCTCCGTCCTGCCCAGACTGACAGAATGAAACAAACCATCTTGTGAATAATACCACAGCACAGTTCCACTCCGTTTGAGTGACGATAGATGCAGGTGAAAAAGGATCAGATTTTCTCTGTAACAACAAAACCTCCTCCCAAGAGGACAATGATCTGAGCTGATGCTAAATTCATACAACCATATGCAATTCCTGTCAAGCTTCTTGGCTCATAAACTTTTTGGGGGGAGTTTACAGCTTTTCCTATGAACATTGCATAATCAAAGCTTGAAGGCTTATTTCACTCACCAGGGTTAAGCTTTAAATATATTCCTTTCACTTCCTTTCACTGTTGACTGGTGACTGCAGTGATTAATAAAACTTGTCCTCCTTTGAAGATACTCATGCAACCGCCCTCGCTGCTTTGAAAGACAGCACCACAGTTCAAAATGGGCTTTGATCTTCCAATGCAGCACTAAAAGGCAATACTGTGACTTTGCAAAGAAGGCGACACATCGAGACCTGACGGGAGACACTGGCCCTTAAAATCCAATAGACATTTGCCACTGTTTAAGTAACAACAAAGGCCCGTAGCACGCAGGATTCATGGTGAGAGGAATTTTAAATGTGGTGTCCATCTGGTGGTTATCTTATGTACAAGGGGCGTGATCACAAATTATGCTTAAAATTATGGAAATTGACCTGTGGTGCGACAACAGTGCACACAGGTTGGAGTCAAAGATATGAAACTTTCAGTTTTTTATCTCTTTCTGCGAAATATATATATATATATATATACATATATATAAATATGTAAAATATAATAAAAAAAATATCCTGGGCCTGGCAGGAGTCTTTCTGTGCAGCCTTTGCATGTTCTCTGTTTTTGCGTGGGCTGCCTTTTTTCTACTGTGTATTCCAGTTTTTCCTCCCACAGTCCAAAAACATGTATAGAAAATTGATCGATGATTCAAAATTGCCCATTGCACATTGAATGTGTATGATTGTTTGTCCATATGTGACCCTGCAATGGACTAGTGACTGTCCAGGGTGTGCACTTCCCCTGCCTTACCTGTAATTAACTTGGAAAGCCTCAAAGATGGACCATCCATCATATGATTATATTGGCATGCAAAATGTATGAATAAATATACACACACACACACACACACACACACACATATATATATATATATACATATATATATATATATATATATATATATATATATATATATATATATATATATATATATATATATATTCCTTTAAGTCCTAAAGACATTTATAATTTTCCCTTCAATGTGAGCAGAAAGATAAATGTCAAGCTGATTCTCCAATTCTCCAGGTACTAACGTTTCACTGGCCTATTTATGTCCAAAGTGAAATTAATATATATATGGACTTATCTGCCATGGCGATCAGAATTAGCTTTATTGGCCAAGTTTGAACACACAAGGAGTTAGAATCTGTTTTTTCTTAGCTCACAATGTACATAAACTTAACATGAACCTTAATAAATATACATAAAAAACATTCAACTAGAAAAAACAGGGACAAAAAAACCCAATAAGTTAAAAAAAGGTATAAAATAAATAAGTGAAGTAAGTATATACATGTATACAAGCTGTTTTCAAATAAGTACAGGCAGGATACTGATCATACTGAGGATATGACATTAGGAGACATAGAAAGTGCAAAGTGAATGATTGAATTTGGAGTCAGGGGGTTACCGTCACTGGGTGGCTGATCAAGTGTTCATCAGTGTGTGTGTGTGTGTGTGTGTGTGTGTGTGTGGGGGGGGGCCTGGGGGAAGAAACTGTTTTTGTGTCTGGATCTTTTCGTGGACAGTGTTCTGTAAAGCCTGCCAGAAGGGAGGAGTTCAAAGAGATTGTGTCCGTGGTGCGATGCGTCTGCGGAGATGTTTCCTGCCCTTTTCCTGACTCTAGATATGTAAAGGTCCTGGATGGAGGGCAGGTTAACACCAATGATTCTCTCTGTGGTCCTGATTGCCGGTTTCAGTCTGTTCCTGTCCTGTTTAGTGGCTGTTCCAAACACAACAATGACAGAGGTGCAGAGAACAGACTGGACTGTTACAGTGTACAACTGGATCAGCAGCTCCTGGGGCAGGTTGAACTTCCTGAACTGACGCTGGGCCTTTTTAACCATGGAGTCGATGTTGGCTGCCCACTTTAGGTTCTGGGAGATGGTAAATGCCAGAAACCTGAAGGTTTCTACAGCAGAATTATTGAGAAATGGGGGCAATGTGGGGGGCTCCTTCTGAAATCCATTGTCGTCTCCACAATATGATCTGCTGATTTCAAACTCCCCACACATTCTTCATTGGGTCATAACTTCAGGCAAGTCCGGGTCTCCTTCCCTCGCCATGCCTTTGCATTGTGTGTGAAGAATGTGGTTTTGCTATACGACATAGATATGACATCCAGCTTTATAGGGTTAAGTTTAAAATTTACTTTTCTCCATTAAAACTGCCATCGCAGAAGCGTAAATAAGCATTTCCAGGAGCACTGCTACGGACTTACTGTATGCCATAACAGAGCCTGATTGTTGGCCCCGTTACTGATAATAGCTTGAATAGTCCTTTTTATCTTTGGTTCAGACTACACGTAAAAAAAAGCCCATCTGGGTTACTGATTCACCTTACCACTGCGATGGTCCATTTCAGATGCATCAAGGATTTTGGTTCCACCGCTAGAAAAAGCTAATAAAATGCTTCTTTCTTGCAAAATAAAAGTTTTTAAAGCACGATTTAAGAATGCCACTATACTGCAGTGCTTGACAATGGCTTTTCAAAGTCATCACTTGCCCATGTGATTATAAAAGCTATTGATTATTGGTGCGTCTTGATGCAGTTCCATCTGAGGGACTGGGACTCTTCTTCGTGCCCTTGACCTTTACAAACTGAAATTCCTATTCTTTATTTAGTTCCTAAATAAATATGACGCTCTGCAGATATGTCCTGTGGCTGAAACGATATGATCAAATGTACTTTCAGCTAGAGATGATGACCATGAGTAAACACAATTCATACCGGATGATGGAGCTTAACTCCTTTTTGCTATGAAAGGAGGTGCTGATTAGAGCAGCGAACATAAAATTCAGTCAACAAATGAGCTGGGGCCAAAGTTTATGTTTTCAAATTGATGACTAATGAGGGGACAGTGAGTGAGCAATGCTAAGACAGGAAAACTTTAAATGCACAAACCAGTGGAGGGTTTAACAAACCGGATGACACACCGTGTGAAGGATTTTTATTTCTTTTGACAATGTTCTTATAGAGGACAGCTATGAATTCAATAGAGCATCCGGCTGAGAGAAAGCCTGACATCTTTTAGTGGGATTGAGTGCATGTTGCAAATGCACATCCATACACCCACAATAAATCAAATGAAGAGTTCAGCTTTCCAGAAGAATATAGGCACCATAGCTGTGAAGCCGTTGATGTTATTAGGCTGTGTTGTCATGCTGCAGTGTTATGACAGTGCCAGATGAACTTTTGTACACCAATTCCCTGGTTAGTTTTTAAGCTTGCCCACAGACCGTGCCCTTTTTTATGGGCTCGTACATTTCTGGGAAACACATCAATCTCCTGTGGGTGTGATGCTGTATGTCTTCCCCCTTGATGCCAAGTGACCCCATTGCCCTTCTTCTTGTGTCCAGTGGGCTGCTCATGTCTGGTTCTTGAACCTCCGCTGCCCTGGTTATTAAAGAGCACCGGGCAATATCCAACCTCGCCTCTCTCTCTCCACCTACCTTCTCTCGCTTTGTTTTAACCTCTTCGTCCCTCACTCGCTCCTTTTTCTGTTTGTTCACCAAAAATAGCGCTGGAGATTGCTATTGTTCTACTCATGTATCACAACAGCTGTCTGGGTGTGTTGCATGAAAGTTTATATATTCACCAGCACCCCCTGTAAATCCTGTAAGACAATAACCAATGAGGGTTTTTATTAATTGAAATGTATTTATAATTCTCATCAGTAATCATGCCCCCCCTTTGTTCTTGTTCCATCAATCACGGGCTGGCCCACAGGTAGAGAGGTTGAGTAATTAATGAGTGAGCACTTCCTTGTTCATCCTAGACAGAAGAGTGTGCTACTGCACTGAACCTGAAGTGAGTGGAATTTTCTCTTTACTCCAGACACATTTTTACATTTTCTCAAAGGTTATGTTAGTCTTTTGACTGAGACAAAACAATATGAAAACACGAAGCTATCTTTAACATGCTGTAATTAGTAAAAATGTTTTCAAATGCAGCAAACCTCCCCTGGTGAAAAAGAAGTCACTTAGCAACCAACACACAGCTTATGAAATGTGATAACAGAACTTCTATTCGTGTTCATCTACAGAATACCTAAACCTCATATTTAAGTGAAAACAGACAGAGAAACTATTATTTTTGTTTGTTTTTTAGTGCCCCGGAGTGTTTGTTTTGAAGCATCTAGTCCAGAAAAGATGGCTGGGAACTCAAGATTTCATCTTGAATAATCTTTCTTACTGTACAGTACTGGACTCTAATTTCTTTCCCTCTTGACATTGTGTTAATACACACTTAAATGCTCCAGACCAGAAAACAGCCAAAATTATTTTTAAAGAGGTGTTTAAACTTGCTGATGAATGAATTAATCAAATGCATTAGCACAACCTGAGAAGTACTTCCCCTACAAATACACTGAGGAATTGCTTACAACGCACTGTTTCTACACCCTTTCGATTTTTTAAAATAAATTAAGAAGGTGTGTGTTTCATTTATACATTAATATCTAATTAGAAAACAAACTGGTTATCAAATTTTATAATAATTAATGTTAATGTGGACTGAGTTGAGTAAAAATTAGTCCTGGCTAGCAAAGAAACCCGACAGATTGAAGTGATGGAGGTGGGGCAGAGGGGCTTTCCCCCAAGCTGAGCAAGCATGGGGTAACTAAAACCTCCAGCAGAATCAGACTCAGGGAGGGCAGCTATCTGCCTCGATCTTCTGGGGATCGTTTATTTGCCTATTAGATACAAAAGAAAACCATTTTGATTCCAATAATAATGGAAAATACAAAAAAGAGTAAACAGAAAAGAGAGAACGGAGCCCAGTGCTTTACGGGTGGTCTCCCAGCAGTCTAGGCCTACGGCAACATAACTAAAGGGATGGTTCAGAGCACCAATGCAAGGCCTAACTATAAGCTACACATGAAAGATATATAAAGAAAAAAAAAACTGTTGAAACGTAAACCGTCGGCATGGAAACTGCTTACTCAAAGAATCAGATTAACAGATTTCATGCAACATAGAAATAGTGTTTGCAGACACAATCTAATCACATTATGATACTAAAAATAGCAACAAATGGCTTTGTTTTATAATGTTGTTGCCTTTTAGTCAGGTGTGTTTCCTTATGACAAATATTTGGGTATCAACATCACGTAAATTTACTTAGTTCTCAAACTTGTGCCTAAACAGTGACAAATTGTAAATGTTAGGTTTCTTTCCTTCATTTGGTAGCTAATTTTCTTACAAAGTGTTGATTGCTATGTCACGATAGTCATTATTAATGTTGCTGTTCAGCAAGATTTCATCCTGAAACTTTATCGGATGCCTAAAGTTAAGTGCCAGGCTGAGCATGATGCACTAATAAGCAGCCAAGTAAGTGTGATCAGTTGAAATACTTGATCCATTGCAAAACGGCATGCAAGTGCGATTCACAGTAATGATGTGAGTATGACCCTGAACAGATATTCAGTCATTAAACTCTCCTGATACGAAGCAGAGAAAAAAAGAAGGAGGAAAAAAAACTGTGTGGGTGCTTATGCAGCCAATTCACATTTGGCTTTGTTCTGGGAGGAAAGACTGAACCGGTTGTGTTGATTAAGAGCATGCGTATTTTATGTTTTATCAGGTTACTTTCTGCTCTGCAAATCTATATGCTACAGAGTAAATTCAGAGTTGGTCACTGCACCATGTGTATTTTATGTTCACAAATACTAGTTTCCTTTTGCAGCAGCTAGCTAGCCCTTACAAAGTATTGTAAATAATAGTAATAATAATTAAAGCTGCAAGCAGTGATGAACGGGCCCTCGCACGTGCAATTGTTCACCAATGAAGGTCAAGTAGTCAAAACCGAGTCCGATGACACCACCCATGACTCTCACTGTCAAACCATTCAAAAGTTATGGCAGAAAGTAGGAACTATCAAATATGGACCAATCAGATGAAGGGGGGGCGCACTTTTTGCTGTCTATCGTCGCCACGGTAACGCTTTTGACTGAGAAAAGTAATGCCCATCGTCGTAGGATCGAGACGCACATTTTGATGTATAACACACCTGGGTCACGAAACGGTCGAAGAAATGGCATAAATTGCGCAAAAATTACACGAAAAATTACACAAAGTTTTCTAGGAGGCGCTGTTGAGCCATTAGGCCACGACCATTAATGCAAACCATTAAATAACAAATTTTTCACCAGGCCTGGCTTGCGTGCAAAATTTGGTGACTTTTGGGGCATGTTTAGGGGGGCAAAAAGGCCCTCATTTCGTCGGAAGAAGGAAAAAAAAAAAACTAGAAAAACTAGAAAAATTCCTACAGATACAATAGGGCCTTTGCACTGTCAGTGCTCGGGCCCTAATAATAATAATAATACACAATAATACAGGAACTCAAACCAACCACAGTGCTCATCAAGCAGCAGCATCTGTCTTCCATCCCCTGATGTTTGGCTAATGGAGATTTTAATTTTATAAGGCCCTTGGTGTCACCACCATCTGATTAAACTAACTTGACTTAAAGCAGGCAGTGGGTCCTCTACAGTGTCTCTTAATGAAGAACCATGTGACCTAATGGGGCCCTCCTTTATTACCATCAGGTGAACTACTCTTAACCCCTCCTCCTTATTTTAGCCCCAAACCCACCCTTCTTACTTAGGATCCACCTTTTACTCGTCTACTGTTTTAATTGCTTGAAGGTCATTGACAATAATGTTACAACTTATTAGGAACCCCATCTGATGCCACTGATTTGATACCTCACTTTGCCTCAGCGCTTGGTTTCCTGGCAATTACTGAGTATGCTATTTATTAATTTCACGGTTCACAGAGCAGCCCATGCTATAAATAGTGAAGGATGATAGCTCAGTCATTCACAATGTCGGTGACTGTTATCGATTTTGAGTGACATGCTCTGGTGGGATGGAGCCTTGGTATTTTTAGGCTTTAACCCTTGTGTGGTGTTTCAAGTCTGAAAGATAGGTTTTGATTTCTTTCTGTGACAAACATGTTAAAAATGGATTTTGATTGAATGCGTAGGTGTAGCATGTCACCATCAAGTTCTCATAATCTCTATAAAATCATGCTATCCACTGTCACTGCCAGCTACATAGCGCAGATTTGTCAGTCCATTCTTGTTTTTTGCAAAAACTGCAAACATTTTTTTTTTTGCTATTTCATAGCTTAGAAATGTAGATGTGCCACGAATAAATTTAATTTTGTTTTCCAGGTACGTCTAGCTACCATGCATTGTAGCTCATTTACTATTCCCAAAAGTCATAGGGAGCTAATCAAATCAGTACTATCTTTGTAGAATGTATGGGCGAGCTCAACACAATGATGACAGGGTGGTGATATAATCTGGATGGATAACATTGTAGAAGGCTGTATAGCTGAGGAAAGCGGGTCAAAATTAATGAATCAAAGAGGGATGAATGTCATGTCACACTTGAATGTCATGAATTAATTACCAAACAACACAATCAGTCTCAAAATGACTGTTATTCTATGCACCAGGGGTGGCGCTATAGAGTAACAGAGAAGGAAGGAGTACGAGCACAGGCCTTTCAAACCAGCAAATGTTACAAATATGTGTAAAACGACCATGTGTGTGTGTGTGTGTGTGTGTGTGTGTGTGTGTGTCAAGATGGCTGTTCATACATATATTGTTACTTGTCCAATATATCCATTCTTTTTCAATGTTTGAACCCAAATTATTAGTTTTGTTCTGTATAAAACCTCCTGAGTCGAGGTTCATAGAAGGGTAGGCATAATAAGCCTTGGCTTCAGCCTATACATTTTCGGTGTCACTTAAAAATATCTGACCTTTTTTTTTACGTTATATTATGTTGTATCCAAATGGACAGAAATAAAAAAAACTCAAATCAATCAAATCAATACACATGTGAATTGTAAAGACGGCGGACGAGTCTCACGTGATTCAAAAATGTGTTTTAGACTTCATCTCATCCAGTGAGAACAAAGGAAGTCAGAGGCTTTATGGCCAATATAAGTGTGTGTGTGTGTGTGTGTGTGTGTGTGTGTGTGTGTGTGCGTGTGTGTGTGTGTGTGTGTGTGTGTGTGTGTGTGCGCGGGACACTACAATAACTTCTCACCACCAGAAAACTAAGCTGCTCTGATGTTTCCCACATAGAGCTGCACCAATGTGAAGCCAACTTCACCTGTGCGCGCTGGTCATTCAACCGGGAAATAAGGAAAAGCTTGTTTTTCGGTTGTGGAAGAACGCATCAATGACATCCAGCAACGTGGATGCAAAATACATAAACTATAAAAATAAACAAACACACTTCAGCAGCTGTAGCTAATAAACATAGTTGTGGCAGGATCGGTGGTCCGGCCTGCAACGTGCACGACACAGTAAAACAAAAACAAGTTAAAGGGGACCTATTATGGCATCAAATACCTATTTTAAACAGGCCTTGAATGTCTTAAAAAGAAGCTTTTGATTGTTTTTGCTAAATAAATTAGAAATTCAGCCTCTGAGCCATGTCTTTATCATCTCAGTCTCTAACCTCCTATGTGGGATTCTGAGTGGGCGGGGCTATGATAATGAGCCACTGTGCTGATTGGCTGTCTGAATGACTCGATACACCGCTACGAAAAAATGGCAGAAGTTCCGGCCCGGCGGAGTTACCGTGTCCTAACAACATGCGATGCGAGCGAGCGTCAGCGACAAAATCAATTCCATTGCTTTATTTTCTATTGGACTGTCCTAACTGGCCGCGAGCGGCCCTGTGCAGCGCGACGCGACGTGCCGTTTTGAGCTGAACATTGTCGGACGCCCTGCTTCTATTTTCTTCCTGTCGCTCGCGTTGAAAGCCGGTTGAAAGCGCTGTAGGAAACGGTCACGGATGAAGAACGGCTGATCCAGATAGTTGAAATGAGAAGTTATCTCTATGATTCCTCCTCATTTCACTACAAAAACCTCAATAAAGTGGCAGCTGCTGGAGGGAGATGGACAGAGAGCGTCCGATGTCACGCAGTGCGACGCGATAGTAGGACGCATTCAGTTAGGACACGGTGTTTGCATTTTGGTTACGTAACGAAAGGGAGCAGAATCTTATTGGCTCGTAGATCCACATCACACTGGACGGCTCATCCGGGCGGCTGTACAGACACTGCAGAATTTGGTTGCTTTCCTCCTTCTGAGTTGGCAGGCTGAGGGGAGACCACTTTATATATGTTAAAGCAAGGGAAAACCTGTTTTTCATAATAGGTCCCCTTTAAATACTGTACATTAACTAAGTTTCTCTGCCCAGACATAAAACCAGCCTCTTATCTGGATTTTAAGCGATGGAAGTGATGGTTTTTTCCGTGAAAGACCGGTGTTCCTCCCAGTTTGGTGAACAGCTGGATGGTTACGCTCCGCAGGTGGTCCTGGCGAGGAGCGGCTCTCTCTCTCTTTCCCTCCTCATCTCCGTGTGGATGAGGGGATGAGGCGTTGGTACCGCAGCTGGGCATCTTTCGGCTCTGGGTCGGTCTGAAGGCGTTCACGTCATCGGGGCGTGCACGGGTCCCTCGTTCGGTTCATGATTTGGCCACGACTGTATAGGGAATAACTTTAACAATAGCTCAGTGTTGACTACAGTGAAACATAAGGAGGGTTGTACACTTAAGATAAGCTGGAGACTGGCTGCTTCAAAAGAAAAAGAAGCTCACTGGCCAATTTCTTCAAATCTCAGACATCTTGGAGTACATTATGTTGGTCATCTGAATGGTGCTGAATTGACAGGAGAGCAATGTAAGACTCTTACTTAGGGAGCTGGCCAAGGCTTTGCTGAAATCTTAAATCCATTTGAAAGAATATTTACTCAGCACTGCACCCTCCGCTGCCATTGTGTCGAGGATTCAGGAAAAGAATGCTGCCAAATTTCCAGATATCACTAAAAACACCAATGAAAATGCGTATAAACCTTTCTCTGTGTGAGTTTCTCTCCCACAGCTGTGTCTATGAGAGTGATGTTTTAAAAATCCTCCATTGTTTTCATTGTGTCATCATTCTAGGCTACAAGAAGAAGGTTTATTAATTTATTTGGGGCCCCACCAGGCCTAGAAATCTAGACGTACCATAAGCAAATTTAGATTTGCTCTGCAGGAACGTCTGGCTACTGTCAGTTGGAGCTCATCAAATATGCCCAAAAGTTAAGGGGAGCAAATCAAATCAGTCTTTCCTTGTAAAGTCTCTGGTCAGCTTTAACATGATGACAACAGAGCAGGGACACAATGTGGATGGTAAACAGTGTAGATTGCTGCTGCTGAGGAATAGCAGGTTGTTTGAATCAGCTTTGGCATCGACAGTTAAACATTCTGACAAAAACTGGATAGAAGAAGGCACTCAAATCAATCCTTTCCTAGTTAAATATATTTGCTGTTTTGCAGACAGATTACAGCCATAGATTAGTTTACTACGTAGCATCACTGGTAATTAAATGGAACTCACTGAAAACCCACTGTTGGTTGTTGTCTCCCCATTAAACGCCCTGATGAAGGATCGAGTGAAACAAACACATTCGGACTTTAAGGCCTTGAAACTTGCCATACACAATGAGTGGGAACTTAAGTGCCCAATGCCAGCTGATACTCAGCACTCCTGAAAACAGGCTTTTGCTGAAGAGATTTTGGTTGCGTGTTTAAGCACACGAGGTTCTCAAATTCTGCTTGCAAAAATGGCAACATCGTTGGATTCCATTTTATTATTTTGTCATCTGTCTCATTCTATTAAACTCTTCTACACAACACATTCCAACACATTCCTGACTCGTTTTCTGATTATGTATTATGTATGTATGTTTGTTGTGTGTTGTTGTGCTGTCAACACTGACATTTTTCCATTATTTCCCAAATATGTCCCCCTTTTTGAATCTTTTTTTTCTTCTTTGGAGTTTAGTAATGGAGGTATATCCCAAGATTTTACT